>NC_134357.1:53513566-54113566 GCF_048569485.1 Anomaloglossus baeobatrachus | reverse complement strand
GGGTGATAATGCAAGCTGAATTACAGCCTAGCAAACATCTGTTGGCAGAAAAGGCAATGAACACAACCAAAGATAATCAGAACCTGAACAGCGACAAAATCTGACTATGGCTCAATGGAGAGAAATTGACCAGAGCACAGAGAATTGCCAGATGAAATCTGAGGCATGACAGGATGGGGGGAGGTTAATACATGGTTTTCATAGTTTCATAGTTTCATAGTTTTTAAGGTTGAAGGGAGACTCTAAGTCCATCTAGTACAACCCGTAGCCTAACATGTTGATCCAGAGGAAGGCAAAAAAACCCCAATGTGTCAAATAAGCTCCAATGGGGAAAAAAATTCCTTCCTGACTCCACATACGGCAATCAGACTAGTTCCCTGGATCAACACCCTGTCATAAAATCCAATATACATAACTGGTAATATTATATTTTTCAATTAATGCGATCAGGCTCTGCTTAAATTTTACTTGTGAATCCCTCAATACAACACCATGCGGCAGAGAGCTCCATAGTCTCACTGCTCGTACAGTAAAGAGTCCTCATCTGTGATTATGATTAAACATTCTTTCCTCAAGACGTAGCGGATGCCCCCGTGTTCCAGTCGCAGGCCTAGGTGTAAAGAGATCTTTGGAAAGGTCTCTGTACTGTCCCCTCATATATTTATACATTGTGATTAGATCCCCCTAAGCCTTTGTTTTTCCTAACTAACTAACCCCAAGTTTAATAACCTGTCTTGGTATTGCAGCCCACCCATTCCTCTAATAATCTTGGTCGCTCTTCTATCTACCTGTAAGATTATGCTATTTATAACCTTCTATACTTTTGCTAACAAGAAATGCATCCATTCCTCTCTTAAATTCATTCAGTGAGTTGGCCATCACCACTTCTTCAGGAAGAGAGTTCCAGAGCCTCACTGCTCTTACCGTGAAGAACCCTCTTCTATGCTGATGTAGGAATTTTCTTTCCTCCAATCGAAAAGAATGCCCCCTTGTTCTTGTCATAGTCCTTGGTACAAACAGATCATGGGAGAGATCTCTATATGGCCCTCTGATATATTTGTACATATTTATTAGGTCTCCCCTAAGTCTTCTCTTTTCTAGAGTAAATAGACCTAATTTTGATAACCTTTCCGTGTGTCAGGTTTCCAGGTTTTCCAGTTCTCTTTTGAATGAGCTTGCCCTCAGTTAACATGGAGTTTAAGGTTCTGTTGCCCTACTTCCTGTCCAGCTGCTTAAAAGGCCGCCTCTCAGCCCAGTCCAGTGCCTGAGTATACTGCTTGCTGTGTGCTCCTGCTTTGCTGCTGCTAATCCTGATTGCTTTTGGATCCTCCTAAAAGACTACCGACCGACCGACTCTGGACCTTACCCGGTTTCTCAAGCTGTGCCCGGATTCCGTCTGCCATCTTCGGTCAGCACTCTGCCCGGTTCTCTCTGGTTCGTAACCACTCTGGACAATCATCCCGTACGGACACTCCTGGACTTTTACCGCTTGCCCATTGTGTCCCGGCTGCTGCGCATTTAGGCCTTCCGGGGTGATTGCCGGACAGTCCCTGTATAGGGGTTCGCTCTGGTGGTCTCCCTGGGGGAGTCCGGTGCGTGGCCCCGGGAATTCCCTCCGCTCCGTTTCGGGAAGGTATTTGTGTATTTGTACTGCTGTGTTTGTTCCGTTGTTATCTACCGTGGTTACAGATTATAAAACATCTTGTATCAAAAACTCGTCTCTGCTGATCATTGCCCTACGCTATCGAAATCCTCAGAACATATAATAAGTATTACATTATACTCAGGCCTAAAAAGAGGATTTCGCTGGGGCAATGACTGAGACACGAGGAGTAGATCAGCTCTTTTCTATGATTAACTCCTTGCAGCAGGAGATGGAGGTGGTGCAGACTAAACTTAGAGATGTGGAAGCACAGCTGGGCCATGATCACCAGGTACTGGGTCCGGCTATACAGGATTTGCAAGTCAGAGTGGAGGCTCAGGAAGCCGGCCCCACTACGTCCGTATCAGCTGCCGGTATGCCTAGGTTACCCCCATTCCGTTTCAATGGTGACCGTAGTCAGTTTCGTGGATTTGTGAACCAATGTATACTGTTTTTTGATGTACATGCTGATTATTACCGTTCTGACCGGTCCAAAGTGTTATGTATAATTATGTTATTAACCTCACGAGCACTGGCTTGGGCTAATCCTATGATAGAGAACCGGGACATCCGTTTAAATCACCTAGATGATTTTCTGACCGCAATGGCGCAGATGTTTGATGATCCAAATCGCCGTGCTACCGCTGAATCGGCTCTCCTTTCCTTACGTCAGGGAAAGCGTTCTGTCGTTGAATACGCCACTGAATTTAAGAGGTTAGTGGTAGACACCGACTGGGGAAACAATGCATTATTGTCTGTTTTCAGAAAGGGTTTGTCCGGTACCATCAAGGACGAGTTAGCTCGTTCCGAATCGCCAGGGGATTTTGAACTGTTTCTCCAGCACTGTGTGCGTATTGATACCCGCTTGACGGAACGTAGACAGGAAAAATGGGCAGCCGTAAACCGTTTTATACCTCAAATTCAAAATACAGGGAGGAACCCAATCGACAACAAAACCATGAAAAAATTCCTATTTTAAAATATCAATCTTTATTAGTCAATTTCTAAAAAACTGTCAGTGCAGTCAAGAGAGGAATAGCCACTTAAAGTGGTTGGGCGGGTGTATAGGGGGGAAGACACGTGCGCCAGATGTCGATGTTGAGGATATAGGCAGGGGAGGGAGGGGGCCTATAACAGCCCTATGAATTTCCCCTACCTACCAGCGGAGTGTAAACACCCTAATGTACTCGGTGCCCCCGCTCCTCGGCGGCTGTCCCTTACTGTCCCTCCAACCATAAAACCACCATCACCAAAAAAGTGTACGTGAATAAATGTGCAGGTCAAAAAAACCCTAAAAAGTCTGGTATGCAGTTTTGTTAATACATATAAGATCAAAAAGTTCCCCAATCAAGGGACACCTTTTTCCCAAAAGGATGACCGATAGTATTCTTATTCCCAAGGAACCAAGCCTAACGGGTATGGGTAACCACTCCGTATTGTTAATACATGTCAATTCAACATATATCTGATGTCAAGTGGTTCCCCTATGGGGGTGAACTGTACTCACATAATTCCCTTGATAATCAGAAGGTACTCCTATCCCATAGGACACAGACCCACATCGTCAAAGAAAACCACTCTCAAATGTAAATACAGGTAAAGTGGTCTCCCTCTCAAAAATAGACCCAAAAAAACACTACTTTCCTTAAGGGAGGAAGGCTATGCTTCCATCCTAGGGGAATATCAATATAACTGCACACCAATCTCAGATAAAATATTAGGCACGTTCAGAAGGAAGTACTCATTATACCCCTTAAATAAGGTTATAATACTATTCTTATAATGATTAAAGTACTTATCGTGTCAATAAGCATATCATCTCAGCATATCTCAGCATATCTCATCTCTACGCGTTTCTCCCTCAGGATGTCTGGGGGTTCATCAGGAGATTTTCAATCTGTAAAGCCGATCTCACAATGGAGAAACGGTTGCTGTGCCTGGTAACGCCACTCTGGACCACAGGAATCTGGGTCCTAGCTCAATCGTGGTAACAGAGGTGAATGCCCCATTTGGCCACCCATCACCTCCACTTATATCAACTCTATAGACGCCATTTTGCCCCGCCCTCATGAGACTCACTGTCCATGATTCTTTCACAAACCGCGCCATTCTGCCGGAGGTCACTTCCGGTTTGAAGTCTCAGTGACGTAGGACCGGAAGTCAGTGTTTCCCACCAGGCCTTGCTACAGTTCCAGGCCTCCAACGCCACACCGGAAGTTCCGGCATATGGACCGCACATTGCGTTCCATCTGTCAGGAACGCCCACATGGAAAACAGAGGGTCACATGGTGAGGGAGGGTAATTGGCGGATCACATGACTTTACGAACGCACACTGCGCTCCCTTTGCAAGAAGCGCCCTCGTAACAACAAAAGCGTCGCCTGTAGTGAAGGCCAGTCACGTGACTCATGAGTAAGATAGGGCTATTCATATGGATAGAGACAGTGCGATATCATTATATCGTCAGAAAGTAAACCATAGCTCGTCCTATAGGGACAATAAGCACATAGGCATAAAAATCAGCTCCGCTCCATACCACATCCCATATGGGTGTAAAAAGTCGGTTCCCAAACCACCATGAACCATTTACATGAGGGTTAGATGAAACTGGTGAAATTTAGTTGTTCATTAATCCCATCTGGGGACATACTGCGTAGCAAATAAATCCACCTCGTTTCCCTTTGGAGAATTAACCTATTCCAATCACCCAACCTCTCATTTTTTTGGACGGTCTCAATTACCTTAAATAGGATATTCTTGTCCCCATTATGGTATTGGACCATGTGTCGGGCAAGTGCAGTGTCCCTTTTGTGGAGAATGTCCCCCATGTGCTCTCCGATCCTTACTCTTAATTCTCTCTTTGTTTTCCCCACATAGTTTTTGGGACACTGACAGGTGCACATGTAGACTACTCCAGTGGTCTTGCAATTCGCAAAATCCCTGTTAGAGAAAACTCTCCCTGTCGCTGCACTTGCAAAGGTTTTAGAGGGGTCAATATACCTACAAAAGCTGCAGGTCCCACACCTAAAGGTCCCAATCGGTCTCCTGTCTAGCCAGGTCCCTGCCGATTTAGGTTGTTCAAAGTGACTATGGACCAGGTGGTCCCTTATTGACCTCCCTCTCCTAAAGGTGACTGAGGGTTTTGTAGTTAGGGTGTCTGTCAAATCTGGGTCTGCCCGAAGAATGTCCCAGTGCCGCCTTAAAATATCCATGATCTTATCAGTCTGGTCGTCATAGGTCCCAATCAATCTTGTCAACCCATCGTTTTGTACTTTCTGGCGTGGCACAATTAACTCGGTCCTGTTTCTTCCTTTTGCGACCCTATATGCTTCATCAATCACTCCCACTGGGTAGCCTCTATCTCTGAACCTACGCTTAAGGTTATTAGATTGTGCCTGGAAATCTCCCAAACTGGAACAGTTCCTCCGAAGTCGAAGGAACTGTCCCTTGGGGATTCCTCTCTTCAGGCTAGTAGGGTGGCAGCTCTCCCATCGTAGCAAACTATTTGTTGCCGTGGGTTTCCTGTAGATGGTGGTATCCAGATAGCCGTCTCGATTCCTCTTGATGTACAAATCCAAAAAGGAAATCCTATCCCCCCCTATCTCCGAAGTAAACCTAAGGTTCAGGTTGTTCAAATTAAGGTGTCCAACAAAGGCCCTGAAGGAGTTTTGATCACCCGACCAAAGGATGAGGATGTCATCGATATATCTCCCCCAGAATAAGATCCTGGGGGTCCAGATGACATCCTCATCCCTGAAAACAACTGTGTCCTCCCACCAACCCAGGAGCAAGTTAGCGTATGTGGGAGCACAAGGGCTCCCCATCGCTGTGCCCCTGAGTTGATGGTAGAACTTCCTGTCAAACAGGAAGTAGTTGTGCCCCAGGACAAACCTCAGTAGTTTAATAATTAAGGTGTTATGGGGTCCAAGATGACTCCCCCTACTCTTAAGGAAATATTCTACTGCCTCAATTCCCTTCTCATGAGGGATACTGCTGTACAGGGCCTCCACATCTATAGATGTTAAGATGGTGCCCTGTTCCACACAAATTCCTTCCAACTTCCCAATAAGATCAGCAGTATCCCTAATGTACGATGGTAAAGATGTCACAAACGGGCGCAACAGTTTGTCCAGGTATACACTTACATTCTGACACAGTGCTTCTATGCCCGAGACTATAGGCCGGCCTTTCAAAGGCACCACCCCTTTATGTATCTTAGGAAGTGAATAAAATGTAGCTATTCGTGGGTGTTTAAGATACATAAAGTCAAATTCATTCTTAGAGATTAGCAAATCATCCAGTGCATGTGTCAAAATCTCCAATAGTTTATAGGCATAGTCTTTAGTGGGATCCCCCCTCAGTACCTCATACGTGGCAGAATCGTGGAGAATAGAGAAGCACATATCCTTGTATTTTCCCACATCAAGGATCACAGTGTTCCCCCCCTTATCGGAGGGCTTTATTATGATGTTTCTGTTTTTTTCAAGAGACAATAGTGCATCCTTCTCTAGTGGTCCAAGGTTGGTATCAGATCTCCCCCTTCTTGGATTAATCTTACTGATCTCAGCCGAAACCAGTTTGGCAAATATGTCAATATTACTGCATTCTCCCACGGGTGGTAGTCGTAGGCTCTTAGGTTTTAGGTCCGAATAAGGGCCTTCACCAATTTCACGGTCACTCTCCTCTGCAAGTCCAGCTAGAACCCTAACATCATTGAGTGACTCCAGGGGAATCCCCAATTGTTGGCATTTAATTCTATCACTGATGACAAAGTGTTTCTTCCACTTGAGTTTCCTAAGAAACAAATTGATGTCCTTGATCCATATAAACGGATCACACCGTGTGGTCGGAACAAATGAAAGGCCAGCAGCCAGAACCCTCTCTTCATTAATAGACAGGGCATAAGAGGATAGGTTAATAATTCGTTGCCTATCCTCCTCTATACCTGCCCCTACTATTTTTTCTGTACCCCCACTAGTCGTGTGCGTAGTTGGTATGACATACCGTCTGTCCCCTCTAAAAAAGAGGCCGGACCCGAGGATGAGGTGGAGGATGAAGATAGAACAGCAGGCTCCCCCAGGGATGCTCCAACTGCCGGGAATCTCTGATTCCCCCTTTTTTCTTCCCATTTTTTGTTCTTATTTTTATACCTCCTGAATTGACCTCTACCTCTATTTGTTCTAAATGAACCCTCTCTTGTCCGAAACTCAGTGTCCGAATTCTCTGCGTCTGAGGAGGAGGGATCACCTACGTGTTCGTATGACTCTAAACTAGGATAGGCTTTATTATCCTTAAAATCAGCCAGGTCCCGTATGTAATGTCTATGTTTTCTCTCCTTCAGTTCCTGCTGATATTTATCTACTGTAGTTTTAAGTGTAATTTCTTTATTACTAAAGTCTGAGTCAGATTTATATTCACGAGCCTTCTCAATTTGGCTCTCAAGTTTTTTAGATGATTCCTCTAGAGTCAATCTCTCCTCCTCCAAGAGGATTATCATAAAACGGATCGATGATGCTATTGATTCCTTACGCCACTTATCTAACAATGTCTGGGTTCTTGACCTCGGTGCTGGTGTAAGAGGGATCCTAAGGCCTCTTGGAACAATGCCACTCTTAATATAATGCTCTAACGATCTCACCTCCCACCAAGATTTCAGGTGGTTTTTATAGCATGCCAATAAATCCGAAAAAATATTTTTGATGCTAGGTTTAGCCAAGGTCCTGCTCAGTTCAGATGCCTCTGAGAACACCTCTTCCACATCACTCATCCAATCAGACGTGTTAAGCGGAGCTGACAGAAAGCCAGCCATATCAATTTTATACCTCAAATTCAAAATACAGGGAGGAACCCAATCGACAACAAAACCATGAAAAAATTCCTATTTTAAAATATCAATCTTTATTAGTCAATTTCTAAAAAACTGTCAGTGCAGTCAAGAGAGGAATAGCCACTTAAAGTGGTTGGGCGGGTGTATAGGGGGGAAGACACGTGCGCCAGATGTCGATGTTGAGGATATAGGCAGGGGAGGGAGGGGGCCTATAACAGCCCTATGAATTTCCCCTACCTACCAGCGGAGTGTAAACACCCTAATGTACTCGGTGCCCCCGCTCCTCGGCGGCTGTCCCTTACTGTCCCTCCAACCATAAAACCACCATCACCAAAAAAGTGTACGTGAATAAATGTGCAGGTCAAAAAAACCCTAAAAAGTCTGGTATGCAGTTTTGTTAATACATATAAGATCAAAAAGTTCCCCAATCAAGGGACACCTTTTTCCCAAAAGGATGACCGATAGTATTCTTATTCCCAAGGAACCAAGCCTAACGGGTATGGGTAACCACTCCGTATTGTTAATACATGTCAATTCAACATATATCTGATGTCAAGTGGTTCCCCTATGGGGGTGAACTGTACTCACATAATTCCCTTGATAATCAGAAGGTACTCCTATCCCATAGGACACAGACCCACATCGTCAAAGAAAACCACTCTCAAATGTAAATACAGGTAAAGTGGTCTCCCTCTCAAAAATAGACCCAAAAAAACACTACTTTCCTTAAGGGAGGAAGGCTATGCTTCCATCCTAGGGGAATATCAATATAACTGCACACCAATCTCAGATAAAATATTAGGCACGTTCAGAAGGAAGTACTCATTATACCCCTTAAATAAGGTTATAATACTATTCTTATAATGATTAAAGTACTTATCGTGTCAATAAGCATATCATCTCAGCATATCTCAGCATATCTCATCTCTACGCGTTTCTCCCTCAGGATGTCTGGGGGTTCATCAGGAGATTTTCAATCTGTAAAGCCGATCTCACAATGGAGAAACGGTTGCTGTGCCTGGTAACGCCACTCTGGACCACAGGAATCTGGGTCCTAGCTCAATCGTGGTAACAGAGGTGAATGCCCCATTTGGCCACCCATCACCTCCACTTATATCAACTCTATAGACGCCATTTTGCCCCGCCCTCATGAGACTCACTGTCCATGATTCTTTCACAAACCGCGCCATTCTGCCGGAGGTCACTTCCGGTTTGAAGTCTCAGTGACGTAGGACCGGAAGTCAGTGTTTCCCACCAGGCCTTGCTACAGTTCCAGGCCTCCAACGCCACACCGGAAGTTCCGGCATATGGACCGCACATTGCGTTCCATCTGTCAGGAACGCCCACATGGAAAACAGAGGGTCACATGGTGAGGGAGGGTAATTGGCGGATCATATGACTTTACGAACGCACACTGCGCTCCCTTTGCAAGAAGCGCCCTCGTAACAACAAAAGCGTCGCCTGTAGTGAAGGCCAGTCACGTGACTCATGAGTAAGATAGGGCTATTCATATGGATAGAGACAGTGCGATATCATTATATCGTCAGAAAGTAAACCATAGCTCGTCCTATAGGGACAATAAGCACATAGGCATAAAAATCAGCTCCGCTCCATACCACATCCCATATGGGTGTAAAAAGTCGGTTCCCAAACCACCATGAACCATTTACATGAGGGTTAGATGAAACTGGTGAAATTTAGTTGTTCATTAATCCCATCTGGGGACATACTGCGTAGCAAATAAATCCACCTCGTTTCCCTTTGGAGAATTAACCTATTCCAATCACCCAACCTCTCATTTTTTTGGACGGTCTCAATTACCTTAAATAGGATATTCTTGTCCCCATTATGGTATTGGACCATGTGTCGGGCAAGTGCAGTGTCCCTTTTGTGGAGAATGTCCCCCATGTGCTCTCCGATCCTTACTCTTAATTCTCTCTTTGTTTTCCCCACATAGTTTTTGGGACACTGACAGGTGCACATGTAGACTACTCCAGTGGTCTTGCAATTCGCAAAATCCCTGTTAGAGAAAACTCTCCCTGTCGCTGCACTTGCAAAGGTTTTAGAGGGGTCAATATACCTACAAAAGCTGCAGGTCCCACACCTAAAGGTCCCAATCGGTCTCCTGTCTAGCCAGGTCCCTGCCGATTTAGGTTGTTCAAAGTGACTATGGACCAGGTGGTCCCTTATTGACCTCCCTCTCCTAAAGGTGACTGAGGGTTTTGTAGTTAGGGTGTCTGTCAAATCTGGGTCTGCCCGAAGAATGTCCCAGTGCCGCCTTAAAATATCCATGATCTTATCAGTCTGGTCGTCATAAGTCCCAATCAATCTTGTCAACCCATCGTTTTGTACTTTCTGGCGTGGCACAATTAACTCGGTCCTGTTTCTTCCTTTTGCGACCCTATATGCTTCATCAATCACTCCCACTGGGTAGCCTCTATCTCTGAACCTACGCTTAAGGTTATTAGATTGTGCCTGGAAATCTCCCAAACTGGAACAGTTCCTCCGAAGTCGAAGGAACTGTCCCTTGGGGATTCCTCTCTTCAGGCTAGTAGGGTGGCAGCTCTCCCATCGTAGCAAACTATTTGTTGCCGTGGGTTTCCTGTAGATGGTGGTATCCAGATAGCCGTCTCGATTCCTCTTGATGTACAAATCCAAAAAGGAAATCCTATCCCCCCCTATCTCCGAAGTAAACCTAAGGTTCAGGTTGTTCAAATTAAGGTGTCCAACAAAGGCCCTGAAGGAGTTTTGATCACCCGACCAAAGGATGAGGATGTCATCGATATATCTCCCCCAGAATAAGATCCTGGGGGTCCAGATGACATCCTCATCCCTGAAAACAACTGTGTCCTCCCACCAACCCAGGAGCAAGTTAGCGTATGTGGGAGCACAAGGGCTCCCCATCGCTGTGCCCCTGAGTTGATGGTAGAACTTCCTGTCAAACAGGAAGTAGTTGTGCCCCAGGACAAACCTCAGTAGTTTAATAATTAAGGTGTTATGGGGTCCAAGATGACTCCCCCTACTCTTAAGGAAATATTCTACTGCCTCAATTCCCTTCTCATGAGGGATACTGCTGTACAGGGCCTCCACATCTATAGATGTTAAGATGGTGCCCTGTTCCACACAAATTCCTTCCAACTTCCCAATAAGATCAGCAGTATCCCTAATGTACGATGGTAAAGATGTCACAAACGGGCGCAACAGTTTGTCCAGGTATACACTTACATTCTGACACAGTGCTTCTATGCCCGAGACTATAGGCCGGCCTTTCAAAGGCACCACCCCTTTATGTATCTTAGGAAGTGAATAAAATGTAGCTATTCGTGGGTGTTTAAGATACATAAAGTCAAATTCATTCTTAGAGATTAGCAAATCATCCAGTGCATGTGTCAAAATCTCCAATAGTTTATAGGCATAGTCTTTAGTGGGATCCCCCCTCAGTACCTCATATGTGGCAGAATCGTGGAGAATAGAGAAGCACATATCCTTGTATTTTCCCACATCAAGGATCACAGTGTTCCCCCCCTTATCGGAGGGCTTTATTATGATGTTTCTGTTTTTTTCAAGAGACAATAGTGCATCCTTCTCTAGTGGTCCAAGGTTGGTATCAGATCTCCCCCTTCTTGGATTAATCTTACTGATCTCAGCCGAAACCAGTTTGGCAAATATGTCAATATTACTGCATTCTCCCACGGGTGGTAGTCGTAGGCTCTTAGGTTTTAGGTCCGAATAAGGGCCTTCACCAATTTCACGGTCACTCTCCTCTGCAAGTCCAGCTAGAACCCTAACATCATTGAGTGACTCCAGGGGAATCCCCAATTGTTGGCATTTAATTCTATCACTGATGACAAAGTGTTTCTTCCACTTGAGTTTCCTAAGAAACAAATTGATGTCCTTGATCCATATAAACGGATCACACCGTGTGGTCGGAACAAATGAAAGGCCAGCAGCCAGAACCCTCTCTTCATTAATAGACAGGGCATAAGAGGATAGGTTAATAATTCGTTGCCTATCCTCCTCTATACCTGCCCCTACTATTTTTTCTGTACCCCCACTAGTCGTGTGCGTAGTTGGTATGACATACCGTCTGTCCCCTCTAAAAAAGAGGCCGGACCCGAGGATGAGGTGGAGGATGAAGATAGAACAGCAGGCTCCCCCAGGGATGCTCCAACTGCCGGGAATCTCTGATTCCCCCTTTTTTCTTCCCATTTTTTGTTCTTATTTTTATACCTCCTGAATTGACCTCTACCTCTATTTGTTCTAAATGAACCCTCTCTTGTCCGAAACTCAGTGTCCGAATTCTCTGCGTCTGAGGAGGAGGGATCACCTACGTGTTCGTATGACTCTAAACTAGGATAGGCTTTATTATCCTTAAAATCAGCCAGGTCCCGTATGTAATGTCTATGTTTTCTCTCCTTCAGTTCCTGCTGATATTTATCTACTGTAGTTTTAAGTGTAATTTCTTTATTACTAAAGTCTGAGTCAGATTTATATTCACGAGCCTTCTCAATTTGGCTCTCAAGTTTTTTAGATGATTCCTCTAGAGTCAATCTCTCCTCCTCCAAGAGGATTATCATAAAACGGATCGATGATGCTATTGATTCCTTACGCCACTTATCTAACAATGTCTGGGTTCTTGACCTCGGTGCTGGTGTAAGAGGGATCCTAAGGCCTCTTGGAACAATGCCACTCTTAATATAATGCTCTAACGATCTCACCTCCCACCAAGATTTCAGGTGGTTTTTATAGCATGCCAATAAATCCAAAAAAATATTTTTGATGCTAGGTTTAGCCAAGGTCCTGCTCAGTTCAGATGCCTCTGAGAACACCTCTTCCACATCACTCATCCAATCAGACGTGTTAAGCGGAGCTGACAGAAAGCCAGCCATATCAATTTTATACCTCAAATTCAAAATACAGGGAGGAACCCAATCGACAACAAAACCATGAAAAAATTCCTATTTTAAAATATCAATCTTTATTAGTCAATTTCTAAAAAACTGTCAGTGCAGTCAAGAGAGGAATAGCCACTTAAAGTGGTTGGGCGGGTGTATAGGGGGGAAGACACGTGCGCCAGATGTCGATGTTGAGGATATAGGCAGGGGAGGGAGGGGGCCTATAACAGCCCTATGAATTTCCCCTACCTACCAGCGGAGTGTAAACACCCTAATGTACTCGGTGCCCCCGCTCCTCGGCGGCTGTCCCTTACTGTCCCTCCAACCATAAAACCACCATCACCAAAAAAGTGTACGTGAATAAATGTGCAGGTCAAAAAAACCCTAAAAAGTCTGGTATGCAGTTTTGTTAATACATATAAGATCAAAAAGTTCCCCAATCAAGGGACACCTTTTTCCCAAAAGGATGACCGATAGTATTCTTATTCCCAAGGAACCAAGCCTAACGGGTATGGGTAACCACTCCGTATTGTTAATACATGTCAATTCAACATATATCTGATGTCAAGTGGTTCCCCTATGGGGGTGAACTGTACTCACATAATTCCCTTGATAATCAGAAGGTACTCCTATCCCATAGGACACAGACCCACATCGTCAAAGAAAACCACTCTCAAATGTAAATACAGGTAAAGTGGTCTCCCTCTCAAAAATAGACCCAAAAAAACACTACTTTCCTTAAGGGAGGAAGGCTATGCTTCCATCCTAGGGGAATATCAATATAACTGCACACCAATCTCAGATAAAATATTAGGCACGTTCAGAAGGAAGTACTCATTATACCCCTTAAATAAGGTTATAATACTATTCTTATAATGATTAAAGTACTTATCGTGTCAATAAGCATATCATCTCAGCATATCTCAGCATATCTCATCTCTACGCGTTTCTCCCTCAGGATGTCTGGGGGTTCATCAGGAGATTTTCAATCTGTAAAGCCGATCTCACAATGGAGAAACGGTTGCTGTGCCTGGTAACGCCACTCTGGACCACAGGAATCTGGGTCCTAGCTCAATCGTGGTAACAGAGGTGAATGCCCCATTTGGCCACCCATCACCTCCACTTATATCAACTCTATAGACGCCATTTTGCCCCGCCCTCATGAGACTCACTGTCCATGATTCTTTCACAAACCGCGCCATTCTGCCGGAGGTCACTTCCGGTTTGAAGTCTCAGTGACGTAGGACCGGAAGTCAGTGTTTCCCACCAGGCCTTGCTACAGTTCCAGGCCTCCAACGCCACACCGGAAGTTCCGGCATATGGACCGCACATTGCGTTCCATCTGTCAGGAACGCCCACATGGAAAACAGAGGGTCACATGGTGAGGGAGGGTAATTGGCGGATCACATGACTTTACGAACGCACACTGCGCTCCCTTTGCAAGAAGCGCCCTCGTAACAACAAAAGCGTCGCCTGTAGTGAAGGCCAGTCACGTGACTCATGAGTAAGATAGGGCTATTCATATGGATAGAGACAGTGCGATATCATTATATCGTCAGAAAGTAAACCATAGCTCGTCCTATAGGGACAATAAGCACATAGGCATAAAAATCAGCTCCGCTCCATACCACATCCCATATGGGTGTAACAAGTTGGTTCCCAAACCACCATGAACCATTTACATGAGGGTTAGATGAAACTGGTGAAATTTAGTTGTTCATTAATCCCATCTGGGGACATACTGCGTAGCAAATAAATCCACCTCGTTTCCCTTTGGAGAATTAACCTATTCCAATCACCCAACCTCTCATTTTTTTGGACGGTCTCAATTACCTTAAATAGGATATTCTTGTCCCCATTATGGTATTGGACCATGTGTCGGGCAAGTGCAGTGTCCCTTTTGTGGAGAATGTCCCCCATGTGCTCTCCGATCCTTACTCTTAATTCTCTCTTTGTTTTCCCCACATAGTTTTTGGGACACTGACAGGTGCACATGTAGACTACTCCAGTGGTCTTGCAATTCGCAAAATCCCTCTAACAGGGATTTTGCGAATTGCAAGACCACTGGAGTAGTCTACATGTGCACCTGTCAGTGTCCCAAAAACTATGTGGGGAAAACAAAGAGAGAATTAAGAGTAAGGATCGGAGAGCACATGGGGGACATTCTCCACAAAAGGGACACTGCACTTGCCCGACACATGGTCCAATACCATAATGGGGACAAGAATATCCTATTTAAGGTAATTGAGACCGTCCAAAAAAATGAGAGGTTGGGTGATTGGAATAGGTTAATTCTCCAAAGGGAAACGAGGTGGATTTATTTGCTACGCAGTATGTCCCCAGATGGGATTAATGAACAACTAAATTTCACCAGTTTCATCTAACCCTCATGTAAATGGTTCATGGTGGTTTGGGAACCGACTTTTTACACCCATATGGGATGTGGTATGGAGCGGAGCTGATTTTTATGCCTATGTGCTTATTGTCCCTATAGGACGAGCTATGGTTTACTTTCTGACGATATAATGATATCGCACTGTCTCTATCCATATGAATAGCCCTATCTTACTCATGAGTCACGTGACTGGCCTTCACTACAGGCGACGCTTTTGTTGTTACGAGGGCGCTTCTTGCAAAGGGAGCGCAGTGTGCGTTCGTAAAGTCATGTGATCCGCCAATTACCCTCCCTCACCATGTGACCCTCTGTTTTCCATGTGGGCGTTCCTGACAGATGGAACGCAATGTGCGGTCCATATGCCGGAACTTCCGGTGTGGCGTTGGAGGCCTGGAACTGTAGCAAGGCCTGGTGGGAAACACTGACTTCCGGTCCTACGTCACTGAGACTTCAAACCGGAAGTGACCTCCGGCAGAATGGCGCGGTTTGTGAAAGAATCATGGACAGTGAGTCTCATGAGGGCGGGGCAAAATGGCGTCTATAGAGTTGATATAAGTGGAGGTGATGGGTGGCCAAATGGGGCATTCACCTCTGTTACCACGATTGAGCTAGGACCCAGATTCCTGTGGTCCAGAGTGGCGTTACCAGGCACAGCAACCGTTTCTCCATTGTGAGATCGGCTTTACAGATTGAAAATCTCCTGATGAACCCCCAGACATCCTGAGGGAGAAACGCGTAGAGATGAGATATGCTGAGATATGCTGAGATGATATGCTTATTGACACGATAAGTACTTTAATCATTATAAGAATAGTATTATAACCTTATTTAAGGGGTATAATGAGTACTTCCTTCTGAACGTGCCTAATATTTTATCTGAGATTGGTGTGCAGTTATATTGATATTCCCCTAGGATGGAAGCATAGCCTTCCTCCCTTAAGGAAAGTAGTGTTTTTTTGGGTCTATTTTTGAGAGGGAGACCACTTTACCTGTATTTACATTTGAGAGTGGTTTTCTTTGACGATGTGGGTCTGTGTCCTATGGGATAGGAGTACCTTCTGATTATCAAGGGAATTATGTGAGTACAGTTCACCCCCATAGGGGAACCACTTGACATCAGATATATGTTGAATTGACATGTATTAACAATACGGAGTGGTTACCCATACCCGTTAGGCTTGGTTCCTTGGGAATAAGAATACTATCGGTCATCCTTTTGGGAAAAAGGTGTCCCTTGATTGGGGAACTTTTTGATCTTATATGTATTAACAAAACTGCATACCAGACTTTTTAGGGTTTTTTTGACCTGCACATTTATTCACGTACACTTTTTTGGTGATGGTGGTTTTATGGTTGGAGGGACAGTAAGGGACAGCCGCCGAGGAGCGGGGGCACCGAGTACATTAGGGTGTTTACACTCCGCTGGTAGGTAGGGGAAATTCATAGGGCTGTTATAGGCCCCCTCCCTCCCCTGCCTATATCCTCAACATCGACATCTGGCGCACGTGTCTTCCCCCCTATACACCCGCCCAACCACTTTAAGTGGCTATTCCTCTCTTGACTGCACTGACAGTTTTTTAGAAATTGACTAATAAAGATTGATATTTTAAAATAGGAATTTTTTCATGGTTTTGTTGTCGATTGGGTTCCTCCCTGTATTTTGAATTTGAGGTATAAAATTGATATGGCTGGCTTTCTGTCAGCTCCGCTTAACACGTCTGATTGGATGAGTGATGTGGAAGAGGTGTTCTCAGAGGCATCTGAACTGAGCAGGACCTTGGCTAAACCTAGCATCAAAAATATTTTTTCGGATTTATTGGCATGCTATAAAAACCACCTGAAATCTTGGTGGGAGGTGAGATCGTTAGAGCATTATATTAAGAGTGGCATTGTTCCAAGAGGCCTTAGGATCCCTCTTACACCAGCACCGAGGTCAAGAACCCAGACATTGTTAGATAAGTGGCGTAAGGAATCAATAGCATCATCGATCCGTTTTATGATAATCCTCTTGGAGGAGGAGAGATTGACTCTAGAGGAATCATCTAAAAAACTTGAGAGCCAAATTGAGAAGGCTCGTGAATATAAATCTGACTCAGACTTTAGTAATAAAGAAATTACACTTAAAACTACAGTAGATAAATATCAGCAGGAACTGAAGGAGAGAAAACATAGACATTACATACGGGACCTGGCTGATTTTAAGGATAATAAAGCCTATCCTAGTTTAGAGTCATACGAACACGTAGGTGATCCCTCCTCCTCAGACGCAGAGAATTCGGACACTGAGTTTCGGACAAGAGAGGGTTCATTTAGAACAAATAGAGGTAGAGGTCAATTCAGGAGGTATAAAAATAAGAACAAAAAATGGGAAGAAAAAAGGGGGAATCAGAGATTCCCGGCAGTTGGAGCATCCCTGGGGGAGCCTGCTGTTCTATCTTCATCCTCCACCTCATCCTCGGGTCCGGCCTCTTTTTTAGAGGGGACAGACGGTATGTCATACCAACTACGCACACGACTAGTGGGGGTACAGAAAAAATAGTAAGGGCAGGTATAGAGGAGGATAGGCAACGAATTATTAACCTATCCTCTTATGCCCTGTCTATTAATGAAGAGAGGGTTCTGGCTGCTGGCCTTTCATTTGTTCCGACCACACGGTGTGATCCGTTTATATGGATCAAGGACATCAATTTGTTTCTTAGGAAACTCAAGTGGAAGAAACACTTTGTCATCAGTGATAGAATTAAATGCCAACAATTGGGGATTCCCCTGGAGTCACTCAATGATGTTAGGGTTCTAGCTGGACTTGCAGAGGAGAGTGACCGTGAAATTGGTGAAGGCCCTTATTCGGACCTAAAACCTAAGAGCCTACGACTACCACCCGTGGGAGAATGCAGTAATATTGACATATTTGCCAAACTGGTTTCGGCTGAGATCAGTAAGATTAATCCAAGAAGGGGGAGATCTGATACCAACCTTGGACCACTAGAGAAGGATGCACTATTGTCTCTTGAAAAAAACAGAAACATCATAATAAAGCCCTCCGATAAGGGGGGGAACACTGTGATCCTTGATGTGGGAAAATACAAGGATATGTGCTTCTCTATTCTCCACGATTCTGCCACGTATGAGGTACTGAGGGGGGATCCCACTAAAGACTATGCCTATAAACTATTGGAGATTTTGACACATGCACTGGATGATTTGCTAATCTCTAAGAATGAATTTGACTTTATGTATCTTAAACACCCACGAATAGCTACATTTTATTCACTTCCTAAGATACATAAAGGGGTGGTGCCTTTGAAAGGCCGGCCTATAGTCTCGGGCATAGAAGCACTGTGTCAGAATGTAAGTGTATACCTGGACAAACTGTTGCGCCCGTTTGTGACATCTTTACCATCGTACATTAGGGATACTGCTGATCTTATTGGGAAGTTGGAAGGAATTTGTGTGGAACAGGGCACCATCTTAACATCTATAGATGTGGAGGCCCTGTACAGCAGTATCCCTCATGAGAAGGGAATTGAGGCAGTAGAATATTTCCTTAAGAGTAGGGGGAGTCATCTTGGACCCCATAACACCTTAATTATTAAACTACTGAGGTTTGTCCTGGGGCACAACTACTTCCTGTTTGACAGGAAGTTCTACCATCAACTCAGGGGCACAGCGATGGGGAGCCCTTGTGCTCCCACATACGCTAACTTGCTCCTGGGTTGGTGGGAGGACACAGTTGTTTTCAGGGATGAGGATGTCATCTGGACCCCCAGGATCTTATTCTGGGGGAGATATATCGATGACATCCTCATCCTTTGGTCGGGTGATCAAAACTCCTTCAGGGCCTTTGTTGGACACCTTAATTTGAACAACCTGAACCTTAGGTTTACTTCGGAGATAGGGGGGGATAGGATTTCCTTTTTGGATTTGTACATCAAGAGGAATCGAGACGGCTATCTGGATACCACCATCTACAGGAAACCCACGGCAACAAATAGTTTGCTACGATGGGAGAGCTGCCACCCTACTAGCCTGAAGAGAGGAATCCCCAAGGGACAGTTCCTTCGACTTCGGAGGAACTGTTCCAGTTTGGGAGATTTCCAGGCACAATCTAATAACCTTAAGCGTAGGTTCAGAGATAGAGGCTACCCAGTGGGAGTGATTGATGAAGCATATAGGGTCGCAAAAGGAAGAAACAGGACCGAGTTAATTGTGCCACGCCAGAAAGTACAAAACGATGGGTTGACAAGATTGATTGGGACCTATGACGACCAGACTGATAAGATCATGGATATTTTAAGGCGGCACTGGGACATTCTTCGGGCAGACCCAGATTTGACAGACACCCTAACTACAAAACCCTCAGTCACCTTTAGGAGAGGGAGGTCAATAAGGGACCACCTGGTCCATAGTCACTTTGAACAACCTAAATCGGCAGGGACCTGGCTAGACAGGAGACCGATTGGGACCTTTAGGTGTGGGACCTGCAGCTTTTGTAGGTATATTGACCCCTCTAAAACCTTTGCAAGTGCAGCGACAGGGAGAGTTTTCTCTAACAGGGATTTTGCGAATTGCAAGACCACTGGAGTAGTCTACATGTGCACCTGTCAGTGTCCCAAAAACTATGTGGGGAAAACAAAGAGAGAATTAAGAGTAAGGATCGGAGAGCACATGGGGGACATTCTCCACAAAAGGGACACTGCACTTGCCCGACACATGGTCCAATACCATAATGGGGACAAGAATATCCTATTTAAGGTAATTGAGACCGTCCAAAAAAATGAGAGGTTGGGTGATTGGAATAGGTTAATTCTCCAAAGGGAAACGAGGTGGATTTATTTGCTACGCAGTATGTCCCCAGATGGGATTAATGAACAACTAAATTTCACCAGTTTCATCTAACCCTCATGTAAATGGTTCATGGTGGTTTGGGAACCGACTTTTTACACCCATATGGGATGTGGTATGGAGCGGAGCTGATTTTTATGCCTATGTGCTTATTGTCCCTATAGGACGAGCTATGGTTTACTTTCTGACGATATAATGATATCGCACTGTCTCTATCCATATGAATAGCCCTATCTTACTCATGAGTCACGTGACTGGCCTTCACTACAGGCGACGCTTTTGTTGTTACGAGGGCGCTTCTTGCAAAGGGAGCGCAGTGTGCGTTCGTAAAGTCATGTGATCCGCCAATTACCCTCCCTCACCATGTGACCCTCTGTTTTCCATGTGGGCGTTCCTGACAGATGGAACGCAATGTGCGGTCCATATGCCGGAACTTCCGGTGTGGCGTTGGAGGCCTGGAACTGTAGCAAGGCCTGGTGGGAAACACTGACTTCCGGTCCTACGTCACTGAGACTTCAAACCGGAAGTGACCTCCGGCAGAATGGCGCGGTTTGTGAAAGAATCATGGACAGTGAGTCTCATGAGGGCGGGGCAAAATGGCGTCTATAGAGTTGATATAAGTGGAGGTGATGGGTGGCCAAATGGGGCATTCACCTCTGTTACCACGATTGAGCTAGGACCCAGATTCCTGTGGTCCAGAGTGGCGTTACCAGGCACAGCAACCGTTTCTCCATTGTGAGATCGGCTTTACAGATTGAAAATCTCCTGATGAACCCCCAGACATCCTGAGGGAGAAACGCGTAGAGATGAGATATGCTGAGATATGCTGAGATGATATGCTTATTGACACGATAAGTACTTTAATCATTATAAGAATAGTATTATAACCTTATTTAAGGGGTATAATGAGTACTTCCTTCTGAACGTGCCTAATATTTTATCTGAGATTGGTGTGCAGTTATATTGATATTCCCCTAGGATGGAAGCATAGCCTTCCTCCCTTAAGGAAAGTAGTGTTTTTTTGGGTCTATTTTTGAGAGGGAGACCACTTTACCTGTATTTACATTTGAGAGTGGTTTTCTTTGACGATGTGGGTCTGTGTCCTATGGGATAGGAGTACCTTCTGATTATCAAGGGAATTATGTGAGTACAGTTCACCCCCATAGGGGAACCACTTGACATCAGATATATGTTGAATTGACATGTATTAACAATACGGAGTGGTTACCCATACCCGTTAGGCTTGGTTCCTTGGGAATAAGAATACTATCGGTCATCCTTTTGGGAAAAAGGTGTCCCTTGATTGGGGAACTTTTTGATCTTATATGTATTAACAAAACTGCATACCAGACTTTTTAGGGTTTTTTTGACCTGCACATTTATTCACGTACACTTTTTTGGTGATGGTGGTTTTATGGTTGGAGGGACAGTAAGGGACAGCCGCCGAGGAGCGGGGGCACCGAGTACATTAGGGTGTTTACACTCCGCTGGTAGGTAGGGGAAATTCATAGGGCTGTTATAGGCCCCCTCCCTCCCCTGCCTATATCCTCAACATCGACATCTGGCGCACGTGTCTTCCCCCCTATACACCCGCCCAACCACTTTAAGTGGCTATTCCTCTCTTGACTGCACTGACAGTTTTTTAGAAATTGACTAATAAAGATTGATATTTTAAAATAGGAATTTTTTCATGGTTTTGCAGCCGTAAACCGTGTAAACAACTTTGCATTTCCTTCCAGAGAACCCGCTCTCAGGACGCCACGGGAGGCCGAGGACGTTCCTATGCAAGTAGACTCTCTGCAAAAGCGAGAGACCAATGAACGTCGCGAACACCGGCTCCGTGAGCGTTTGTGTTTCTATTGCGGTCAATCGGACCATTTCTTGATCGACTGCCCGAAACGTCCGAATCGCCCAAATAAGGTATTGGCAGCCATGGCAGAGTGTGACAACACGGACGCAGAGTCCGATATCTCTGAGGCAAGTGGACACTTGGATGCGGTATTTCCCTTGACTGTAATGTCAACCTCACCGAAGGACTCAGAAGGGAAATATACCCATTGCTCACTCCCCATTCAGATCCGTTGGGAGGGACAACTAATTCCTACCTCTGCAATGATAGACTCTGGGGCAGGGGGAAATTTCATGGACTCTTCTTTTGCCAGGAAACACGGTATCCGGTCTCAGCAAAGATCCGCACCGGTTACCATGGAGACGGTAGACGGATCTCCGTTAATCTCTGGACCAGTTGATCGGGAAACCGTACCGCTAGAATGCGTCATGAAGCCAGGTCAGCAGGAGACCCTTGTTTTCATGCTAATTTCATCTCCTCATTTTCCGATTATTTTAGGTATTCCGTGGCTACGGTCTACAAATCCGGTCATCGATTGGGAAACTAAGGAAATATCCTTCCCACCGCAGAATATTCCGACCATTAGTCCAACTGTTCCGGTTCCAGTACCACCAAATACGGAGAGCACTGTACAGGTACCTGTTTTACCCCCGGTTTACCGTGACTTCGCTGATATATGCGACAAAAGAAAAGCCGACCGGCTTCCCCCGCATAGACCGTATGATTGCCCCATAGACTTACTCCCAGGGGCGGAGATTCCGTTTGGTCATGTCTACCCGTTGGCGGCACCTGAGCTAGGAGCGCTAAAAGAGTACATTGATGAAAGCCTAGCCAAAAGATTTATTCGTCCGTCTACCTCACCCGCAGGGGCACCCATCTTTTTCGTGAAAAAGAAGGAGGGGACTCTGAGACCCTGTATTGACTACCGGGAATTGAATAAGATAACCATCCGGAACCGGTATCCGTTACCGTTGATTCCTGAGCTATTGGAGAGGGTCCAACAGGCAAAAATATTCACCAAATTAGACCTCCGTGGGGCATATAATCTGCTTCGTATACGTCCCGGAGACGAGTGGAAGACCGCGTTCCGATGTCGGTACGGACATTTTGAGTACCTAGTGATGCCTTTTGGACTTTGTAACGCTCCCGCGGCATTTCAACATCTAGTTAACGATATTTTTAGGGATATCATGGACCAATTCATGGTGATCTATCTGGACGATATCCTAATCTTTTCTGATTCTCTACAGGAACACCAGGAGCACGTCAAGACCGTACTTACCCGTCTGAGGGAAAACCACCTGTACATTAAGCTGGAGAAATGCGAGTTCCACTGCTCACAAATACAATTCTTAGGTTATGTCATCTCTCCTCAGGGACTAAACATGGAATCTAGCAAGATACAAGCCATTCTGGACTGGCCGGAACCGGGAAACATCAAGGAGGTACAACGCTTTGTCGGTTTTGCCAACTTTTACCGACGCTTTATCCGTAACTTTTCAGAGATTGTCCGTCCCATCACTCTGTTAACCAAGAAAGGACAGAAGTTTGTGTGGTCCGCCCAGGCCCAGGAAGCATTCCAGAGTCTCAAGGTATGTTTTACCTCAGCGCCAATATTGGTCCATCCGAATCCCGCACTTCCCTTTATCGTGGAGGTCGACGCTTCCGACTATGCATTAGGGGCCATTCTTTCTCAAAGGACCGGGGACAAGAGTCTCTTGCATCCGTGTGCCTTCTTTTCCCGCCGGTTGTCCCCTGCAGAAAGGAACTACGACATTGCGGACAAGGAATTATTGGCGATTATTGCCGCTTTCAAGGAATGGAGACACCACTTACAGGGAGCCGCGCAGCAAGTGATAGTACTCACGGATCATCGTAATCTGGAATTTCTTAAGTCTGCCAGGTGCATGTCTCCACGGCAAGCCCGTTGGAGCCTATTTCTTAACCAATTCAATTTTATCGTTACATACCGTCCAGGTTCACGTAATGGGAAAGCCGATGCCTTGTCCCGAATCCACGCCGTGGACTCCGTGCCTGGAACCCCGTCTCAGACCGTGTTATCGGATGCCAATTTCGTTGGAGTACTCCAGGACCGGGACTTGTGGAAGGACATCAAGCTGGCCTATGATGGTGACGTATTTCTTGCTGCCCCCCCGAATGATGTAACTCTTGTTCTTCGGAATGGTGTGTGGTTGAGAGAGCGACGCATTTATGTCCCGGAGGCCGTAAGACTTCGGGTTCTCAAGTTGGTCCATGACTCCGTGTTGGCTGGTCATAGGGGGGTACAGAAGACGCAAGAATTTCTGAGCCGTTTTTTCTGGTGGCCTACTTGTTTAAAGGATGTGAAGGACTATGTCCACTCATGTGTGGTTTGTGCCCGGTGCAAGGTCCCTCGTGTGGCTCCTACGGGACTCCTCCAACCGTTACCCGTGCCATCTCGCCCTTGGGGGTCTATCTCCATGGATTTTATTGTGGAGTTGCCAGTCTCATGCGGACACAATACCATTTTAGTGGTGGTAGATCGATTGACTAAAGCTGCTCACTTCATTCCGTGTACCGGTCTTCCCTCAGCCGCAGAGACAGTGGATTTGGTTATCCAGAATGTATTCCGATTGCATGGGGTACCAGACGAGATCATCTCTGACCGGGGCGTGCAGTTCACGTCTAGATTCTGGAAGGGGTTTTGTACGGCACTCCAGATTGATGTCTGTTTGTCTTCTGCATACCATCCTCAGACAAATGGGCAAACCGAACGGACGAATCAAACCCTGGAACAATACCTTCGATGTTATGTCAGCCATCTCCAAGACGATTGGTTGAAGATGCTTCCGTTGGCGGAGTTCTCATATAACAACACTCAGAGCAGCTCCACTAAGGTAACGCCCTTTTTCGCTAACTTGGGTTACCATCCGAATGTTTTGCCTAGGTCACCGGTTGCGGTTTCGGTGCCAGCGGTGGAGGACAGATTGACAGAGCTACGACAAAATCTGGAGGTTCTGAAGGACACTGTGGCTACGGCCCAGGAGCGTTACAAGAGGTCGGCCGACACTCACCGGAAACCGGCACCCATGTACAAGGTAGGGGACTCTGTATGGTTGTCCACCAAAAACCTGAGATTGGGTGTTCCTTCGCAGAAGCTGGGACAAAAATTCATCGGTCCATTTAAGATCACCGGGATCGTGAGCCCTGTGGCCTGTCGGCTACGGTTGCCGCACCATCTAAAGGTACACCCGGTCTTTCATGTGTCTCTCCTCAAACCTGTCTCCCCTAATACGTTTCGTGGTCGTGTTGTGCCTCCTCCTCCGCCTGTGATGGTCGACGGCGAGGAGCAGTTCGTGGTTGAGGACATTATTGACTCCCGGCTCCATCGTCGTCGGCTTCAATATCTGGTACGTTGGCAGGGGTACGCCCCCGAGGACGATTCCTGGGAACCGGTGGGTAACATTCGGGCACCCCGGAAGATCGCTCAGTTTCATCGACGGTTCCCGGACAAGCCGGGCCCTGATCCGTCCTGAGGCCGTCTCTGGGGGGGGGAGTAATGTCAGGTTTCCAGGTTTTCCAGTTCTCTTTTGAATGAGCTTGCCCTCAGTTAACATGGAGTTTAAGGTTCTGTTGCCCTACTTCCTGTCCAGCTGCTTAAAAGGCCGCCTCTCAGCCCAGTCCAGTGCCTGAGTATACTGCTTGCTGTGTGCTCCTGCTTTGCTGCTGCTAATCCTGATTGCTTTTGGATCCTCCTAAAAGACTACCGACCGACCGACTCTGGACCTTACCCGGTTTCTCAAGCTGTGCCCGGATTCCGTCTGCCATCTTCGGTCAGCACTCTGCCCGGTTCTCTCTGGTTCGTAACCACTCTGGACAATCATCCCGTACGGACACTCCTGGACTTTTACCGCTTGCCCATTGTGTCCCGGCTGCTGCGCATTTAGGCCTTCCGGGGTGATTGCCGGACAGTCCCTGTATAGGGGTTCGCTCTGGTGGTCTCCCTGGGGGAGTCCGGTGCGTGGCCCCGGGAATTCCCTCCGCTCCGTTTCGGGAAGGTATTTGTGTATTTGTACTGCTGTGTTTGTTCCGTTGTTATCTACCGTGGTTACAGATTATAAAACATCTTGTATCAAAAACTCGTCTCTGCTGATCATTGCCCTACGCTATCGAAATCCTCAGAACATATAATAAGTATTACACCGTGTATTGTAATGCACCCATTCCATTTATTATTTTAGTAGCCCGCCTCTGAACCCTTTCAAGTTCAGTAATGTCTTTCTTCAGCACCGGCGCCCAAAATTGCACACAATACTCCAAGTGTGGTCTGACTAGTGATTTGTACAGAGGGAGAATGATGTTTTCATCTCGTGCCCCCAGACCTCTTCTAATGCATCCCATCACCCTATTTGCTTTGGTGGCTGCTGCCTGACACTGGGCACTCCAATTTAGATTCTTATTGACTAAGATGCCTAAGTCTTTTTCCATGTCTGATTTCCCCAGCAGTTTCCCATTTAGTAAGTAATCGTAGCATCTGTTTCTCCTTCCCATGTGCATAACCTTACACTTATCTGTGTTAAACCTCATTTGCCATTTTTCAGCCCAATTCTCCAATTTACTCAAGTCCATCTGTAGTTGCAAACTGTCCTCCTTTGTGTTAACTACCTTACATAGTTTTGTATCATCTGCAAATACTGATATTTTACTCTGTAAACCATCCACCAGATCATTAATAAATATATTAAATAGTAGGGGGCCCAATACAGACCCCTGTGGCACCCCACTAGTAACCCTGGCCCAATCTGAGTATGCACCATTAATAACCACTCTTTGTTTTCTACCACTAAGCCAGCTACCTACCCATCTACACACATTTTCCCCGAGCCCAAGCTTTCTCATTTTACTTAGCAGTCTTTTATGTGGGACAGTGTCAAATGCTTTACCGAAGTCGAGATAAATGACATCCAATGATTCTCCTCGGTCCATGTGAGAGCTTACATCCTCATAGAAGCTGATCAGGTTAGTTTGACAGGAGCGATCCTTCATAAATCCATGTTGATATGGAGTTAAACAGTTATTAACATTGAGACATTCCATAATAGTATCCCTTAAAAACCCTTCAAACATTTTACCCACAACTGAAGAGTGAAGAGGTTTCTGCATGTTCCCCTGGTGGGCTAGGGTATGGTAGGAGTTATCACCTTCTGTGCTTCATTTATTTATCTTCTTAGATTGTTATGAATACTTTGCACCTAATAAATGGTCCATATTGTTATTACTTTTAGGATGGGGGTAGTGTATATTTTTGATATTTTTGGAATTATCAAATTAACCCTTTTCAAAAGGATTAACCATTTCCAATAAGTTAAAGAAATGGTGAAACGATAAAAAGTGCAGCATATGCTCCACGTTCTCAGAAGCATAAAAACTCCAATTCTGGAAGTTATAGGTCTCTGCAGGAGCGACAATGGAACTAAAGCTTTCTAAGTAAGAAAACTCCTTTTTGTCCGGAGGGTTCTGTCACCGCCTCCTAATGAATGGGGCTCTTTCCATACAAATGCGCTGTTTGCCTCTCTGCGTCAGCTCCCAGGAAATAGAACCTTTTATGATTTATGAGCCGGACCGGCAGGAGGGAGGAGGGAGACATATTTTTCCCCCCAACCTCTGTATTGGTTGCACGTCAAGAAGAAAAATTTAGACAACAATATACTATGGCTGGAACACAAGCAAAGAGCTGAAGGAGGAAACCTCTGATCGTAAGGGAGATCTATTCAGTGCGGAGAGCCAGGAACTTTCTGTCTCATCTTCTTTGCTAATTGAGATAAACTCTGCGGTCGATAAGAAAAGGAAATTCATAGCAAAATGGAAGAGAAGGATGGGGATAATTAGCAACACAGCACAGGATATGCAGTTAGTCGTCCATTTCTCCCATCTAAGAAATCACAAATAAAAACACTGTAAAGTGATTTAATCTGACATTGATCGATTAGATAGGTGACGGACTATGAACTATTCTAGATTATTGGACAGAGGGTCAACACTAAAGACCGCTTTACACGCAACGACATCGCTAACGAGATATTGTTGGGGTCACGGAATTCGTGACGCACATCCGGCCTCGTTAGCGACATCGTTGCGTGTGACACGTACGAGCGACCGCTAACGATCAGAAATACTCACCAAAT
Source organism: Anomaloglossus baeobatrachus (assembly GCF_048569485.1). Lineage (NCBI taxonomy): Eukaryota > Metazoa > Chordata > Amphibia > Anura > Aromobatidae > Anomaloglossus > Anomaloglossus baeobatrachus. Next base: position 54,085,953 of record NC_134357.1, on the reverse strand, counting down.
CGCTGATCGTCGTTCATTTCCCAAATATCATTGCTGGTGCTGGTCGCAGGTTGTTCATCGTTCCTGAGGCAGCACACATCGCTACGTGTGACACCCTGGGAACGACGAACAACACCATACCTGCGTCCTCCGGCAACGAGGTGGGAGTGACCTTCATGTGGCTGCTCTCTCCCCCTCTGCTTCTATTGGTGGCCTGCTAATTGATGTCGCTTTGACGCCGCGCAAACCGCCCCCTTAAAATAGAGGTTGTTCTCCGCCCACAGCGACGACGCTAGGAAGGTAAGTTCGTCTGACGCATCCTAGCGTTATTGTTCGCCACGGGCAGCAATTTGCCCGTGACGCACAAACGACGGGGGCGGGTGCGATCGCTAGAGACATCGCTAGTGATGTCGCAGTGTGTAAAGCGGCCTTAACACTTTGCAGGACCCCTCTAGTTGCATGTAAAACTTCTATATTCATATTACATATAGTACACATATATAAAATATGCATATGTTAATACATTACTTGCTCATTTACACATTACACACGCAAATACATATAACAAACAATAAGCATATATCAAAAACACACTTATGCAGTGGTGTAACAAGTCTGATGGGCCTTGGTGCAAAATTTGGACCTGAGCTTCCCTCCCTGCATGTTTGTCAGATGTATCCGCCCTTGTAGCATTATAAATCCTATAAAGACATATATGTGGCCACCCTTCATTATGTAGTAATATCCCCCATCCTGTTCCAATGTTTCCCATCCTGCACCATCTTCCTGATATATATGTCCCCCATTTTGGGCCCTTTCCTTGTAACTATGTCTCCCATCCCTGGCCCCTTCCTGGTATACATGTCCTCCAACCAGGTATATATGTCCCCCATTCTGGATACCTTCCTGGTATATATATTCCCTATCCTGGGTCCCTTCCTGGTATATATGTCCCTCAACCTGGGTCCCTTCCTGATATATATGCCCCACATCCTGGGCCCCTTCTTTTTATATTCATACAGTGTGTCCCCCTATCCTTGGTCCCTTATTGATACATATCAGAGTAGTATCCAGCACGGGAAGAAAGGTATTCTCCAGCAAGGATTTCCATGTGATTTTATTCCATATGTACTTGGTATATACAAAGTGGATAACAGACAGCCCCTATACAGGGGGAAAAATATGTCTTGTGACGCGTTTCGACCAAATCACTCGGTCTTAGTCATGTAACCATTTAATACAAACATTGGGCTTCTTGGTATATATGTCCCACAACCTGGGCCTCTTCCTTTTATATATGTCCCCATCTTAGGTCCCTTCTTAGTATTAATATCTTCCAACGTGGGCCCTGATCATTACACCCGTGCATATACGTATAACACATGCCTGGGCACAATGGGAATGTACCATTTGTCTGCAGTGGTGTTATCATGTTGACAGCGCTGCAGCCATTCACTGAGCTCAGCAGTTCGTGCCATCTATATCGACAAGTAAATTCAAATTGCAAAATATTGAAAGATAGAAAAGATTTAATTTTATAGGCTTACAGGAAAGTTCAGATTAGAGGGGGCCTTGTCCAGGTTCCAAAATCGGAAGTCAAAATATTATAGATATTGTATCCAGTTTAAAATACATTGTAGCTACTGCAAATTCTATAAAACGGAATTAAAAAACCCAGAACAGTTCTTTTTGTTCACATAAAAAAATGACAGGTGACCTGACGTTCTAGTGAAGAGAGTATGGTCCACTGGTTTCTAGACACTGCATATATGTCATAGACGGGACATTACGCAGCGACAGTCCTGACAAGTGACTCATTTTTTCCAAAGAGGAAATCATTCACCTAATTAGAAGACTATGTATTACAGTAGCCAGAATCTGATGGTAAGACGACAGCGTCTGCGGTAAAGACGCACCAGTATAAATGCACAGATAACAGATTTTAGTTTCATGAATTGCTGTCATTATTTAACAGTGTGTATCAACTATATTTTAAATAATAAAACCGGACAGTGATACATATTCTTTATCTGTAATCTTTTTTTCATCTATTTTCTGCACATGATCATGAAGGCATCCATCTTGCAAGAGCTTCTGTTAACAGCATTTCAGAGATCGGCTCTACAGCAGCAGGTCGGGGATCGCAACATTGTAACATGACCGCGTTGTACTCCCACAATGGTGATGATCATATACTCACCTACCGCTGCTTCCTTTGGGATCCAGCAGTGTTCTTCTCTGCCTCTGAATGACGTTACTGCAATTCCAACTATCCGGCTCATTTTTTTCCTTTTTCTTTTACCTAGTCAGCTTTATTTGTATTGACTGGAGATAAAACTGTTCACATTCCCTTTTGGGATGTTTTTCTTTTGGTGCCATATTTTAAAAATATTGGGCCAACTTGTGCTCTGGCACTGCATACACTTTCTGTGTTTTTTCCTGCTGAAGAAGTTATAGATAGTTTGAAACGCATTGAGTATAAAACTGCTATCATTCATTATACCCTGGATGCTTTGAAATCTTTTTTCCGTACTGACCAGCAGCCCAGCACACCCGCATCTCCTACAACTGATCTCTCCGTTTGAGTCATCGGCCTGCGGAGGAGCAGCAGCTGGATGTATATCTTGTTCCAATAAAGTGTTGCAATTTCTCACAATAACATCTGGTGAACACTGCTACATAACTATTTAATGTTGTTCTCTGGATAACGCCCTATTGCACTATTGTGTCCCCCAAGTGTTATTTGCACTAAAGTGCACAAGGGGAAAACAAAGAACAGTAAAGTGTCATGGGGTATGTAATGATAGAACAGGGGGTCCAAGGCTGGCCCTTAGACTCAAGACCCTGTGCTGTCCCTTATCTCAGAGGTAGGCTTGGTGGTAGCCAGGTCTGAGCCCCCAGCATGACCCTGACTACTGTCCGAGCCCTGTTCTTACCCCCCCATGTCCGCCAGCCTAGGGGCAGGCTGTTAACACAGTAACAAAACCCCAGAGAAACTACATGGACAAGGGAGAACGGAAAACCTATACACACTGCAAACACAAAGAAGAGACTATTCGTGTACAGGGGAAGACAGAAAAGGGAAAGAAGTAAACACAAAACAGGGGAACTTTCACACCACTCAAAATTGCAACTACAGATCACCATAAACAGGATCACCACTAAGACTGGAATTGCTGGAGCTTATGCTGAAGCTATCATTAGCACATACTGGAAGAACCTCATACCTTAAATAGGAAGGAGACAGCTGCACATGGCAATTAGCAACCTGAATGCCTAGTTCCTGCTCACCAGTCTGCAGGCATTAACTCCTGCAGGGGTATAGACCAGTGAACCTGAACCAGCCAACGCCTGGCTCCGACTGAACAACTCTGAGGCATCAGGTTGCTTTTCAGCCTCTATACTGTGAACAGAGTCCGATGCCGCCATGCCACCAAGTGTGTGCAGAGCCAAACATTGCATGACATAAGGTTTAACTAAATACTACTGCACCTGACCTGCCCGCTTCTTGTACGGACTAACGTCCCAGCTGCACAGTCTTTAAAGGCACCTGCACAGACTGAAACAAGCTTAACTGGATGACTAAGATGACCACTCGGACCTTAGCTTCCTAATCGGCCATCGAGGGTATCATGTACCTTCTAAAGAATCTCGGGACGAAGGTGCTTCATAGAAGATAAGTAAAACCAAAATAGCTTACAATTTGCCACAGAATAGCACTTGGTAGTAAGGCTGTAATTCAAAGCAGAGTCCACCAGCAGTGAGTAAGGAAAGACAGGGGAAACATTAAATGGTTACAACCCCTAGATGATAGGGGAGGCCGAATTACTGTATGGAAAACACCTGCTGGCAGAAAAGGACTGAACACAAAACAAAAGAAGATCAGAACTTGGACAGAGACTCTACCTGTCTGTGGCTCAGGGGAAAGAAAAACAGATCACCGCACAGGAGGCTGCCAGATCAAATCCCAAGGCATGGCAGAGACCTTTACTTTGTTCATAGATATAGGCTCAGAAACTCATTAACAGGATGGGGGCGAGTCTTCAAAACTTTTTAGCCAGCTTTGAAAAGTTGCTAAATTTATACTCAACACCGATTTGCACGCATTTTGTTTTTTTTTTTTTCAAATTCTGTCGTTTTCAGTTTGAATTAGCTCCACCAAAATGGGAGGAACAGGGAAGGAAGAAGGAGGGCAGGGGTGTGACCATGCCATCCAGTCTGATTAATCAAAACTGCCGGCATTTGCATTTCTTGTGTGGTGCATGGTGGCGCACACTAATCACAATAATCACCGAATTCATTAACTACCATATGTTTCTTAAGGAATTCGGCACCACTTGTACACCATCAAGACTGGTTTATCACTAGTGTATACCACATCAGTTTTGATGAATCGACTCCTAGGAAAAATACTTTTTAGAATAGGAATTTTTGGATGAAGGTGGGAAACTCCAGATGGGTTTGGCACATATGATACATTAAAGTAGCCTCTCCTTTTACTGGCCTTCAGGAGATGTGCGTAGAGAGCACCTTAGTGCGTCTTATGTAGAGTTGCTGATTTTTTTAGTGCAGTGATAAGAGTCTTTGGAGTAAATGTTGAATATTTTAAATCTGTGCCGTTCACGGACCGAATATCTACACCTGATGCAGGAAAACGATTAAATAGTATTGTAGACATACAAGTCAATGTATTTACTAGTGATGAGCGAGTATGCTTGTTACTACTCGGTACTCGCACGAGTATCGCTGTACTCGGGCTACTCGGCGGGGACCGAGTAATCTCGCGATACTCGTGCTGTACTCGTGGTCTTCATCCCTGCATGTTGGCGCTCTTTTGAGAGCCAGCCCTCATGCAGGGATTGGCTGGCAGACCACTGCAATGCCACAGCCCTGTTAGTTGTGGAATTGCAGTGATTGGCCGGCCTGCACAGCGTGACCGAGTCTTTATACCGGCGGGCGCGCTGTGCTCTGCACACAGCCATCCAGACAGTCAGTGCAGGGAGAGTGTTGCTGCTTCAGGGAAAGGTTTGCGGCCCTTTATAGTTATTTCCGTAGCAGGGCTGCAAACAGTGTGACCAGAAGTCCTTCTCAGGACTATTATAGTTGTATACAGGCAGGCAGGGTATAGCCAGGTCGGAGTACAGTAGCAGAGTCCTTCTCAGGACTATTGTTGCTGTATACAGGCCGGGTATAGCCAGGTCGGAATACAGGCTAGTGACCAGAAGAGTCCTTGTCAGGACAATTGTAGCAGTATACAGGCAGGCAGGCAGGCAGGGTATATAGCCATTCCTAGTGGTGACCGTATACCAGCCTTCATCATATCTGGGGCTGGTGTACACAGTCTAAAACAGTCCTGATAGTGTCAGACTTCTCAGCAATTGTCACTCCTAAAAACCTGTTAGGTTCTTAGTGCGTCCGTGCTTGCATTTAAAAACCGCACGTGTGTGCCTGTCGGTGGCAGCGTACAGGTGCACGTTTTGCACAAACTATTATATAACGCACAAGTCTAGTGAATAATACACTAAGTATAGACACAAGGCACTCCCAAAATTCTTGATGCTGTGATTTTATTTATCAGTGGATGTGCATAAATAACGTTTTCGGTCACAGAAGACCTTCATCAGTTGCACATGGGGAAACTGGATGGTGCTCGTGTCACAGCGCGGAATCCACCGCTGCATGGGGGCTGAACACGTCCTTCCCACACCAAGGTTTGCAGGCCCTACCTCAGTCAGGGTTTCACCCACACTCTACAGCTCCGTAATGTCATGCTCTTCAGCCTCCTCCTCCTCCTGCGCATCCTCATCCACTTTACCCTCCACACCAGTCCCAAGCTGGAAGCACTGCAGCACTGCCTCGGCGAAGCGGCAACAAGCTGTGCTGAAGCTAATCTGCATAGGTGACAAACCCCACAATGCAGAAGAGGTGTGGACAGCTCTGAAACAGCAGGCAGATCACTGGCTCACACCTCTGAACCTAAAGCCAGGAAAGGTCGTGTGTGACAATGGCCGGAACCTGGTGGCGGCTTTGAGGCGAGGCCAGCTGACACATGTTCCATGCGTGGCCTATGTGCTCAACCTCGTGGTTCAGCGGTTTCTAAAGTCATACCCAGAGCTGTCTGATCTGCTGGTAAAAGTTTGCCGCCTGTCTGCACATTTTCGAAAGTCACCTACTGCTTCAGCCGGCTTTGCCGGCTTTCAGCGCCGTTTGCATCTTCCGGCTCACAGACTGGTGTGTGATGTCCCCACGCGTTGGAATTCAACTCTGCACATGTTGGTCAGGATATGTGAGCAGAAGAGGGCAGTTGTTGAGTACCTGCATCACCTAAGCCGTCGGGAAATGGGTCAAACTCCACACATAACACCTGAGGAATGGAGATGGATGTCCGACCTATGTACCATCCTCCAAAACTTTGAGGACTCCACCAAGATGGTGAGTGGTGATGACGCCATTATTAGCGTCACCATACCGCTTCTCTGCCTTCTAAAACGGTCTCTGCTCAAAAACAAACATGATGCATTGCAGGCGGAGCGCGATGAGTTGGAGCAAGAAACAGTAGTGGGTGTGGGTGATAACACACAGCCCAGCCTCGTCTCATCACAACGTGCAGTGGAGGACTATGACGAGGAGGAGGATGAAGACATGGACACCAGTCATATCCTCGGTTCAGCGTGGCTGGCCAGAGGACAGGGTAGATGAGGAGGAGGAGGAGGAGGACAGCATGTTCAGTCATCGTGTTGGTCAGGATACTGAAGTACTGGCTGTTAAGAGTCTGTCGCACATGGCTGACTTTATGGTAAGCTGCCTGTCTCGTGACCCTCGCGTTAAGAACATCTTGGCCGACAATCATTACTGGTTGGTAACACTGTTAGACCCACGCTACAAGGAGAACTTTATGTCTCTTATTCCCGAGGCGGAGAGGTCAGCCAAAATGCAGCAGTTCCGGAAGGCCATAGTCACAGAAGTAGGCAAAGCATTCCCCTCACAAAACGCTAGCGGCATAGGTCAGGAATCAGTGGACAACCAAGGCGTACAGCCGAGAGGGGCACAAGTCCAATCCGCCAGAGGTAGGGGAACAGTCTTTAAGATGTGGGACAGTTTTCTCAGCCCCTCACGTACCACAGCCCCTGAGATGCGGGGTAGTGCCACAAGAAATCCTAAGTTTGCCCAGATGCTCAAGGAGTACCTTGCAGATCGAACAACTGTACTCCGACATTCCTCTGTGCCTTACAATTATTGGGTATCCAAGGTGGACACGTGGCATGAATTGGCTCTCTACGCCTTGGAAGTCCTGGCCTGCCCTGCCGCTAGCGTTTTGTCAGAGCGTGTTTTTAGTGCCGCAGGTGGAATCATTACAGATAAACGCACCCGCCTGTCAACTGAAAATGCTGACAGGCTGACTCTGATCAAGATGAACAAGGGTTGGATTGGGCCAGACTTCACCACACCACCAGCAAATGAGAGCGGAATTTAAAGTTTGTAACGGGAATTTGCCATGTACCTCCACTCACCCATGGGTACACACTTCTGGACTTTGGATAATCGCTGGACTGCTCCTCCTTCTCCTCATGCGCCACCATGATGACCGTTACAATAGTTAGGCCTTTGTTTCAGGTATACCCCCAGTGGTACATTTTTTCGCCCATTCTTTCAGAATGGACATTACAACAACAGGAGACCCGCTCCTTTGCAATGGGAACAATGTTTTGAGGCCCTCATGCACGTCTCTATCCAGGGACAATGTGGAGCCTCCCAATTTTTGGCTGCCCTGCCTAAGGGCTATACTACAATAGACCCACTTCCTGACAATGGACACTTCAGGTTTACAGGCCCTCATGCACGTCTCTATCCAGGGACAATGTGGAGCCTCCCAATTTTTGGCTGCCCTGCCTAAGGGCTATACTACAATAGACCCACTTCCTGACAATGGACACTTCAGGTTTACAGGCCCTCATGCACGTCTCTATCCAGGGACAATGTGGAGCCTCCCAATTTTTGGCTGCCCTGCCTAAGGGCTATACTACAATAGACCCACTTCCTGACAATGGACACTTCAGGTTTACAGGCCCTCATGCACGTCTCTATCCAGGGACAACGTGGAGCCTCCCAATTTTTGGCTGCCCTGCCAAAGGGCTATACTACAATAGACCCACTTCCTCAAAATGGGCACATTAGACTCAAGAGGCCTTCATGTACGTCTCTTCTCAGGGACATCGAAGTGCCACACAATGTTTTCACGTAAAATCTTTCATGTAATCTCCAAAAGTAACATACACCAGCTCTATCTCACTATTGGGTATGTGCCCTTAACATTTCCGCCATGAAAATTCATTTTGGTGTCATTTTGGAAGGTTTTCTGGTGAGTCCGTAAAAATGGCGTAAAACGCGGACAAAATTGTTCACAGCTGTGACTTTTGAATGATAAATGCTTCAAGGGGTCTTCCCCATGCTGTTGCCATGTCATTTGAGCACTCTTCTGAGACTTTTGTGACATTTTTAGGGTTTCTACATGCTGCCGGGGGTCATTTCAGAAAAATACTCGGGTCTCCCATAGGATAACATTGGGCTCTGTGCTCGGGCCGAGTACACGAGTATCTTGGGATGCTCGGCCCGAGCCTCGAGCACCCGAGCTTTTTAGTACTCGCTCATCACTAGTATTTAATAGTCGAACCGACTCCTTCCACTGATTTGGTTCCTCTACCATTTTTGAATTTGTCTTTTTTCAATGCACCCAGCACTTCCTAAGGGTATGTGTCCTGACCATGACATTCTTTAGTAGGCAGATCTGCTCTGAAAGCTGCCATAAAAAGCACAATGAAAATGCATAAAAGAATGAACATATGCACTTTTATACAAAAAAGTCAAATGTTCAGTCTTTTGATCGTCTTTCATCTGCTTCAGGTTTCCAAAGACTCCAATCGGTTAAAAGAAGGGACCCGACCATTCCTCTTATAATATAAGGCAATAGGAAGGCTCAAAACAAGCCCAGGCATAATTTTGAAAAATAATACTTGTGTTTTTCATCGTTAAATGGGCTTAAAAAAGATGTTTTGTGCCCATACTATAAGAGGTGCTGGGTGTGTAGAAAAGTGATGGGATCCCAGTGCCCAGCAGCAGTGTCTGCATTATCACCTGGATGTAATACTCACAGGTGTCTTAATTACAGTGGGATGTAAACGTTTGGGCACCCCTGGTCAAAATTACTGTTATTGTGAACAGTTCAACAAGTTGAAGATGAAAGGGTCTCTAAAAGACAAAGTTATAGAGGACACATTTCCTTTGGATTTTAGTTTAAAAAAATATGTTTTCATCTTTTATATTTTAAGATTAACAAAAAAGGAAAGTTAGCAAAAGTTTGGGCACCCTGAATGGTTTGTAGCAGCCAAGAGTGTATCAGTTCTTGTTTGAGGGATTTTCATCCATTTTTCCTTGAAAAAGTCTTCCAGTTCTGTAAGATTCTAGGCTCTTCTTCCAGTTCTGTCAGATTTCTGGCTCGTCTTCCAGTTCTGTGAGATTCCTGCTCTTTTGAGGTCTAGCCACAGATTTTCAATGATGTTCAGATCAGGGGACTGTGATGACCATTGTAAAACCTTCAGCTTGTGCCTTTTGAGGTCGTCTATTGTGGATTTTGACATGTGTTTAAGAACATTATCCATTTCTAAAAGCCATCCTCTTTTCAGCTTCAGATTTTTTACAGATGGCGTTATATTTGCATAAATAATTTGTTGAAATTTCAATGAATTCATTCTTCCCTCTACCGGAGAAATGTTCACCGTGCCATTGGCTGCAACACAACCCCAAAGCAAGACTGATCCACCTCCATACTTAATGGTTGGCAATATATTCTTTTCCTGAAGTTCTGGGCCCTTTTCTCTCCACACATACCTTTGATCATTGTAACCAAAGACTTCTAATTTACCCTCATCAGTTTACAGGACTTGTTTCCAAAATGTGTCAGGCTTGTTTAGATGTTCTTTTATAGACTTCTGAAGCTGAATTTTATGATGAGGACACAGGAGAGTTTTTCTTCTGATGACTCTTCCATGAAGGTCATATTTGTGCAGGTGTCTGTGAACAGTAGAACAATGTACCACAACTCCAGAGTCTGCTAAACCTACCTGAAGGTCTTTTGCAGTCATGCACGGGTTCTGATTTGCATCTCCAGCAATCCTATGAGCAGCTCTCACAGAAATTTTGCTTAGTCCTCCAGACCTGATCTTGACCTCCACTGTTCCTGATACAGTGCCTACAAGTAGTATTCAACCCCCTGCAGATTTAGCAGGTTTACACATTCGGAATTAACTTGGCATTGTGACATTTGGACTGTAGATCAGCCTGGAAGTGTGAAATGCACTGCAGCAAAAAAGAATGTTATTTCTTTTTTTTTTTTTTTTTAAATTGTGAAAAGTTTATTCAGAGGGTCATTTATTATTTAACCCCTCAAACCACCAGAATTCTGTTTGGTTCCCCTAAAGTATTAAGAAGTATTTCAGGCACAAAGAACAATGAGCTTCACATGTTTGGATTAATTATCTCTTTTTCCAGCCTTTTCTGACTAATTAAGACCCTCCCCAAACTTGTGAACAGCACTCATACTTGGTCAACATGGGAAAGACAAAGGAGCATTCCAAGGCCATCAGAGACAAGATCGTGGAGGGTCACAAGGCTGGCAAGGGGTACAAAACCCTTTCCAAGGAGTTGGGCCTACCTGTCTCCACTGTTGGGAGCATCATCCGGAAGTGGAAGGCTTATGGAACTACTGTTAGCCTTCCATGGCCTGGACAGCCTTTCAAAGTTTCCACCAGTGCCGAGGCCAGGCTTGTCCGAAGAGTCAAGGCTAACCCAAGGACAACAAGGAAGGAGCTCCGGGAAGATCTCATGGCAGTGGAGACATTGGTTTCAGTCAATACCATAAGTAACGTACTCCACCGCAATGGTCTCCGTTCCAGACGAGCCCGTAAGTTGCCTTTACTTTCAAAGCGTCATGTCAAGGCTCGTCTACAGTTTGCTCATGATCACTTGGAGGACTCTGAGACAGACTGGTTCAAGGTTCTCTGGTTAGATGAGACCAAGATCGAGATCTTTGGTGCCAACCACACACGTGACGTTTGGAGACTGGATGGCACTACATACGACCTCAAGAATACCATCCCTACAGTCAAGCATGGTGGTGGCAGCATCATGCTGTGGGGCTGTTTCTCAGCCAAGGGGCCTGGCCATCTGGTCCGCATCCATGGGAAGATGGATAGCACGGCCTACCTGGATATTTTGGCCAAGAACCTCCGCTCCTCCATCAAGGATCTTAAGATGGGTTGTCATTTCATCTTCCAACAAGACAACGACCCAAAGCACACAGCCAAGAAAACCAAGGCCTGGTTCAAGAGGGAAAAAATCAAGGTGTTGCAGTGGCCTAGTCAGTCTCCTGACCTTAACCCAATTGAAAACTTGTGGAAGGAGCTCAAGATTAAAGTCCACATGAGACACCCAAAGAACCTAGATAACTTGGAGAAGATCTGCAAGGAGGAGTGGGCCAAGATAACTCCAGAGACCTGTGCCGGCCTTATCAGGTCTTATAAAAGACGATTATTAGCTGTAATTGCAAACAAGGGTTATTCCACAAAATATTAAACCGAGGGGTTGAATAATAATTGACCCACACTTTTATGTTGAAAATTTATTAAAATTTAACTGAGCAACATAACTTGTTGGTTTGTAAGATGTATGCATCTGTTAATAAATCCTACTCTTGTTTGAAGTTTGCAGGCTCTAACGTATTTGCATCTTATCAAACCTGCTAAATCTGCAGGGGGTTGAATACTACTTGTAGGCACTGTAAGGCTATGTGCGCACTAGAGATGTGAAGTTTCTCGAGAAAATCTTCTCGAGAAACTTCTGGGAGTGAAGATTTGCTGAACTCCGGAAAAAATCCGCGGCAAAACCGCATGCGGATTTACCGCGGATTTGCCGCGGAATTGCCGCGAAATTGCCGCGATTTTCCCGCGGGTGGTTCCCTGCGGATTTTTGCAGGCTGTACTGCAGAAATCCGCGGGATACCTGCGGATTTAATGGACATGTTCATTTTCTCAAGAAAGTTTCTCGAGAAATTTCCGCACCGAAACTTTCTTGAGAAAAATCCGCACCAGTGCGCACAGCTTTTTTTTTTTCTCATAGAATTTCATGGGAAATGTATGCACAAAGATTGCAGACATTTCTCAAGAAATTTCTGCGGCAAATCCGCGGGTAAATCCGCGGGTATTTTGCTCTAGTGCGCACATAGCCTAACTGCCATTTCTTAATTACATTTTACTGAGGAAAGAACAACTTGAAAACGCTTCATCTTCTTATGGCCTTCTCCTGCTTTGTGGGCCTCCACCATTTTCAATTTCAGAGTGCTAGGCAGCTGCTTAGAAGAACCAATGGCTGCTCATTTTTGGCACAAGGTTGGTTGGAGAATGATTAGAAGAGGATGGATTTTTATAAAGCTGTGAAATTTGCATCACCTGGCCTTTCCTAACGATGATAGTGAACAAGCCATAACCCTAACAGGCTAATGAAGGTCTAAAACCTTAGTCAAAGTTATCAGAGCACACAAATCTCCAAGGATGCAAAAACGCTTTCATCAGCCCATTTCCCTTTTTGTAATTTTTAAAATGTAAAAGATGAAAATATTTTTTTTTGCCTAAAATACAAAGGAAATGTGTCATCTTTAACCCCTTAACGACCCATGACGTACTAGATACGTCATGGATCGTGTTCCGGTAAGCCCCGCCCCCTGCCGCCGGCAGGCGGCGGCGAGACGCGCACATATCAGCTGTTATCAACAGCTGATATGTGTGCCTGCTAGCCGCGGGTGGAATCGCTTCCACCCGCGGCCGTTAACCCCTTACATTTCGCTGCCAAAGTCTTGGCAGCGATATGTATATGGGCGCCGCCATGACAGTGACTTACCCCGCCCCCGCCGGAAGTCACGTGACATGATCACGTGACTTTCGACGGTTGCCATGGTAGCACAGGGTCATGTGATGACGCCTGTGGCTAACATGAGTCACTTCCTCTCAATGCCGGAATACAGCCGGCATTGAAAGTGAAGCAGCAAATCTGCAGTTCTCAGCTCTGTAGCTGAGATCTGCAGATTGTGCAAAGCGATCGGATTGCTGATCGCAATAGCCCCCTAGGGGGACTAGTAAAATAAAAAAAAAAGTAAAAAAAAAAGTTTTAAAAAATTAAAAAAAAATAAAAAAACCTAAAAGTTCAAATCACCCCCCTTTCACCCCATTGAAAATTAAAGGGTTAAAAAAATAAAAAATACACACATATTTGGTATCGCCGCGTTCAGAAATGCCCGATCTATCAAAATATAAAATCAATGAATCTGATCAGTAAACGGCGTAGCGGCAAAAAAATTCCAAACGCCAAAATTACGTTTTTTGGTCGCCGCAAATTTTGCGCAAAATGCAATAACAGGCGATCAAAACGTAGCATCTGCGCAAAAATGGTACCGTTAAGAACGTCAGGTCAAGACGCAAAAAATAAGCCATCACTGAGCCTCAGATCCTGAAAAATGAGAACGCTACGGGTTTTGGAAAATGGCGCAAAACGTGCGCCACGTTTTTCGGACAAGCTTGTGAATTTTTTTTAACCCCTTAGATACAAGTAAACCTATACATGTTTGGTGTCTATAAACTCGCACCGACCTGAGGCATCATACCCACACATCAGTTTTACCATATAGTGAACACGGTGAATAAAATATCCCAAAAACTATTGTACAATCCCACTTTTTTTGCAATTTTTCCGCACTTGGAATTTTTTTGCCGTTTTCCAGTACACTATATGGTAAAACTTATGGTTTCATTTAAAAGTACAACTCGTCCCGCAAAAAACAAGCCCTCATATGGCAAGATTGATGGAAAAATAAAAAAGTTACGCCTCTCGGAAGAAGGGGAGCAAAAAACAAAAACGCAAAAACGGAAAGTGCCCGGGGGCTGAAGGGTTAACTTTATACCTTTTAGAGATCATTTCATCTTCAACTTACGTAACTGTTCACAATAATAGTAATTTTGTCCAGGGGTACCCAAACTTTTACATTCCACTGCACTTGAGGCTCCTGAAATACTATTACATCATGGGGTATTAAAGAAGTTAAAAATAAACCACCTGTCCATCAAGTGCCAAAGTAAAAATCCATTCAGCTGCTGATGGTCATTTATGAGGCGAGCTGTTTGTTCTGTTTTTGTGCATTTTGTTTCCCTATTGAGAAACGTGGAGAGATTCACACTTTTAGACTTTGTCAGTCCATTGCCTCCTGCACCATTGTGCGCCGACCAGCCCTGAACAATGCACATAAAAGCCTACGCATTTTTATATCCTAATGGCCTCGTGGAGAAAGCGTTCTGTATCTCTATGAGTAATTTTATAAATCTATGCACTGCCTTTATAAAAGGTTAATGTCATCATCACATAAGTAAAACTAGTGCTCTTACAAAGCATAATAGTTAATGGACAAGTATAAAACATCTGGATGATTGTAGCAAACTCTACAATTCAGTCCATTTCAGATAATATTGTAGTAATAGTTAGCACAAAAAAAAGATGTATTAAATTGGCATTGACTGTCAAATTACGAGCTAAAAAGAAAAAAAAATGTCAGTGGTTGTAGACTATTACCCCTCAACTAGAAGTTATAGAGGGGAGCTGTATACATAGCCTGCTCTGTGCATATTACATAGTGTTGTGATCCTGCTTTATCTAGTTTAGCAGTATAGTCCTCTGTCTTTAAATCCCCACCTTTTATTAATAATGAGATGCTGATCCTGCTCCAGTCTACACAGCAACACTAGAACAATGTACCACAACTCCATACTCTGCTAAATCTTCCTGAAGGTCTTTTGCAGTCATGCAGAGGTTCTGATTTGCCTCTCTACCAATCCTACAAGCAGCTCTCATGGAAAGTTTGCTTTGTCTTCTAGACTTTATCTTCACCTCCACTGTACCTGGTAACTGTCATTTCCTAATTACATTTCGAACTGAGAAAAGGGCAACTTGAAAACACTTTGCTATCTTCTTATATGGCTGAGTGGTTAGCACTGCAGTCTTGCAGCACTGGGGTCCTTAGTTCAAATCCCACCAAGTACAACATCTGCAAGGAGTTTGTATGTTCTCCTCGTGTTTGTGTGGGTTTCCTCCAGTCTCCTCCAAAGACATAGTGATAGGGAATTTAGATTGTGAGCCACAATGGGAACAATGTTTCTGATGTATGTAAAGTGCTGTGGAATTAATGGCACTATATAAATATTATAATATCATTTTTATTATATAGCCTTCTCCTGCTTTGTCGGCCTCCCCCATTTTCATTTTCAGAGTGCTAGGCAGCTGCTTAGAAGAACCCATGGCTGCTGCTTTTTCGCACAAGGTTAAAGGAGGCTGGGTTTTTATAAAGCTGTGAAATTTGCATCACCTGGCCTTTCCTAATGATGATAGTTAACAAGCTTTAACCCTAACAGTGAGCTTTAAAAGGACTAATATAAACAAAGAAGAGAATTTAAAGCCATGAACAAAATAAAAATAAATAAAATGTACAAATCTAAAAGAATACAAAAAAACATATTGCTATACATTCCCAACTTCAACGTTATCCAGTTCGTTTCACTGCTGGCAACGAGAGTTCAAATGCACATTAATTAGTAATAAAGTTTGGTTCACATGTGCACTATTGTATAAGGAGTAACATTTGGCAGATATGCAATATATTGCAAAAATACAGTAGCCATAGTAGGTCCACATCAATGGATGAAAACCACACAGGCGGGAACGGTAAAGGAGGAGGATGTACAGAAGGGTTGGACCTCCGCGGGGGGAAGTAGCTTTTATCTAACAAGGAAAATACAGATGGGGGATGACCTCAATAGACCCCAATACTGGAAAGACCATGCTGTTTTCCTAATATTTATGAAATGTAAGTGATCAGTTACCAAGGTACAATAGTTTTGAACTTCTTTCTACATTTTTTTTTTATAAGAAAATGGCATAACATGAAAAGTTAGGATTGTTTAGTAGCTGCAGATGAACTACAGAAGAAACCTTATTTGTGCTGTGGACAGAGGACGCTGGGTTCACGATTCATGCAGATTGATCAGGTGTTAAAAAGATTGGTGAGATGTTTTTCCACATCCCCGCTTCCCTCATTGATGTTATTTAAAGGGAACCAGTCACCAGGATTTTCGTATATAACCTAAAGCCAGTGCTATACTGGCACTATCAGGCTGATTCTCTGCATACCTTTAGTGGTCAGCTCGGATGTTTTGGTTTTGGAATCCAAGAAATTAAAGTTTATAAAATTAGCTGCTTGTTGAGTGACAGCAGCAGAGGATCAGATAATACTTGGGGGTATTCACACTTATCCCCTCCCCCTCTTAGAATTAATATAAGTATTATACAAACAAATCACTTTGTCTGTTGCAGGACCTGTGTGAGGTCATACCTATGTGACCAGAAGGGTTGGGGCTTCAGCCAACAAAGCTGGATACCAGGTCACATGCGTATGACCTCAGCACAGGTCCTGCAAGAGACAAAGTGAATCGTTTGTATAATATGTATGTATGCTAATTCTAACGGGGGACAGGATAACTATGCATACCCCGCAGATATTATCTGATCCTCCGCTCTGTCACTCAACAAGCAGCTAATTTCATAAACTTTACTTTCTTGGGTTTCAAAACCAAAACATCCAAGCTGACCACTACAGGTATGTAGAGAATCAGCCTGAGTGCCAGTATAGCACTAAGGGGTACTTTGCACGCTGTGACATCGCTAGCCAATTGTAGCGATGCCGAGCGCAATAGTCCCCGCCCCCGTCGTACGTGCGATATCTTGTGATAGCTGCCGTAGCGAACATTATCACTACGGCAGCTTCACACGGACTTACCTGCCCTGCGACGTCGCTCTGGCCAGAGACCCGCCTCCTTCCTAAGGGGGCGGGTCGTGCGGTGTCACAGCGACGTCACACGGCAGGCGGCCAATAGAAGCGGAGGGGCGGAGATGAGCGGGATGTAAACATCCCGCCCACCTCCTTTCTTCCTCATAGCGGGGCGCAGGTAAGGAGATGTTCCTCGCTCCTGCGGCTTCATACACAGCGATTAGGCTGCCGCAGGAACGAGGAACAACATCGTACCTGTTGCTGCAGTGAAATTATGGAAATGACCGACACTACACAGATCACCAATTTTCGACGCTTTTGTTATCGTTTATCGGTGCTTCTAGGCTTTACATGTTGCGACGTCGTTACCAGCGCCGGATATGCGTCACTTTCGATTTGACCCCGACGAGATCGCAGTAGCGATGTTGCAACGTGCAAAGTACCCCTAACACTAGCTTTAGCTTATATACAAAAATCCTGGTGGTTGGTTCCCTTTAATGAATTATTCACCAAAAAGAAACAAAAACCAGAGCATGGAAAACGCAATGAAAACACATAAAACAATTTGCACTTAAAACAGAATGCGTTGTGGCCAAAATCTGCATGCCTACCTTTACGCCAGCAAAGTCAATGAGAATTCTGAAGTTTTGTGCGCACATTGCTTATTTTTTCCTCTCAGATTATTTTAGTCCTTCCACCCATTAACTTCATTAAAAAATACATGGCACAAAAAAGCACCAAAATTTCACCAAAACAAATGTGTTTTTTGGAGCACTTTTCTACCGGAAGGTGCAGATTTCATGCAGAAAATTTCTGCACCCAATCTGCAGCGTGTGCACATAGGCTTACAATTCCAGCAAAGTGGATGGGATTTATAGAAATCTAAAGCCGCCGTGTGCACACACTAAACCTTCTGTTAGACTGCTTATTATAGAGGTCTGTCCAATCAAATGTAACATATAAAGTCTCCTTTTTTTCCTCTCTCTTCCGCACCGTCTTACCCCCCCATAACCCACTAAGTTGCATTATATTAAATTGATAAAATTGCAGCAGCCCATTGACATAATTGCTGGCGGAATAGGTGAAAATAGGTGTTTAGTAGCTAAAAGAAGGGCATCGCTCTTCCATTACTTCAGCTGTAAATTGATAAGGATGATGTTGGCACAATTCTTTTTTTTTTTAAACATATTGTTTTATTTTTTTATTCCCTATTTTTATTTCTGTTTTTCAATCTATTTTTGGTTTGGGTGGCAGAGTTTCAGCGTTGCCACCTTTTCCGCTGGCTGATACCACTTGATGTGACCTCACTGTTTGCTGCGCTGCCGTGCCAGAGCACACAGGAAGCCATTAGCACAGCTGCAATTACATAGCACATCCATCCACCAACCGCCCTATTTTACTTTAATCTGCTTAAGTGCATTTTCTGCACGAGGTTAAAATCTAACTCCCGGCAGCCCCCGAACTCTCGGCTGCGTCTCCGGCCGACAAGAGAGGCCAATTTAGAGCTGATTCAATTTGTTCTTCACAAACATGTGTAAGGGCTCTGCCTCGCTCCCTGACCTGCCTCTTATCACATTAACTCCCAAATCTTGTTAAAGACCATATTGATGCGAGTCGTTATTAAGGGTGATTATGGGAACAACAGACAATGCGCCAAAGTGTTTACTAACTGGCTTATATATAATTTTGGTAATATCTCGTCCAGATGGGAGGGTTTCAGACAATAAATCCAGCTTTTCAGCATTGCAATGAATTGGCTTCCTGCACTGTACAGAAATACTGCATGGTGAGAGGAACAGAGGAGGAAAGTGTAGCAGAAAGTCCCCGCCGCCTGCCTGCCTGACACTTTTTAGTGATTGCTCGGCAGGATTTGCTCTCCTGTACTTCACTAGATTTCAAGATGAAAATTAATGGCTGCCAACTTGGAACGGATGCGTGGCCGGGACACGTTACATTGGTTCCCTTTTATTGCGTTACATTTAGGCTGGAAGCATACATGCTCTTTTTGTGGTCATTTTTAGTGCAGTTTTTGATTGCAGATTTTAGAGCCAAAGTCTTACTGCTAAATTTACTATTGGCTTGGACTTTAAAAAAAAACAAAACAAAAAAATAAACAAACAAAAAACAACATGTAAGGCCTATTTCACATGTCAGTGAAAAACACACGCATTTTTCACGCTAGTGTCGATGGAGCATATGGCCCTCTGTGTGCCGTGATTTTGGCACACTAGTGTTCACCGTGTGCTATCCGTGATAGCACACGGAGAGCAGGAACTTTTTACTCACCTGTCCCCAGCACTGCTGTCCATGGTGCTGATGTCTCCGGTGCTGCTGCAGCTTCCAGGTCTGCAGTGCATATGCAATGATCATAATGATCGGGCCCTGAAGCAAGAAACAGCAACGCCGAAAACAGCAGCACTTGAGACAGGTGAGTATAAGAAATCATTTTATTTCAAAGACGTGTTTTCTCCGGTACGCGTCACGGATTACACTTCTGTGTGGGCCGTGTGACATCAGTGCTGCTGGAGAAAAATGGACTTGTCTCCGTACGGAACACACAGACATGCGTATTCTCCATATGGACGCACGGTCAGTGAGAAATCACTGATGTGTGCGCAGACCCATTGATTTTAATGGGTCTGGGTATGTCCCCGTCATACATACTGGAATCAGAAACTGTTTGTTTGCAGGCATAGGGAATGTTCACCAAATTTCTGTTGCAGATTTTTTTGGCAGCTAGAATTGTTCTAAAAAAACAAATTTGTTGAATTTTCCACTCCCAAATAATACAGCAAAAACTTACATAATGATCTCTTTATCCCATGCAGAAAAAAAATGCAAATATGTGCAAAATAAGGTATGCCACAAAACTGCATGCAAATCCTTATGCCAGCAAAGTCAATGACAATCCTGAAGTTTTGTGCACATTCTGCTTTTATTCCCTTGCAGATTTGGTGCAGAAATAAATCTGCAGCATGTCAATTCTTTCAGCACTTTTGCCTCATAAGATGAAGCATCTCCAGGAATCCAGCTCTTAGGATTAATACCTTTTACGGATCAAAGCAGAGATCAGAACTGTCCAAGATGAGAAGTGGGGAATAAATTGCCGATAATACTTGGCGAATCCTAAGAAATGCTAGATAGGATTCTCGACCAACTGGATGTGGCCATTTGAGAATCGAAGACACCTTTTCAGGATCCATCTTCAGCCATGTGTCAGAGATGAGGTATCCCAAGAAGGGAAGAGAAAGTTGCTCAAAAAGACACTTCTTAAATGTGGCACATAAACGATTTTCACTCGGACTTTGCAAGACCAGACGGACATTTCTCCGATGGGAACTCAGATCTGAAGTGAAGTCCAGAATATTGTCCATATATAAACTGCCACACATGAATAGAGGAGGTTCTGGAAGATATTGTTCACAAATTCCTGGAAGACAGCTGGGGCATTATTTAGCCTAAACGGCATGACGCAGTATTTGTAGTGACTGCATCCAGTGTTGAAGGCAGTCGTCCATTCATCCCCTTGGTATATGTGAATCAAATTGTATACCCTTTGCAAATAAAGCTTGGTAAAGATTCTGGCACCTTTAGAAGTTAAAACAATTACGGAATGAGTGGCAATGGATATTTGTTCTCAATTGTGATCTAGTTTGGATCTCTGTAGTTTATGCAAGGTTGGAGGGTTCCATACTTCTTCTTGACAAAGGAGAATCCAGCTTCTGCCGGTGAAGAAGACTCTTCTGTGAAGTCTCTGCTTCTTTCTTGTCAAAGACGTAAGCGTATGACGAATAAGTGGACGGCAGATCCAGCAGAGTAGACAGCCTAACTGGTGGACGGGCAGGACAGATGACAGTGGACACATTTAATGACACTACTGTTCCCATCAAAGCACCTCATTTAATTACAAATCTAGGATAGGTTTGTGAATACATAACCACAGCAGGCCTAGGAGAAATGGATGTAACATATTTGGCAGCACATAAAAAGCAATCTTCTTTGTATGCAGAGCTCTACTCGAAGCTCTACCTGCTCTGTGACTAAGTACATTGTCTTGGACAAGACTCTTCCATTGACAGATGACATCATCAGAGGACTCAGAAGACGTATCTGGATCTGATACCTGTTCACTACTGTCTGCTGCAAGAAGTTTCCTGCAAATCCAGATAGGCCACTTCTGTGAACTGGACATCTCTAAATGACATAACCGTGGACAGAGTAAATGGTGAAAAGGAGTTACTCTCACCTAGGGTTGTCTCTCCTACAGACCCTTGGCCTGGGAGTTTCCCAGCTTCTCTGGGCAGGAGCGGATTAAATGCACCATGCTTCCTTAGAATGTGTACCTCTACAATTTTCTTACATACATAGATGTATACTCTACAGGGGTAAATGGTTTTCAAGTATTGCAATAAGTGCATAGCCTTTACCATTCTAGGAGTCCCACTCCTTAAAAATGGGGGGGGGAAATTCTTAGGCCCTCAACTACATGTCTTCTTTGTGTTGCAGTCCCTCCTTCTAATTTTTTGGCATCCCTTGTACTTAGTACATAGGCCTTATGAATGTAACAGTTTCACTACCTAACAATTTTAACAGAATTTGTATGAGGCCCTTCTTCATGTGTAATACGGCTGTATTGGAGTTCCTCTTCCTTCTAATTTTTGCCAGTTCTTGTATTGTCTCCTTAGGTTCCGTAAGTTTTAGAGTTCCTCCTTCATAACTTTAACAGGATGTGTATGACCATGTCACTTACATCACATGCACAGATAAGATTGAAAAATGTTAAAATTACATTTACCGGTGACTACCGGTGGGTGTCGTGTTATTTCCCCCTTTACTATGTCATCTACTGTAGTCATAGGTGACAGGTACTGTAAATATGCTGACAGATAGCCTGGATATTAAGGGGTGGAGGAGGCTTTTTTCTTTCTCTTTTTAATTTTGCCTTATATACATGTCATTATACAGGAAATAATGTTTCCTAACATTTTTTTTCACTGTAAAATCCATTTTATCTTTGGTTTTGTATGGTTTATTGTCCTTCGGTAAAATTGTTCCCAGCACTGACCTTGGAGTTAGAGAGGCATATAGGCATCTTCCCCATGATGTTCCTATTCTATATGAGTGCTGCTTCTATCCATTTTAGTGATTTTCCTGCCCCTCAGTCCTTTTTGCTAGGGTCTTCCGGAAAATGCTCAAGTTTCCCATTCACTTCTATAATCTTTTTACTTGTACCATTCACTTCTATAATACTTGAATTGAGCCTGTCCAACTTGCTCAATTTGAGTATCCAGCACTCGAGCATTTTAGTGCTCGCTCATCACTAATTAGCAATTCTCACTAATGAAACTGCATAACCCATTCAATTATGTGTAGGAGCTATTTGTATATATTGGGGCAGTTTTTCTGTTGTATATTTGAACAGGTAAGAAATAGTCCATGGCTCTGATTCATCAAGACCTGCAATTTTCTTGCCAGGCTGGATGAAGGGCCATGTAGGAGTCTCCTGATTCATTAAGAGGCACATGTCTCTTAATGAATCATCAGTGTCTGACAAATACGTGTCCCTTGCCACTAACCTTACTGTAATAAGTGACTTGAGTACGATTTCTAGCAAAAGGAATGCCACAGCTTGTGATGACGAAGATGAGCAGTGGTGTCACCCTCTGTCCCACCCCAACTCCCTCCACTTTGGTGGATCTGGGAGAAACTTGTGTGAAGATGCCATAAGACCCAAAACTTTCACATAACTCCAATTTGCCCAAAAATTTAAAAGTTTTACTCCAGAATTCTAGCTTTAATGCTTTGATTAACATAGATGTGCCAAACTTATTGCAGAAGTTCATGCAGGATGAGAATTTTGGAATGGCTTTTGACATTATTGTCTAACATTATACCAGTTCTTGGTTGCCTTACTTTGTTTAGACCAAACTTTTTGGACAAAGATTTTGGCACAGATTGGAGCATCATAAGCTGTGACACTTTCCTAATAAGTAATGTGGCAAATGAGGAGCACAAAAATGTCTAAAACACTTAATAAAGGTGGCATACTACATGTGCCCCAGCACTCTGGCTCAATTTAAATTACTGGGACAGTGGGTAATCAAAAAAGCATTTGTCTCCCTGTCTAGAAGAACCAATTGTTTCAATTTCCCTTGATGCAGATAGCTTTGATTACTGCGTACAGTGTCTGAAAAAGCTTAACGATAGGCTTCTTCAAAAAGTAAAATAAAAGGAAAGGTCAACCACGAGTCATAATAGCTATGATGTAAAATTATCAAACTAGATTTAAACATTCTACATCAAAAAACATGTATAACAAATTGGATGATCCTTGTAAGACTGATACCCTGTCACAACCACTATTTTAGTATCTGGGTATGTATTTGCTATTAAATTGGGCTGAGCATGTTTATATTGATTGTATATGTAGGATAGAGGGTGTATACATCACATACACAGCACCTCCACTTATATGACTGTGTCAATAGTGTAAAAAAAAAATACCTGCATTTATCTGTTTCATTCACTAAAGCAAGGATTACATAAGAAAGTGTAAGTGCAGGTAAGAAAAAACATCCGAACATTCGTGTGTAGTGATGGGTGAACTAGCAGATATTCGGAAATGGTGGGTTCAACTGGATTTTTAAAAAAACAACAACTCAGTTCAAGCCCAGAATCAATTCCTACCAGAAAAACGTGTGGTTTTTTTGCCAAGAAATGCAGATTTGGTGCTGAAATTTATACACCAAATTCCTGCAACAAATCTGCATCTTCTGGCAAAAAAAACCAACCTCAAAACATGTCATGTGATTTTTTTTGTTGCCAGGAGAAGAAGATTTGGTGCAGGAAAATGCCGTATAAATTTCAGCACCAAATCTGCTTCTTTTGGCAAAAAAACCTGAAACAAAGTGGTGTCATCATGATGCTTGTTTAATGGGCTGGTCTGTATCTCTGTGTCACTCCCTTCTCTGTCCTAGCTGTCCCTGCTGTGTTTGTTCCTCAGTGCCCTGTGAACTGCGTGATCTGCACCCTGCACAGCACTCACTCTGTTATCAGCTTAGTTCTGTAAAAATCAGCTGGTAACAGACTAGTATCTATACCCAACATGTAGGAGACTGGCACTGCTTGAGCTGGGGATGGCACTAGTCTCCTGCATGTAGACACTGCCCAGGCACCTTCCTACAAGGGAAGGTGCCTTAAATACCCAGTGCCTCCTAGCCATAGGCTGGGGAACAATTTCTGAGTATATAAGGATATCATCGAGGTACACCACCACACAAGAGTAGAAGAAATCTTGGAAGATATAATTTCTGAACTCTAGAAAAACAGCTGGGGCATTGCTAAGCCCAAACGACATAACTTGGTATTCATAGTGACCGTCCCTGGAGTTGAAAACGGTCTTCCACTCGTCTCCTTTACTATTACAGATTATGTTGTAAGCCCCTCTTAGATCAAAATAAGTGAAGATTTTAGCTCCTCTTAGATGATAAAATAATTCTGGAACTAGAGGTAATGGATACTTGATTTTAATTATATGATTGAGACCCATATCAATATATGGATGGAGAGTTCTGTACTTCCTCTTCATAAAGAAGAAATCTGCCCTCTCTGTTGAGGACAACTTCTAGATGAATCCTCTTGCCAGTTTCTCTTTGATATATTCAAACATGGCTTGGGTCTCTACCAGTGACAGAGGAAAGATCTGGCCTTTAGGAGTGGAGGCAAGATCTCTGCCTCCTTTTTGTCAAAGACATCAGCATATCAGCATATGCCAAGTAGGCAGGAGGCAAGCCTGGAAGGCTATATGGCGTCAAAAGAGGGTGAACAGGACATAATGAGTTGGAACACCCTTTTGTGGTTAAATTGTCTCCAGCAGAAGAACGTCTCCAGATCTCTAGTCTAGAATGGGTTCATGAGTACAGAGCTAAGGCAGTCCAGGAGAAGAGGATGTGACAGATTTTGAAGCACTAGAAAGGAGATTTTCTCAGTATGCAACATTCCAACCCATAGTTCCACTCCACCTGTTCTGTGGCAAGATGTATGGACTTGGATAGAGCCTTTCCATTGACAGACGATACCATCAAAGAAATCTGGAGACATTGAACCAGAATCTGATTTCAACCCACCTCGGCCTGCTGGAGATTTTCTGGCTAACCAGAGTCCAAGAAAGCTGACATAGAGAAATTAATATCTCCACATAAGAAGGACTGTGACAGAGTTAGCAGAGGGGAGGAGATAACCTCACCAAGGACAGCCTCCCCAACAGACCTTAGGCTTGAGAGTTTTCTGACTTTATGGGACAAGAACGAATGAAATGTTCCGTGCTGCTGCAGTAGAAGCACATGCCTTTGGGCACAACTATGTTTCTGTGGCGCCCCTGACCTGGTCAGGCACCACTGAGTACTGCACCCATGTTGGGTCAGTACAACACAGGTAATCCCAGAGGGTGACTAGGGTGTGGACACACGGAACACTAGTAACCAGAGCACGTACACAGCTAGAGGGGACCCCTGAGCAGACTCAGGGAGGGGGCGTGGCCCTCGCCTCCCAGCTAGTGGTGGGTGGTGTCACTGGGAACAAGGGAGTGTGCAGAGGCAGGCACAGGGGAGGTAGTGGTGAGCCAGTCGGCTAGTGGAGCTGAGAGAGCAAGGAGGTGAAGTGCAGAGAAGCTAAACAGACACTGCACCATTCGTGGCTGCTGGCGGGAGAGAAAGGGCTACTTGGCAGTGCCGCCCTGAAACCACCTGGTGCAGAGAGGTGGCTGAGTACGGGGACTGCCAGTAGAGACCCTGCCCGCACGGGGTACAGGTCCCCAGAACAGGGGCCCATTCAGTTGGCCTGCTCAACCTGCCGGTGAGGGCACTTTATCCGCCTCACCAAACTTACACAGAGTCCGCAGCTACAGCAGCAACGAGGGGCCCATAAGTGACTGACGGCAAGCAACCAGAATCACTTGGTCCACGCTGCCCGCAAACGGGCCAGAAAGAGGAGAAAGGCGTAGGCGACTTCCCTGGGTGACCCCAGCAGGATTTCAGGTCGGGGTCACCTCAAAACAAGAAGGGCTAGGAAGGCGAGTCAGCAGTCACCCCGACATCAGCCGAAGGGATACCTGGTTCTTCCTGGTCCACCATAGCATCGCCCGGGGTAACTCACCCCTGCCATCTGAAAGTGAGTAAAAACCCTGAAAGACTTTGCTGTTTGTGTGTGAGTTCTTCTGCGACTTGTGGTACTACACACTTACACTGGGCCCTGGCGCCAGCCTCACTCTCGGGAGGCTACAACATCTGACTGCAACTAACATCAGATGCCAGGCGTCCCCTTAAACTGCAGTGGTGGTCGCCCTGACCACAATACCGAGAGTGGCGTCACGAATCCCATAGAAGTCAACCTACCTGTGACCAGAAGGATCCAGGATGTGCAGTCCCTGAAGACCCTGAGACGACCTGAAGGTAACGGGGCCACGGGGCGGCACATTTCTGCTGTTGCTCGGTTAGTTTGACACAATCAACCTGCATCAGTTTTGGAGCGGCTACGGGCAACGGACTCTGGAAGATAAGAGGCCTTTGGAAGGATGGAACTAGACGCAGCAGTCGTCTTTCACGCGCCACCTCTCTGGCTCTTTCCTAAAACCTGAGATCAATCCAGGTGGCCTAAGAGATGAGATTATCAAGGGTATCACGGCCAGCCAGCTCATCGTTAATTCTTCTGCACATACCCTCCAAGAAAGTGGCTACCAGCACCTCATTAGTCCATCCCGACTCAGAGGAAAAGTCACAGAATTGAACTGCATATTGACCCACAGTCCGACTACACTGATTCAACCTGAGAAGAGAGGATGCTGTAGAGGTGACATGACCTGGCTCGTCAAAGATTTTGCAGAAGGCCCCCAAGAAGACCTGAATGTACAAAGTGATAGGGTCTCCTCTATTCCAAAGAGGGTTGATCCAGACGAGAGCCTCTCCTCCCAGATGGAACATCAAAAAGGCCACTTTTGCTCAGTCTGCAAACAGGTAGGACAGCAGTTCAAAGTGCAGTGTGCACTGGTTGATGAACCATAGTTTAAGGTCACCATCAATTCACAGTGGGGTGGAGAGATGTGGACCGGCTCCACATTCGACAGTTGCCGGCTGAGGAGTAGCTGCTGAAGTAACTGCAGCATGGGCTGGTGAATGAGAAATGGCTAGTGGCAAAGCATTCAGACGGACATTCACTGACCAGAGGAAGGTCAGAATTTGATCTAGCTGTTCTCGTTGGCAGGTCATCTCCAGAAATAACTCAGCAAGTGGTGGAGAATTGGAGTCTGTGCGGTCCATGGCCTGAGCAAACATTTATTTTAGTGGGTGTGGACCCACTGTGCCAGGGACAGTGCTTACCCTGGAGGGACGTGACGAATTGTCTGCTGGGTTTTCACCAGAGATGGTGAGGATGGACTCTGCTGCCGTAAGACACAAGGTGCCACTCAAGGGCAGTCCCCGGTACTACAGCAGCTGATGCAACAGTCAGATATGACAGCATGGGTAGTGGAGGCTGACTGGATGAAGTACATGCAGGAGACAGGTTGGATGGGCAGGTATAGGAGACAAGCAGAATGGGTTCAAGTACAGGAACCGAAAGGACGGGTATTGGTACTGGAGACAGACTGGTTGGGAGACAGGCAGGACAGAATTGGACAGACAGCAGACTAGTGTACTGACAATATGAACATCAACAAAAACCTAATTGCTCAGCCACCTCCCTAGAGGGGAAGGTGCCATAAATATCCAATGCCTTCCAGACATAGGCTGGGGAACACTTTGAGTGCACCCTCTGCCCCTTTAAGAGGCAAGGAGCATATGCGCTCTTACCCGAAGGACGTTGCCAGGAGATCTGCGTGATGTGTGCACACCCTGGAGCGTGGGTACTGCAGAAGCAAGGGAGCGAACACCTCTCAGTAGTGAGTACAACGGTATCCCTGCCGAGGAGAGGAGGTGGGACAGTACAGGAATGCTGGCATTACAGGTGCCTGCCAACACTTTCAGCTGTGACTGTATATATACTGCTCAAAAAAATAAAGGGAACACTAAAATACCATTGTGTTGTTTAAGCGTTCCCTTTATTTTTTTGAGCAGTATATTTTTTACTTAGAGCATCTTGTGCAGAAATTTATGACAGTAATTATCATTATTTCAGAATTTTCTATAAATGCTGCTAATGTCTTTATAATCGTGAGCTAAAGACATCTATTACATTCTAATCTTTCTTAATCTTCATGATTCATCTCTCATTTTTTCAATTCATCTTCACAATTTTTTTCTTTTATTGATTTTTGTGTAAGGTAAGGTGTCCAGAAAAAAATAGTAGGATATGTTGTATTAAAGGTGCTTTACCAAATTATCAAGTTAGGGGTGTCCGATTCTGGGAGTTTGACTGTTGAGTCTCCAGCAGTCCCAAATTTGGGGCTCTGCAGAGTCCATATGAATGGAGCAAAGATCAATCACGTACACCTCTGCCTTAGGCTGGATTCACACTATTGTATGGCATTCGATTCGAGTTCATCGGATGCGATATGCAAATGACCCTCGGCTCCCGCTCTGAAGCCAGGTTAAGCCTAGCGATCGGATCACAGCTGCCGAGGAGAGGGAGGGAGCTGTGGAGGAGAAGGAGGGATTAATCTCCCCATTTCCTCCATTGTCCTCTGATGCGATTATCGCACTGCACTTGGAAATACCTAGAGGAAACAGAATAAGAACATATAAACTACATCAACATTTTTCCTTTGATCAGATGAGATCATGGGATCCCACTGACAGACAAAAGTTTCTAAATATACTCATGAGATGTAGAAATGAAAAAAGGGGTCCCAACAAGAAAATCAAATGTTTATATGTTTAAGACAAATTTTTAAGACATAGTTGAATCTAATGTTAAAGAGAACCCGTCACAGTTTTTGCCTTGTAAACTATGACTTTTAAAGCATGCAAATGAGTTTCCTACAAAATCTTTATACCCTCATAGTTGCCACTGCATATGTCCAAAAAAAGTATATTATTTATGTACTCCGTTGCATGCAAATTGCGTTGTTCAGTGGCCACCTCCAGATCATGCTTGGTGCCTCCTATGTCCCAGCTAACATCGCTACTTTTATCTCAATGGAAGTGGATGATATCTCCTACTTCATCAACACAGTACTCAAAGTCTCACACCTGCGTAGCTGAATCAGAGTGATGCACAGAAGTGCCTCGCTCTACCTTATTGAGCATCCAGCAGTGCATCAGTGAGACATGACCATGCTTGTCGATGACCTTCCGGAAGGCCCCCAAGAAGAAATGAATGTCCGAGGTGATAGAGTCATCTTCCTCCCATAGGGGGTTCATCCAGGGGAGAGACTCTCCTCCCAGATGGCAAATAAAAAATGGAGCCTTGGAAATACAGGACTTTGCTCTGTTCTAGGGCAGAGCGAGGGGCACCTCCACAGGTCACTGATTCAACTGCGCAGGCGTGAAACTTTGAGCACTGTATGGATGACGTAAGAGAGATCATTCATTCCCACCATCATAATTGAAAAGGCAGTGTTTGCCAGGACCGAAGAGACACCAAGTGTCATCCGGTGACAGCTGTCAGACTGGACAGCATAACTTTTTCAGAGGTATGCTGGGACACCTCTAAGGGTATAAAGTGGTTGTAGGAACCTTATTTATATGCTTTAAAAGGTGATGGACAAGGTTTTTAAGGTATAAAACTGGTAATAGGGCCCCTTTAAAAACTTGGAGACTGACCATAGACTATAAACGTCTGGGTGGTCCATATTTTGCTCTCCTGTGATATTCTAAAACATTACTGCATAGTATAGGGGTAATGGTAAAACACAGTTGGACTCCTCATAGAAAATTCAGAGGCAGTTTATTACACTTTAAGGTATTACTCAAAATGGCAGAGCAAGGTAGGCACAGACATGAAGTTGCTTGGTGCAAAAGAGGAAGATTTATTGTAGTCCAACAAAGTACAGAAAACAGCCCTCTCTTGGGCACAAAGGTATAACAAACAAAATAGTCCAGCCAGCAGTACCCGCTCACCCATTTACAATAGGTTTCCATCCAGGTCTGTGGAGAAATACAAGTCTTCTCACTTTCCTTCAGACTTAAGTTCAAGAGGTGTTTTCACCTCTACTCCCCACCAGCAAATGAGGTAGGTGAACTGCCTTATATCGCTCATTCCAAATCCTGGAACTGGAGGTAAGGGAACGGCCAGACCTACCCAGCTCTAATAGCCATTCCTAAAACCCAGACCAAAAATCCAGGCCCATTAAATAACACTTCTCTGCCCCATAGGGGCTGGAGTCTGCTTCTGTGTCCTACATCACTGAGGCTTCCCAACTCAGTGACTCATACCTCCCATCCTGTTCTGCTGCCACCTTACGACATCTCTGCCTTCTCAATTGCTGTATACACAGCACAGAACAAGGACATAAGTGGAAAATAAATAAAAGAGCAGAGCATTTTTTTAAAAAGCCATTGCCAATCCAAATTGTTGTTGTTTCGAGCTCCGCTCCTGTTGAAACCCCCCCACGTATAATTTATAAAAATATGGAAAGGGCAACACATTTTAAAATGTATTTTCGTGGTCTTGTGTGTGTGTGGTCATAAAAAATGTGAAAGACATGTAATTCCTTTATTTAGCCTCCAGTATCTCTATTTTGGAGAAAAAAAATTAAAAAGAGGATATGAATAGATGAAAATTAGGCCTCATGAGGAATTGTTTTTACAGCTCTTTAGTCCCCATTCACACATCAGTAATTATGGTATATATGACGCCGTTTTCATACGTACCGGAATCACGGACTTAGGCCCGTTTCACACGTCAGTGAAAAACACTGACATTCTTCACTGATGTGTAAAACACGCACATGTCCCTCCGTGTTCCGTGATTCATGGCACACGTGGGTTGTCCATGGGTAATCCGTGATCCGTGATCCCGTGATTGCACATGGACATTACTCACCTGCCTTCACTGCTGCTGTCCATGGTGCTGATCTCCTCGGGTCTGCAGCATCCGCCCACCGCTCTCAGCAGCTACTTCCTGGTCGGCTTTTCCTGCTCTCATGAATATTCATGAGCCAGGCAGGAGCTGCCGAGAGCGGAGCAGGCACAGCGAATCGCAGGCAAGGTAAGTTGTGTGAAAGGGGCCTTATGCAGACCCATTAAAATCAATAGGTCTGCCCACACATCAGTGTTTTTACAAGGAGCATGTGTCTGTATGGAGCACATGCATATCTGTGTGTTCTGCACGGAGACAAGGACGTTCTTCTCTGGTAGCATGAGTGTCACATGCACCACACAGTGGTGTGATCCATGTGGCACATACCGGAGAAAACACATCTTTGAAATAAAATTAATTTCTATACTCACTTGTCCATAATGATGCTGTCTTTGGCACTGCTGTCCCTTGCTTCCGGGCCCGCTCATTATGCTCATGAATATTCACTGCACCGCGGACCCAGAAGCAGCAGCGCTGGAGACATCAACAACATGGACCGCAGTGCTGGGGACAGGTGAGTATAAAGTTCCTGCTCTCCGTGTGCTATCACAGATAGCACACGGAGAACACACGTGTGCAAAAATCATGGCACACGGAGGGACATACGCACCTTCAACACGTCTGTGAATAATGTGTGTGTTTTCCACAGACGCGTGAAAGAGGCCTTTAACTGTACGTACAAAAGCACCTGAAAATGTTCATAATCAGGAACGGGGGTTAATGGTTTAGTTTTAAACTGGTTTAGCTATGATCCAAAACGGTGTCTCTATCTATAAATCTGTGCTGTACACATAAAATCTTCATATCCTACAGATGTAAAAAACTAGTCCTCCATTCCTCCTAAATAAATCCAGTCCATGGAGCGTTTTGCTGGGATACGCATGGTTTCTACCCAAGTCTATGGAATGTTTGTGGCTATACTCATATAATTAACCAAAAAGCTGCAAATTATCTCATTGTGCAGCTCCTCGCAGGGAAGAAGAAAGATGGAAGAGAGGGGAAAAAAGGCAATGGCAGATTCTAAAGAAACTTTAATTAGAATCTGATAATAGCCACTATCTGATTCCTAGATAATTACCTCCCCACATTCTCTTTCTGTGTCAGGACCTCACAAAGCTGGGGAAGATTTCAAGAGCCTGGACAATATGTGAACACAGGCAGACTCCCGGCTCCAGCTCATTCACTCCCTTTATTCTTTCCAATTTAAGCAAATGCTACTGAAACTGTAATTAAGAAAGCGGTGTGACCCTGATCGCTGCAGCATTAATGAGGGACTATTGATTTTTCTATTATTCCTAATGACCGTACACAGAAATCGTAGAAAAACAAATGAAAAGAGCAAAGTGTGCGCGAAGGAGAACATAGGAGAGAGGATAGGAGAGAGGCGAGAACAATAAAATTGGAAAAGAAAGAAAACAACTTAAGAGATAGAAGCCGGAACAAGAGCCCGGGAGATGAGAAAAGCAAAAAAAGAATAAAAAACTCAACATGATTCATTGTATTAAAGCATCAAACACATTGACTACAGATGAGACTCGCTTTCCACTTAGTTTTGTTGGGTTCATTTTCCAAAATTTTCTTTCTGTTATATAGAAATGAAACCTATATGAAACCTATCAAATCAACTTTTTTTATGTACTGCAACAAAAACATATACTATTTCATAGGAATTAGAAAATATTTTGAAATTTGTATTTGCCAGCTTCAACTATTTAATTAAAAAAAATTCACAGTGAATCGATTCACCCCAAATCTCAAGTATGGCAAAGCCTCCAATTGTCATGAAAAGGGGTATGTAACACTCTGAAGATTCCTAGGACTGTATCTAACTCATTTTAAGCTCTTTAATGCGAAAACAATTTTAGTAATGTCAAAGTGACCTCTACATATACACTGACAAGCAAAAGGGTAACAATGTTTTAAACATTTGGCTTTCAGGCTCCAAGTGTCACCATTCACTACAGCTTTGAGCCTAAAGGCCGCTTTACACGCTGCGATCTCGCTAGCGAGATTGCTAGTGTGCGTACCCGCCCCCATCGTTTGTGCGTCACGGGCAAATCGCTGCCTGTGGCGCACAAAATCGCGCGGACCTGTCACACGTACATACCTGCCTAGCGATGTCGCTGTGACCGGCGAACCGCCTCCTTTCTAAGGGGGCAGTTCCTTCGGCGTCATAGCAACGTCACTAAGTGGCCACACAATCTAAGTGGAGGGGCGGAGATGAGCAGCCAGAACATGCCGCCCACCCCCTTCCTTCCTCATTGCCGGCGGCCGCAGGTAAGGAGATTTTCGTCGTTCCTGTGGTGTCACACATAGTGATGTGTGCTGCCGCAGGAACGACGAACAACATCGTACCTGCAGCAGCAACGATAATTGGGAATAGGGGAGCATGTCAACGATTAGCGATTTTGCACGTGTTTGCAACGATTTTCGATCGCATGTAGGTGTCACACGCAACGACATCGCTAAAGCGGCCGGATGTGCGTCACGAATTCCGTGACCCCAACGACATCGACAAGCGGCCTTAAGACTACCTTCATTTTATAGACAATCATCTTGGTTATTTGATTAATAAATTTAACTTCTAACTGTTTAGCATATGATTAGTTTTGTATATTTTTCTCATGTCACTGCTTTGTTACAGTTTTGCTCCTGTTTACTACAAATTACAACCTATTCTCACATTCCCTAGTAGCTCAGTGTGTTATTAGTTTGATTCCAAGGCGAAAGGTTTATGGTTCGAATCAAGGAGCAGCCATGAAGAAGATTTCCCAAGAAAGGAGAATGGTCTCACGGTTAAGAAAATTACCAAAATGCATTATTTGAGTCCCAGAACAGTTGGAAGAAAATGAAATGTAGTCCGTCCATCCATTCAAAAGCCAAGAGGTCGATGTCCAGGCAAATTATGGGTGTCAACAAGTCGGCTTATTACAAGGTCAATCAGCTC
Organism: Anomaloglossus baeobatrachus; assembly: GCF_048569485.1. NCBI lineage: Eukaryota > Metazoa > Chordata > Amphibia > Anura > Aromobatidae > Anomaloglossus > Anomaloglossus baeobatrachus. Next base: position 54,052,099 of record NC_134357.1, on the reverse strand, counting down.
TGGCACGACTAACATGGCAGTGGAGGCGGCTCGTATGCTTCATAGTCATGAGATCACAGACGTCCATGCAAGCACCGTACAACACGTTATACAAGTGTGGAATGGTGGCACGAGAAAAAGTTGAAGATGCTTCAACTTCAATATCGTCATAAGAAGTGTTGGTTCAAGTTTGGAAAAAAGTATAAAAACTGGGCAGTAGAAGATTGTAAACGGATGATTGGGAACGATGAGACAAAAGTCAATAGACTGGGTTCTGATGGGTGGAAATGGGTGTAGAAAAAACAAGGGCCAAAATAGCTAACAGATCGAGAAATTGAAGGAACTGTCAAGTTCGTTGGCGAAAGCCTGATGATATTGGGGTATTTCACATCCAAAGGTGTTGGATACTTGACCAGGGTGGATGGTGGTCTCAATGCTAAGCCATATGTGAGTATTCTACAAAATGAGTTACTTCGTACACTCGAGTACTATGGGTATGAAAAGGACGACAAAGTGTTACAGCAGGACAACAATCTGAAGCATACAGCGAGATTGGGGAAGAAATGGTTCAATGACAATGAAGTAAAGGTGCTGGATTAGTCCCCAAAGTCCCCAGACCTAAACCCAATTATACAGTCATGGCCAAAAGTTTTGAGAATGACACCAAAATTATATTTTCACATGATCTGTTGCCCTCTGGTTTTTAATTGTGTTTGTCTGATGTTTACATCACATACAGAAATATAATTGCAATCATATTATGAGTACCAAAAGGTTATATTGACAGTTAGAATGAGTTAATGCAGCAAGTCAATATTTGCAGTGTTGACCCTTCTTCTTCAGGACCTCTGCAATTCTCTCTGGCATGCTCTCAATCAACTTCTGGATCAAATCCTGACTGATAGCTGTCCATTCTTGCATAAGCAATGCTTGCATTTTGCCAGAATTTGTTGTTTTTTGTTTGTCCACCCGTCTCTTGATGATTGCCCACAAGTTCTCAATGGGATTAAGATCTGGGGAGTTTCCAGGCCATGGACCCCAAATCTCTATGTTTTGTTCCATGAGCCATTTAGTGATCACCTTTGCTTTATGGCAAGGTGCTCCATCATGCTGGAAAAGGCATTGTTGGGCGCCAAACTGCTCTTGGACAGTTGGGAGAAGTTGCTCTTGGAGGACATTCTGGTACCATTCTTTATTCATGGCTGTGTTTTTAGGCAAGACTGTGAGTGAGCCGATTCCTTTGGCTGAGAAGCAACACCACACATGAATCGTTTCAGGATGCTTAACAGTTGGCATGAGACAACACTGGTGGTAGCGCTCACCTCTTCTTCTCCTAATAAGGTGTTTTCCAGATGTCCCAAACAATCGAAAAGGGGATTCATCTGAGAAAATGACTTTACACCAGTCCTCAGCAGTCCACTCCCTGTACCTTTTACAGAATATCAGTCGGTCCCTGATGTTTTTTCTGGAGAGAAGTGGCTTCTTTGCTGCCCTCCTTGAAACCAGGCCTTGCTCAAGCAGTCTCCGCCTCACAGTGCGTGCAGAAGCACTCGCACCAGCCTGCTGCCATTGCTGAGCTAGCTCTGCACTGCTGGTAGTCCGATCCCACAGCTGAAACAGTTTTAAGATACGGTCCTGGCGTTTGCTGGTCCTTCTTGGGCGCCATGGAGCCTTTTTGGCAACAATGGAAGCTCTCTCCTTGAAGTTTTTGATGATGCGATAGATTGTTGACTGAGGTGCAATCTTTGTAGCTGCGATACTCTTCCTTGTTAGGCCATTTTTGTGCAGAGCAATGATGGCTGCACGTGTTTCTTTAGAGATAACCATTGTTAACTGAAGAGAAACAATGATACCAAGCACCAGCCTCCTTTTAAAGTGTCCAGTGGTGTCATTCTTACTTAATCATGACTGATTGATCGCCAGCCCTGTCCTCATCAACACCCACACCTGTGTTAATGGAATAATCACTAAAACAATGTTAGCTGCTCCTTTTAAAGCAGGAATGCAATGATGTTGAAATGTGCTTTGGGGGTAAAGTTCATTTTCTTAGCCAATATTGACTTTGCAAGTAATTGATGTTAAGCTGATCACTCTTTATTACATTCTGGAGTATATGCAAATTGCCATTAGAAAAACTTAAGCAGTAGACTTTGTAAAAATTAATATTTGTAGCATTCTCAATACTTTTGGCCATGACTGTACACTCACTTGTATTTTGTGGGTAGAGTTGAAGAAAAAGCTGTATACATACCCAAGTAAGTCGACCAATATGCACCAACATTGGGAACGTGTAGAAGAGACCTGGGAGCAGATTTTGTTCAAGACTTGCTTGAATCTGATAGAGAACATGCCCAGAAGGATTCAGGCAGTGGTGAAAATCAAAAGTGGATTTACAAAATACTAACAAAATAATAAAATATTAAATTTAGATTTTTAGGAGCAAAACAGTGACAATGCAGTGACAGACAAGAATCTGCATAACTAATGATATGCTAAATAGCTGCAAGTCAAATTTATGTCTGAGATGGCAAAGATGATTTTCTATGATATGAAAGTAGTTTCAAGCTCAAAGCTGTAGTGGATGGTGCGATATGGAGCCTGAAAATTAAAAGTTCAAAACATTGTTACCCTTTTGGTCATCTTTGTATGTCTATGGATAAATGAATGGTAACTTGTTGTAATCAAGAGACTGTTTCACACTAATCTTGTTCAATCTTGTATTGCCTCACACTTTCTGCACAGATTATTTTTATTATTTTATGGCTTTCTCACTCTACCTCTGTGGCATTGCTGTGAGTTGTGACATTCTCTCACTATCCAGATTCAATACAAAATGGTGCTTTGGTTTTTATACAGCTTCTCGTGATTGGCTGCACTGTGCCATGTAATGTGATCATTGCAAGGAATTACGGTATGTGTAGTCCTGCCATCTGAATCCAATGTCATCACAGCCTTCTCTGGTGTTACGGTCACCGAGGGGGTGGACCCACTGGACCGTGCACCGGACTCCCCCAAAGAATCAACAAGCAGCAAACCCTTATACAGGGATTGTGTGGTGCTTCTGTGCCGCCCCCGTGCCAGCAGCCTGCCGCTGCTCAGATCCGGACCTTCCGGTGGGTGGCTCGAGGATCTCCAGACCCGGGGGGTCCTGCGGACACTCCGAATGAAAAGGGTGGGGGGTGGTGGATGTAGGACGTATATGTACAGGCTGAGCCGTATTAAGTTCGTGACGCCACCCACGGTGTGTGGTGAGGTTGGACACCACCGCTGCAGTTACGGGGCACCCGGGGGAGATGTTATGCAGCAAGTTGTTAACCCCTCTGTGGGCAGGGATGGTGGCCCCGGGACCCGTTGGGGTTTGGTGCAGGGAGATGGGCGACCATAGGGTGCTGGTGTACTCACTATTAAGGAAACACACGAGTCTCTGGTAAACCAAGGTGATGGTGGTCGGTGCCCGCAGCCGGCTGCGTTCTGGTTCCTCCACCCGGCTGGCGGTCTCTGTCTTTCTCCTGCACCTTTTTAGAACGTGGACTGCCTGTGCTTGCAACTTCAGGAGATGTGGCCTAAGGAGCCCTTGCCCGCAGACGCTGGCCCGTGGGATCTCTGAGCCTTGGCAGTGGCCTTTTATCCCCCTCGGTGGGCAGTTGTCTTCTAATAGGGACTTTGGGTGGGACAGGACCTCTAGTCCTGGCCTCAATCGGTTAATTAACCGGTTCCAGCCGCTTCTGGTCCCGGCTTCAGGGTCCGAGTACCCCCCTGTGTGCTCCGGTTTCTGAGTCGGTTCCCCAGGTCGGTACTGGCGGGCTACAACCCTGTCCCGGTCCACCTCGGTTCCACCGAGCCGTCTTCCTGGCTCCTACAGACAGAGACCGCCGTCTGCCTCCTAGCCAATGGCACCAGGGCTCCTACCCTGGCGCCGTTCAATTTGGGAGTATTCGCCTCTGTTGGAGCTGGGCACAGCTCCAGCCCACACTCCTCTCCAACTTGTACTCTAAGCTTCTCTCCTTTACTTTCCCGCCCCGGGCTGTCTAGACTCCTCGGTGGGCGTCTTCCAACCGCCTGGTTCCGCCCCCTGGTGTGTCTATCTAGCCCTAAGGGGGGTGACTAGGGTTTAAATGTTGGCTGCTGTTACCTGTGAGGGAAGGTGTTTTGCAGGGGTCTATTTGTGACTACCTGGCCCAGCCAGGGCATCACACTCCCTATGGAAGGCCTAAATGCACGGCAGCCAGGGACTAGGTGATAGTCTCTAAGGATGGTTAAAGTCTCAATGTCCAGTGCAGGAGTTCACAGATATGGCGGCACATAGGTGGAGGCTGAGATGAGGAGACACTGTGGTGATGGTTCTGATGAAACGGCACTGCGGTATAGGCTCAGACATGGTGGCACTCTGGTGAAGGTTCAGATGTGAAGGCACACTGGCAATGGTGGAGAGCAGTCTCAGGATGAGATAAAGGTTAGGAACAGGAGACTGGTACAGGAACTACACACAGTAACATATGGGGACCTGAGAACTAGCAACACACTATAGGCAATGTTGCTCAGGCGCCTCCTGTCAGGGGAGGCGGTCTTAATTACCTTCAGGGTGATAGATGACCTCAGGAATTGCTTCCGGGTAAAAGGATGCCTGCCCTTTAAGAAAAGGGATTTGGCCACACGCACCCTACGGGCACTTACTGCAGCCTTGCATGTGGCCTGGAAGCAGGAAGAGGTTGCTGAAGACTCCGTGACAGGAGAGGAAGGAATGGAGTCGACGGACGGGTGAGAAGGAGGACGCCCTCGCCGTGGTCTGGGAGCGGGGACATGTGCAGATACCATGCTAGGACCGGAGGCTGCAGAGCTGCTGGACGGGTGAGAGGGGGGATGCCCCAGCTAGAGTCTGGGAATGGGGTCATGCGTGGACGCCACACTAAAACCGGGACAAGGCGCTACTTCTGTCTTATACAATCTTTTTCACTGTGTAAAATGGAGGTAGTCGATCTAATGAATTGGAAATTAGGCAAAACCCCAAAAATTTAACCCAAATTCAATTTGTGTCTTATTGATTCAATCATCTCCGCTATTTCACCAGATTTGATTTTTTTTCTTACATTAATATGGATGGTGTTACGGGGGGACTGGCAGATCAGCATAAGGTGGTAAATATCCCAATTGCCAGTCGGGACCCACCATGCTCCAGATGACAAAGGAGCTGCTGGCAACTCAAAGGTTAGGCAGAGAATACAGAGCTGGGTGGCTCTGAAATAATATGGGCCTGATCCAAGTTAAGTAACACTTGGATCAGGAGACTGTGAACTCTGTTAGCGTCACAGAGTCCACTCACCCAGCCCAGGAACTCACTGTTGACTGCACAGGAGACCTGGAAACTGGTCACGTGTTTAGGGAAACGTCAGACCGGACGACAACCCAGTTAGCGTTTCGGTGTACTTTTGGCGTTACACCAACCACATGTGCAGGGAACACGTCAGGCCGGGTGGTGACCAGGTAGCGTTGACCAGAAGACCGCCGCGAAAGCGCCCTTTCGGCCACGTGTGTACGACACGTCAGACCGAGCGGTCCCCCGATTAACGTTTCTGGCTACCAGGGCTCTCAACTGGCCACGTGTGTACAGGACACGTCAGGCCAGGTGGTCACACCGGTAGCGTTGACTGGGAAGCCGATATGAGGACAGGTGGCGCAGCAGCCGCAGCCCAGTTGACTCCACTGGGCTGCACTAGCAGGACTGGATGGTAGGAGGTGGAAGCCCGGCGCCTGACCCTAATGTGCAGAGCCATGGGTGTCTTGGCGTAAAAAGCACTGGACGCCTAACCCTGAATACCGCTTCCAATCTATGGCTTATGCCGCAATGAGGCTCTAACATGGAGATGTGCTCTGTCTGAGCAAATGTGAAGACTGCGCACCTCCATGTTGTCTCCAGCCCCTTTTATAACCTGGGTCTGCCCCAAACCCAGGGTGGACTACAATGGCACCTCCAGGGTCCAATAGCGGAGTGCCACGTCATCAGTGAAATCATCAGCGGCCTATCTGGAACCGCCACATCACTGATGACCTCATGGCAGCCACGCCCCCAAACACCTTACCAGTCATCGTCTGATGACCAATGGTGAGATGCCGTGTCATAGGGGCGGGCCTCCGCGAGCCAGTCCGGAGTGGCCACATCATCAGGACACCTAATGCGTGGCAGCCTATCAGGGCCTGCCACCTCACATACATGCCCAGTTAGGTCCTTAACAGACCTAGCCTCTGATGCACTAAGTGCCTGAACAGCAGTCTCAGAAATCAGACTATCTGCCTGAGCATGCTCAGTAGGCACAACACAGGACTTAGACATGGCACAATTGTCCAAGTACCTGTGCAAAGAGGCTTTTCACGCTAAGTGTAGGAGCATGCTCAGTAGCCTGAATTGAAGATTTAGCCTCAGGAATGGCACAATCAGGATGAGCATGCTCACTAGGCGAAACACTGGACTTAGGCTCTGACTGGGGTAAATCGGCAAGTGCATGCGCACTAACTGCCTCTCCACACTTAGATATGGAGGATGAAGCAGCCTGCTGGACGACCCGAGGAACGTCCAAAAACGGCGGCCGGCGCCTGGGCATAAGTGGAACCGCAGCAGGCTGCTTGCAGGTATGGCGGCACCGATTCGTAACAGATGGTCTTCATAGTCTAAAAAAAAAAAATAATTTTTCCCTATGGGTCCCAGTAAATATTTTTCTTTAGTTATAATCAATGCAAAGAAGTCAAGATTTTAATAAAACTACAGGTGAATGTAATACATGTTGTATCTGCTTCCTACTCCACTTATGAGTTACTTCTTCCCTTCCCCTTTGCCTCCTGAACTTGTCATCCACAAAATGGAGTGCAGGCTTACTGTCGTGTCATATGATACAGCCCTTTATCCTCTATGGAGGAAAAGAGAGGAGCACAGTGAGGAATCAGACAGAGAGACACAGAAAGATGGTGCTGAGCTTCCTAATAAATCTTTCATCTCACCCCAGAGCTGGATTCATATGTGCTCTGCTCAGTTCTGTAGTATAATTCCCTCTGTGATGCTGCTTTCTCTATGTGCTAAAACTGGAACAAAGAGCGAAAATCCATTCCTGTGTGCTGTGTATATCAGTGATCCCTGCAGCTAGTCTCTTACCCCTGTCTTACCAACACCCATGTAGGGGACTCGCATAAAGCGAATCAGAAAATGATCTCATATGCAGGACTGTAGGAATCCTAAAAATTCAACTCAAATTTAATTACAAAAATTAATTTGTATCACATTGATTTGTCTGTACTGATTTTCTTGCATTAAAATGTATGGTCTTACATATATATATATATATATATATATATATATATATATATATATATATATATATATATATAGATACACAGTATATATATATATATATATATATATATATACATACATACATACATACAACACCTCCTCATTCGAAGAGTTTTCTTTATTTTCAGGACTCTGAAAATTGTAGATTCACATTAAAGGAATCAAAACTATGAATTAAAACATGTGGAATGAAATACTTAAAAAAGTGTGAAACGACTTAAAATATGTCTTATATTCTAGATTCTTCAAAGTAGCCACCTTTTGCTTTGATTACTGCTTTGCACACTTTTGGCATTCTCTTGATGAGCTTCAAGAGGTAGTCACCGGAAATGGTCTTCCAACAGTCTTGAAGGAGTTCCCAGAAATGCTTAGCACTTGTTGGCCCTTTTGCCTTCACTCTGCGGTCCAGCTCACCCCGAACCATCTCGATTGGGCTCAGGTCTGGTGACTGTGGAGACCAGGTCATCTGGCATAGCACCCCATCACTCTCCTTCTTAGTCAAATAGCCCTTACACAGTCTGGAGGTGTGTTTGGGGTCATTGTCCTGTTGAAAAATAAATGATGGTCCAACTAAACACAAACCGGATGGAATAGCACGCCACTGCAAGATGCTGTGGTAGCCATGCTGGTTCAGTATGCCTTCAATTTTGAATAAATCCCCAACAGTGTCACCAGCAAAGCACCCCCACACCATCACACCTCCTTCTCCATGCTTCACGGTGGGAACCAGCCATGTAGATTCCATCCGTTCATCTTTTCTACAAAGACACAGTGGTTGGATACAAAGATCTCAAATTTGGACTCATCATACCAAAGCACTGATTTCCACTGGTCTAATGTCCATTCCTTGTGTTCTTTAGCCCAAACAAGTCTCTTGTGCTTGTTGCCTGTCCTTAGCAGTGGTTTCCTAGCAGCTATTTTACCATGAAGGCCTGCTGCACAAAGTCTCCTCTTAACAGTTGTTCTAGAGATGAGAAGGTGTGTCCACACTTTTGGTCTGTACTGTATATATATAAATATATGTACATGTAGAAGTGTTTCATACTCACCTTCTAAGTCTCCCACCTTGATTAAGGCCACAGTATCACATGTGACCAATGATTATCTGTCATGGACACGTGTTGAGTATGCTATATTATCCCTGCAGCCTGTTAAAGAAAGAACAGTTTGAGATCACTTCTCCCCTCTGCTTTCTGAACTTATCTGCAAGATGGTCTGCACGCTTACTGTGCTGTTATGCGACACAGCCCATTATACTTTATCAAAAGTGGAGGAGAAAGAGCATAACCAGGAATCAAGCATAGAAAGACACAGAAAGATCATGCTGAGATTTCTAACAAGTCTTTTCTCTCATCAAAAAGCTAGATTCACATCCATTCCACTCACTACTGCTGTATAATTTCCTCTTTGTTGCAGCTTTTCTCTATAGGATATAAAAGGAATGAGGAGCAGGAATCCCTCTTTGTATGCTGTGTTGTGTATAGCAGAGATCACTGCAGCTAGTCTTTTGCCACCAGCTCAGAGTGGATTGCGAATCAGTGATAGTACCCACAGTAAGCAAAAATTGTGAAAATGCAGAATACAAGTCAAGAAGAAGACATAATTTTATTACTTATGTACTCAGATAGAACAGATTTTTTTTGTAGAAGTTACTTGAAAGTATGGTTACCCTCTACATCATTTAACCAAAGCCAGACATGGATCGAGCAGGAAGAAAAAAAACGTATGTCTTTCCTTTATATTTCTCATTCCATTTGATTCCACTCCTGGTTTTGCATGAAAAAATGTGTCAAGAATAGACATGAGCGAACCCGAAGTTCGGTGTTCAGTGTTTGTACCGAACATAAAAAACATAGTTCAGGTTCGGAGTTTGGGTGCTTTACATATGCTGACCACTCGCTGTGCTCTGGTACGCTCGGTGCTCAGTCCAGTGTTAGCTGCTTGCAGTGTTTGAACGGCTCGCACTAGGGGTAACAACAGCGCGATCGGATGTAGTTTGCACCAAACAAAAATGGAAATTCCCCGCCCACCCACCCCCAGAAGTTTTCTGTTTACCGCTGGCTGCAAGTGGGCAGAGACCCGAACTGCCCAATCAGTGATTTCCATTGGGGTTCAGGTCAAGTCCAGGTCCCAAACCGAATTTTATCTAAACCAACTGAACTGAACTTCCATGGGTCCGCTCATCACTAGTCAAGAACTTTAGCTTAGTGAAACAGTACCAAAAATTAAAGGGAACCTGTCACCAGATTTGGGGCCTATAAGCTGCAGCCACCACCAGTGGGCTCTTATACACAGCATTCTAACATGCTGTATATAAGAGCCCAGGCTGCTGTGTAGAATGTAAAAATCCCTTTATAATACTTACCTAAACAGTCGCTGCGGTGGAGTTGGGTCATATGGGTGTCTCTGTTCTCTGGTGCCAGTGCCTCCTCTTTTGGCCATCTTTGTCGTCCTTATTCTGAAACCAGGATGCATGATGCATCCTACGTCATCCACACTCGCCGGCATTGAGGTCCTGCGCAGGTGTACTTTGATCTACCCTGAGCAGGACAGATCAAAGTATTGTAGTGCGCCTGCGTGGGACCGGCGAGTGTGTATGACATAGGACGCATCATGCACACAGGCTTCAGAAGGAGGATGAAGATGGCCAAAAGAGTAGGCGCCACCACTGGAGAACGGAGACGCCAATCTGACCCAACTCCACCACAGTGACCGTTTAGGTAAGTGTTCTAAAGTCATTTTTACGTTCTAAACAGAGGCCTGGGCTCTTCTATACAGTATGTTAGAATGCTGTGTATAAGAGCCCACTGGTGGTGGCCGCAGCTTATAGGCCCCAAATCTGGTGACAGGTTCCCTTTAAGCCTAAAGACTAAAGGGAGTTACCCAAGTTGGTGCTAAAAAACTAAGTGTTCAAAAAAGTGAATTACATTTTTTTATACCAAACCCATCTTGTAACAGGTCATGTCTAGGGATGAGCGAATCTACTAAAATTCAATTCAAATTTGAATTTGTCCAGTAAATCCGATTTGCATAGAATGTTTTATAATGCCAACTGAATTTATATTATTACTCTCCAAAATCTCTCTAGACACCAGAGCATAAGAAACAGACGTAAAAATAATAAATAGGTAAATAAATAAAATTATAAAATTATATTCACTTGGCTCTCACTTGTCCCATTGCGCAGAGATGCTCAGTTCCGTAGTTTTCTTTGGTCTGGTTAATGGTGTGGTCTTCACTGAGACATCACTTTGGCATCTATTAGTGCCCGCATATTCTATAGGCTGCTTTACATGCAGCGACATCGCTAGCGATGTCGCTAGCGATTGCACCCGCCCCCATCGTTCGTGCGTCACGGGCGAATTGCCGGACAATATCGGTACTGCGCGTCACACGCACATACCTTAATAATGACGTTGCTGTGGCCGGCAAACAACCTTTTTTCTAAGGGGGAGGTTCGTACGGCGTCACAGCGACATCACATAGCAGGCCACCAATAGAAGCGGAGGGGCGGAGAGCAGCCGCATTATCGACACTCCTACCTCGTTGCCGGAGAATGCAGGTAAGCTGTTGTTCGTCGTTCCCTGGGTGTCACACGTAGCAATGTGTGCTGCCTCAGGAACGACGAACAACCTGCATCCCAGAAGTTCAACGAAATTTAGAAAATGAACGACGTGTCAACGATCAACGATATTTGAGGTAAGTGAGATCATTAGCGGTCGCTCGTATGTATCACACGCAATGACGTCGCTAACGAGGCCGGATGTGCATCACGAATTCCGTGACCCCAGCGATATCTCATTACATTAGCGATGTTTTTGCGTGTAAAGCAGCCTTATATCTCTTGTGCTGACTAAGCCATGACATTATGAATTTGCATAATGTACATTATGACGATGCAGCTAAGCCAGCTCAGGAGACTCCATAGTTGCTGGACACTAGAAGACAATGAAGAACACACCGGTGACTGGGTCACAGAAGACAGGTAACCCTGAGTTGAGTATTTTTTTTAACTTTTTATTCCAAAACCCATTACTGACTCTTTTAAATTGATCAAATAGTAGTCTGCCCACCATTTTGCTAGATTTGCAAACATTTATGAAATTCAAAACAAATTTAATTTGCCTCAAAGTGATTCACTGGTATAATTTTGTGAAATAATTATATTTTAGTAAAAATAATGCCTCCAGAGGACTGATAGGACACAAAACGTAAAGGAAAACTACACTGAGGCTTGAGCTCACACAGAATGGTATATAGGCTCAGTAAAAGATCTTTCGATCAGTATAATACTCTATGAGTGCTTGAGGATTAGCTAAGCGCTTGGCTTTCCTTTCATATCCCTATGGCTATCTATCTCGCTATCCAAATTCACAGCACAATGACTGATGAGTTCCCCCCTCGACTTTTATACAGGCTATGATATTTTCTTCTGTTTTGCTGTGCTACACGGACAAGCAAAAGGGTAACAATGTTTACAACTTTTGACCTTCAGGATCTATATCTCACCATCCACTTGTCACAAGGCAGTTTTTTCAAGCATCGCCAACTGTCACGACAGCATCATGGTTTGAGGAACTTTACTGATAGTTGACACAGGGAGACACAGGTGTTGACACAAATACTAATTGTTTTCCGGTGGGTTAGCAAGAGTTACTACTCTACTGGTCTTGGATGTTTAACGCTATTAGTCATGTGCAGTGGGAGAATCAGTCATATCTGCTCTCCTCCGGTATAGGCTAGCTGGGCAGGTAGTGCCAGTTATAGTTTGCCTATCCTGGTTTGAAAAAGTGGATTCGTTCAGACGTAACAGGTGGTTGCTTCAAGGATAGCTTAGTGGATTTGGTGTATTCCTTCTGGTGTATTCCTTTTCTTCCTTATTGCAGATCAGTGTAGTTTCTTTGCCTTAGAGGTTTTAGTCCTTTTGCTGCCTTCTGTTATTTCTGCATGAGTTTCGTGAAATTGTGTTTCTGTTTTTACCTGTAATTCTTGTCTAGGTTGTTGAGGAGCAGTCATGAAGAAGATTTCCTAAGAAAAGAGAAACAGTATCATCTAGATCATTCATAGTGGTCTGTCGTTAAAAAAATTGCCAATCTCCATCATGTGAGTGCCATGACAGTTAGAAGAAATAAAGTCCATCCATTCAAAAGCCAAGAGGTGGATGTCCAGGAAAAATATTGGAGTAAACAAATCAAAATCTGGAACAACAAACATATCTTTGGATGTGGCTCATATGGTTCGTAATAGTGAGATCACAGATGTCCATGCAAACACTGTGAGATGCGTGTTACACAGGTCTGTAATGGTCGCTCGAAAAAAGGTGAAGAAGCTTCGACTTCAATATTGTTATAAGAAGTGTTGGCTTGAGTTTGCAAAAAAGTATGAAAACTGGACAGTAAAAGATTGTAAATGGGTGATTTGATTTGGAGCGATGAGAAGAAAGTCAATAGACTAGGCTCTGAAAGGTGCTAATGGGTCTGGAAGAAATAAGGGAAAAAGAGGCTAACAATTAAACAAATTGAATGAATTGTCAAGTTTTGTGGAGCAAGCCTGAGGATATGGGGATGTTTCATAGCCAAAGGTGTTGGATACTTGATTGGGATCGATGGTGGTCTCAATGTTGAGCTATATGTGAGTATCCTACAAGATGAGTTACTTCTTACATTCTAGTACTATTGGTTTGAAAAGGACGACATAGTGCTCCTACAGGACAGCAACTCAAAGCATACGTCAAGATTGCTGAAGATATGGTTCAATGACAATGAAGTAGAAGTGCTGGATTGGCCCCTACAATCTCCAGATCTCATGGATTTGATCACTTGTGGGTAGAGTTGAAAAGAAAAATCTGTATACATACCCAAGTGAGTCGACTAGTAGGCACCTACTTTTGTGAACGTGTAGAAGAGACCTGTGATCAGATTTCAGTTGAGACATCCTTGTATCTGATCGAGAGCATGCCCAGAGGGATTCAGACAGTGTTGAAAGCCAAAGTTGGATTTACAAAATGCTAACAAAATAATGTGTAAAATGGCAGCAACCAGTTTAGACGATGAAAGAAGTGAATTGAAAATTGTTGGTATTCAATGGGTTTGGTGAATACCTAAAAATTCAACACCAATTCAATTTGCTTCAAATCGATTTAATCTAATCGTGACACATTGTGATAAAGTCCACAATCCATGGGTAATAAAAAGTATTTTAATTACTCCTAATGTTATATGTCTAGAGGGAGTTCTATCACTTATGTCATCCATATCAGTGTTTTGTTACCTTGTTCATTAATACAATCCTGCCTGCCGATAAGTGAATTTTTTATATTTCAATAAACTTTCATACCATATATATACACACAGTACAGACCAAACGTTTGGACACACCTTCTCATTCAAAGAGTTTTGTTTATTTTCATGACTCTAAAAATTGTGGATTCACATTGAAGACATCAAAACTATGAATGAAAACATGTGGAATGAAATACGTAAAAAAGTGTGAAACAACTGAAAACATGTCTTATATTCTAGGTTCTTCAAAGTACTAGCCACCTTTTGCTTTGATTACTGCTTTGCACACTCTTGGCATTCTCTTGATGAGCTTCAAGAGGTAATCACCGGAAATGGTCTTCCAACAGTCTTGAAGGAACTCCCAGAAATGCTTAGCACTTGTTGGCCCTTTTGCCTTCACTCTGCAGTCCAGCTCACCCCAAACCATCTCGATTGGGTTCAGGTCTGGTGACTGTGGAGACCAGGTCATCTGGCGTAGCATCCCATCACTCTCCTTCTTAGTCAAATAGCCCTTACACAGCCTAGAGGTGTGTTTGGAGTCATTGTCCTGTTGAAAAATAAATGATGGTCCAACTAAACGCAAACCGGATGGAATAGCACGCCGCTGCAAGATGCTGTGGTAGCCATGCTGGTTCAGTATGCCTTCAATTTTGAATAAATCCCCAACAGTGTCTCCAGCAAAGCATTCCCACACCATCACACCTCCTCCTCCATACTTAACGGTGGGAACCAGCCATGTAGAGTCCATCCGTTCACTTTTTCTACAAAGACACGGTGGTTGGATCCAAAGATCTCAAATTTGGACTCATCAGACCAAAGCACAGATTTCCACTGGTCTAATGTCCATTCCTTGTGTTCTTTAGCCCAAAAAGTCTCTTCTGCTTGTTGCCTGTCCTTAGCAGTGGTTTCCTAGCAGCTATTTTACCATGAAGGCCTGCTGCACAAAGTCTCCTCTTAACAGTTGTTCTAGAGATGAGAAGGTGTGTCCAAACTTTTGGTCTGTACTGTATATTAACTGTATTTTTTTGTTTTTTCACAAGATCTTTCTGCTTCAAGATAAAAACAGACCCACTTTTCCTTTCCAGTGGCTTCTTCTTGTAGAGAAAAAAAGAATCGTATTGACATATTGGTGAAATTTTATCATTCAGCTAAGAAAGAGGAAGAGCCTGAGCTCTGGAGAAATGGGTGTCTGCAGGTTATGCCCCACGGATTCAATTCCGAATTAAAATCCCATTTCTGAGGCCGACAGCAGCCTGAGCAGTTAAATGCAGATTTTAAGAAAATTGAAGTCATATTAGAGCGAGACCTGCAGGTTGCAAAAACGAGCCGGAGCTGAAATGTGTGCGGAAATATACCAAAATTGCCTTCTAATCAGCTATTGAATAATATTGTCATCTAATGGATTATAATAAAATAAAAGCTGTTATTAGAGGAAAACATTACCTAAAAAAAGAGCAAAAAGGGAGGAAAAAAAAGCTGTTTTTATTCGTGTGTCCCCCTCCTCCCCTCTCCCCGATGTAAGTGTGTGTGGGGGGGTGTGGGGGGAGAGTAGAAAAAAGGAGCAGATTTAAACAGGTACATTGTGTGCTTATGTGAAAGTGATTCATAGCAGAGGCTGCTGAAAATGGCTTTAAACATTGAGGCGAACAAAAGCTTCCTAATAAAAGAACAAAAAAAGCAACCGTCCCCCGAATATGAAGAGGAAAGAAACTGAAGGAGGACGGTAAAAGGCGCCCCCTCCTCTCCTCTCTCCTGGAGTAATTAGGTGCATGCTGCAGTTAATGTATTTGCTGCTGAGAATGCCTGGGTGTCCCATTCTCCCGCTGTTACCTTTGCACCCATAGCAATGCAATGAGTACAGTACAAGAAATTAGCCTGCCGCTGCCGTCTTGTTCTCTCTTTTACCTTCTGCTAGTCTGCGCCAACTTTTAATTCTTTTTTTTCTTTTCTTCGCCTAATCATATTCTGCTCTATGGGGTATATTTACCTAATACTTCATTTAACAATTCTGCTCAAATACAAAGGAAAATATGATCCAAGACTGGGTAAACTGCAGCTAGTAATGTGGCAATCTGCTAAGAGCCGCGATAATGTCATTGTAATATTGCTTAGATCAATACTTTTCCAGTAGTTTCAGCACATATTAAAAATATTTATTAGTGGACTTGGTGTAAATTGATTAGCAGGATCCAGTCCAATGGCCACGTCAGTGATCGGTGGTCTCTGGATGGGAGCCTTGAGAATCGCCTCCTACTTGACAGCATCCGTGGCTGTTCTTTTGATTAGCCAGCCATACGTGATGTTACATGTGTGGAACGCCGCAATGATGACGTAAAAAAATCAAAGGAAGAGTTAGGCTATGTTCACATTTCCGTTTTTTTGCATCAGTCACCTGCGTTGCTTGACGCTTGTGACTGATGCGTTGTACAACAGGTGACAGGAAATGGAATTAATTGTGAGGAGAAAGCAGATTCCTTTGGTGAAATTATTTCAGTATAGAAACGAGAGAGAGAGAACGATCAGCGGATCGCTCTGAAAAGCCGGCAGCCGGCTTTTGAGAGCGATCAGCTGATCGCCCGGCTTTTCAGAGCGATACGCTGATCGCCCGGCGGCCGGCTTTTCAGAGTGATCAGCTGATCGCCCCGCCAGCAGCTTTTCACAGCGATCAGCTGATCACCCAGCGGCCGGCTTTTCAGCTGATCGCTCTCAAAAGCCGGCCGCCTGGAGATCAGCTGATCACTCTGAAAAGCCGAACACCGGGCGATCAGCTAATCGCTCTCGAAAGCCGGCCACCGGACGATCATTTCAGTTTAAAACCTGCTAGGAGGGGGAAGAGAGAGAGAGAGAGGAACTGATTTTACATGATTTTGGATGTTCTGCTGAACATGCTGGGCATGCTCAGTAAAACGTGATGGATTCCTGCACTGGAATCTGTTGCGTGACGCAGGATAATGGAATCCTGCACCATAGACGAACATTATGCCTCCTGACGGATTCCAACAGAATCCTGCGGGGTGCGTTTTTTTGCCGCACCAAAAAACGTTGCATGCTGTGTCCCTCCCGCCCGACGGTTAGTCAGTAAACGACTGATGCACAGCACGGCGGATGCAACGCAGGGTCATCAGTCACAATCCGCCGCTCATACAAGTCTATGGGAAACAACGGAATCCGCTAAACGGATTGCGTTGTTTATCAGAGCGGCGGATTGTGACTGATCCTAAACAACGGAAATGTGAACATAGCCTAACACATAGCGATGTAAATGGGTGCATCTCAAGGCTCGTGTACAGCAGCCTGGACTCATTTCTGTAAATCAATTCACACAAACTCAATTTCTTAGTGTAAGGCCCATCCCAGCATCCCAGCACTGTCTTGTCCCCCTTCCCCGGCCGTTGCTTCGGTTCCCTCACAAGCCAGGACGTCCTGCGATGGCTGCCCCTTCCCCGGTCCATAGTGCTGTCTCCCAAAGCCTGTGTGCACCGCACATGCCTCCTGGTTTGGCCCGAAGGGTGCTTGTGTGGTTACGCCCATTTTCTTAAAGGGCCAGCGTACCCTAACCTGGAACTTGTTCTCAGGTCAGCTGAGAGGTTGCAGGTACTTAAGGCACCTTATCCCTATGGGAGATGCCTGGGCAACGATTCAGATACGTTGCTAGTTCTCAGGTCCTTAGCACTGCTGCTGCTATCGACAATGCTGCTGCTGATTTATTTTGTCATTTAGTGTCCCTGCTTATACACTGCTGCTGTTATCCGAAGTCTGCTGCTGCTGCTACAAGTTGCGATGCCAGCCGCCAACCATGATACCCACTGCCAGAAAATATCCTTAGCAGCTACTGCTGCCACATC
Source organism: Anomaloglossus baeobatrachus (assembly GCF_048569485.1). Classification (NCBI taxonomy): domain Eukaryota; kingdom Metazoa; phylum Chordata; class Amphibia; order Anura; family Aromobatidae; genus Anomaloglossus; species Anomaloglossus baeobatrachus. Next base: position 54,034,655 of record NC_134357.1, on the reverse strand, counting down.
CATCCATTGATCCCTGACGAAAACTGGACAGCTGCTGCCCCAGTTACCCATCACCAGAGATTCTCGCTCCCGTTCCTCTGGGGCCAGTCGTCGCAGCACCAGCCTTCCCGAGTGGCCCCCAGTTCACACCTGCAGCGTAACACCCTCATCATTAGAGGCTCTCGTGGAAACCAAGTGTCGTTCTGCGTCAAGCCCCTCTGGATTTTCTGTGTGCTGTGGCCCAGTGGGTCTGTTAAATCCCCTGCTCACCCAGCGAGCATAACAATTAGCATATGTTAATTGACAATACATTAGGTTAAAGACAGGGGTATCATGGACGTATTCATTTTTTATTTAAATAATTTTTGTTTTTTTGGCTAAAAACAATTGTTCCAATAGCGTTTCTGCAAACATTTTTAACCATTTGGCTTCTACAGCCTTTATGTATCATTGTACATAAATTGCCAGTTACCGGCAAATCTATATGTGAGCTTGTCTGAAGATGAGCTGCAATGAATTATCCTGTAACAGGATAGACAGCATGATGAAAACCAACAGACCCCAATATAGCTGACGGGATCTACCATGAGATGCTAGTATCCATCATGTAATGGATCCTGCACTTTCATTAATTTCATTAATTTGCTCTTAAAGGGGTAATCCGAAAGTAACACTGATTTAACCCCAAATGTCTATTTATTTAATATAATAATCTAATTGTTTTTCTTATATATTTGTGTAAGCGTGATGAACAATTGCTGGTACATTTCTACCCCTGAAGACACCAATTGCATTATTTTCTTGTAATGTGAACAATGTCCTGTGTGTTTTGTAAATATTGTGTCATGTGAACGTTGATGATATAATGTATGTATGGTAATGTGCTTCTGTATAATGTAAGGTATAGTGTATAGTAAGTATTGTATGGGGTAATGTGTAGCATAGCACTTGTTTAGGAAGTTGTCGGACTGTAGGGTTGGTAACACTTAAGTGTTGGGACTAGCCCATTATAGGAGGGGTCAAGTGAAAGGGAAAGTGACAGTTCATTCTGGAAGAGTCAGTGACTACCTAGTGAGTGAAAGTGATGGATGTATAGGGAGTCGGTCGTGAAGGTTGGAAACAGTGAGTGGTCATTGACAACAAAAGAATAGCCTCTGCTTACACAGAAAGCGAGATAGCATGAACCTTGAGTGTTAACAGAGTCATGTGTGAACAGTGTTAAAAGGAGAGATCGATCCTTGAGCGGAGTGATCTTAGACAATAGGATCCGGAGGACAGGATTCTAATGGCTTGGCCGGTTGGTCTCCATGTGAGTATGAGTTGTCATTCGGTCCTCGCCAGCCAATATCAGCAGTAATATGCAGCTTAGACAGGTTCACAGCCCACACAACACCAGTCCACACACCCAGCCAGGACCAGGTCATGTATTGTGGGTATCTGGAGTCAATCTTTTAATACACTTTAATTAAAACTTCACTGACATTGCCTCTTTACTATAACTGTGATTTTTCTTTTTTTTGTTTTACCTACTTCCTATTTGATGACTTTTTGTATGAGAATCCCCAGTGCATGCTGACATACTCAAACAAGACATCATCAGGAGCAGACGCTGAAGCTTCTGTCCCCACCCTGAAAGAAAGCATCATCAGTGACATCCATTTCAGGGGCTACTAAGCATGTGCCGATTGTCAATTCAGACATTTGCTCAGTCGGATCTTGTCACTATGCAATATTCTTTTTAATGCCAAGTAACTGTCATGCCTTGTGTTTGGGACCTTGAGCTGCGTGCTGAGTTTCCTTCCCTGCTGGTCTACAGCCTGGTCAGTCCCTGTCCAAATGCTGATGGTCTTTTCCTTTTGCTTCTATCCTTTTGGTTTGCGGTTATCAGGTCGTCACAATTGCTCATTTTCTCTGTCCTATCACATCCTGGGTGGGGCTATTTATATAGCCTTCTCTGCTGGCTATATTCCTATGTGAATTCTGCTAAAGAGTTCCAGCCTCACTGCGGGGGATTTTTGCCTGTTAGACAGAGACTAGTGTGGTATTTGCTTAATACTTTCTCCTTTATGTAACCTTCACCTTTCTCCTCTTTGCTGTCAGGTTGTAGGAGGCTAACCTAGCTTATGTTTGCTTTCACCATTTCCACTTGTGCACGTTTTATGTTTTCTCACCTTGGATCCCTGCCTGTCTCTAGATGCTTTTCCTATCTTGGTTTATAGGGAGTAGCAACCACCCCTCTGGTTCCTCAGGAGGTATGAGTAACAGCTTGACGGACATTTAGGCAGATACCGGTAAGTCTGAGTTGTGAATTTTGAATGCTATGGCTAGGGTTATTCCAGCCTGTGCAGGAACGATTAGGGGCTTTGCAGCTAGGTATACTAGTCTGTGTAATAACCGGTAGGGTGCACATGCGGCTGTATTGAGATAGGTATTATTTGCCCTTTTACCTGTGCTGGAATACTTATGTGCATCACAGTAACAGTGCACTCCTCACCAGCTTGATGAGAAGGGACATGTCGGCAACAGAGTGCACTGTCACTGTGCACTTAAATGAAAAGACCCAGCAAGGAGGAAAGGCAGAGACAAACCATGCCCCCCAAAAGTGATATCAGTTTCAGAGACGGGGCTGGTCTCTGTTCTCCCTACATGCCCGTTTCTTTCCTTACAGTGTGCACTGCCAGCTATGTACTGCGATCCATAGAGGATGCAGATGCCAAATCCTCCCAAATTTTTCAAAGGCTTTTTAAGCAAACATACATGTAAAATTGTGCTCACATCCTTCAAAGAGGACCAACCACCAGGATTTTCCTATATAAACTAAAGCCAGTGATATACTGGCATTATCATACTGATACTATACATACCTTTAGTTGTGAGATCGGATGTATAGTTTCTGAAATATAGGCAAGTAAAGTATGTGAAATGCGCTGTTATTTGATGAGAGGTGCAACAGAATATCTAATAGGTGCTAGTTATTCCCACCCCTGTCTGCCTGCCTGTCCTTTCTCTCCCCTGTCCTTCCTCACCTTGTAATAACAGAGACAGGGGGAGGGAGGACAGGCAGACAGGGGCAGGAATAACTAGCAAAACCCAACCCACCTATTCGATATTCTGCAGCACCTACCAATCAAATAACAGGAAATTTCACAAACTTTACTCTGCGTATATTTCAGAAAATATACATCCGATCTCACAACTAAAGGTATGTATAAAATCAGCATGACAGCGCCAGTATAGCACTGGCTTTAGTTTCTATATGAAAATACTGGTGGGTGGACCTCTTTAAACTTATTTGTACAACACACAGGGAACGATAGTGACAAATTCATCAATTCTAGTCAAATGTGAAGATCTGTTGTATATTTTCTCACATAGGGGCAGTGTTATTTTTCATATATTTATATATATATATATATATATATATATATATATATATATATATATATATATATATATAGATATACAGTACAGCCAAAAGGTTTGGACACACCTCATTCAAAGAGTTTTCTTTATTTTCATGACTCTAAAAATTGTAGATTCACATTGAAGGCATCAAATCTATGAAATAAAACATGTGGAATGAAATACTTAAAAAAGTGTGAAACAACTGAAAATATGTCTTATAGTCTAGATTCTTCAAAGTAGCCACCTTTTGCTTTGATTACTGCTTTGCACACTCTTGGCATTCTCTTGATGAGCTTCAAGAGGTAGTCACCGGAAATGGTTTTCCAACAGTCTTGAAGGAGTTCCCAGAGATGCTTAGCACTTGTTCGCCCTTTTGCCTTCACTCTGCGGTCCAGCTCACCCCAAACCATCTTGATTGGGTTCAGGTCTGGTGACTGTGGAGACCAGGTCATCTGGTGTAGCACCCCATCACTCTCCTTCTTAGTCAAATAGCCCTTACACAGCCTGTAGGTGTGTTTGAGGTCATTGTCCTGTTGAAAAATAAATGATGGTCCATCTAAACGCAAACCGGATGGAATAGCACGCCGCTGTAAGATGCTGTGGTAGCCATGCTGGTTCTGTATTCCTTCAATTTTGAATAAATCCCCAACAGTGTCCCCAGCAAAGCACCATCACACCTCCTCCTCCATGCTTCATGGTGGGAACCAGCCATGTAGAGTCTCCATCCATTCACCTTTTCTACCAAGACACAGTGGTTGGATCCAAAGATCTCAAATTTGGACTCCTCAGACCAAAGCACAGATTTCCACTGGTCTAATGTCCATTCCTTGTGTTCTTTTGCCCAAACAAGTCTCTTCTGCTTGTTGCCTGTCCTTAGCAGTGGTTTCCTAGCAGCTAGTTTACCATGAAGGCCTGCTGCACAAAGTCTCCTCTTAGTCGTTGTTCTAGAGATGAGAAGGTGTGTCCAAACTTTTGGTCTGTACTGTATATTAACTGGCCTGATCTTTTATATGAAGCATTATTACTCGTCCTTTCTCTTGTTTTCGATTTGCTATTCGAGTAGCTTTGCATGCTGGGAGTGATCCTTTCATTAGGACCCTCCTGGCTTTTCCTTTGCATATGGACTTTCTGTGTTATATATATATATATATATATATATATATATATATATATATATATATATGTATATATATATATATATATATATATATATATATATATATATATATACTAGCTGTACTACCCGGCTTCGCCCGGGTTAATAACTGCTGTTAACAAAATAGAATGTATTAACAAAAATGTATTCTGCACCCAAAAACCACAAAACAAATAGATAGAAATGTAATTATTAAATTGTTGCCTACATTAACCAATCAGAGCTCAGATTAATTAACTGTAGCAAAATAGAAGCTAAGCTGTGATTGGTTGCTATTGGCAGCCTGATAAATCTCCAGGCAACAGAAAGCCCTCCCCCTGACAGTATATATTAGCTCACACATACACATATAGACAGGTCATGTGACTGACAGCTGCCGTATTTCCTATGTGGTACATTTGTTGTTCTTGTAGTTTGGCTGCTTATTAATCAGATTTTTATTTTTGAAGGATAATACCAGACTTGTGTGTGTTTAGGGCGATTATGTGGCGAGGTTGGTGTATGTGTGGTGAAATGTGTGCTGAGGGTGGTATATGTGTTCAAGCACGTGGTAGTGTGTGGCGCATTTTGTGTGTGTGTGTGTTCATATCCCCGAGTGTGGTGAGTATCCCATGTCGGGGCCCCACCTTAGCAACTGTACAGTATATACTCTTTGGCGCCATCGCTCTCATTCTTTAAGTCCCCCTTGTTCACATCTGGCAGCTGTCAATTTGCCCCCAACACTTTTCGTTTCACTTTTTCCCCATTATGTAGATAGGGGCAAAATTGATTGGTAAATTGGAACGCGCGTTGTTAAAATTTCGCCTCACAACATAGCACCCGGCGCTGCCCGGGATAGTAACTATCTCTCTGTTTCTCTCCAATTCTCTGTCTGTCTCCCCCTCTGTATATATCTCTCTGTCTCTCTCTCTTTGTCTGTCTCTTTCCCTGTCTGTCTCTGTCTCTTTCTCCGTCTGTCTCAATCTCTTTCCCTGTCTGTCTATCTATCTCTTTCCCTGTCTGTCTATCTATCTCTGTCACTTTCCCTGTCTGTCTCTTTCCCTGTCTGTCTCTTTCCCTCTCTTTGCCTGTTGCCTCTTTCCCTCTCTTTCCCTGTCTGTCTCTTTCCCTGTCAGTCTGTCTCTTTGTCTATGTCTGTCTTTTTGTGTCTGTCTCTTACCCTGTCTATGTCTGTTTCTTTCCCTGTCTGTGTCTGCCTCTTTCCCTGTCTGTGTCTGTCTCTTTCCCTCTCTTTCCCTGTATGTCTCTTTCCCTCTCTTTCCCTGTCTGTCTCTTTCCCTGTCAGTCTGTTTCTTTGTTTATGTCTGTCTTTTTGTGTCTGTCTCTTACCCTGTCTATGTCTGCTTCTTACCCTGTCTGTGTCTGTTTCTTTCCCTGGCTGCATTGTGACACGCCAACATTCCATATAAGGGTGTGGCTGCGCATTGTTCTGAAGTTCTGGCTGCACTGTGGCTCCCAGCTCTATTTGCTTTAATGGAGACAGTTTTTTTGGTGAATAACTGTAAAGAGCAGGGTTAACATTTCCCCTCAAAACATAGCCTATGACGTTCTCGGGGTCCAGAGGTGTTAGTGTGCAAAATTTTGTGGCTGTAGCTGTGACGGTGCAGATGCCAATCTCGGACATACATACATACACACACACACACACACACACACACACACACACACACATTCAGCTCTATATATTAGGTTGATATACATATATATATATATATATATATATATATATATATATATATATATATACTGCTCAAAAGAATAAAGGGAACACCAAAATCCAAAATCCTTGTGTAAGTACTCCATTTATTTTTTTGAGCAGTGTGTGTATAATATATATATATATATATATATATATATATATATATAATTACAGCTCACAGTAATTGGTTTCACATTTCGCTTAGGCTTCATGCACACTACTACATTACACATCTCACAATACACGTGAGCACAACACAGATTTCATACAAAAGACATCCGAGAATTGCTATTTATCAGGAAATGCAAGTAGTTACTAAAAAGTTACTAAAATAGACATCACAGGAGAGGTGACAGGTCGTCTCCAATTATTTTATTCACACGTACAACTCTTCAGTTTTATTCAGTTTACTGCTAAGACTGCGTTAATCAGAAGTTAGTGGCACCGTCCTATTCCAGATTCTGTGTAAGAAGCAATTACCAAAGAACAGGGCACAATTTGAAGGACTCTTATTAAACCTATTGGTTATGGCTAAGTGTACAGATCCAGTAGGGTGCAAAAGTTTTAGGCAGGTGTGGAAAAAATATTGCAAAGTAAGAATGCTTTAATCGTAGATTATTTTTTAATCAATTAACAAAATGCTAAATGAATGAACAAAGGAGTAATCTAAATCACATCAATATTTGGTGTGATTCTGCTTTGCCTTCAAACAGTATCAATTCCTCTCGTTACTTGTAGAGGGTTTGAAGGAACTTGGAAGGGAGGTTCTTCCAAACATCCTGGAGAACTAACCAGAGATCTGTGTATGTCACTTGCACAAATCTGTCTGTCTCTTCCGGTAATGCCAGACAAACTGGATGATGTTGAGGTCAGGGCTTTGATGAGACCATAATCCCTTCCAGGACTTGCTTTCCACCATGCTTCACTGTTGCTTGTAAACACTCTTTATCATACCACTCTCCAGACCTTCCGAGAACAAACTGCTTTCTGACTCGTTAGTCGAGAACACCTGCTGTCATTTTTCTGCACCCCAGTTCTTATTTTTTTGTGTATAGTTGAGTCACTTGGCCTAGTTTTCATATAGAAAGGTATGACTTTTTGGCTTCAACTCTTCCATGAAGCCCACGTCTGGCAAGATGTCTCCAAACAGTACATGGGTATAGCTGGTCCCAATGGTTACTGCCAGTTCTGAGTTGAATGGCACTGCTGGACATCTGATTTCAAAAAGAAGTATAATGTGTCTCTTGTCTGCTGCAGGACGTTCGCTTGGTCAAACCACTTCATATACAGTCCTGGATGATGTCTATTTCTTGTTGTTTCTTAAAAAGAGCTTGAACAACATATTGACACCCCAGTCTGCTTTGAAATCCTTACCTTATCCTTGCGCATCAGGGTGAGACTTTTTGGGCTGGGTCCTCAGGAGTGCTTCCTCCTCCTGGCTTGCCTCCATTTCTATATTTAAATTTTGTGCATTGTGCATTAGCCTACCTTGATTTCGGGTGTCATTTTATTGAAGACACAGTAGAGACAAATATGAGCTGTGGCGGCGCATGTGCAGATTGAACTTTTTTTCATCAGCGCATGCACCCCCGCTGTTCATAGTTATCTCCACAGTATCCTCAGTAAAATGACGCCTGAGATCGCAGTGCTCGCATGCTGCCATTTTATTGAAGAAAACGTGACACTAGTATTGCGCATGTACGGCCAACAGTGGCAATAGCGGTGGCGGTGTGAAATTTAACTAAAGAAGAGGAGACAAGCCAGGAGGAGGAAGCATTCTTGAGCACCCTGCCCACAAAGTCCTGCCTTGATGCTCATGGTGCTTTTTACATTATACAGAGCGCCCTTTGCTCTTATATAAAGCATTCTAGAATGCTGTATAGAAGAGGTCTCTGGTGCTGGCCGCAGCTCATAAGGGCCTGCGCAGGCGCACACTGATCAGCCCTGCTGAGGGCAGATTAAAGTATTGTAGGGCACATGCATCCACATGGTTACACCTGATGACAGGTTCCCCTTAAGACAGAATGGTTACATCAAATATTGATGCAATATAGATTTCTATTGTGTGCATTCACTTTTCTTTTTTGTTAATTGATAAAAATAAGCTATCAACACTTCTATTTTTTAAAGCATTCTTAAGGGCACTTTACACGCTGCGATATCGCTATCAATCTCGCTAGCGAGCGTACCCACCCCCATCGATTGTGCGACACGCACAACTCGCTTAGACCCATCACACGGACTTACCTTCCCTGCGACGTCGCTCTGGGCGGCAATCCGCCTCCTTTCTAAGGGAGTGGTTCGTGTGGCGTCACAGCGACGTCACACGGCAGCCATCCAATAGAAACGGAGGGGCGGAGATGAACGGGCGGAAGATCCCGCCCACCTCCTTCCTTCCTCATTGCCGGTGGACGCAGGTAAGCAGATGTTCGTTGTTCCCGCGGTGTCACACACAGCGATGTGTGGTGCCGCAGAAACGACAAACAACATCGTACCTGCAGCAGCAACGATATTATGAAAAGGAGCGACGTCTCAACGATCAACGATTTTTGATGTTTTTGCGCTCGTTGATCGTCGCTCCTAGCTGTCACACGGTGCGATGTCGCTACCGGCGCCGGATGTGCGTCACTAACGACGTGACCCCGACGATATATCGTTGGCGATGTCGCAACGTGTAAAGCACCCTTTAGTGTGTATCCTTATTCTCTTACCTGCACAGTAATTTATATATATATATATATATATATATATATATATATATATAAAAATGTATCTTAATTAAAACAGTCAAGGCTCTTAATCCACTGCTGAGCAAGCGTTTCCCAAGTCTTGTGTACTGGCGTGTATTAGCAGTGCACGTGTGTGTATGTCTGTTACATTTCTCATGGGAGAGGCAAGGCTCCTCTCTGGCTGTTTTCACGCAGTTGATAAAAATGATCTCTTTACTTCTAAGACTGAAAGGAGCCTTGGGACAGATCAGTTTATCTCCCTCGACCTCCCAGGGCATCTGCTGCCTACAAGATCTAGTCATGTAATGCACAACTAACAAGCCTCACTTAATGCATTATTAAGTAATAGAGTGCAGTCTGTAACCACACAAACCCGATGACCTGTCAGCCACTCTCCTCAGCTCACCACAATAATGCCGGAGCACAAGCCATTGTCTTCTTCTTGCCGCTGACCTCTGATCTGCAAACCATAATGTGTCCTACAGACTGAGCTTCTCTTAGCCTCTCTGTCGTTAGCAGATTCTTAGACTTAAGGGTCTATGACTGCCGTGTCTTATTATTTTAAGTGATACCTCCCAAATCTAATTCATCTACATTTATAGATGATACATTGTGCTCGATAATAGGTGAGTGCAGCTGATTAAGACCAAGAGGAAGAGGATCTTCTCCTTTGGAATATACGCGGAGCTTCTCCTCTCTGTAATGCTTCCTAAGGCTTAGGGAAACTTATTTCAATACCCAGAGGGCAAGATATTGTCGGAATATTGAATTGTAATTACTAACGATTAGATACAACTTTTTAAGGGTAGCTTTAACCAGAGTTTTTTATGAAGACTTTGAAGGAGATTTGATCGAAAATGCAAAAGAGAAGAGAATTCAAAGAGTATTTGAAGTGTTTTTTTATGTGAAATTTGAAGCAGTCCATGTAAAATAACTTAGTGTGAATCCTTATAATATAGAAAAAAATGGAGAATTAAAGAGGTTCTCTGCTACTGGAAATATTTTGATTTTTTTGATATTCATGATCTAGTCTTATGATACCTTGGCTGGCGTCTGAGTACTTTACTTCAAATATTTTAAAAAAACTGACCCGCACATCCTACAAATGTGAACAGGTGCCAGCTGAAAAAACATAGCAAATACAAGATGCATACAGCTTCACACTAAAATGCCATCAATGTATAAGGGAACTCTGGTACTGCATTACTGCTATATGAAAAAATTAGATTTTTAGTTTATGAATTGGCCAATGCATGTAAGCCCGGAAACCAACGACAAGGTAAATATCTTTTAGTGTGCAGCTGTATGCATCTTGAGTACTTTACTTGGCACAACTCCATACATTGGAACTTTAGTTAACACAATTCCATTCATTTTCCCTTTACTTGGCACAACTCCATACTTTGGCCCTTTTCTTGGCACAACTCCATACACTGACCCTTTACTTGGCACAACTCCATACATTGGCCCTTTACTTGGCACAACTCCATACATTGGCCCTTTACTTGGCACAACTCCATATATTGGAACTTTAGTTAACACAACTCCATACATTGGCCCTTTACTTGGCACAGCTCCATACATTGGCCCTTTTCTTGGCACAACTCCATACATTGTCCCTTTACTTGGCAAAACTCCATACATTGACCCTTTACTTGGCACAGCTCCATACATTGGCCCTTTACTAGGCACAACTCCATACATTGGCCCTTTTCTTGGCACAACTCCATACATTGACCCTTTACTTGGCACAACTCCATACATTGGCCCTTTACTTGGCACAGCTCCATACATTGTCCCTTTACTTGGCAAAACTCCATACATTGACCCTTTACTTGGCACAGCTCCATACATTGGCCCTTTACTTGGCACAGCTCCATACATTGACCCTTTACTTGGCACAACTCCATACATTGGCCCTTTTCTTGGCACAACTCCATACATTGGCCCTTTACTTGGCAAAACTCCATACATTGACCCTTTACTTGGCACAGCTCCATACATTGGCCCTTTACTAGGCACAACTCCATACATTGGCCCTTTACTTGGTACAACTCCATACATTGGCCCTTTACTTGGCACAACTCCATACATTGGCCCTTTACTTGGTACAACTCCATACATTGCCACTTTATGTGGCACAACTCCATACATTGCCACTTTATTTGGTACAATTCCATACATTGGTATTTTACTTGGCACAACTCCATATATTACAATTACCAGGGATTGAAACTGAAAAACGTATAGAATTTTGCCTGGTAAACAATTAAAAGGCCGAGTCACTGCAATCCCTTCAATCATCTTATAATGAGGTGCCACCAGTATGACTCTTGTTGATTTGAGGACTTCTTTGTCTGTGTGAAGGAGGACTTTATGCTGATCCAACAGTAGATGGCAATATTGTAAAGTTTCCTTACTCACTGTATTGTAAAAAATGTTTAGTTTTTATTCCTGGTTTTGCTTTCTCTTCCTGATGCAATACTGTATGACTGCATATTTCACCTCATGTTCTCTAAGAAGTAAAGAGCTTGTTATCCCATGTAATCTGCTCTGTGAACTTTGTTCTGCGACTGGGAAGCTAGAAGCTGTGCAACTGAATTAAGGCTCCAATATGCACGGCAACTTAGGCGACAGTGTAACGTGCATGGCGACCTCCAAACTTTCCCCCCACTAATAGAATTCTCAGAAATAGAATCACCAGATCATATTCATCCGTAATAACAAACTATCGTCCCAACTAACTTCATATGCCTACAACTAACTCATAGTCAACTATTAGTAAATTATATATCCCATCCAAGTGGATCAAATTCATTAACAAATACTTTATTTTTTAAAGAAGGTTTTTTTTGAGAACACACAGTGCAAAAAGTGTAGTTTAAAAACAATCAGCCATTAAGGTAATAATAACAGGGCAATATCACTTGGAATTACAGAAATGCAAAAACATAATTCATAACATGGAGGATGAATCAACATCAGTACAGACATGTCAATAAACCGTTCACATTATACATGGGGATCCAATAAATATACATGAACAATATATTATTTAGTATATCACAAAAAAGTGCTTTAACCCTAATGCCAGTACAGTATATACTTATTGACTGGCATCAACGTCTATATTAAATCCCCCCATTGATGAAGTCAGGTGGGAGATAAAAATCTGGTTTGTTCAACTTCGGACTACCAATCCTTTAGTTCTCTTCAGATAAGTCGCCACCAGAGGAGTCAGCAGAATGAGTGCTGCTGTGTATAAAGGAGACAAGACAAATAACTGCGAAACAACTGTTTGGCCCACAGGTTTCAATGGTGTATGGGGCTTCTAAGTCATCATTAGCAAATTCTCAAAAGCTCTTTACAATAAGGTCCCCTGCACAACACAAGTCATCATGGTATGATTTGTGGAGATGCAACCTACAGGACTCCTGGTGAACAATACAATGAAAGGTCCACATTATTTGAACTGTGACTTGCCCCAGTTACACCCATTCATGGGTATGCAATGCGTTGCAGTGTCCGGCACCACTGCTGATATTGATAACATAGGCATATTTATGTTACAGTCCCATAAAATCTCTTTAAAGTCTAACTAGGCTGTTTAGTTATATATATCGAAATGGGGACTTTACATTCAAAATAGTATATATTTTTATATATATATATATATATATATATATATATATATTTATGCATCGTGAGTCGAACACTTAAGGCTGTGCTTTGTGGTTGGCTTAGCTATACATTGAGTCACATAGGATAGACCTATTCTCTGTGTGTTTGTTATCTGTTATCCCTGCTTTGGTATTTCAGATTAACAGATGTTTTCATTTACTTATTTGTCTGTCCAGTCACCTTTTGGGTGCAGCTATTAATATAAATTTTATTTTTCTATCTAGCCATACTGTCGTTGGTTTATGCCAGTCAGTGAAAGATGAGCTAAGGGTTCACCTCTTTGCTGTTTGTGCTTTTCACCCTGCACCTATCTTTTGTTTCTTAGTAGGACGTAAGTGGCATACTCTTTTGCAGTATTTACCTTACGCTTTCTCTTTTGTTTTTGTGGATTCTGTCTGTCACAGTTGAAGTTATCTATGATTAAAAATTACAGACTGAGCAGCAGAACTCAATGTCAGGCAGCAGCTGCAAAAGCACACAAGATTCTAGGGTGTATAAAAAGAGAGATTAGATCCCGTGATCCCAACGTATTGTTACCCCTCTATAAATCACTTGTAAGGCCACATCTGGAATATGGGATCCAGTTTTGGGCTCCACATTTTAAAAAGGACATTCAGAAGTTAGAGTCAGTTCAAAGGCGGTAACTAGACTACTACAAGGAATGGAGGCCGCCCGTATGAGGAGTAATGGAGGCCGCCCGTATGAGGAGTAATGGAGGCCGCCCGTATGAGGAGTAATGGAGGCCGCCCATATGATGAGAGGTTGAAAAAGCTAGATATGTTTAGCTTAGAAAAAAGACGTCTCAGAGGAGATCTCATTTATATGTATAAATACATGTGTGGTCAATATAAAGGACTGGCACATGACTTATTTCTTCCAAAGACAATACTAAGGACCTGGGGGCACTCACTGCGAGTGGAAGAAAAGCGATTCCGGCAGCTAAATAGGAAAGGGTTCTTTACAGTTAGAGCAGTCAGACTGTGGAATGCCGACCACAAGAGGTAGTAATGGCCGATACTATAACAGCTTTTATAAAAGGGGCTGGATGATTTCCTCACTACACAACATTGTTGGTTATAAATGACTTAGTGACCAAATGTAGAACTGGTGGAGGAAGGTTGAACTAGATGGACCTAGGTCTTTTTTCAACCTTAGTAACTATGTAACTATGTAACAGACCTGTCCATTCTTTGTAGGTGGGAAAATGTGCAAAATCGGTAGTGTATCTGATGCTTATTTTCCCCACTGTATATATATATATATATATATATATATATATATTCACTGGTGAAATAGGTACATCTATGGTCCGATTTCTTTGCATGTGTGGCTTGAATCAGTTCTTACCAACATCTGATCAGAAATTCATGTCAATAGCACCTTTAGAAATATATTTACTTACAAAATTGGTGAAGTGTTCAATACTTATTTCACTCGCTCTATAGAGTAGTCCCTTAAAACCCGGTAGGTCAGTGGATGCGGTGGTGAGGTACAATGCCAAATGGTGACGTCCAATCACTTAAATCACAGAGCAAGAGAGCTCAGCGAGTGCACACCTAATAGATGAGCATGAGCTCAGCAGTGGATGGACTAATGGACTTTCTATTGGGGTCATACAACCACGTGTGCATGCTCATGGATGCACTGAGCTCGTCTACCTACGGCTTGAGCAATCCACGGTGAGTGTTTCAGGATGCAGAAACCTCACCACCCATAAAAAAAATGTAAGAAGTTTATTTATTCTGTAATATACAAAAATGTCAAACATTTGACATCTGATAGTCTTTTCTTTCGCTGACCATGTCATTGGGTGGTTTCTGAAGAAAAGCTTTAACCTTTGTCCGGCTGAGTAGGTACAATTGTAACTATTCCGTTTTAAAATTGCAATAAATTTTTTTTTCCAAAAGCCGTAGAGGGCTGAAATTTCGTGACATCTCTGCAGTTTTGGTCCAGAATATATTGGCCAAATTTGAATAAAATATCTCCACCCCCTTCCGAGAAAAGGGGTCGCTGTTAACGTTGTAAAATTATGCAGCCTGACGAAGGATAAAGGGTTTCTATTTTCTACCCTTACATCATATTGATAGGAGTTAGCAGGTGAGGCTCCCATCTATTACACATCTATTGAGTTTTCTATCCCGGTGCTTTGACATCTTCATTAGTCTTCATTAGTCTATCCACATATTTTCCTTTTCCTATTTTGTTTTGTACCAAAATTTACACAGAGCTGATGGGAAACAACCAATATTTTTTACTCCTTCCCACGGTGGATCTCCATCTTCAAGGATGAGGGGCGATCTTGTGCTGCCCCCGCGACAGCCAACGGGCTTCTCGGATCCGGATCCGCAGTGGCTCGAGGGGTCTCCGGATCCGAGGCGGGGTCGCGCGGCCGCTCGGAATGAGAAAGGGGAAGATTATTTACAAAAGGGGGTTGAAAAACAGAGTTCGTGATGCCACCCACGGGTCGTGGTAATGTGGGATACCACTGCTGCCGCGTTTTGGGTAGCACCCGGGAGCGATGGGGTGGCAGCCGTGATGTTAACCCCTCCGTGGGCAGGGGGAAGGTGTCCCGGGGCTCGGTGGTGTTGAGATGGGAACCCAACGGGAGGAGAGGGGCACAACGTACTCACTCAGTCCAAGAATTCTGACTCCGACAACGGGTAAACCAAAGTCCTGAATGCCCTGCAGTTGTTGTTGGAGCACGCTGGGTCCGTGCCCTTTTGGCGTTGCTGGTTGGTCTGAAGCCTTGTCCCTTGGCACTGTGTTTATGCTGTGTGGATCCCTTTCACCTGAAACTACTCGGATCCCGCTCACACTCGTGGCTAACGGAGTGAGCTTGCTCTCAGGGTTCACGCTTGGGATTTTCTGGACGGTTTTGGGAAGTCCTATTCCTCTTGGTGCGCTAGTACCCTGATTTTGGAGCGGGTGGAGAACTGCTCATGAAGACTCCGCCCTCGTAAGGTAAATTACTGGGCTGCGTAAAGCTACTTCCCAGCCTAGGGTCCATGTACCCCGTCGTGCCCTGGTCCCTGCCCGGTTGTAGCACAAGGCCGCCGAACTGCCCTCCGTGGCAGTACCGTGCTCCCTGTCACTACCCCCTGCGACCGAGGTTCCAGCTACTTCCAGGCCAGGCCAACGTCTGGCAGCTGGGACAGGTACAGAAGCCCAGCTCCACAGCGTGACCTTGCACTGTCACTGCTGGCTCGACTCGCTCTCAACTACTGACTGCTACCTGACACTTCTGGCCCTCCTTCTACCATCCCTCCATCTGGGCGGCCCTATTCCACTCAGGCCGCCCAATGGGTGTCTGGTGGGTGTGGTGCAGAGTGTTCCTCAGGATTTGTGTATACCTGTTCTTAGCAACACCAAAGGGACAGGACCCGTAACCAAGGAGGAGCAGGTACCATGCATAAGGGCAGATTGCACAGTACCCTTGTGATGACCTGATAGGCCAGGGCGTCACAATCTCATACATCTCTAGGTGTAGCATTTGTTATGCAATCTTAGAGATGGCTAGGACAAGTTGTCTAGATCTGTCATGGTCGTCTCTATGTTGCAGAGACTAGTGACAGGTTCTGGGCCAGAATTGCTTTACGTTTAAACTCTGCAGATTAGATGTATTCCCTTTCCTTTGGAGAGGAGAATGTTAATGTGAGTATTCCTTGCCAGCAAGCATTCTCATTACTTTTTCAGGTGTTTCCAGTTTGGACCACTCCCAGTCCCTATATATACCCTTTGCTCAGCAGTAGAGGGTGACGGGTGTTCTCTTACTCATTTGGATGCTTGGTGAGGAGGTGGAAGGAGCTGGTGGAGTCCTCTTTGCAAGTTGCTGTGTAGGCTGTAGTCTTGATGCTGACTGCAGCAGTCTGTTGTTGTGTTTTCCCCTGTCTGTCTTTCCTTCCCTTGGTGTTTTAGTGCTGCAGTGTGGCTAGTGTCCCTCACCTGCCACCTCACTAGCCAGGGCTATTACAGGGTCTGCCAGGGTCTCAGGTATCCTGCTTGGCGAGAGGTGCGGAACCTGTATAGGATAGGGACTCGCTAAGAGCGTAGGGTACAGCTGCAGGTGAATGAAGGAGGTGTCCCATCTTGCCCATCACTAACGCTAGGGCCCACCATTGTTAAAGTGTCCCCGATGTACCCCTTCTGTTGTAGTGTGTTGCATCGTGCGCCATACTTCCGGTGTTACTCGCGTCACAAGATCTGGGTCCAATCTTACAATGCCTTAAATTTTTTTTAACTAAAAACTGTCTTTTTGGAACTGTGTTTTCTTTCATGTAGTCAAATCCAACGGCTCGGAAAGGTCTATAAGAATTTCCTTTCCTCTGTTGACTATTTTCCATTTTTAAGACTTGTGACGTTATTTGTTTGGGGGGGAGGCAAATTATTTGTTGATTTTATTTTTTCTACCTGGAGAACATATGGCAATGATTATAATTTACTTTAATTTGTTTAAAGTATATTTAATGGCTCATTAAATTAACTAAGCCAGCCCAGTTCTTTGTCATGGCTGATGCATAGAGTAAAGGGTGCTTTACAGGCTGCGACATGGCTACCGATATATCGTCGGTGTCACGTCATTAGTGAAGCACATCCGGCGCCGGGTAGCGACATTGCAGCGTGTGACAGCTAGGAGCGACGATCAACGATCGCAAAATCGTTCAAAAACGGTGATCGTTGACACATCGCTCCTTTCCTTAATATCGTTGCTGCCACAGGTACGATGTTGTTCATCGTTCTTGCGGCATCACACATCGCTGTATGAATAGAGTGGAGGTCGATCATGTACACTGCCACTCCATTCATTCTTCATTGGTCCAATGGTGATAGCTGCTCTCTACTGGTCTTCACACACCCATTGACCCCCATGACATTGTCTAAAGAGCCCCTGCACTTAGGATCAGTGGAGATCCCAGCGGTTGGGCCCCCAGGGATTGAAAAAGGTATCCCCAATCAAATGGATAGCGAATGACTTACAAACTTTAGAATACCCCTTTAAGACATACAAAATTCGGGGTTAAAAAATTCCTTTATGAAATAATTTGTACAGATTTTCAAAAATCTCTATTTTCTAGAACAACCAGGATTTCCAAATCAAACATCATTGCAAAATGTGCTCCTTAATGAAGATTGCAATTTTTGGAATTTAGAATTTTTAAATACAGATATAAGTGCATGTGTTAATTGGGATACAAGGAACATTCATCCATTTCACAGAACTCGATACAAACATATCTGCCGGATAGTGAACAGAACCTTTCATTGTCAAATAATCCCATTTTATCTTTTTATATTTCTTTTTGATTTTATCATGTCCTCTGAAAGCTCAGCGTCCAGCCCCGCCGTGACCTTGCCGTATGCCTTGTGCGGCTCTTCCCATTGTCCTGACATCCTTCCTTCCATTTACAAATATTTTTTGTAAATAACATATCGTGTTTTAACAAAGAGCGCTCCCTGCGCACCCTCTATCCCTCCCCAGAGTGGTGTCCCTGGCAGGCTCCGGCTGGAGTCGAGCAGCTGTCCCTATGACTTGCAGTCACCAGGGGGGATTCCTGTGCAGGAGCTGTCACTTTAATGGACAGATGATCGTTCCCTCCAGGTTTGGGAACCGCGATCTCTGGTTACAGGATTGCAGTTCTCACTGGACTTCGAGATGGTTTTGGACTTAAGTAATGAGTGAATGCACAGCCGGTTGAGAGCATCATTATGCATTGACCACAGCATATTAATTATTGCTTTGCATTAGTATCATATTTAAAGCCATAAGGCAAGGAAATTGTGCCATTTCTGACTTTTATTCGAGCCGTATGGTGGACTATTACTTAATGACCCTCTACTCAACTCTCGTAAATGTCTGAAAATCTAAAATGCCCATTGTGGCCACCACTTTGTAACAAGTACTTGTCAGATTAGTCCCATTTATTAAATTAACTCATCTGAAGAGTGGAATGGAAGGTATGGACATAATCAGATAATAAGAATGGAAATTTGCTGGAGGCCAAACATGTCAGAATTAATTCCTATATCTGACACACTTAGACTGGTAGGTTATGGGACAATTGTGTGTATTTAGTAACACATAAAAAATACATCAATGGCATTATCTAGTGCATCTCTTGAAAAGTCTAGGATACTTTTTCTCCTGTGGAGACTAGAATATGCAGTTTGGAAATTTGTAGGACAGACAATGCTAACTGGCAATGGCGTAATTAGAGTTTAATGGGCTGAGGTGCAAAATTAGGACCTGTGGAACCCCCCCATCCCCATATGGTGGTCAAATATATGTGTTCTAAATTCTATAAAGACATACGTGTTGCCCTTCCCCCATTATGTAATAATGCCCCCCATCCTGTTCTAATTTGCCCAATTATGGGCTACTTCCTGGTAAATATGGCCCCCCTTCCTGGTAAATGTCCCCCATCTTGGGTAATTTCCTAGTAAATATGTCCCTCATCCTGGTTTATATGTTCCCCATTCTAGTATATATGCCCTCCATCCTGTTAAATATGTCCCCCATCCTGGTATATATGTCCCCTATCCTTTTATATACTGTCCCCCTCCTGGTATACACTGTCCCCTTCAAGGGCCCTTCCTGGTATTTACTGTCCCCCTCCTGGTATATATGTTCCTCTCCTGGGCCCTACCTGTTATATACTGTCCCCCTCCAGGGCCTCTCCTGGTACATATGTCCCCCTCCAGATATAAACTTTCCCACTCCTGGTATATATGTCCCCCCTCCTGGTATATATGTTTTTTTTCTGGCCCCTCCTGGTATATACTGTCTCCCTTCAGGTACAGTTAGGTCCAGAAATATTTGGACAGTGACACAAGTTTTGTTATTTTAGCTGTTTACAAAAACATGTTCAGAAATACAATTATATATATATAATATGGGCTGAAAGTGCACACTCCCAGCTGCAATATGAGAGTTTTCACATCCAAATCGGAGAAAGGGTTTAGGAATCATAGCTCTGTAATGCATAGCCTCCTCTTTTTCAAGGGACCAAAAGTAATTGGACAAGGGACTCTAAGGGCTGCAATTAACTCTGAAGGCGTCTCCCTCGTTAACCTGTAATCAATGAAGTAGTTAAAAGGTCTGGGGTTGATTACAGGTGTGTGGTTTTGCATTTGGAAGCTGTTGCTGTGACCAGACAACATGCGGTCTAAGGAACTCTCAATTGAGGAGAAGCAGAACATCCTGAGGCTGAAAAAAAAGAAAAAATCCATCAGAGAGATAGCAGACATGCTTGGAGTAGCAAAATCAACAGTCGGGTACATTCTGAGAAAAAAGGAATTGCCTGGTGAGCTTGGGAACTCAAAAAGGCCTGGGCGTCCACGGATGACAACAGTGGTGGATGATCGCCGCATACTTTCTTTGGTGAAGAAGAACCCGTTCACAACATCAACTGAAGTCCAGAACACTCTCAGTGAAGTAGGTGTGTCTGTCTCTAAGTCAACAGTAAAGAGAAGACTCCATGAAAGTAAATACAAAGGGTTCACATCTAGATGCAAACCATTCATCAATTCCAAAAATAGACAGGCCAGAGTTAAATTTGCTGAAAAACACCTCATGAAGCCAGCTCAGTTCTGGAAAAGTATTCTATGGACAGATGAGACAAAGATCAACCTGTACCAGAATGATGGGAAGAAAAAAGTTTGGAGAAGAAAGGGAACGGCACATGATCCAAGGCCCACCACATCCTCTGTAAAACATGGTGGAGGCAACGTGATGGCATGGGCATGCATGGCTTTCAATGGCACTGGGTCACTTGTGTTTATTGATGACATAACAGCAGACAAGAGTAGCCGGATGAATTCTGAAGTGTACCGGGATATACTTTCAGCCAAGATTCAGCCAAATGCTGCAAAGTTGATCGGACGGCGCTTCATAGTACAGATGGACAATGACCCCAAGCATACAGCCAAAGCTACCCAGGAGTTCATGAGGGCAAAAAAGTGGAACATTCTGCAATGGCCAAGTCAATCAGCAGATGTTAACCCAATTGAGCATGCATTTCACTTGCTCAAATCCAGACTTAAGACGGAAAGACCCACAAACAAGCAAGACCTGAAGGCTGCGGCTGTAAAGGCCTGGCAAAGCATTAAGAAGGAGGAAACCCAGGGTTTGGTGATGTCCATGGGTTCCAGACTTAAGGCAGTGATTGCCTCCAAAGGATTCGCAACAAAATATTGAAAATAAAAATATTTTGTTTGGGTTTGGTTTATTTGTCCAATTACTTTTGACCTGCTAAAATGTGGAGTGTTTGTAAAGAAATGTGTACAATTCCTACAATTTCTATCAGATATTTTTGTTCAAACCTTCAAATTAAACGTTACAATCTGCACTTGAATTCTGTTGTAGAGATTTCATTTCAAATCCAATGTGGTGGCATGCAGAGCCCAACTCGCGAAAATTGTGTCACTGTCCAAATATTTCTGGACCTAACTGTATGTACTGTTCCCCTTATGGTATATATGTTCCTCTCCTGTGCCCAACCTGGTATATACTGTCCCCCTCCTTGTATATACTGTACTCACTCTCCCCGACTCCACCGTCGCGCGGCGTCCTCCTCTATAGCCGGTCCGAAGTGGCCAGCAGCTTTCATTGGCGTCCGTGCTATGGCAACACATGATGTCATTTTATC
The DNA here is from genome assembly GCF_048569485.1 of Anomaloglossus baeobatrachus. Lineage (NCBI taxonomy): Eukaryota > Metazoa > Chordata > Amphibia > Anura > Aromobatidae > Anomaloglossus > Anomaloglossus baeobatrachus. The sequence goes on along the minus strand of NC_134357.1, from coordinate 54,013,364 downwards.
AAGCGCTGCCTTAATCACGGGGATGCTGCTGAAAGCTGCCGGCTTCTATTTGGCTGACAGCATGTATCACAGTGCAGGGACTCGACAGGTCTCTGTGTAACGGGCCTAGTCGTTCCACCATGCTTACTGGGTAAAGATTATGCAAATTAGCTGTCCTCCAGAAGGAGGAAAATTACTTTCTAGATGCAATATTTGAGGTAACTACACTGGTAGTAAATATTCAACTCTTTAAAGACGATTGCCAGGAGACGTAGGATATTTAGTAAAAACAGAAAAAGTGTAGGGTCCATAAAGGTTCTACTAATGACTTTTAGGGTAGCTGCGTCCAATAGGTGGCACTTGAGAGACAACTTTGTACTTGGTGATGAGGACCTAACTTATGCAACCCACATGGGGACATGTCCGTTTTTTCTGCCAACATGGATAACAAGGTCCAATACAAGTCTACGGGTCCGTGAAAGACACATAAGGTATACAGATGTCATCCATGTGCTACCGTGTCTTGTACATGTTTAATATTGAAAAGTATAGTAGAAGCTTTGTAATATTATTTTTTTAGCCATATTGGAAAAATATGGATGGCATATGGATGACACATTCATGGCACACTGATGGAAAACATTGATGACACCGATACCAGTGTAACACGTACATGTTTTATACGGACATGTAAAGGGGGCCTTAGACTGATATTAGACCCCTGACCTTGGTTCTGCAATTTTGATGGAAGAATTTATGGACATTTCACAACAGGACTATGTCACACACAGACTAGGGTAGAGTCCGGCGTGAAGCCAAACACACAACTTAAATGGAGAAAACACCACGACAAGACAAGGGGTACACCAGGGACACTTTAACAATGGTGAGCCCTAGCACTAGTGAGAGGGAAGATGGACACCTCCTCCGCTTACCTGCCACTGTACCAGGCACTTCTCGCCAGTCCCTATACAGATTCCTCACTTGTCGCCAAGCTAGAACTTGAAGCCTTGAGATGACCCTACAGTAGTCTCTGGCTAAGGAGTGGAAAGGTGAAGGATGCTAGCCCCACCACTGCACTGATACAACACATCAGGAAAGGGAGACAGATGGGAAAAACAACAACAGAATGCTACAGTCTGAACCAAGACTACAGCCACCACAGCAAGTCCAAGAGTAACAGCAGCTCCTTCTTCCTGCAAGACCAGGATCCAAATGAATCAAGAATAACCGGCACCCTCTGCTGGTAGCAGAGGTTATATAAAGGGACTAGGAGTGGTCCAAATCAGAAACACCTGGGATGGTAATTGGCCTGCTTACTGTCAAGGAATACTGCCATTAACCCTACAACTGCCAAACTGCCCAATTGTCCAATTACCAGAACATCCCACTGGTTCTGTTGCTGGCAGTGAGTCTCTCCCACTCTTGTTCTTTAGAAGTACTTTATAAGAGGTGGCCAGATTACCCTACTCCTACGGTTGTTATATGTACATTGTCTGATGTATTTTATAATGTGTATGCCTAAGTACTTCTGCTGTAGAAGACAGGCTGGCAATGTAGCAGGGCCGGAGCAGTGCAGCGATCGGCGCCATCTAGCTGCCGAAAGTTTAAAGTGTTTTATTGAAGTTTGCATTTTAATGTATAATGTGTATTTTATAGTATTGTAAAGTAAAATCTGTATTGTGTGATTAATATATTAACTGTGTAATGTAAAGTGCAGGAATGTCAAGTAGGATTGTTAGTCAGAAAAGTATTAGAGAAAGAGAAGGTTTTAAAATATAGTGTAAAGCCAGCTTTACACCTTACAATTAGGTGTGCGATCTCGTATGCGATGTGACACGCTCAGGTTGCATATGGGATCTTATGAGATTTCACGTAGGTCGTTCATTTGCTGTCACACGAGCGTTAGTAGTCTATGTTAAATTGATCAATTTTGTGTGCGATCCTTTAGATCATGTGTTCTGTGACGTATGCATTGGACACCCTTTTTTTTTTTTTTTTTTATTTATTGACTTGCCAAGCGTGTGTAATGTGTAGGGATGCGTTTTTACTATGTCATCTGCCATTCAGCTTTGCTACATGGCCGCTGACAGCAGACACAGACAGCCATGTAGCAGAGCTGAATGGCAGATGACAGCAGACACAGACAGAGCCGCACTGTCAGAATGAACTCGGGTGAACTTCACCCGACTTCATGGTCATGCTGCGGCTCTGTCTGTGCCGCGTCCTGATTAGCGGTCACCAGTGAAGGACCCACCGGTGACCGCTAAACTCCTGAGTAACTGAATTGAGCAGCCCTCTCTCATATACTCACCGATCCCCGATCCCCGGCGCTGCACGGCATTCACACTTCTCCGGCGGCTTTTACTGTTTTGAAAAAGCCGGCCGCCCATTAAACAATCTCGTATTCCCTGCTTTCCCCGCCCACCGGCGCCTATGATTGGTTACAGTGAGACACGCCCCCACGCTGAGTGACAGGTGTCACACTGCACCCAATCACAGCAGCCGGTGGGTGTGTCTATATTGTGCAGTGAAATAAATAATTAAATAATTTAAAAAAACGGCGTGCGGTCCCCCCCAATTTTAAAACCAGCCAGATAAAGCCATACGGCTGAAGGCTGGTATTCTCAGGATGGGGAGCTCCACGTTATGGGGAGCCCCCCAGCCTAACAATATCAGTCAGCAGCCGCCCAGAATTGCCGCATACATTAGATGCGACAGTTCTGGGACTGTACCCGGCTCTTCCCGATTTGCCCTGGTGCGTTAGCAAATCGGGGTAATAAGGAGTTATTGGCAGCCCATAGCTGCCAATAAGTCCTAGATTAATCATGTCAGGCGTCTATGAGACACCCTCCATGATTAATCTGTAAGTGACAGTAAATAAACACACACACCCGAAAAATCCTTTATTATAAATAAAAAACACAAACATATACCCTGGTTAACCACTTTAATCAGCCCCAAAAAGCCCTCCTTGTCCGGCGTAATCCAGGATGCTCCAGCGTCGCTTCCAGCGCTGCTGCATGGAGGTGACCAGAGCTGCAGCAGACACAGCCGCTCCTGTCACCTCCACACAGCTAATGAAGACAGCCGCGCGATCAGCTGAGCTGTCACTGAGGTTACCCGCTGTCACTGGATCCAGCGGTGGATGCAGCGGTGGCCGCGGGTAACCTCAGTGACAGCTCAGCTGATCGCGCTACTCACCGCTGCTCCTCTCACCTCCACGCAGCAACTGAGGTGAGTAGCGCGATCAGCTGAGCTGTCACTGAGGTTACCCGCGGCCACCGCTGCATCCACCGCTGGATCCAGTGACAGCGGGTAACATCAGTGACAGCTCAGCTCGACACACACAGCAAATTACGACAGCTCAGCTCGCGCGGCTGTCTTAATTTGCTGTGTGGAGGTGACCGGAGCGGCTGTGTCTGCTGCAGCTCCGGTCACCTCCATGCAGCAGCGCTGGATGCGACGCTGGACCATCCTGGAGTACGCCGGACAAGGAGGGCTTTTTGGGGCTGATTAAAGTGGTCAACCAGGGTATATGTTTGTGTTTTTTATTTATAATAAAGGATTTTTTCAGGCGTGTGTGTGTTTATTTACTGTAATTTACAGATTAATCATGGAGGGTGTCTCATAGACGCCTGACATGATTAATCTAGGACTTATTGGCAGCTATGGGCTGCCAATAACTCCTTATTACCCCGATTTGCCAACGCACCAGGGCAAATCGGGAAGAGCCGGGTACAGTCCCAGAACTGTCGCATCTAATGTATGCGGCAATTCTGGGCGGCTGTTGGCTGATATTGTTAGGCTGGGGGGCTCCCCATAACGTGGAGCTCCCCATCCTGAGAATACCAGCCTTCAGCCGTATGGCTTCATCTGGCTGGTTTTAAAATTGGGGGGAACCGCATGCCGTTTTTTTTTAATTATTTAATTATTTATTTCACTGCACAATATAGACACGCCCACCGGCTGCTGTGATTGGGTGCAGTGTGACACCTGTCACTCAGCGTGGGGGCGTGTCTCACTGTAACCAATCATAGGCGCCAGTGGGCGGGGAAAGCAGGGAATACGAGATTGTTTAATGGGCGGCCGGCTTTTTCAAAACAGTAAAAGCCGCCGGAGCAGTGTGAATGCCGTGCAGCGCCGCGCCGGAGATCGGGGAACAGTGAGTATGAGAGAGGGGGTAAGAGGGATAGACTGACATGGACAGAGAGAGAGGGACAGAGATAGTGACGGACTGACAGAGATTAGTGAATGACAGACATTGTGAGGCGCTTCAGAACGCAGCTTTTCAGCTGCGCTCTGAAGCAGACCTTTTTTAAGCTGCAGTGCAGAGCGCACACCTGCGCACATAGCATCAGACACCAAAATCGTATGAGGGATGTCACACGTTTCAATTGACTAGGTTCATACAACAAAACGTCCAATGTATGAGGAATAAACGACGTGTATGCGATCACCGTATTTTCGTTCAATCTTGATTGCACGTAGGTGTCACACGCAAATACGTCACGAACGATGCAGGATGTGCGTCACTTACAACTTGACCCCGACGACGGATTGAAAGATTTATTGAAGCGTGTAAAGCAGGCTTAACAGATGCATCCTGGATGCTGAGGGAACTAGAACCTGGATGGGAGTGTCGCGGGTGGGGAGGACGCCGCTGCCGCGCGCTCGCTAACGCTCGGGTCCGACGCTGCTGTGGCTGCTGCTCCTCGGTGGCTTGAACAGTGGGTTGGATCCGGGGACTCGAGCGGCGCTCCTCGCCCGTGAGTGAAAAAGGGTGGTTGGTTTGGGGGATTTAGTCTGTGACGCCACCCACGGGTTGTGGTGAAGTTGGGCATCACCGCTGCTGGTGACGGGGATCTCGGGAGCGATAGTGGGGAGCAGCTGGGATGTTGTTTTCCCCCTCCATGGGTAGGGCTCGGTGGTCCCGGGGCCCGGTGGTGTGACGGGGAGGCAGGGTTGGTGAGGTACAGGGTTGCAGGGACAGCGCGGCGCAGTGCCGGATGGCACGGGTGTACTCACTCAGTAAGAGATGCACAAAGTCCTCGGTAAACCAAACGGCTGGATGGACGGGTCCCACAGCCGGCTGCAGTGTCTCTCCCCAGACAGGTGATGGCGGCTGTCTTTCCCTGCACCTTTGTGTACTTGTTTGACTACGATGGATCCCCAACAGTAGTCCGCTCCCTGGTGTATTGATGCCGGAGGAGCCCGTTTGCCCGCAGGCGCTGGCCCTTGGGTCTCTAGCCTAAGGTGGTAGCTGTATACCCTCACGGTGTGGGCGGTTGCCTTCTAACGGGTCTTTGGCTGTTAGGAAACCCCTGGGGTTCCGGTCACACTCGGATTTGACTATTGTCGGCGGCTCCAAGCCTGGTCGGGGTCCGATGGCTCTGCCTGTGTGTGCTGGCTTCACTTCGCTCCCCGGTCGGTACCGGCGGGCCAACGCCTGACCCCGGTCCTACGGTTCCGCATCGATTCACCACTCCTGCAGACGGCCACCACCGTCTGCCAACCTTGTTGTCAGTGCCTGGGCCACAAACCCAGACACCCAAGTGCTTACTCCTCTCACTTCAAACTTTGATGCAGAAAAATCCGCAGCAACATTCTCCCGTGGACACATATCCTTAAAGCAGTGCAAGGTCCCAGGATCGGTGTGGGTATGGGGTGTTGCCCCACGTGTATCGCCACAGAGAATGTGGCTTCCTCAAAGGCCAAAAAATAATATTTAATAACATAGGTTCAGCCTGGTGAGGTAGAGTGGAGACCTGTCGGCCTGGTGTTTGCAAAAAAAAAGTGCACGATTGTTTTTAGGATATTTTATTCATTGTGTTCACTATATGGTAAAAGTGATGTGTCGGGGTGATGCCTCAGCTCACTACAAGTTCGTAGACACCAAACATGTATAGGTTTACTTCTATTTAAGGGGTTATAAAAATTCAGAAGTTTGTCCAAGAAAAGTGGCACACTTTTTGCTTCATTTTCCGCGACCTATAGTGTTCTCAATCTTCAGGATCTATGGCAAAGTGATGGCTTATTTTTGCATCTTGAGCTGACGTTTTTATTTGTACCATTCTTGCACAGATGCTACTTATGATTGCTTGTTATTGCATTTTGCGCAAAATTTGCAACAACCAAATAATGTAATTTTTTTTTCCTTTTTTTTATTTTATTTTACTAGTCCCCCTAGGGGAATATAAGGATCAGCAGTCTGATCGCTTGTTCCTTTCTGTAGATCACAGCTGCACAGCTCTGATCACCAGAAATGCTCATCTCTTGTAACAGCAGCTGCTCGGCCGGCTGTTACAGGAAGGGAGTCATGATAGCTACAGGAGTCATCACATGACTCTGTGCTACCATGGCAGCCATCGTATCCCCATGATCACGTCACGGGGCTTCCAATGGCGGCGACTAAGTGCGCTATTACATTTTGATAACGAGAATTAAGGGATTAACAGGCGCGGGTGGATCGGGGATCCACCTGCACCTGTGAGGCACACATGTCAGTTGTTCAAATCAGCTAACAAGCAGAAATCACTGCCGGCTCACCGCAGCAGCCGGAGGTGATTATCCCTTGATGATTTAGGATTAGAGTTGAGCGGATCGGTTATAATCCGGGTCCAGCGGATCCGGATCGGGTTGCCACAGAAGTCCGGATCCGATCCTGAATCCGCGCCCATGTAAATCAATGGGGAGCCGGATCGAGAGAGAGAGAGAGAGGGGAAAAAACCCCCAAAAAAACAGATCCGGATCGTGCACCCCGAATCCCGGGTACTGGTTGGACTCGGATCGGGCTCTCAAACCGTGCAGATCCGGATTTTGCGGATCCGGGTCCGCTCAACACTATTTAGGATGTACCGGTACGTCCTCGTTCGTGGGTTAAACTGTATGACTTGGGTGAAACATTTTGGATCTCTTTCAACAAGTTTCTCACAATAATTGGTAGGAATTTGGGCCCATTACTCCTGATAGAACTGGGGTAACTGAGTCATGTTTGTAGGTTGTCTTGCTCGCACCGGTCTTTTCAGCTTTGCCCATAAATTTAAATAGGATTGAGATCAGGGCTTTGTGATGTCTACTCCAAAACATTGACTTTGTTATCCTTAAGCCACTTTGTAACCAGTTTGGCAGTATGTTTCCGTTCATTGTCCACTTGGAAGACCCATTTCTGCCTGAGCTTTAAATTCCTAGCTGATGTCTTCAGATGTTGCTTCAGTATTGTCACATAATATCCCTTCTTCATGATGCCATCTCTTTTGTGAAGTGCACCAGTCCTGCAGCAAAACAACCTCACAACATGATGCTGCCACCCCCGTGTTTCACAGTTGGGACGGTGTTCTTAGGCTTCAAAGCTTCTCCCTTTTTCCTCCAAGTGTAACAATGGTTGTTATGGCCAAACAGTTCAATTTGAGGTTGTTTTGTTAGACCACAGGACATGTCTCAAAAATGAAGATCTTTGTTCCTGTGTGCATTTGCAAACATTAATCTGGCTTTTTTATGTTTCTTTTGGAGTAATGGCTTCTTCCTGGCAGAGTGGCCTTTCAGCCCATGTTGATACAATATTTGTTTCACTGTGGATAATGACACAATCTTACCAGCTTCTGCCAGCATCTTCACAAGGTCTTTTATTTTTGTTCTTGGTTGATATGCACATGTCTGACCAAAGTACGTTCATCTCTGGTACACAAAATCCGTCTCCTTCCTGAGAGGTATGATGGCTGGACATTTCCATCTTGTTTGTACTTGCGTATACTTGTTTGTACAGATGAATGAGGCACCTTCGGGTATCTGGAAATTGCACCGAAGGTTGAACCAGATTTGTGTAAGTCCACAATTCTCTTCCTGAGATCTTGGCTGATTTCTTTTGACTTTCCCATAATGCTACACAAAGAAGCAATGTGTTTCAGGTGTGCATTAAAATACATCAAGAGGTGTGTCTCTAATCAACTCAGATGCCAATAAATTTTCATTGACATGACATCATCCTATGGGCTGTTCCATATTGTTTAAAGGCGTAGTACTCTTAGGCGGGCTTTACATGTTGCGACATCGCTAGCAATTGCTAGCAATGTCCAGCTCTATAGCACCCGCCCCCATCGCACATGTGATATGTGGTGTTCGCTGCCGTAGCGAATATTATCGCTACGGCAGCTTCACATGCACATACCTGCTCGGCGACGTCGCTGTGACCGCCGTACAATCCCTCCTTTAAGGGGGAGGTGCGTTTGGCGTCACAGCGACGTCACCGCGACGTCACTAATCGGCCGGCCAATAGAAGCGGAGCGGCAGAGATGAGCGGGACATAACATCCCGCCCACCTTCTCTCTTCTGCATTGCCGTCGGGATGCAAGTAAGGAGATGTTTGTCGCTCCTGCAGGTTTACACACAGTGATGTGTGGAGCTGCAGGAACGACAAACAACATCGTACCTGTGGTCGAACCGACATTATGGAAATGAATGACGTTACACAGATCAGCGATATTGTACGCTTCTGTGCTCGTTCATCGTCGCACCTAGGATTTACACGTTGCGATGTTGCTGAGCAGGTATGTGCATGTGAAGCTGCCATAGCAATAATATTCGCTACGGCAGCAATCACCATATATCGCATGTGCGACGGGGCGGGTGCTATCTCGCTGGACATTGCTAGCAATTGCTAGCGATGTCGCAACATGTAAAGCCCGCTTTAGTGTATGTAAACTTTTGACTTTTTAGAAAGTAATAAAAATACCTTAAAACATTCTCTCATTATTCTGCCATTTGGAAAATATAAATAACGGGAAAGACGTAAGGGTGCTTTACACGCTATGACATCGCTAGCGTTTGTTAGCGATGTCGATCACGATAGCACCCTCCCCCGTCGTACGTGCGATATGTGGTGATTGCTACCGAAGTGAAGATTATCGCTACTGCAGCGTCACACGCACATACCTTGTCAGCGACGTCACTGTGACCGCCGTGCGTTTGGCGTCATAGTGACATCACTGCGGCGTCACTAAGTGGCCGGCCAATAGAAGCGGAGGGGCGGAGATAAGCGGGACGTAACATCCCGCCCACCTCCTTCCTTCCGCATTGCCGGTGGACGCAGGTAAGCAGATGTTCGTCGTTCCTGAGGTGTCACACATAGCGATGTGTGATGCCGCAGAAACGAGGAACAACATCGCTAGTGCCCAAACAACGATATTTTGTTTTAGAATGACCTCTCCAAAACCAACGATTTTTACCACTTTTGGGATCGTTGGAGGTCACTAGTACGTGTCACACGCTGCGATGTCGCTAACGGCGCCGGATGTGCATCACAAACACCGTGACCCCAACGATATATTGTTAGCGATGTCGCAGCGTCTGAAGCACCCTTTAGTGTAAACTTTTGACTTTTTAGAAAGTAATAAAAATACCTTAAAACATTCCCTCATTATTCTGCCATTTGGCAAATATAAATAACGGGAAAGAGTTATGCGGGCGTCACACGAGACGAGCTATCGCGCGATGCATAGTAGGGGTCACGGTTTTCGTGACGCACATCTGGCATCGCTTGGGACTTCGTTTCGTGTGACACCTACGAGCGACGCAGAATCGCTCACAAATCATGAGTCGTGTACTCGTTGCTTATGTTTAAAAAATTGTTTATTTTTAATGGCGCCAGTTGTTGATCGTACCCGGGGCAGCACACATCACTCCGTGTGACACCCCGGGAACGATGAACACAGCTTACCTGCGTCCCGCGGCTCCTGCCGGAAATGCAGAAGGAAGGAGGTGGGCGGGATGTTTACGTCCCTCTCATCTCCGCCCCTCCGTTTCTATTGGCCGGCCGCTGTGTGACGTCGCTGTGATGCCGAAAGTCCCTCCCCCTTCAGGAAGTGGATGTTCGCTGCCCACAGCGAGGTCGCTCACCAGGTACGTACGTGTGACGGGGGATTAACGACTTTGTGCGCCACGGGCAACTAATTGCCCATGACGCACAAACGACGGGGGCGGGTACGATCGCTCGTGCAATCGCACTATAGATTGTACCGTGTGACGCCCGCATCATTCTGATTTCATGTCAGATAGTGAGAAAAACATTCAGATGTGTCTTTTTAGATGTATGTATCCATAATGTATGGAAACTACTGGTTTCAACTGTATATATGATATTTTTATATTAAATAAGTAGTGTTGTTTGCTAGTTTTTGGCTTTTGCATGTCAGTTTCTCACAGGTTCCAATCTTCATAGATCTTGGTCGAAGCTCCAAAATGTTGATGCAAATTTACTTCTTAGTTTTATATCCAACCTCAATTGCTCATATCCATAATTAATGGAGGTTTCCTGCACCGATCTGAAATTTCCACTACATTCAGAATTCAGAATATGCGCTACCAATGATAAATTGCTTCTGTCCGCACAGGCCAAACGTGAGTGATGCCTTCTCAGCAGCTCTGATCAATGTTTCCATTAGATAAAGTCCCTGGTATACATGCAAATCCTTCCCTTTCGAGCCAAGGAAACGCTGCACCCCCGCAGGGCACGTAATACACTGACAGACAGCTCAGGGGGAACCTGCGTAGGGCTTCAGAAAATAACAAGCAGTTGGGGGCAATCCCTTCCATTGGTCTTAACACGTGCACTCTTGTCAAAATGGAATGTGGCTATAATATCTGCATGCGTTGGTATGTTTTATATCTCCATTTACCGCAAATTAGCTAAAAAATACAAGATACAAAGTATGTAATAAAAAATATGATTAATTTAATATTGAACAAAACTCCGTCCATATACATTATATACAGTTGGGGAAAAAAGTATTTAGTCAGCCACCAATTGTGTAAGTTCTCTCACTTGAAGAGATGAGGTCGGCCTGTAATTGACATCATAGGTGACCACAACTATGAGAGACAAAATGAGAAAACAAATCCAGAAAATCACCGCGTCTGATTTGGCAAGATTTTCACTATGTCACTATGTAGCGCTACTCATCATCGGGCCAGTGATATTTGGGGTTGCGGTGAATGGCCTGACCCGACTCCATGGCCCTGTCGGCTACATAAAAGAGTGTGCTATGTGACAGGTAACAGGGGATGGATGTTTGCTTTGCAGCGCCACCCGTGGTGTGCGGCCATGGAGTAGCCGCCACTGCGAGATGCAGCTCTCCTCCAGGGCTCATGGCAATGCAGCTCAGATAGTCCAGCTCCCAACAGGTGGAGCAAGCCCCAGGGAGGACAGTGGTGACGGGGGAACGGCCGTTGGCGCCAAAGCGCTGGGCAGCGGCGCCGGCAATAAGAGGCTGAAGCAGCGGTTGCGGTTACAGGTCTTTTACTCACAGTTCGTGTGTTGCTCCATCGTAATGATGGGCCCCAGCCGATCCCGGATGTTGTGAAGCGTGTGAGACCTTTCTGCATTGCACTCTGTAGTGTGGATCCACGTGGCGTGAAGCTACTTGCGGACCCCAGTGTCTTTGGCTTTAGTTCCCATCCCGTACGCAGGCAGCGCAAAACTTGTTATGGACCCAACCGTGGCCGTGGCTCCTGTCTCTATATGCTACTGGTGCCCCGGGACTTTTGGTGGTGGGCAATGGGACGTTAAATCCCCCTTCCCTGCAGATTCTGGTAGTCCAACATGAAGTATGTTCTATCCTAGGGCTCTGCACCCTGGCACCGATCCCAAAGGGGCTGTTGGGGCTCACCCTCTGGCTACCGTGTTGCTACTCTGTCTCACAGCTCCACCCATTCATCTCCTGCTTCTCTCTCAGTCTGCCCGGTACTCGGTCGGCCCCTCTGAGGGGAGACTTTCAGCAATGAGCATCCCCTCAGAGGCCTTGCTCTTCTCTGTCTCAAGATGTTCAGTCTCCCGTGTCTCAGACAATTCTCTCAAACTGTTCTGAAATAAAACTGTGTGTGCTCGCTCACTTTCTCAGGCAGCCCCCACCTTCCTGATGACTCACCAGTGCTGGGGAAAACCCATTGCTATGGTGCCCACTTGCAGCCCAGTCTGGTGGGAAACCACCTAAGTGTATTGTGTAACTGCTAACTCATTGTGTTGTGTAAGCTAGAAAACACCAGTGGTTAACCTCTTCTTACCTGGAATAAGTACTGCACCTTAAAGGAGATGCAGTACCCTGTGGTGACTGAAGCCTCAGGGTCGCCACAACTATTATTAGCAGTGATGAACAGATGTCAATAATTTGGATGGTCAAGGTATTAGACAGGAATCAACCCACCATCTTTACACTTTTAACCTCCTTTATGTAAAGATTTAAAAGTGATATTCTCCAGAATGGAAATTGCACATAGGGTATGTGCACATTAAAAGTATTTGCTGCAAAGACGTTTGCATAATTTCTGCTTCTCTTGGCAGGGAAACAGCTGCTTAAAATATGGGCGTTTTTGCTGCAAATTTTTCCCTTCACATCACTATGGGTGAAATATGCAGCAAAAACACTGAAACAATTGACATACTTCAGATTTAAATCCATATTCTACAGAATGTGGACTATCTGTAATTAAGTCCATGGAAGTTCAGCAAAATGGTGGCCGACCATCAAAAAGTTAAAATTAAAAGAAAAAAAAATAAATTAATACCCACCTCTCCATCCAACTCTGCTTCTTATCATCACTGCCTCCTGCATACTGATGCAGGGTTTTACTGGGCTTAGTTTAGGCTGAAAATCCTAGAATTCGCACTGTAAGGCTGCAGCATATATTGTGACCTTACAATGCGCATGCACCAAGAAGTCCCATGCCTAATTATGCACTGTAGGCCGGGACATCTGGCTGCATCTAGAATGTCTCTGCACATTCAAATTGTAAGGTAGTCGGGGCACTGTGATGTCATAACGTAAGCCACCACCTTATGATGGCCTCTATTCTGGCTGCAACTAGGCTTGGATCTTCCCTACCGTATGCGCGTTGTAAGGCCATGTTGATGTTGAGCATATGACAGGCGCTCTAGGATGGAACTTACGGCTGCAACTAGACCTGGGATGAGCCTGCACATGCAAAATGACTCCAAGCCTAGTCACTTGACCATGTGTGAAGATTACAGATGACCAAACCTCTGAAGGCTCGAGTTCGGTTCGGTTCGTCGAACGGAGGGCTGGTTCGGTGAACGTTCGACGAACCGTTCGTCGAACCTCTCGAACCCCATTGAAACCAATGGCAGGCAAACACAAACACATAAAACACATTATAAATGTACACATACAGTTAATAAACATTGCCATAACACTTACAGGTCCCCGCGACACGTCCTGCACTCTGTCTCCTGCTGCTTTTCCTTCCGATAATCGCTGCATCTTCCCAGTAACCAGCACTGATGATAGGACCTTCCGTGATGTCAAAAAAAGCATGTGACCAGTCACGTGTCCATTATCTCATTGGCTACAGACTGGTCACATGGCTAGATGTCATGCTAGGTCCTGTGTTATGATCCGGAACCATGGAAGACCACCACAAATCATTGGCAAAAGGTGACAAGAGCATTGGCAACTAATCTGGCCACCATCCCCTTACTAACCATCACAACTAGAAGTAGCCGAGGGGTGAACTAACATCCTGTGTACCGCGAACCGAGCCGGAGAACTAACTATCCTAAAGGTAGGAAAGATGAATACCTCTCTGCCTCAGAAAATAGACAAGAATAGCTAGCCCCCCACATTCAAAGACTGCGGTGATATAGGAAAAACACAATACACAGGTAGATGACAGGATTAGCAAAAGGTGAGGCCCCTGCTGACTAAAATAGGAAAGGACAGGAAAGGGACTGATGGTGGCCAGAGAAAAACCCTGCAAAATACCAACTTCCTGATAGTACAAAAAGGCCCTCAGATCACACAATCTGAACTCCGTCCTATACCAGGTGCCCTTGTCATACCAATGAACAGAAAACAAGAATCATAACAAAGTCAACAAGCCACAAACACATGGACCCAAAGGAGCTATACTCCACACAGAACTGCAGGGAGTTCCTCAACAATCCACTAAGGGGGAAAATCCCTGCAAGCAAATAAACTGAAACCAACCACAGCAAATGACAAACCCAGATAAACAAAAGAACCAGACAATAAATAAAGAGCAAGCACTTATCTGGGGAAGATGTGGTGTAGAGCAGGATTAAGCAGGCTGGAGATACAAAGAACAACTGACATCCGGCAACAGCCTGCAATCAGACCAGGATTTAAATAAGTATAGAGTTAGCAAAGGAAACACCCACTGCACAACACACCTGGTCCAAGTACAAACCATTCCTGGCCACCAGAGGGAGCCTCCCAGCAGCCAAAACATAACTAACATTCACAACAGTCCTGTCAGTGCATCTCTCCGGTATGCGGTGATCATTCCAGTATCTCCGTGTACCGGCGAAATGCTCTGGCACATGATCAGCTTCCCCGTTCTGCTTCCCCGTTCCGTTATTCACCGGCTGCCACAGCCATTAATAGCGGAGATTACCGTTGCTATAGCAACCCGTCTGTCAGTGGTGACATCACCGCTTACAGCGTGCAGCCTCTGCTCACTCACTGAGTGAATAGACTGCACGGGGAGCAGCAGCGTCTTCCTCCCATGCTGCGCTGTCTGATGTAGCAGAGCTGCATGGGTTGAAGGAGAAAGAAGACAGAAGACCATGGATCGTGGAGGGATGAGATGGAGTAATAAACATGGAGTCTCTAAGTTTGTCTGTGTGTTTATTTCTATTAAAGTATTTTTTCTCTGTGTGGTGTCTTTTTTTTTTAACCCTTTATTGGAGATTCTTAATGGCCGGGTCAAACTTGCCTGACATTAAGAATCTCTGGCTTAATACTAGCTAGTAAAACAAAGCTAGTATTAACTCATTATTACCCAGCAAGCCACCCGGCTTCAGGGCTGCTGGAAGAGTTGGATGCAGCGCCAGATTATGGCGCTTCTATGAAAGCGCCATTTTCTTGGGCGACTGCAGACTGCAATTCGCAGCAGAGGGGCCCAGAAATCTCATGCTAACCTGTGCTGTGGATTCCAATCCCGAGCTGCCTAGTTGTACCTGGCTGGACACAAAAAAATGGGACGAAGCTCATGTCGATTTTTCTCTTTTTACCTCTCTCTCTCTCCCTTTTTTAATTATTTCATGAATTTTATGAAATAATTAAAAAAAAATGACGTGGGCTTCGCCCAAATTTTGTGTCCAGCCAGC
The DNA here is from genome assembly GCF_048569485.1 of Anomaloglossus baeobatrachus. Classification (NCBI taxonomy): domain Eukaryota; kingdom Metazoa; phylum Chordata; class Amphibia; order Anura; family Aromobatidae; genus Anomaloglossus; species Anomaloglossus baeobatrachus. Next base: position 53,998,246 of record NC_134357.1, on the reverse strand, counting down.
TATAACTAGGCAACTGGGGTTTGGATTCCGCAGCTCAGGGTGCCCAAGCTTTCTGGGCATCCCTGCTACGAATTGCAGTCCGCAGTCCACAGCCGCCCCCGAAAATGGCGCTTTCATAGAAGTGCCACCTTCTGGCGCTGTATCCAACTCTTCCAGCTGCCCTGGTGACGGGTGGCTCGCTGGGTAATAATGGGGTTAGGGCTAGCTGTATATTATCAACTGGCCCTAAGTCCGAAATTCATGCTGTCACGCCAATATTAGATATGGCCACCAAGAATTTCTAGTACAGATAAAAAAAAACACAACACAGAAAAATATTTTATTAGAAATAAAACACAACACAATTAGTGACTCCATCTTTATTGAAATAAAGAACAATCAGCTGATGCATCAGTGGAAAAAAACCCAAAAAACTACACACTTCCGTGCAGACTCCTGTCCGACAGCATCAGTTCATAGTTTAGCCGGCCGGGCGGTAAAAAGCCTGCCTCACCGCTCTACTTATAGTGTCCGCTGATTCCGTTAGGTGACCACATCAGCTGATCATCGCCAGGTCTGAGAGAGAAAGAAGAGAGAGAGAAGATAGAGAGAAGAGATAGAGAAAGGAGAGAGAAGAGAGGGAGAAGATAGAGAGAAGAGATAGAGAAAGGAGAGAGAGAAGAGAGAGAGAGAAGAGAGAGAGAGAAGAGAGAGAGAAGAGAGAGAGGAGAGGGAGAATAGAGAGAGGGGAGAGAGAGAGAAGAGAGAGGAGAGAGGAGAGAGAGAGAAAGAGAGGAGAGAGGAGAGAGAGAAAGAGAGAGAGAGGGAGAAGAGAGAGAGGGGATAGAGAAGAGAGAGAGAAAAGAGGGATTAGAGAGAGAGAGAGGGAAAAAGAGAAAAAGAGAGACTGAGAAAAAGAGAGAGAGAAAAAGAGAGAGAGAGAAAGAGAGAAAAAGAGAAAGGAAGAGAGGAGAGAGAGCAATGCAGCCTCATTCCGTGAATTGCTCCGATTTTAGAGTTGTGTCCCGCGGCTGACAGCTGATGTCCGGCTCCTCCCCTCAGTGCATAATTAAATAAAATTATAATTATGACTAAATAATAATGATTATAATTTAAAAATAAATTAAATTAAATTTTTTACCGGGACGGCCGGGACTAGAACTCGTGTAGTAATGCTTTTTAGGCGAGCACTCTATCCATTGAGCTACTGGCTCTAATGATAAGGAGGATGATCTAATGATGGAGAGGACACAGCGCGATCGTGTTCTACGGTGCTGCTGCATCTTCATGTAGCAGAGCTGACAGTGTCGTGTGGATTACGTCGGACCTGGAGGGGTATTTGGGGATTTTAATAAAATGGTGAAAGAGGGTGTTTTTTGTCTTTTATTCCAAATAAAGGATTTTTTGCTGTGTGTGTTTATTTACTTTTACTTACAGTTTAATCATAGAAGGTATCTCAGGGAGACGCCAGCCATGATTAACTCATTATTACCCTGATTGCCACCGCACCAGGGCAATTCGGGATGAGCTGGGTAGATTCCCGGGACTGTCCCATCTAATGGATGCGGCAATTACGGGCATCTACTGGGTGATATTGTTAGGGTGGTGGGCTCCCGATAATGTGGTGCTCTCCATCCTGACAATACCAGCATCCAGCCATGTGGCTTTATCCTGGCTGGTATCAAATATGGGGGGAACCGCATTTTTTTTTTTATTATTATTTATTTATTTATTTATTTTACTGCACGATATAGACCCGCCCGTCTCGGCTGTGATTGGTTGCAGTGAGACAGCTGTCACTCAGCATGGGGACGTGTCTGACTGCAACCAATCATGGGCGCTGGTGGGCGGGGAAAGCATGGAATAACTGATTGAATAATGAAGCGGCAGCCATTTTCTAAAGAGGAAAAGACGCCGCAGATTTGTGACAGCCGTACAGCGAGGCGCTTGTGATCGGTGAGTAGGAAAGAGAGAGGGATTGTGCTGGGGATGCAGGACGCATGCAGATAGCAACGTGTGCACATAGCCTTACTGTGAAATGCCATGCTTTTGTGATCGAAATGTTCTTGAACGTAACTCGAACTGCCGAACTTTTAGCAAAAAGCTCGAGTTCGTCGAACGTCTCGAACACCCCCCCAAAATCACTCGAACATGAAATTGGCGAACCTCGAACATCGCTCATCTCTAGTGAAGATGCAATGTACTGCGGTTATAAGAAGAAGCGCCGGGGATCATACAGGAGAGAGAGAGCAGCGAAGGTGAGCAAATGGTGAGGTGAGTATCAGTTATTTTGCTTTTTTTTCTACATCTTACTTTTTCTATTCCATGAGGTCTCTCCAGACTCTAGAGTATAATGTAGTAGAATGTGAAACATTCTATTCATGGAGAATAAATTTTGCTGCAAATTTTTAATTTACAGTTAAAATTTACAAATGTTGGTGATTTTTAATTATGCCAGATCCTCATCTCAACAAACAACCTTTTCAGGCTTTGTATTATCTGCATGTGTTCTGATAGTCTTAGGATTGAACTTTGTCATTGTATGTTGTAAATGGAATGGCATTAGGCACAGACAGGATAATGTATTTTATGTGCATTCATAATTATATACTTAAAGAGATTGCCCTCTTCTTTTACATTGATGGTCTAGCAACCACTTTCGGTGCCACCGCCGGTAGTAGGTGGATGGAAGTGCTCAGTTCCAGAGCTGCCACATCTTCTGATAGCGGCCACGATGGATACTGCACATGCACCTCCTACTGATTTGAATGGGAGGTGGATGTGCTTTACCCGGTCGCGGCCGCCATCAGAAGACTGGGCAGCTCCAGAACTGAGGACCTGCTGCCGGAACTGGCACCGAGAACAGCTGATCAGTGGGGGTGCCGGTTATCGGTCCTCGGATGATCAGAGGTTGATGACCTATCCTTAGGACAGGCCATCAATGTAAAAGTAGTGGATAACTCCTTTAACAAACCAGATTTTTTAGAAATGCAAATCAGTAAATGTTCTATTTCAGTCTATAGACCTGCCAGCTTTCTGACCAGACTCCAGATTTTCTGTATGAAATACTCATTTTACTGTTCATTTATTCTGTATCTTTGGCTGCTTGTATATTTGACAGATTTCTCTTTTTTTTTCTTCTTTATTCCATTTCTTTGTGATTCTTTCACAGATGTAATAGGTATTAGACCCCCGATGAAATACTTGCTTTAAAAATGATAGGAAAACCTAACAGTGCTTTGTAGATGGGACTTTGGGGGGTCACATATCAAGATCTCAGAAAGTGCATCTAATAGCTGGAATAATGGAATAAACTTCTCCATCTAGTTCTGTACAATAGATGCCAATCTTTGGGCTGAGAGGTGTTCAGCTCGGATGAAAACGAAATAAACCATTGGTACCTCAGGTGTTAAAGCTGATAGATCCCATTATGAGACGTCTGCCCTGTAATCTCTCCTTTTTCTTTTGTGTTTACGTTCTTTGGAAAAAATCAAGAACAAATTCGTAATGAAAACTTACCCATGGCACTTTATTGTCCAAGTTTCATGCAGTCTACTGTTTTGTCACAGGGTATAATACTGTACAGATTGAATTAGCACTTTTAGGACATCAGCAATCCAGGACACGTAGGATAAAGCTACAGGTAGGCAATTGCCATGATGAAATGTATTGCATGCAGCAAACATTGGAAGTCACTGAGTTGCCCAAACAGTGGCGTGATCACCTCTGTAGCTTTATTAGGTAAATCCTTACTTTACAGACATTTGGACTTCGGCATTGAACAATACAATGATGTTAGTTTTCAGGCAAAATTGCATTTAAAAAGGCATTAACAAGTGGCCTGTTTGCAAAGAGAAATGGGAGGATGCATTACTTGTTACCCTCTGTATTTAAGATTTCCCAAAAATAAAAGACACGTAGCTTTTAATTCATGTACTGATTTCTTTATTTCGGAAATGGTACGGCACAATGTACAACCTCGGAGAAAAAGAAGGTCTCAGACTCAGAGATAACACCGCCACAATCCCCCACTTTCACTCACTCAACACATTTTTCTGTAGCGTGTCCAGGAGAGCAAGTTGAGAACCTCCACCATGACTACAGCCTCTGGCAAATTTACGCAAGCAAGGCCAATGCTCCATTTCGATACAGGCTTGTCTTCAGTAAATGATGGGCTCCCAGGGGAAAAGCCCACCTGTCACACAGAGATTTTTACAAACTTTGCCAACTGTCATGGCATTGTCGGTGTCTCCTTTGATCACGTTATGGGGAAGCCAATTGTCGCGGGCGGGGAGGAGGGTGTCAACGCTACGCTCACCCACTGCTCGGGTCCGGCTGCTGCTACTCTGTGGTGGCTCGAGCGGTGGGCCGGATCCCGGGGTCTCGAGCGGCACTCCTCACCCATGAGTGAAAGGGGTGTTGATTTGTTGGTGGGGGATTTGATTAATGTCCGTGACGCCACCCACGGTTGTAGTGATTGTGTGGACACCACCGCTGCTCTGTCTGGGGATCCCGGGAGTGGTGGTATGGAGCAGCTAGATGTTGGTTAGCCCCTCCGTGGATAGGGGTTTTGGTAGTCCCGGGGCCCGATGATGGGGAGGTCAGGATGGTGGACAGGCGGGTTATGGGGCCTGTGGAGGTGCAAAGACGCAGGGGCAGCGCTGTGCCGCACGGCACGGAGGTACTCACTCAGCCCAAGGATAATGACACAGTTCACGGTAAACAAACGGCTGGTTGGACGGGTCCCTCGGACGGCTACGGTGCTGATGTTCCCTGCAGTTAGCGGTGACGGTCACTTCCCTGCACCTAAGTACGGTTCTTTGGTAGCGATGGATTCCCACCGGTAACCCGCTCCCCAGCTTGGATATGAGCCGGAGGAGCCCCACTCTTGCCCGCAGGCGCTGGCCCTGGGAAACTGGTGCCTTGGCGGTGGCGGTGTCTCCCCTTCACGGTCGGACTGTTGCCTTCAATCGGGACTTTGCTGCTGGGAGACCCGAAGGTCCCCTTCACTGACGGATTTGGCAAATTATGGCGACTCCTAGCCTTGCCGGGATCCGAAAGGCCCCTGCCACTGGTGCTGGCTTCTCTTCGTATACCGCTCCGGTACCGCCGGGCCACCACCCGTCCACGGTCCTTTCGGCAACCTCCAAGCAGCCTCTCCTGCAGACGGTCACCACCGTCTGCCAACCTTGCTGTCTCAGTCCGGGGCACACACCCGGACTAACTTCAGGCTTTTCAACTGTCACTTTCTCTGTCACTACTCTCACTGTCCTCCTTCTCCTTCCTCTCACTTTGAACTCTCCCTTCAACCTCAACTTCCACTCTCTATCTCTCTCCAAACTAAACTCAACTCACTGCCTTGTTTTCCCGCCTCCAGGGCTGTGAACTCCTCGGTGGGCAGAGCCAACCGCCTGGCCCACCCCCTGGTGTGAACATCAGCCCCTGGAGGAAGGCAACAAGGATTTCTGTTTTGACTTTGTTGTTCCTGCAGGGAAGGTGGGGTGTGTGGTGGTGTTGTGACCTGTGACCCCTGGCTTGCCCAGGGCGTCACATTCCCCCTTAGCAAAATGCAGACCGTCCTCGGGCTGCCCGTCCAACACCGGTTTTATTTTCCTTTTTTTTTTTTCTGGAAGATAAGAAAACGGTAACACATACAATCAAAATAACATCATCCCACAGCGGGAGGCCCTTTGCTTAAACGTTACTAACGGTTTTAACGGTTGCTGCTGCCGCTCTCTCCCACCCAAATAACCTGGCCCTGATGCTGCCTCTAAGAAACAGGCAGCACCCCTTGACCCAAGTCCTGAACCAAGTTACCCGAGCAGGATCTGTCCTTCCCCTCCAGAGGGTAGCCACCGGTTCCGGTGGTGGCTGGGCCCCAGCCTGCTCTACTGCGGGCCCTCCCTCCAACCTGCCTCTCCGGAGGCGGTAACGGTTACCTGCAACAAAAGATTTTTATTTACAAGCCACGTAACGTTTGTGGTTGCCCTGCAAGTTCACGGGCTTGTCCATAGAGAGTTCTCTATGCAAAACTTTAAACGGTCCCCACGGGGACAACGGTGCCGGCAACGGCCGGTTTTCCAAATCACAGTAGGATAATCAGGTTACTTTCTCGGTTCCATTTCACTTATCATCATTTTCTCAAACTTTTAAACAAACACACTGGTGGTCCCAACGGGGACTGGGCAACGGTGCCCCGCTGCCATCACTCTGCACTTTCGTTCTCCCCACCCGGCTCTGGGTGGAAGAACCCGGGCTCCAGCCCCTCCATCGCATAGCAAGCACGGCGAGACAGGGCGGCCCGATACCCATTGTTCCCACTCCGGGGGATGTAAATGGCCTCCATGGCATGCAAAGCAACGACTCCTTCATCCTCCTCCGAAACGGGCTCGGTGTCAGGCCCGGAATCATTATCGTCCATCCCTGCGCCAGGCGGGTTGCCGCCAGCTGCCGCAGCTTCCAGGCTCACTACTCTTTCGGCCACCGTGACGAAGGGGAATACTCCCGACGGGCCAGGCGCAGCGCGGTGCACGGGCAAGGAGGACGGAGGCGGCATAGGGGCCAGGGGTAGACCGGGTCCCTCAGCCGCAGCAGCCGGTCCCTCGAGGACACAGGGGCGTGGGTCACTCACCAGCTCCTCCATCATGGCCTCCATTCCATACACTCGTGCAACTGCAGCTGCATCCTCCACCTCCGCGGTCCACTGCTCCATCAGCCTACAGATTCGGCTCCGGTAGTGTCGGCAGATCCCTGCCGTTCGGGCCCTCAGCCATGCCGCTGTCCCGGGCACCAGCTCGGTAGCCTCCGTATAGCTAGGTGGAACGGACATCTTTCTGCAAGGCTCAGCAAATCGCGGGGTCCCAGCGTCCTTGCTCGTATAGCCGCGCGCTACATACGCTCAGTCACCATTTCATCCCCCTTAGCCTCTTTCCGGCTCCTCCTCTATCGGGGCGGGGTTTTGGCCTTCGCGCCTCTACTGCTCGAGAAGACGCTCGAGCGGGAACTTTTCGCTTTTCTGAAATTTTCTGGCCGGTCACCTCCGGCGGTAACAAGGCGCACCTCTACCAGACGGCAGAGCGGTAAGATCCTGTTCGTGACGCCAAGTGTGTCGCCCGTGGATAAGGGGTACTCAGATTCGGGCCACGAGGTCACTTCTGTGGGTATCACGGTGGCGTGACCAGGTCTGTGATCCCAGGCTCCACAGTAAAAAAAGGGGTTAGGTAAGGGAGATTGTCCGTTACGCCACCCACGGTTGTGGTGAGGTTGTGACACCACCGCTGCTCTGGATGGGGATCCCGGGAGCGATGGTATGGAGCAGCTAGGATGTTGTTTCCCCTCCGTGGGTAGGGGGTTGGTGGTCCCGGGGCCCGGTGATGGGGTGGGGATGGATGGCAGGCAGGTTACGGGGCCTGGTGAGGTGCAGGGTCGCAGGAGCAGCGCTGTGCCGCACGGCACGGTGGTACTCACTCAGCCCAATGATGCACACAGAGTCTCTGCTGAAACAAACAGTTGGTTGGACAGGTCCCTCGGACGGCTACGGTGCTGATGTTCCCTGCAGTTAGCGGTGACGGTCACTTCCCTGCACCTAAGTACGGTTCTTTGGTAGCGATGGATTCCCTCCGGTAACCCGCTCCCCAGCTTGGATATGAGCCGGAGGAGCCCCACTCTTGCCCGCAGGCGCTGGCCCTGGGAAACTGGTGCCTTGGCGGTGGCGGTGTCTCCCCTTCACGGTCGGACTGTTGCCTTCAATCGGGACTTTGCTGCTGGGAGACCCGAAGGTCCCCTTCACTGACGGATTTGGCAAATTATGGCGACTCCTAGCCTTGCCGGGATCCGAAAGGCCCCTGCCACTGGTGCTGGCTTCTCTTCGTATACCGCTCCGGTACCGCCGGGCCACCACCCATCCACGGTCCTTTCGGCAACCTCCAAGCAGCCTCTCCTGCAGACGGTCACCACCGTCTGCCAACCTTGCTGTCTCAGTCCGGGGCACACATCCGGACTAACTTCAGGCTTTTCAACTGTCACTTTCTCTGTCACTACTCTCACTGTCCTCCTTCTCCTTCCTCTCACTTTGAACTCTCCCTTCAACTTCAACTTCTACTCTCTATCTCTCTCCAAACTAAACTCAACTCACTGCCTGGTTTTCCCGCCTCCAGGGTTGTGAACTCCTCGGTGGGCGGAGCCAACCGCCTGGCCCACCCCCTGGTGTGAACATCATCTGGAGGAAGGCAACAAGGATTTCTGTTTTGACTTTGGTGTTCCTGCAGGGAAGGTGGGGTGTGTGGTGGTGTTGTGACTTGTGACCCCTGGCTTGCCCAGGGCGTCACACAATCACATCTGCTCCCCTCCTATATATGCTGGTTAGATCTTTCCACCTATGCCAGCTATAGTTTATCTTAGCTGGTTTGGTGAGGTGTTGGAATCCAGACCATCTGGTGCTTTCTTTACATGTTGCTCAATGCGATTGTGGAGTTAGTTGCCTTTTTGTTGTTACCTTCTTGATTTATCTTTACTCCAGAGAAGGGTTTCCCGAACTCCAGTCCTCATGGCCCCCAACAAATCATGTTTTCAGGATTTCCTTACTATTGAACAGGTGATGGCATCATTATCGAGGCATCACCTGTGCTATATTAAGGAAATCCTGAAAACATGATCTGTTGGGGGTTGTGAGAACTGGAGTTTGGGAACCACTGCTCTAGAGTCTCTCTTTGTCTATTCCTGTGTGTGTGCAATGTGTCAGAGTTTTGGTTTCCTTTGTCTGTCTTTATTTGTTTTCCATAACACTCCTGCCCTGTCCTTTCCTTTTAGGAGGAGGGTATCAGAGTAGTACTGGTCAGGAGCATAGCCAAGAATGGGACTAAGGCATCTCCACCATCAGGAGTAACCCTGAGGTTAGGGAAGCCTAGGCTCCCCTAGTGTGTGGGACAGCATAGTAGCGCCTGTCCCCCGCTATCCTAACAGTCACTTTGTAACACCAACCATCTGCAAAGCAAGGAGATAAGTGTTAGGCTGTGTCCCCATGATGACTTTTTGGTGACTTTTTTTGTCACAGCATCATACAGTTCTTTCAACGTGGATAGGGTTTATAGAAGTCTCACAGTCATTGCCATTTTTTTTAAGGTGCGCAAAATGACCAGATGTACGTTTATCAGATCTCTAACGTCAATTTTTCTTGATGACACACAGAGTTTTATGTGGAGATTTTCCCAAGAGAATTTTATTGGATGTAGAAAATCCTGTATGTGCAGATGATAGCTGCAGCGATCCAGGTCTTGGTGAGTTTCCTGTTCATGGTGATCCATGTTGTGCTTCTGAGAGGTGTGATCGTTCCCTTGTTATGCGTTACTTTCTTCCCTTTTCCTTGTTCCTTAGTATACATATTGTCTCTTGTGTGTATTGAGTGCTGTGTGTACAAGTTTTAATTCTCCTTTGTGCGTGTCATTTTGTGGTGGTTTGTCTTTCTGTTTTCCGGCCCGCTTCAAGTGTGTGGGAGAGGGGGAGTAAAATCAGGGCTCAGACAGAGATTAGGGTCACGCTGGGGGCTCGGACCTGGCTACCATCAAGCCTACCTCCGAGATAAGGGACAGCACAGGGTTTCAAGTCTGAGAACCAGCGTAGGGGCCACTATCCTGTCATTACATACTTTGTGACACCATATTAATTAGATTTTGAATGAAGCTGCCATCATTCACCTAAAGTCTATGAGGAATATAATTCATTGATTGCACTAACGTCATTGATGTCTGGGATACACTGAGAGTTCAGCACTTCTACTGAACGAATACAACAAATATTTGTTCAACGCCAAAATTACATGAATGGCTTGTTTCTTTCTATACAGAAAAGGACAAAGCTACAGGTAAGAAAAATATCTTTGACTTTGTCTTGTCAACAAGTTATTTCTGCACAATGGGAATAGTTACTTACTCGTCCATACGGTATGAAAAATTCTATACAGTGTTCCTAGGCATCGGTACAGATACAGCCTATTTTAAGCATTAAAAAGCTCTTTATTTATAGGTTATTACATTGCAAAACTGTAGATGGTGAACAGGCAGCTGAAAAATATTGCAGATCTGTTGCATCAGAGATAATTACTTCCAGGACCTGAAGTGGCACTTCTGTAGCCGGCATGTAGCGTGGTGGCTGGGTAAACATTTCTATGTGCGCTGTATTAATGGCGCAGCTGTGTTCTGTACTTATGTAACATCAAAGGATGTACATGTACGAGAACAATGGTTATATCATACGGAATAAAATGCTGTAATGATCTTTGTAAATGTTGGAATTGGTAGAAGATACAGATGTTTGTCTTGACTCCATTATAAATGTGTTATTTTTTTACCGTGGGGAGAAGAAAATATAAGGGATCTGGCAACGGCTTATCTCCTTGGAGGATCGATCCATTGTGCTCCAATGGAGATGAGTGGAGGATTGATTACAGATGAGCAAGTCCGAGACAAATTTTCTGAAATTTGTGGTATCATGCAAATTTGAACATTTTGAGGCTCGATACGCGGTTTGCAAAAAGAGAAAAAATTGGCCTGTGCTATTTCCTACATTGCTGAAGCATCAAAGAGTGGTCTAACATCATTTTATGTTTATGATATCGACACCTTTAAAAATGTTTTGCCTAAAAGCATTTAATGTACAAATTCGGACCGCTTGGCCTTTACAACTAGGGATGATCCAATACCTCAAATATTCAGATTCGCGAATATTTGCTGAATAAATCGCCGCTATTCGACTATTCGAGAATATTCGATGCATTATGTAAGTCTTTGGGAAACCCCCGAATAACAACTATTCGGAACTATTCAGGCTTCCCATAGACTTACACTGTGCATTGAATATTCGCATAGCGGCGACCTATTCGTCGGATATTCGCGAAGCCGAATATTTGAGGTATTCGATCATCCCTATTTACAACATCTGTCTACTGCAGATTGCTAGATAACTTAAAAGGGTTGTCCACTACTTTTACATTGATGGCCTTTGTTTATGATAGGTCATCAATGTCTGATCGGCTGGGGTCTGTATCCTGGCACCTCTTCTGATCAGCCATCTAAGGTGCCACCGGCGCGGTAGCAGGCTTCCGGAAGTGCTCAGTTCCGGAGATGCCCCGTCAATGGATAGAGGCCGCTGCCGGGTACGACACATCCGCCTATTATTGATTTGAATGGGAGGTGGATCTGCAGCACCTGCCCGCGGCCGCTATTGGAAGACGGGAACTGAGCATTTTCTGCCACATTTCTCCTTCTGCTGGCACTGAGGACAGCTGACCAGCAGAGGACCTGGGTGTCGGACACCGGACGATCAGACCTAAGGATAACCCATGAATGTAAAAGTAATGGACAACCTCTAATGAATCCATTAGTGAGCTCATTCTGGTGACATGATCTGTAACCCTTTTCTCTCTTCTCCTGAGCCATCTCCTAAACTAACTTTAAGAATCAATTAAAAGTTATACATAGATGCGGCCAGCTCAGAAGATGTTTCTAGAGAAATGAGATAAGTATGATAGATCCTGCTGTCAGACAAGATCACCGAGTGATTAGACCGGTAACTCACTCTGTTATGTACTGTGATACATAAAAGCTGTAGAAGCCAAAATGCTGTAACACTACTGCAAAATGATTTTTAATTAAAAAAACAAGAATATGCATTTAAGTAAAAAAAATAATCCCCAAAAAATGTATGGTTATTCCCATCTCAGGTATTATGGGATATCCATAGGAGGAATAACAGGGGAATGGCATAAAGCCAATCATACATTATAGATCATTAAAATAACTGGGATTTTTACTTAATTTGCGCTTGCCAAGTTTACAGTCTAAATTCCCTGTTTTAAAATACAGCACTGGGGAACTAAGCATACTCCCTAAAATAATGCTTTGCCATTTGCATTCTATTTGCATATTATTTCTTATTAATAAATATTTGATCTACTGTATATTAGGCTCTGTTCACATCTTGTAAATTCCTTAGAGGAGTTTTCTAGGCTTAAGAGAAATTTCTGTAACTACAGACTGACAAATCACGACAGAATGCAATGTGCACACTATCAGGATTCACCTCTCTTTCCAAAACAAGTGAGCAATCATGTGATCAAAAAGCATGCATACTTACGGTCACCTGCAAATTGGACTCTCATCTGGTTTTCTAAAGGTTCTATTGCAAAAAGCACGCAACTACAAAGTATGCAAACCACATGCTTGCAGTTACATGATATCTCAATGGTTCTGGAAATGGAGAGGAATCCTGACAGTGTGCTCATTGCACATTATCAGGATTCCAAAAATCTGCAGTCACGTAGAGTGACGTCTTTTGATCCCAGAAAACCATGTTTGGCACGTGCCGTAAAAAAATCTCTTGTGCTAAACATAATACTTTGATGTACTGTTATATACGACACCCATAGATTGTTATTTTAAATTACCCATGAGTAATTTTATGCCAAAATTTCTGAATGCATATTAATGGCTGTTTTAATTTAAATTTCCACATTTCTACACTGTGTGCAGAATTATTAGGCAAATTAGTATTTTGATCACATGATACTTTTTATACATGTCCTACTCCAAGCTGTATAGGCTGAGAGCCAACTACCAATTAAGTAAATCAGGTGATGTGCATCTCTGTAATGAGGAGGGGTGCGGTGTAATGACATCTACACCCTATATAAGGTGTGCTTAATTATTAGGCAACTTCCTTTCCCTTGACAAAATGGGTCAGAAGAGAGATTTCATGGGCTCTGAAAAGTCCAAAATTGTGAGATGTCTTGCAGAGGGATACAGCAGTCTTGAAATTGCCAAACTTTTGAAGCGTGATCACCGAACAATCAAGCGTTTCTTGGCAAATAAGCCAATAGGGTCGCAAGAAGTGTGTTGGGCAAAAAAGGCACAAAATAACTGCCCATGAATTGAGGAAAATCAAGCGTGAAGCTGCCAAGATGCCATTTGCCACTACTTTGGCCATATTTCAGAGCTGCAACGTTACTGGAGTATCAAAAAGCACAAGATGTGCCATATTCAGGGACATGGCCAAGGTAAGGAATGCTGAAAAACTATCACCTTTGAACAAGAAATGACTCGCCCACCCCGGGGCTGTGGGACACCCGGTGCCGGGCCGGACTAGTCCGGGGGTCGTGAGTGGTGGCGGGGCCCGACTTCGTGGCCCTGGTGGGTGTCAGTTAAAGTGGCTGGAGACTTGGGAGTAATTAAAGTTTTTGTTCGTGACGCCACCTGTGGTATGCGGCTATAAAGCCGCCGCTGCTGTATGAGGCCTCTGGGGTGATGGAATGGCAGCTAGTATGGTACTGCTCCCCACAGGTGGAGCGGTGCCCCGGAGCACAGTTGGTGCTTATTAGTGTCTATGCAGAGAAATAACTGAGGCAACACCAGGGGTGCAGTTTCAAGGTCTTTACTCACAGTTCTTGTCAAGGCCTGCAGGAGCCTTTGGACTGCTGGGACCACCGTCAGGGACCTCCGCCGATCCCGGGTAGATCTGGGGGTTGATGCCAGTGCACCCCTCTAATTGTGTCCTTTCTCAGCTGACTTCACTGGCCACCAGCTCTGAAGCTATCTGTGGCCCTGGAATCCCTTTGTTCCCTGCTTGGTGTCACCTGGACCCTCCGAGTCCCAGGGTCTTCACCAGGAAGCGTCACTTTCTTCTTTCTTTAGCTCCTGCCTGAATAGAGCTCTTCTTCTACTCTCTGTTTCTCTCCTTCTCTGTTGCTTTCTTTCTCTGTTGCGGACACTCTGAACTCACAGAGCTCCTTTCTCTTTCACAGCTACATGCTGGCTCCTCACTCTCTGAGGTAAACTGAAACTCTGACCTTCCTCTCTGCTCTACACTCGGCTGGCTCTTCCCACCCCCCGGTTGCTAAGCTACCACCCTATGGGAGCAGGGATGGGTCTTACGACCCCTCCCAGCATGCAGCATGGGAGGGTTACTACCACTGTCCCTGGTCCCAGTGTGTGCCTAGCAATGGGTGTAGTGCAGTTTTACCTGTGAACTGGCATGTACCCCTTTCCTTACCCAGGATGGGACATCACACCTCTGACTGGGGTGCAATGTCTTTGTGGCGACGGAAGCCTCAGGGGCGCCACAGAAACATAAGATAAAACGTCACGACTGGGCCAAGAAATATCTTAAGACTGATTTTTCAAAGGTTTTATGGATGACGAAATGATAGTGATTCTTGATGGGCCAGATGGATGGGCCAGAGGCTGGATCAGTAAAGGGCAGAGAGCTCCACTCCGACTCAGACGCCAGCAAGGTGGGGTACTGGGGGGTACTGGTATGGGCTGGTATCATCAAAGATGAACTTGTGGGACCTTTTCGGGTTGAGGATGGAGCGAAGCTCAACTCCCAGACCTACTGCCAGTTTCTGGAAGACAACTTCTTCAAGCAGTGGTACAGGAAGAAGTCGGTATTGTTCAAGAAAAACATGATTTTCATGCAGGACAATGCTCCATCACATACATCCAACTACTCTACAGCGTGGCTGGCCAGTAAAGGTCTAAAAGATGAAAAAATAATGACATGACCCCCTTGTTCACCTGATCTGAACCCCATAGAGAACCTGTGGTCCCTCATAAAATGTGATATCTACAGGGAGGGTAAACAGTGCACCTCTAGGAGCAGTGTCTGGAGGCTGTGGTGGCTGCTGCACACAATGTTGATCGTAAACAAATCAAGCAACTGACAGAATCTATGGATGGTTGGCTGTTGAGTGTCATCATAAAGAAAGGTGGCTATATTGGTCACTAAGTTTTTGGGGTTTTGTTTTTGCATGTCAGAAATGTTTATTTCTAAATTTTGTGCAGTTATATTTTCTTACCTGGTGAAAATAAACAAGTGAGATGGGAATATATTTGGTTTTAATTAAGTTGCCTAATAATTTTGCACAGTAATAGTTATCTGCACAAACAGATATCCTCCTAAGATAGGATACTTAGCAATATACAATAAGAAGATCCACAATGATTAACAGACAAAGTAGCTGGACCAATCACTGAGCTAGAAATAATAATAATAAGACATAAAACGTAGCTTTTACTATTCAACATATAAAAATGAACTGTAGTTCATAAACGAGTTAAAACCAGGGTAACAGTCGTCCAAATGAATGGACAACAGATGGGCCTAAATATGAGGAATATAAAGACCCTAAACAATACGGACTGCCTCAGCTGGCTTGCATTCAAATGGACAATTATGCCATCAAAAGCACTATATCCAACTGAAAAAGAATAATCATATACACACAATATAGTTTATCACATTAAGAACCCCAGTTATGGGAAAATATTCCTGTGTGTATTATAGGCAGATACTCAAACACTGAGGAATTATAAATAGAAGGTATTCCTCTCTGATAAGGAATGGTCTTACCACATCCCAGAGTCATAGGCAGGCATTATACAGGTTACCGGCTCAAGATAAGGGGGGCTGTTACTCAGCACATCAGATCCCATACAGCCAAATAACCTCAATCAGGCAAAATCAAAGGTTCCCACTCCCAATGTTTCAAACTGGATCATCAGGGGAGTCCAAGTGGGATATCAGCAGTGGACGTCACTAGGCATCGCTTTCACATGACCCTCCACAGGTGCCCGAATCACTACAATATCAATAAGCAAATATCAGAAAAACGCCCAGGGAACTGCCGATCAGGCCGCATTTATCGTGCCCGATGGTTATATTAACTCACCGCATCCAGGCGTGTGTCAAACCTAATTCAAGCTTGCTGCGCTTGGCATCTGGAGTGACGCTACAAATATAGCACGGCGCATGCGCGGATTAGTTGAAATTATCGTGACGCGCACTACTACTTTGTCTATCCTCCTAAGATAGCCAAATCTAAAAAATAAAACATCCAACTGCCAAAAATATTAAGCTTTGATATTTATGAGTCTTTTGGGTTGATTGAGAACATAGTTGTTGATCAATAATAAAAAAAATCCTCTAAAATACAACTTGCCTAATAATTCTGCACGCATTGTAGTATAAAATTTTTTTTTTTTTTTTTTTTTTAGATAATTTTTTGTTCTCAACTTGTCAGAGGCAGGCTCTATGCTTGCGTATTTCCCCTCTGGCAGCCAATAATATAGTCCTTTCTCATTTTCCCTGCAGGAGTGTTCTCTGTTATTCGGCCATGTATTGCAGAGGCTGTGCTCCTTTCTTGACAATCAGGGAATAATATTTTCATTGGCTGCTCTGCAGTGAACAAAGGGTTACTATGCATCCACCTGGCAGTGACTGAACATGTGCAACCAACAGCAATAAGCTCATTTGGTGCACGTGCACATTGCAATACACTTTGGCATCATAAGTAATTAAAGGGAACCAGTGACGTGGAAAAATGCTAGTAACCTTAAGATATGGGGTTAATCTGCAGGTTAATAGCATTTTGAACCTGCCCAGCGCCTGCACATTGAACCCTGTTGCCAGGAGGAAATTAACTTTAATCCTCCCTGCAGCATTCACGATTCAGTAATGGAGGCTGCGCTGGTGTCTTCAGTCACTATTCTGTGTATGGAGAGCAGCAGCTGTAACCACGCCCCCAGCAATGATTGACAGTTGGTTCTAATGATAAGTGGCTGTCAATCATTGCGGAGGGTGCGGATAGAGCCGCCACTCTGTATACACAGAGCAGTGACTGAACTTGCACTGGTGCCGCCTTCATGACTGAAAAGTGTGCACTGCCAGGAGGATTAAAGTTAATTTCCTCTCGGCAGCAGGGATTAACGTGTAGGCACTGGGCAGATTTAGAATGTTATTAACCTGCAGATTAACCCCATATCTACAGGTTAAGTGTTTTTCCAAGTGACAGGTTCACTTTATATACCTTAAAGGGGCTTCCTAAGTTCTGGAAAAATGATGGAAATATTATAATATAATTAAAGAGCCTTTACTCACCTGTTTAATTCTGGAAGATTTTTTGCTCCTTTGATGGTTCGTGCTAATAGGCTGCAGCTATGATGTCATGTCGACTAATGTGGAGGCAGTAATTCATGGTTAGTCATTACTGCAGCCAAGTAACAAAGGCCAACAGGGGGCACCGAAGTGACGGCACTAGAGGGCAGAAGGGGATTTAACAGGTAAGTAAAAGGCTTTCTTAAATTATTGTAATACAGTACATCCCCCCACCTCTTTAGCCAATTTATTCCCAAACTTAGAAAACCTTTTGGACTCTTATCACCAGGCATTTGGAGTCCCAATTCATCAGTAGCCAGTTGTTTTTATGAGTTTTTTTAATGGAAAAAAAAGAGTTAGACATTTTCCTTGACATATACAATGTATTGCTGTGTCCAAGTGTGACACCCTGGCCTGGCCAGGTAGTCACAAATAGGGCCTCGCATTACACCTGTCCCTCATAGGTAACACACAGCCAAACATACAAACCCTAGTCACCCCCCTCAGGGCTTGATGGACACACCAGAGGGCGGAACCAGGCGGTTGGAAGACACCCACCTAGGAGTCTCAGATAGCCTGAGGCGGAAAAGTAAACAGTTTTTGTCTAGAGTTCAAGTTAGAGAGGTGTGTGGGCTGGAGCTGTGTGCAGCTCCAGCAGAGGAGAAAAAACAATTTGAGCAGGTGCCGGGGTGGGAGCCCTGGTGCCTTTGGCTAGGAGGCAGACAGCGGTCTCTGTCTGCAGGAGCCGGGAAGACGACTCGGTGGAACTGAGGTGGACCGGGACAGGGTTGTAGCCCACCGGTACCAACCCGGGGAACCGACTCGGAAACCGGAGCACAAAGGGGTACTCAGACCCTGAAGCTAGGTCTAGAAGCTACTGGGGGCTAGCTAATTTACTGATTGCGGCCAGGACTAGAGGTCCTGTCCCACCCAAAGTCCCGACTGAAGGCAACAGCCCACCGAGAGGGATAGAAGGCCACCGCCATGGCTCAGAGATCCCACGGGCCAGCGTCTGTGGGCAAAGGGCTCCTTAGGCAACCACAAGCCGGGAGCAGACTCCTGAAGTTGCAAGCACAGGCAGTCCACCATTCACAACAGGTGCGGGAGAAAGACAGAGACCACCAGCCGGGTGGGGGACCAGACTGCAGCCGGCTGCGGGCACCGACCACCATCACCTTGGTTTACCAGAGACTCGTGTGTTTACTAATAGTGAGTACATCAGCACCCTCCGGTCGCCCATCTCCCTGCACCGGCAAACACCCCCAACGGGTCCCGGGGCTACCATCCCTACCCACGGAGGGGTTAACAACTTGCTGCCAAACATCTCCCCCGGGTGCCCTGTAACTGCAGCGGTGGTGTCCACCTTCACCACATCCCGTGGGTGGCATCACGAACTTAATGCGGCTCCAGCCGTACATCTACATCCCCAAACCACAACCCTCCTTTTAGTTGAAGTGACCGCGAGACCTCCGGGTCCGGAGACCCTCGAGCCACCCACTGAAGGTCCGGATCCGAGCGGCTCGGCTGCCGAGCACGGGGCGATACACAAGGACTGTACAGAGATCACCCAGCCCAAAACTGAAGATACATGTAATATGGAAACACAGGATCTTGGGACGCTACAGAATAGGTCATATGCACATGGTCTCAGACAAGAGATATTGAATGAGATATTGTGCAAATTATGATCATATAAAGCAAGTTACAATACTGCTGTAACGCCAGCGTCCCTGCATGGTTCGTCTCTCTCCTCCTGGCAGGGACGCCAACATGCACACTGCCGCGGCAGCCCTGGAGGCTATCCACACGTGTGCCGATTCCTACTGAGGTCTCCAGCTCCCAGGGCCTGCACACGTCCCCCAAGTTTCCTGGCAAATGGCTTAGGGCATGTGCTCCCCGCTTCTTGAACAGGCAGCGTGCACACTCTGCAAGTTTCCTCAGCCTATGGCTGAGAAGAACTGGATTCTTTAGGCACCCTTCCCTGTAGGGAAGTACCTGAGTAATGTTTGTATCTAGTAAGTCCTTGTTCTACTAGTTAGTTGTCAGGTATCTGTTCCAGTACCAATCGTGTGACCCTGATCCTGAACCTGTTCTGTGCCCCTGAACCTTCCTGTGATCCTGAACCAGTCTGTGTGACCATGAACCAGCTCAAGATCCTGCACCCATCCAGTGTCCCTCAACCACACTATGATCCTGAACCCGTCCTGTGTTCTAGTGCCTAATGGTGTTTTAGTACCGGTCCTGTCTGTATCTCTGTACCCATTCTGCCTGAAACTCCAAGTCCATACCCGTATCCCTGAACCTTGGGGTCAGCTGCTACTATACTTCGAAATGCCCTGGAGTGGTACCTGGAGGCTACCTGCAGCTCAAGCCTGACCTCACCATCAGAGGCTCTCGTGAAGACCAGGTAGCTGTTTAGTCACGCCCCTCCAGGGTAAATTCGGCACAATGGTGCAGTGGGTCCACACCCACCATCATGATATTCAAATTGCAATAATTGGTTTCATCAACATTTACAGAACTTTTGATGTACAAATAGACATCTTCCAGGTCTTGCTTCCTTGGTAATAGTTGGAGCATCTGCTGGGGAGCTTTCCTATGGAGGACCAATGATTATTGTCTAGTCCTGTGTTCTCATTTCTTTTCCACTTTCGTCCACTTTTTCTCTGAGAAAGCAAGGGAATTTCCAAGTTTTAGGTTGTAGGGTTGGTCCAAGTGAAGATGTTATCATATTTCTGGTGGATAACTGATAACTTGTTAATCGGTGGAGGTCCGACTGCTGTAACGCACACCGATCTGCAGAACTTTTATGCCTGTTAGAGTAGAGCGTTAGTGCGCAAGCCAAACCATCTCACCATTCATTTCCTATGGGGCTGCCAAGTGCTGCACATGGCTTTTTCCAGCAGAATGAATTGAGGCAAGTGCTTTGCCGTTCCATTCTAAAGGGGATAAAAGTGCCCCATTCTGCTGATCAATCAGACCTGCACTGGTACCGTGTTTCCCCGAAAATAAGACACTGTCTTATTATTTTATGTTGCCCGGAAACAATGCGCTAGGGCTTATTTTCGGGAAAAGGCTTGTTTTGGAGGAAACACAGGTTGAGGGTAAGTTTACACCCTCAAAATGCAGACCTTCCCCAGGAAAATCATACTTACCTGACCCTGGACATTTGCATCACTTCCAGGTCCTCAGTGCACACTCCCTACAGGTTCTTGTCTTC
Organism: Anomaloglossus baeobatrachus; assembly: GCF_048569485.1. Lineage (NCBI taxonomy): Eukaryota > Metazoa > Chordata > Amphibia > Anura > Aromobatidae > Anomaloglossus > Anomaloglossus baeobatrachus. The sequence continues at coordinate 53,978,124 of NC_134357.1, read as the reverse complement.
CCCACAGTGGTCCTCCGCTGCTTCCAGCTGGCTGGCACTCATACACACGTATCAGTCACACTGTGAGGGCCGGGGAGGACTGGTAGGCCAAGGAGGTGGATCCACTGGACCGAGCACCCCACCTGGAGGGCAGGGTACACGGTAGCTGGAGCACTAACGTGGCAGGAACGGGTGCAGGTATCAGGAAGCAAAGACAGGACCAGGTCACTAAGGTCACTGCGTACTTTAAGGCAGTAATAGGAAACAGGAACAAAGACCTGAGCACCTAGCTCACAAGACAAGGCATAGAAACACAAACGATGATCAGGCGCCGCCCACATAGAAAGGCCAGTCTTATATACTCAGCACAGCCTCAGGTCATTTCCTGTTGCAGCAGTGCTGGGGCTATAAGACCAGGTGAGTGGGCGCGGCCCGGTCCTATACAGAACATTAGTCAGAATCAGACTCCTGAGACTAGGAACAGGACTCTGGGGAGCATGAGCGGGAATGGCAGGCGTGACCGGTGGACGCATGGACTGGACCAGTGAGGAAGGAGCAGTGGTACGCTGACGAGGCTGGATCAGTGGGTACAGAGTGGTGGCGTGACGCAGGTGTGACTGGCTCAGTGGTTACGGAGCGGTGCCTGGATGGTGAGACCGGCTCAGTAGGTAAGGAGTGCTGCTTGGACACCGGGAGCGTGACACACACATACACATCCGGTGATACCACACTGCTTATGGCAGACAAGGGGACCTGGGACACTGTGTATTTGAGGACCTGCAGTGAAGTGCATCAAGGGCCTGTAGTGGAATGTGTTGCATTGCAGGTCCTCGATGCGTTCTTTCGCAAGTCCTCTCGTTCCTCTAGTTCCACAGTATCCCAGGTCACCGGAGCAGTATGGTATATATTTAAGCCTTACTACAAAAAGCCCGAAAATTCCCACTAGGGCTTATTTTTGGGGAAACACAGTATTTAAGTTATCACTTATCCTGTGGACAAGTAATAACTTAGCTTCACTGGAGAACCCCTTTAAGTCTCTAATCCAGAGTAAGTACACATGGGATGGATAGGCAGTAGATTTTCCAGGAGAAAAATTTTGCAGTATGAAAAGGTAGATCCCACCAGTACAATTCTGCTGCAAAATATCCATAGTGAAGTGTAATTCAATAATGGCAATTATTTAGATAAATTGTTTTTTGGCATATTTAGTCAATTTTAAATTTTCTCTGAAGCATGTAAATGACATTTTGTTAAATTTAATACTCAATGTGATACAATGCATGTACATCCGCATATGAAATTCTGCTGCATATATGACCAGCGGGAATGAACCCTATATGTCAATTAAGGCTATGTGCGCACGCTTAGTATTTGGTCCAGAAATTTTCAGTTCCAAATCTGCATCTTCTGGCAGAAAAATGCACAAAAAATGTGGTGCATTTTTACCTTGCGTTTTTCATATTAAAATCAATGGCTTTAAGGGCTGAAAAATGCTGCAAAAATGCACCAAGAATTGACGTAATGCAGATTATTTTCTGCACCAAATCTGCAAGGAATAAAAATATGCAACATGTGCACAGGATTTTCATTGACTTTACATAGGCATGTGTGGTGCCCCTGCGGCTCCAGTTGGCAGAGTATTGCACCTTATGTTAGGTGCGATATTCGCCTCGGGTAAGGAGGGGGTTAATAACCGGTGTTCCACATTCACACTTTACATATAGCTTAGGAACCTTCACACTGAGGAGCTGGACTAGGGTAGGCAGGGGGTTGGCCATCACGAAGCATGGGAATTTCCCGGTTACTTAGACAACCACCTGGGGCGCGGGTTCCACTTGGGGTAGAAGTAGGAGCAACTTTACACAATCACCAGTCAGTCTACCCGGGTCATCAGTTCTGGCGACACATCACCACCTTCTTCTTCTTCTTTTCTGGGGCCTAGGCTTGGAACGGAACGCTCAGCCCGGGTTCCTGACTACTGGAAGGGCAACTCTTGCAAAGAACACTTTCTAAGCACCGGTGGCTTCTAACAACTTATCCGAGGTCGACGAGGCCCATCACAGCGGTGACCAGTGCTTCTGCGGCAACAACCGGGCTTCTTAAAGAACTGTGAGTAAAGACACCTGGAACCGCAGCAGCCGACTTGGACTCTTATTACACCTTAGGGCACGAAATTGGGCAGGCCACCGCGACATCCCAGACTTCTGCAGCGGCCCGTAACGTGTAAAACAGGTACGAGACCCGACCTAAACCACTGCCCCCGGGTGCTACACATGCAGTTTTGTGACACAACGACACCAAAACCCGCAGTGTGTGCACATGGCCTTATGCTTTCTATTTTCACCCCTCGAAATCTGCAGCAAATCTGCAACAAAATATTTACAATTTGGTGAGGATTTAGCAGCTACATATTTCACTACAGAATTTCCTCTGCACATAACCAAAGTTTTTGAACACTAAAAGTTTAATGAGCAATTGGTAATTACTCCCATCATTACTTTACATAGATATATCCATGGTCCGCGTTGATCTTCTGGAACATCCCTCTAGGTGACCTTCATGACTATTATCAGAAGACCCTCTCACATTGTAATTTTTTTAATGCTTATTAACCTATTGCATAATATCCACCTACAGTCATTCTCGGAGACCTAATTCATGTAGTTTTCGCATTGTCCATGGCATTTATGTCCACTCACCCAATTACAGAAAATCCATTACCCCATAATGTATGCATTTCGGTATCATGGAAGTGATAATTGGGAAATGACTTGGAGATATGGATCGCATGTTACGTTTGTCGGCAAGCACCTATAGATTTCTTACCAGCTTTTCCCGGAGACACTTTTATGCCGTTATCTACTGCTGGAAATTTGTACAGCACACGCCTAGTGGGACCGCTAATCTGCGTGGGGCTAACAAATCTTTTTCAAGCTGTGTATCTTTCTTTATAAAGGAGCCAGAAGCAGCTGAAAGGAAATTAATTATTCTGGCAGTAATTGTTCAAGAAAGAAGCAGATCTGAGAGAACAAATTAGTAATTAAATCATAATTAAGCACACTTACCTAATTTAATGATTCTACAGTCATTTAAGAAGCCTTAATTGGCTCCAGAGTTGGAGCAATAACAAGACGGCAATGTATGAGGTCAGGAGAAAAGGTTTAATTGATCATAATAAGTCTTTGATGGCCAAGGATGAATTATCTCATTGAATGCCGGCCTTGGCCAAAAGTCAAGTACAACCTCGCCCCCCGGGAGGTGGAGAATCATGACTGGCACTAACAATTTTGGGGAGGCCCCTGAAAAAAATGTATCCACTGTTTAGTTTAGCTGTTAATATTGACTGGACACTTTGAAAACTGTAAAGTTTATCTATCATCTCTCCTGACATATCTGTTTTCTTAAAGGGAACCTGTTACCAGATTTGGCAACTATAAGCTGTGGCCACCACCACTGAGATGTTATATACAGCATTCTAACATGCTGTATATAAGAGCCCAGGCCGCTATGTAGAACATAAAAATCACTTGATAATACTCACCTAATGGTCGGTGCGGTGCAGACTGGTTGGATGGGTGTCTTCATTCACCAGTATTGGTGCCTCCTCTTTCTGCAATCTTTGTCCTCCTTCTTCTGAAGCCTGGGTTCATGACACATCCTACGTCATCCACACTAGCCGGCATTGAGATCCTGCGCAGGCGCACTTTGATCTGCCCTGAGTAGGGTAGATCAAAGTATTGTAGTGCGCCTGCGCGGGACCTTAATGCCGGCTAGTGTGAATGATGTAGGACACATCAGGTACCCAGGCTTTAGAAGTAGGAGGACAAAAATGGCCGAAAGAGGAGTCGCCGGTACTGGAGAACAGAGACACCCATCCGACCAGTCTGCACTACAGTGCCCCTCAGGTGAGTATTATAAAGGGATTTTTACATTCTACACAGCGGCCTGGGCTGTTATATACAGTATGTTAGAATACTGTATATAAGAGCCCACTGGTGGTAGCCGCAGCTTATAGTCACCAAATTTGGTTACAGGTTCCTTTTAACTATAGTCCTAATTCTGGTTCATTATATCTTATCATTCACCTCAGCCATTATTCCTCCTACAAATACATATAAATAATTTGATAACTGAGGTTCAGATTAATCATAGCTTTTACCCCAGAATTCTGAGAATTCTGGTGTAAAATGTTTTGAAGAGTCACAAAATGTTGATGCAACTCAACGGTGCGCTAAAACTTTTGTGACTTTTTGTGCACTCGTGATATTTTTGTGGGAGGAGCTGGAGCGGGATGGGATGTGTCCTTTTAGCACACTTTGTCTCACCCAGAGGGATTTAGCTTTCGCTAGTGAAGGGGCCTATTACGACAACACTCCTATGCTCTGACGTTTGATATCTGCCCTCTCTTTTAGGGCCACACTAACCGTCTGTCTTCTGACGGGATTCTTTGGGTATCTTTCCAGTAAAATGAATGCCACGCAGACCGCACGGACTTAACCAACTCCTAGGGATGCAGTTACACTCAGTCATCTCCACACTAGGACCCTGCGTGTCCGGGGCTCGGATTTGACCTGAGGGTCCATCCAAATTTGGGTTAACAGGGCTCTTTGCCTGCCGCATCTCTTACAGACACTGCTTCTTATTCCTCTCACATTACTCTCCTGGTCACTTCCTGATTACTTGCCCTTTTATTGACTACACTCCTCCCTGCAGTTAACCCGTGTCTACCCAGAAGGTAACAGGGAAGTCATTTCTACACCATGGGCATCTAGTGGCTGTACCAAACATAACACAGTTTTTTGTCATACATAACACAGTACTTTTACCTCTCTGGGTGTCTGAGCCCTAGAACCCCTCACACACACATGGCGGTGTACACCTCTTATCAGACGTTCCTGATTCATGAAGAGCCTTATGTCTCTTTATGAATCAGGAGCCTGATGCTACACCCTTCCCCCGCATCAACAATGGAGAGAAAATTGTCGGTCTTGATGAATCAGGACAGAAAATGCTTTAATTCTGCTTCTCAAAGCCTGACACTGTCAGCACAAAGTCAGGGTGTGTCCCTGCACAGTCTGTAAATATCAGCACTGATTGGACAATGTCACGGTGTGCCTCTGCACAGTCTGGTAATATGAGCCCTGATTGGACAATGCCAGAGTGTGTCCCTGCACAGTCTTGTAATATCAGCCCTGATTGGACAATATCACGGTGTGTCCCTGCACAGTCTGGTAATATCAGCCCTGATTGGACAATATTGTCGCGGGCGGAGGAGGGGACACTGCCCTCTCCCACTGCTCGGGTCCGGCTGCTGCTGCTCGGTGGTGGCTCGAGCGGTGGGCCGGATACCGTGGTCTCGAGCGGCGTTCCTCGCCCGTGAGTGAAAAGGGGGGAGTTGATTGTGGGGATTTGGTATTGTCCGTGATGCCACCCACGGTTGTGGTGAGATTGGTGACACCACCGCTGCTCTGGACGGGGATCCCGGGAGCGATGACAGGGAGCAGCCTGGAGGCTCTGGCCCTGGGAACTTTAGCCTTGGCGGTGACTGTGTTTCCCTCTAACGGTTGGACTGTTGCCTTCTATCGGGACTTGGCTGCTGGGAAACCCAGGAGGTTCCCTTCGCTAACGGATTTGACAAATTGCACGGCGACTCCTAGCCTTGTCGGGGTCCGTAAGCCCCTGCCAGATGGTGCTGGCTTCTCTTTGCGTACCGGTCCGGTACCGCCGGGCCACCGCCCGTCCACGGTCCTTACGGCTAGCTCCAATAAGCCTCTCCTGCAGACGGTCACCACCGTCTGCCAACCTTGCTGTTCTGTCCGGGCCACACACCCGGACCACTTTCTCTCTGCTCCTCCACCCCTTCACTCCTTCCACTCCAAACTCTAAAACTCTTCTCTTTCCTTTTTCCACCTCCAGGACTGTGTATGTGTCGCCCTGGACAAGCCAGGGGACACAGGTAACAACACACACGCACCCCCACCCCCAGCAGTTCACAGCAGACATCCCCAAAGTGACCTGCTTTCTGCCTCGGGCTGACACACCAGGTGGGCGGAGGGAGGAGATGGAGACGCCCACCCAGGAGTGAGCTGGCTTGAGGCAGGAAACAAGCCCAGTCTAGTCCTAGGAGAGGAAGAGTGAAGGTCTGCAGAGAGGCAGACGGAGCCAGGGGCCTAGGTTGGAGCCTAGGGCCTCGTAGAGAAAGTCCGGCAGACGCTAAGTGCCGCCTGCAGGGAGCCGGGGAGACAGCTGGTGGAACCGAAGGTAGCCGGGGCTGGGCAGTGGCCCACCGGTACGGAACCGGGGAGCCAGCTGGAAGCCGGAGTGCAGGAGAAGGGTGCACGGAGGTGGAAGAAAGGACTTACACCATAAAACTGGGTCAGGGGAGAAACAACATCCGCAGCCGTCTGAGGGTACCTGTCCATCCAGCCGAGTGTTTTACTAAGAACTGTGTCAGTGTCTCGGGCTGAGTGAGTACCACAGTGCCGCAAGGCACAGCGCTGCCCCCGCGTCCCTGCACCCACCAGGCCCTGCATCTAACCCCATCACCGGGCCCCGGGATCACCAACCCCTACCCACGGAGGGGCAACCCAACATCTCGCTGCTACACACCATCGTTCCCGGGCCTATAGAGCAGCGGTGGTGAAATCACCACAACCGTGGGTGGCGTCACGGACAATAAACAATCCCCACACCCAACAAACCCCCTTTCACTCACGGGCGAGGAGTGCCGCTCGAGAAACCCCCGGGATCCGGCCCACAGCTCGAGCCACCACTGAGCAGCAACCGCCGGACCCGAGCAGAAGGGGTGAGCGTAGTGTGCTGACACCCTCCTCCCCGCCCGCGACAACTTGGCGTCACGAACAGGATCTTACCGCTCTGCCGTTTGGTAGAGGTGCGCCTTGTTACCGCCGGAGGTATCCGGCTGAAAAATTTCAGAAGTCGCCATCTTTGGCGCGAAAAATTCCCGCTCGAGCGTCTTCCCCGAGAAGGAAAGGTGCGAAAGTGGAGCCCCGCCCCCTGAAGAAGGAAGGGCTAAAAAGAAGCTAAGGGGGACGGGATGGCGTCCGGCCGCATGTGAACCGCGGCTGTGGAAGCAGGGACGCCAGGACTCTGCCAGCATTTGGTTCCAGGAAGAGGCCGCCGCAGCGATGCACCGAGCCGTTACCCCTGTTACCGGTAGCGGAGCCCGCAGCGTCTGTGGGGGAGGACCCAGACCTGGGGTCCCCAGGCCTCACCTTTGTCACCACCCTGCCACCGGCCCCGGCAGTCCGCCCGGCCGCAACGGCAGCGAAGTACCGGTCCCGTTGACCAATCTGGAGCCGTTCCTGGACTGGGGTCAAGGGGTGCTGCCTGGGCTTTAGGGGCAGCACCAAGGCTAGGTTGTTTGGGTGGGTGACTGAAGGACCCGTTACACAGTTATTATTAAAAGTGTTTGACTGTTATTGCAACGTTAAAGTAATGTGCATCCCGTTGTGGGAGGATTGAACATGCTTGTGTTTGATGTTTTTATCTTTTGCAGTTTAAAAGAAAAATAAAACCGGTGATGGACGGGCAGCCCGAGGACGGTCTGCATTTTGCTAAGGGGGAATGTGTCGCCCTGGACAAGCCAGGGGACACAGGTAACAACACACACACACCCCCACCCCCAGCAGTTCACAGCAGACATCCCCAAAGTGACCTGCTTTCTGCCTCGGGCTGACACACCAGGTGGGCGGAGGGAGGAGATGGAGACGCCCACCCAGGAGTGAGCTGGCTTGAGGCAGGAAACAAGCCCAGTCTAGTCCTAGGAGAGGAAGAGTGAAGGTCTGCAGAGAGGCAGACGGAGCCAGGGGCCTAGGTTGGAGCCTAGGGCCTCGTAGAGAAAGTCCGGCAGACGCTAAGTGCCGTCTGCAGGGAGCCGGGGAGACAGCTGGTGGAACCGAAGGTAGCCGGGTCTGGGCAGTGGCCCACCGGTACGGAACCGGGGAGCTAGCTGGAAGCCGGAGTGCAGGAGAAGGGTGAACGGAGGTGGAAGAAAGGACTTACACCATCAAACTGGGTCAGGGGAGAAACAACATCCGCAGCCGTCTGAGGGTACCCGTCCATCCAGCCGAGTGTTTTACTAAGAACTGTGTTAGTGTCTCGGGCTGAGTGAGTACCACAGTGCCGCAAGGCACAGCGCTGCCCCCGCGTCCCTGCACCCACCAGGCCCTGCATCTAACCCCATCACCGGGCCCCGGGATCACCAACCCCTACCCAAGGAGGGGCAACCCAACATCTCGCTGCTACACACCATCGTTCCCGGGCCTATAGAGCAGCGGTGGTGAAATCACCACAACCGTGGGTGGCGTCACGGACAATAAACAATCCCCACACCCAACAAACCCCCTTTCACTCACGGGCGAGGAGTGCCGCTCGAGAAACCCCCGGGATCCGGCCCACAGCTCGAGCCACCACTGAGCAGCAACCGCCGGACCCGAGCAGAAGGGGTGAGCGTAGTGTGCTGACACCCTCCTCCCCGCCCGCGACATGTACTCCTCGGTGGGTGGGACCAACCGCCTGGCCCACCCCCTGGTGTGAACATCAGCCCCTGGAGGGAGGCAACAAGGATTTTATCTGACTTAGGTGTGCCTGACCGGGGTGTGGGGTGTGTTGGTGTAGTTCCTGCGACGTCCTGGCTTGTCCAGGGCATCACAATATCACGGTGTGTCCCTGCACAGTCTGGTAATATCAGCCCTAATTGGACAATATCACGGTGTGTCCCTGCACAATCTGGTAATATCAGCCCTGCTTGGATAATATCAGGGTGTGTCCCTGCACAATCTGGTAATATCAGCCCTGCTTGGATAATATCACAGTATGTCCCTGCACAGTCTGGTAATATCAGCCCTGCTTGGATAATATCAGGGTGTGTCCCTGCACAGTCTGGTAATATCAGCCCTGCTTGGATAATATCAGGGTGTGTCCCTGCACAGTCTGGTAATATCAGCCCTGCTTGGATAATATCAGGGTGTGTCCCTGCACAGTCTGGTAATATCAGCACTGATTGGACAATGTCACGGTGTGTCCCTGCACAGGCTATGTGCGCACTAGAAAAGTGATTTTTCTCAAGAAAATTTCTTGAGAAACTTGTGGGAGTTGAAGATTACCGCACCTGCGGTAAAAAAACACACCAAATCCGCGGGAAAAACGCATGCGTTTATGCCGCGATTTTGCCGCGGTTTTTCCGCAGGTTGGTCCCTGCGGTTTTTTTATGCTGAACAGAAAGAAATAATATAGATAATAGATAGATAATCGATAGATAGACAGATAATGGAGAGAGGGAAAGATGGATAGATGAATAGATAGATAGCTAGATAGATGAGAAAGACCTATATAATGTCCCACCCCCCTGCATTTTCTAAGCTGGCACCCTTTAGTGACTTTCATGTGGCACTAAAGGGTGCCTAGCCTTGTATTTAGCCAAAAAATAAATAATTAAAAAAAAATGACATGGGAGTCCCCCTATTTTTGTAGCCAGCTAGGGTAAAGCAGACGGCTGCAGCCTGCAAACCACAGTTGGCAGCTTCACCTTGGCTGGTAATCCAAAACAGAGGGCACCCCACGCTGTTATTTTACATTAAATAAATAATTTAAAACAAAAAACGTGGGGTCCCCCCAAATTGGATCACCAGCCAAGGTAAAGCGGACAGCTGGGGTCTGATATTCTCAGACTAGGGAGGTCCACTGTTATTGGACACTCCCCAGCCTAAAAATAGCAGGCTGCAGCTGCCTCAGAAGTGGCGCATCCATTAGACGTGCCAATCCTGGCGCTTCGCCCCAACTCATCTCGTTGCCCTGGTGCGGTGGCAAACGAGGTAATATATGGAGTTGATGCCAGATGTGTAATGTCACCTGGCATCAAGCCCTGGGGTTAGTGATGTCACGCGTCTATCAGATACCTGACAACACCAACCCAGTCAGTAAGAAATATAAAATAGACAATAAAAAAAGTTTTATTTGAAAAAAAAAAAACACCCCACATTCCCACTTTCACCAGTTTATTGATAAGAACAATCAATTCCACGTCCGGCGTAATCCAATAAGGGGGGGGGCATCCCATGGCGATCCATACCATAGTCACTGTCCCAGTCCATGCAGAACAGAATGTTCCCCATTGGCTGGGAGAGCAATGCAGTGACCTGAGCTAACATCAATAGCCCAGGTCACTGCAGGGGATGACGAGCGCTGCTGTCAGGAGGATAGATGAGATCATTACCTGCTGTGATGATCTCCTGCAGTCCTGCCATCAGCGATGTCACTGACTTCTATGCCCGCCGCGTTGTCAGCAGTATCGCGAGAGCCCGTGATGTCACCGCTAGTGACAGTCTCAGGCCGCGGGCATAGACAGCAGTAACCGCGGTGATGTCAGGAGGCAGGAGATCGTCACAGCAGGTAATGATCTCATATCACCTCCTGACAGCAGCGCTCGGCATCCCCGCGGCTGCACGCACTGCTGTGTGTCAGTGTCTGCCTGCACTGCAGCGTGACAAGCTGCTGACACTGCGAGCAGACACTGACACACTGCAGAGCAGGCAGCGGCGGGGCTGCAGCGGGACACAGACTGCACGGGAACCCACCGGACGTCACACGGAAGCGCTTCTGTGCGGCGTCCAGGGAGTGTGACATCTATGTTTACTCTGCTCCGCTTCCTCTTCCTGGCATAATGACATCAGTTCCTGCAAAACCGCAGGCAGCGATGAACATTACCGCAGGTAAATCGCGGCTATACCGGGGGTATACCGCACATCATTTGCTACCTGCGGTATACCCCCGGAATTTCGCGATTACATTACAGTGAATGGAGTGAAATTCCGGGGGTATTCCGCAGGTACCTGCGGAAAATAATGGACATGCTCATTTTCTCAAGAAAGTTTCTTGAGAAAAATCTGCAGTGTGCGCACAGCTATTTTTTGTTCCCATAGGTTTTGCTGGGAAATGTCTGCAGAAAGATTTCAAACCTTTCTCAAGAAATTTCCGCAGCAAATCCACGGGTAAATCCGCGGGTAAAGCGGCCTAGTGCGCACACCCATCTGTCAATTTATTAAGGCTATGTGCACACTAGAAAAGTGATTTTTCTCAAGAAAATTTCTTGAGAAACTTCTGGGAGTTGAAGATTACCGCATCTGCGTAAAAAAACGCACCAAAAACCTCGGGAAAAACGCATGCGTTTTTGCCGCGGTTTTGGTGTGTTTATGCCGCTGTTTTTCCGCAGGTTGGTCCCTGCGGTTTTTTATAAATAAAGTATGTTGAACAAAAGAGAAGAAAAAGGTCATTTCCTTCTGATATAGATAGAGAAATAGATAGATAATGGACAGATATATAGATAGATAGATAGATAGATAGATAGATAGATAGATAGATAGGTAGATAAATAGATATTAGGATATATAGATAGAAAGAAAGATAGATAGATAGATAGAAGGATAGATAGAGGGATAGATAGAGGACAGATCAATCAATAGATAGAGGGATAGATAGAGGACAGATCAATCAATAGATAGAGTCCCTGTGAGCACACGCTGCATGTCTCACGAGCAGTAGTGTGTTCACATTACCGACCGTGGGAAATGACCTGTAATTACCTCTGCAGGCTCGTTGCGAGGCTGCATTCTGTACAGTGTCAGTTGCAGCTGGATGCAAGCATCGTGGGACACGTCGGAGCTGTGTGTTGGGGGGTTAATAAAGGGGTAAAAGAGGGGACTTTTTGTCTTTTATTTAAAATAAAGGATTTTTCGGTGTGTGTGTCTTTTCACTTTACTTACGGGTTTTAATCATGAAAGCTGTCTCATAGACACTGCCATGATTAAGCCTGGACTTAAATGGCAGCGATCCGCTGCCATTTAACTCAGTGTTACCCTCATTGCCACCGCATCACGGCATCTGGAAGAGGCGGGGACACTCCGGGACTGCTGCATAATAAATGTGACAGTCCCGGGGCAGCTGCGGGCTGATATTCTCGGCTGCAGGAGGGGGGGGATATTAACCCTGCCCCTCGCCCTCCCCAGCCTGAGAATACCGGGCCGCCGCTGTGTGTTTACCTCGGCTGGAAGGTAAAAATACAGCGCAGCCCGCGTGTTTTTTTTTTATATGTCCGTTTGATTTCTATGTGTATTCTATATGTCTGTGTCTGTGTGTGATGTGTGTATTCTGTGTCTGTGATGTGTTTACTCTCTGCTCCGCTTCCTCTTCCTGTCATAATGACATCACTTTCCTGCAAACCGCAGGCAGCGATGAACATTACCACAGGTAAACCGCGGCTATACCGAGGGTATACCGCCCATCATTTGCTACCTGGGGTATTTTGCAATTACATTACATTGAATGGAGTGAAATACCGCAGGTACCTGCGGAAAAGAAGTGACATGCACATTTTCTCAAGAAATTTTCTCAAGAAATTCTGCAGAAAGAATTTTCTTGAGAAAAAAACGCAGTGTGCGCACAGCTATTTTTTTTCCCATAGGTTTTGCTGGGAAATGTCTGCGGAAAGGTTACAAACATTTCTCAAGAAATTTCTGCAGCAAAACCGCGGGTAAAAACGCAGTGTGCGCACAGGGCCTAATACATTTCTAGTAGTTTTAGACTGCCGAAACTCCGTATGAAACCCAAGGTGACCAGAAAAATGCCCACACAGAAAATTGCCAATTGCAGCATCACAAAGTTTCAGATCTCTGATATTTGAGGTGCAAGGTGAGGATGTTCACATGATAGGAGATCAACTTGTAATTTATAGTGGACCTAGTGCAAAAGTGCAAAAATGCTGAGATCTGTGGTTTGTAACAGTCTGTCATTATCAGCGATAGATACAGTCTGCTCTCATCTCTCAGCCCAAAACAGCCGCACATGCACAACCAGCAGCAGTGTGAACCAGAGGAGCAATCACTACTATCTGTACGCAGAAAAGTATCACTGTATCGTCTGTTGAGTTACATGGGACTGCAGGTCACTTCTCATACATTATCATCTCAGTGGGAGCCCACCAAAAGCAGGGTGCTGCTGGCAGAGACAATTGGTCCTGGAAGTCCAGAAGGCACAGCAGATAGGTGAGACCCTGTCGCTTGTACCACCTTGTGTTCTTGCTGGGAATGTATGATATGTTTTTACAGTGGTGTAACTAGAGTCCAATGGGGCCCAGTGTGAAATTTGTACCTGCCCTCCCCCACACACACACGTTTTTCAGATATATGGGCCCTTGTAGCGTTCTAAATGCTACCGTGTTTCCCCGAAAATAAGACCTCCCCCGAAAATAAGACCTCCCAGGAGTTTTCAGGGAAGCTTTAAGATAAGACATCCCCTGAAAATAAGACCTAGCCGCAGTCAATAATGAAGTGTCATGCAGCGGTGAAATAGTTAAAGACACTGCAGGACACTTCATTATAGGCAGCGGGCACCCCCAGAAGAGAGAAGACAGAAGAAAGAAGACGGCCGATCATACTCACTAGATGCCGACCGGGAGCAGGTGAGCGCATCAAGGTACTGCAGCGGAACACACACACACAGTACAGATCGCATCCACACACTCACAACATCTGGCAATATCGCTTGCTTCTCGGCAGCGATACTGTGCGTGCAGTGACCTTCCAGGACCTGCCGAGGATCACATGGCCGGAATCATGTGGTATGTCCGGATGTTGTGAGTGTGTGCGCGCGTATGTGAGATATTGTGTGTGTGTGTGTGTATATGTCGCGGGCGGAGGAGGGGACGCTACGCTCTCCCACTGCTCGGGTCCGGCTGCCGCTGCTGCTGCGGCTGCTGCTCGGTGGTGGCTCGAGCGGTGGGCCGGATCCCAGGGGCTCGAGCGGCGTTCCTCGCCTGTGAGTGAAAAGGGAATTTTGATTATGGGGGTTTTGATTATTGTCCGTGACGCCACCCACGGTTGTGGTGATTTTGGTGACACCACCGCTGCTCTGGACGGGGATCCCGGGAGCGGTGACAGGGAGCAGCTTTGATGTTAGTTCTCCCCTCCGTGGGTAGGGGGTTGGTTGTCCCGGGGCCCGGTGATGGGGTAGGGATGGATGACAGGCGGGTTGCGGGGCCTGGTGAGGTGCAGGGTCGCGGGGGCAGCACTGTGCCGTACGGCACGGTGGTACTCACTCAGCCAATGATGAGGACACAGTTCTCGGTAAAACACACGGCTGGATGGACGGGTCCCACAGACGGCTGCGGTGTTGTTTTCTCCCGGCAGGTTGGTGGTGACTGCCTTTCCCTGCACCTAAGTTGTTTGTACGGTTCCAATGGGTTCCCACCGGTAACCCGCTCCCCGGCTTGGATATGGGCCGGAGGAGCCCCTTTTGCCCGCAGCGCTGGCCCTGAGAAACGGTTGCCTTGGCGGTGGCGGTGTCTCTCTCACTGGGTGGACTGTTGCCTTCTGTCGGGACTTGGCCGTTGGGAAACCCAGGAGGTTCCCTTCACTAACGAATTTGGCAAATTCACGGCGACTCCTAGCCTTGCCGGGGTCCGTAAGCCCCTGCCAGATGGTTCTGGCTTCTCTTCGCGTACCGGTCCGGTACCGCCGGGCCACCGCCCGTCCACAGTCCCTACGGTAGACTCCAATCGGCCACTCCTGCAGACGGTCACCACCGTCCGCCAACCTTACTGATCTGTCCGGGCCACACACCCGGACCAACTTCAGGCTGCTTAGCTGTCACTTTTCTCTTCTCTCACCACTTTTCCTCCTTCCACTTTCACTCTCAAAGCTAATCTGCCTGGTTTTCCCGCCTCCAGGACTGTGAACTCCTCGGTGGGTGGGGCCAACCGCCTGGCCCACCCCCTGGTGTGGACATCAGCCCCTGGAGGAAGGCAACAAGGGTTTTGTGTTCTGACTTTGATGTGCCTGCTGGGAGCGTGGGGTGTTGTGGTGTTGTTCTCTGTGGCCCCTGGCTTGTCCAGGGCGCCACATGTATGCGATCGGATCTGTGAGTGTCGGCAAAAGACAGAGGAGCACGGCGTGCTGCACAGCTGCTGGGACCGTCCAGCGGAGGGCACAGGGAGAAGTGGGGTGTGTGTTTGTGTGTGTGTGTGTGATCTGATGTCAACCAGACGCAGGGGAGCACAGCTGCAGGGAGATCACAGGGAGAAGTGGTGTGTGTGTGTGTGTTTGATCTGATGTCAACCAGACGCAGGGGAGCACAGCTGCAGGGAGATCACAGGGAGAAGTGGTGTGTGTGTGTGTGTGTGTGTGTGTGATCTGATGTCAACCAGACGCAGGTGAGCACAGCTGCAGGGAGATCACAGGGAGAAGTGGTGTGTGTGTGTGTGTGTGTGATCTGATGTTAACCAGATGCAGGGGAGCACAGCTGCAGGGAGATCACAGGGAGAAGTGGTGTGTGTGTGTGTGTGTGTGTGTGTGTGTGTGTGATCTGATATCAACCAGACGCAGGGGAGCACAGCTGCATGAAGATCACTGGGAGAAGGGATGTGTGTGTGTGTGTGTGATCTGATGTCAACCAGATGCAGGGGAGCACAGCTGCAGGGAGATCACAGGGAGAAGTGGTGTGTGTGTGTGTGTGTGTGTGTGTGTGTGTGTGTGTGTGTGTGATCTGATGTCAACCAGATGCAGGGGAGCACAGCTGCAGGGAGATCACAGGGAGAAGTGGTGTGTGTGTGTTTGTGATCTGATGTCAACCAGACACAGGGGAGCACAGCTGCAGGGAGATCACAGGGAGAAGTGGTGTGTGTGTGTGTGTGTGTGTGTGTGTGTGATCTGATGTCAACCAGACGCAGGGGAGCACAGCTGCAGGGAGATCACAGGGAGAAGTGGTGTGTGTGTGTTGTGTGTGATCTGATGTCAACCAGACGCAGGGGAGCACAGCTGCAGGGAGATCACAGGGAGAAGTGGTGTGTGTGTGTGTGTGTGTGTGTGAGATCTGATGTCGGCCAGACACAGGGGAAGCATGCAGCGTACCTGCTGGGAGATCACAGGAGGATCTGGGAGCCATACAGACGCCCTGGGCTGGTAAGTATGACGATCCTGGGATGGGGGGGGGTCTGCTTTTTGTGGTGGATAAACAAGAAGTGGTGTGTGTGTGTGTGTGTGTGTGTGTGTGATCTGATGTCAACCAGACGCAGGGGAGCACAGCTGCAGGGATATCACATGGAGAAGTGGTGTGTGTGTGTGTTTGATCTGATGTCAACCAGACGCAGGGGAGCACAGCTGCAGGGAGATCACAGGGAGAAGTGGTGTGTGTGTGTGTGTGTGTGTGATCTGATGTCAACCAGACGCAGGGGAGCACATCTGCAGGGAGATCACAGGGAGAAGTGGTGTGTGTGTGTGTTTGATCTGATGTCAACCAGACGCAGGGGAGCACAGCTTCAGGGAGATCACAGGGAGAAGTGGTGTGTGTGTGTGTGTGATCTGATGTCAACCAGACGCAGGGGAGCACAGCTGCAGGGAGATCACAGGGAGAAGTGGTGTGTGTGTGTGTGATCTGATGTCAACCAGACGCAGGGGAGCACAGCTGCAGGGAGATCACAGGGAGAAGTGGTGTGTGTGTATGTGTGTGTGTGTGTGATCTGATGTCAACCAGACGCAGGGGAGCACAGCTGCAGGGAGATCACAGGGAGAAGTGGTGTGTGTGTGTGATCTGATGTCAACCAGACGCAGGGGAGCACATCTGCAGGGAGATCACAGGGAGAAGTGGTGTGTGTGTGTGTTTGATCTGATGTCAACCAGACGCAGGGGAGCACAGCTGCAGGGAGATCACAGGGAGAAGTGGTGTGTGTGATCTGATGTCAACCAGACGCAGGGGAGCACAGCTGCAGGGAGATCACAGGGAGAAGTGGTGTGTGTGTGTGTGTGATCTGATGTCAACCAGACGCAGGGGAGCACAGCTGCAGGGAGATCACAGGGAGAAGTGGTGTGTGTGTATGTGTGTGTGTGTGATCTGATGTCAACCAGACGCAGGGGAGCACAGCTGCAGGGAGATCACAGGGAGAAGTGGTGTGAGTGTATGTGTGTGCGTGTTGTGTGTGAGATCGGATGTCGGCCAGACACAGGGGAAGCATGCAGCGTACCTGCTGGGAGATCACAGGAGGATCTGGGAGCCATACAGACGCCCTGGGCTGGTAAGTATGACGATCCTGGGATGGGGGGGGTCTGCTTTTTGTGGTGGATAAACTTACCGCAAACCATGTCTCTTCGAGAAGAAGACACCCCCTGAAAATAAGACCTAGCGCTTTTTTTCAGGGCAAAAAAAATATAAGACAGTGTCTTATTTTCGGGGAAACAGGGTATAAAGACTTATGAATTTCCCCCCTCTCCCCCTTCATTATGTAGTAATGTCCCCCATCCTGGTATTTAAATACCCATCATGGTGGGGAATATGTCTGCATCCTGGTATATATGTCGAAATGCTGGTATATATTGTCCCCATCCTGGTATGTATGGTCCACATGGTCTCCATCCTGGTATATATGCCCTCTTCCTAGTATATATGTCTCCATCCCGGTTTACATGGTCCCCAATTCTAGTGTATGTGTCAAAAACATTCTACTCACCTTTTCTCTGCTCCCACATCGCCTGGTGTCTTCTGCAACCACCGCACAGCCCGGCAGCGGACATCGAAGTCTGCGCCACTGTCATGTGCCACTCCCTGTGGCTGCACCTCCAACTTCAGCTCACAGCCACTGTGCCAGTAGTATGTACCGCAGTGCAGGGACCCAACGGGTCTCTGCAGGACAATGCATGTAATCTGGATCTGCGTCTTCAGTGAGGACGCAGATCCAGCAGAAGCAGGCACTAGAGTTGGCGGGTCCCTGTACCCCCGTGCCTGATCGTGACCTTGATCCCTGCGAACACAGTCATTACACCTCTGTATTTTTCCCCACATTTATTAATTTCTTTTCCATAAAAGTGTATTTTGAGTTTATCTACTGTATATTATTCCATCTTGTAGAGCAAACAATGGAGTTTTCAAGAAGCCAACGGAACTACAAAGTCATGATTTACTTGGGGTTTGAATATCTTGTATTTCGCACAATCAATGTAGTGGTGACTTGGAGATTCTGACTGCCTCGTTCTTCAAATTCTCAAAACAAAAGATAACGACATAGTTCAAGAACCAACAGAACATTGTCGTGACTCCTGCCCTCAAAAAGCAGAAGCAAACATTGCCAGAAGCAAAAGGAGAGAAGACAGGAGAGCAGTAAGTGCTACTCCTCGCAACGTGATGGGAAAGGTATTGTCTGTGTTGAGTAATGATGTATTGGCCCATATGCCAAGACAATCATCTCTTACAAGAAGCCTGTTCTATCATAGAACAGATAGTAATTTTCCTAACCCATAAATGATAATTTTTTGCATTCCGGAAAAGTAAAGTCAACTGATACTTCATAATTCAGGAAAGGATGAGCGAAACAGAATTCTGGTTTTAGGAGGTAGAGATCTTATGCTTGAATTGAGCAAAGATATGTGACGCCCCAGGGCTGTGGGGTACTCGGTCCCGGGCATGTGTGACACTCAGGGGGAGTTGTGGTTGCGGCCGATGCCTGGTTTCGTGACCCTGGGGGGTCGGGCCGATAAAAAGGGGTCAAAAATAAAAGGGAATAAAAATAACAGAGTTCTCGACTACGCCACTTGCGGTGTGCGGCCAGGTTATTGAGGCCGCCGCTGCAGGGTCCTGCTGGGGCTGGTGGAGTAATGCAGCTTAGGTGTTTCGTGCCCTCTGCAAGCAGGCCCAGGCCCCAACAGTGGATGATGAGGGGGCAATGATAGGGGACAGTCAGTATATATGCAGAGGCGCAAAGGAAACAGTCCACACCGGTATTGCAGTTTCAACTTGCCTTTACTGGCCTGGTACCTGGACCTGCTGGTGCCAGTTACAGGTGTTCCCTCTCCGCTTGTTCTCCGTGCCAGCTGTGACCTGGGTTGGCTGTCCTCCATGCACACTTGTTGTTAATGGGCTCCCGTGGCCTAGAGCTTGGAAGTCCCTTCTCTTCAGTCTTGGTCCTATTGCAGGCAGCCTGGACCATTTAAGGGGTTCAGTCCCCGGTCCCCTCCTCGCTGCTGATGCTTCAGACTCTTTGGGTTGGAGATGGACCCTGGAGATTTAAAGTGGCACTCCGGTGTTACTTTAGGTCTTTCTGTACTTTTGCTCTCGCTCCTTCTCTATCCTCTCCACTCCTCTACTCCTTCCTTCACTCTCCTCGACTTAACTCTCCTCGACTTAATGGACTATTTCCTCCCGCCAACTTCCCAACTACCGATTGGGTGGCGACTATCCGATTAGTGCCCATCCCTTTAACCTGTTGCTAGGCAGTCTCCCAGTCTGGTGTTGGGGTTGTGTATGTGGCCTGAAGGTGTTGGTGTACTGACTGGCACAGATATTCCGGGTTTGGGTTTCTACAGGTTACATTTTTTGGCACCTGTTACCTCAGGGGTGCTACAGATACAATCTATGGAGATGGCACCTTGATAAAGCGCCCAATGTGTTTTACCAAGTATACACTTGGCATGCCAAAGTGGGTAACTCATATCCGCCATGTTTGTACATTTTACTACAAAGAAAGGACATGAACATGTCTTCTCTCATTTTGCTTCTGGCAGTTAGTGATGATCGAACCCGAACTGTAAAGTTCGGAGTCCATACCAAACACATAGTGTTCGTGCACACAATCCTGAACACGAGTTTTCCTGGGAAACCGGTGTTACAGTTCGGGTCCAGGGACTGTAAAAAAAGCACATTAGAAAAAAACATTATGATTATACTCACCGGTGCCGTGACGCATCCTGCAGACCCGCTCAGCTGCTGTCTCTCAACCGCTTCTGCTTCCGGGTCTGATCATTAACTTCCATACATGCTGCTGGTTCTGCATGTGCTGCTGTTTTGGGCTGGTGGGAGGAGTAAGGCAGAATCAGTGAGAGATGAGAGCAGACTATCTATCACTGATAATGACAGACTGCTACAAACCACAGACCTTCATCATTTTTGCAGTTTTGCACAAGGTCCACTGTAAATCACAAGTTGATCACCTATCATGTGAACATCCTCACCTTGCACCTCAAAAGTCATAGATCTGAAACGTTGTGATGCTGCAAATGGTAATTTTGCATGTGAGCAATTTTCCGTGTGGGCAATTTTCCTGTGGGGATTTTTCAGGGAACCGAAACCCAAAGTCTTTGTTAGGCACCTCAAATAAAATACGTGAGTTGGAAACCAAATCTTTGTTATAGGGAGATTGATTACAGTTTTGTCAACTGTTGTGAATGTTGTCTGTGTGGGTGCTGTTTTGAAGCTCCCTCTGGTGGACAGAAATGGTAGTGGAGCTGAATCTGAGCCTGTGATTCAGACAGGTGTCAATTTATGTCACCGGTTATAATTGTATATTCCTCAGTTTCTGTTCCTGGCTTGGAGTTTTGTCCTTCCCTGTTTCCCGAGCAAGACTTCTGCAGATAAGTTCTCAGTTTTTTCCTTGCTTCCTGGTTTACACCTTAGGGTGGTTGTTTTTCCTTGTTTTGCTTTGTATCTGTTTTCTTTCAGGTGAAGTTTGGTTTATCTTGTGTTGTGAGCATAGAAGTTCCCCCTTTGCTAGCTCTCCTGCAGGAAAAGGGATTTTCTCCCTGTCTAATTTGATTATTTGCTCTTCTGTATTTTGTGTTCCTTTTGGTATTTTGTTCTCCCATTATTTACAGGCGTACCTGATATAGTGGGGGTGAGGTTGGACCTCCAGGGCCATTTTTACTATGAGGAGTTTGGCATTTTTCTACAGGAATTTTGTACTAACCACAATCAGTTTTCTTTCCTTTTCTTTGTATCAAGTTAGTTGGGCCTTGCCTTTGCTAAATCTATTTTTCCTATCTGTGTATTGTGTTTTCCTACATCACCATAATCTTTGTATGTGGGGGGCTATCTACTCCTTTGGGGTCTACTCTGAGGCAAGATAGATTTCCTCATTTCTTTCTGTGAGGCGTAGCTAGTTTCTCAGGCTGTGACGAGGCGTCTAGGTTTTTCGGAACGCTCCACGGCTACTTCTAGTGTGGTCTGATAGTTAGGGGATTACAGTCAGCCCAGGTTACAACTACTCCTGTTTTCTTGGTGTGTTTTCAACAATGGGAGTTTTTTGTAATCCATAACTTTCGTAAGGCACAAAAACAGCATATTTCACAAAGAAAGCCGGCATGCCGATGGAATAACTTAAAAGATAAGCTGCAATAAATGAGAATGGCCACTATACAATGTGTATAGAAGGCTGATCCTGCTCTATACATTCTGTTCATCCAGCCGCTGCCAGAGCTGCAAACAGTGAGAGTACCTTCTCATTGAAGTAAATTTTAAGAGAGCACAAGTAATCACCCAACAATCTGATATTAGTGACCTAACATAGGTCATCAATAAATAAGTTCTGGAAACCCCCTTTAACAAGAAGAATTGCATACACCATGTATTAATCGCTTTCAAAAATACACATATAATCTTAAAGATGTATTACCATCGCCAAGATCCTATACCCAATATGCAGTAGTTGTAATAATATTATTAGCAAATACCTCCAATTAGAAATGTAGTATGGTTCTCCTGATTAGCTATGTTACATACCTCATGTGCAATGCATTGCAGCTTATGTATCCATGGTTATGGCCATGAGCAACTAACTGTCACTATATATGTGGTTGGAACCATGGATACCTAATCTGCAATGCTCTGCACATGAGGTAAGAGACATGGCTATATCAAGAAAACTATACTCCATTTATAATTGGAGGTATTTGATAATATTATTATTATTACACCTACTACACTGGAGATCAAAATTAGAGAACAATGTCTGATGTCTTGCTTTTTTTCAGAAATAATGTCATCTACATTGATGAGCATTTGAAGGATTTTTGTAAGGGGTGCACCATGTCACTAGAACAGGGTTTTACAAAAGATCCAAAATTTAACAACATAAACCCTTTTTTTTGCCCAAAACGTGATGATCATAATTAGAGAACAGCAATGACTGTAGCAGAGAAAGATTATAAGTACATTTTCTGAAGGTAACAACAGTCAGCAATCTGTAGAACGTGCACCGGACGTCGCTGTGAATGACTTCAGCACATCTGCGGCCACAGGACATCACTAGTCTCTCACACTGCTCTGGTGTGATTTTAGTCCACTCTTCTTCCAGTCTCTTCCGCAGTTCTTTGACTGTTGTGGGTTTCTTGGGGATAACTTTGTCACCAAGGATTTTCCAGAGGTTTTCTATTGGGTTTAGATCAGGACTCTGGGCTGTCGCCATTTCATTATTTCAATGTTTTCTGTTTCAAAGAACTGCTTTACTTGTTTTCTTGTGTGACAGGGGACATTGTCCTGCATGGAAATTGCTGCCTGATTGAGTAATGAACACAAATAAGGAACCACGTGTTGTGAAGAAGGTTCTGATCCGCATTTGCAGTCACTCTGCCATGTAGCTGTATGAGAGGTCCAACTCCTGCTGCAGAAAACATTCGCCAAACCATGACACTTCCTCCACTATCTTTCACTGATTTCTTAACACACTTTGGGTTCAGTCTTTCCCCAGTTTGGCGATGAACATAATATTTCCCATCAGACCCAAATGCATTAAAATTGCTTTCATCACTCAAATGAACTGTGGAGCACTTCTCCTCTGTCCTCACAACACGCTCCTCACCAAAGGTGAGTCTAACCTTTTGATGCTTTCTGCTAATGAGAGGTTTTCAGTCCAAATGCTCTTAAACGTCATGACACTGTATGACAAGACAGATCCTTACCCTGTTCAGTGCTGACCTGCAGAACAATTCCAGCTGCAGTGTTGAAACAATTACCCATGGAGATTCTCCGCAATATCCTGTCCTCTCTTGCATTTGTCTTTTGAGGGCGACCAGCCTTCTTGGGGGACTTGAAAGAGTTTCTGATGTTTTAAAAATGCAATATTTTCGATATCACAGACTTGAGCGACCAACTTCTCTTGCTATGGCTGATAGGGTCACCCTTTTGGCCTTCATCTGGACAACCTGCTGCCGGAGGGTTTCAGTCACTTTGGAACAACACACCGTTTTTGCAAAGTCAGTGCAAACTGGAAAGTTAAGCTGCCAGTTACATAGGGTTTGTCAGATAAATAAGGAAGTTAGCACCAGGTGCCAGATTAACACCAATAACTTGCAGGTATCTGAAAGTGTTCTCTAATTTTGATCAGCGTTCTTTTACATTTATTTCATTTACATTTTTGTTATGTGCTTTACAGTAAATTCAATTTATGTATGTAAAAAAAAGCTGAAAATGCGAGAGGGTGAGTATAAGGGTAGGGTCAGGAACCTTAGCTTAAAAGCACCACTCCAATGGGAGAAAAAACCCCCAACAAACTCTGGAGTGACGCTTTATATCTAAGTCCCCCACACCTGGTTGTTTACTCACCCTCCGGTGTTGTAATCTGTTTCCAGCGTCACTTTGTTCGGTCTTCTCCAGTTTGTGACCTGCTGTGGTGCAACTCAATACAAGTCTATG
The DNA here is from genome assembly GCF_048569485.1 of Anomaloglossus baeobatrachus. Lineage (NCBI taxonomy): Eukaryota > Metazoa > Chordata > Amphibia > Anura > Aromobatidae > Anomaloglossus > Anomaloglossus baeobatrachus. The sequence continues at coordinate 53,954,682 of NC_134357.1, read as the reverse complement.
AGAGCCTCATTCTGGCTCTCATAGACTTGAAATGAGAGCTTGTGATGTAACTCTGGACTTCTGGCCAATCAAAAGTTATGGGACCAGAGCGATGCCAAAAAAAAAGGTGAAATCGCCAGAGGGTGAGTAAAACGGTAGAGTCAGGGGCCTACTGTTAAAAGCGCCACTCAAACGGAAGAAAAAACCTCGAGAGTGGCGCTTTATATCTAAGTCCCCCACTCCTGGTCGTTTACTCACTAATGGTGTCGTCATCTTTTTCCAGTGTCGCTTTGGTCAGTCTTCTCCAATTTGTGACCTGCTGTGGTGCATCTCAATACAAGTCTATGAGGGCCTCATTGTGGCTCTCATAGACTTGAATTGACAGCTTGTGATGTAACTCTGGACTTCTGGCCAATCAGAAGTTATGGGACAAGAGCGATGCCAAAAAAAGGTGAAAACGCCAGAGGGTGAGTATAAGGGTAGAATCAGGGGCCTCAGGTTAAAAGCACCACTCAGGTAAGGAAAACCCCCCCAAAAACTCTAGAGTGACACTTTATATCTAAGTCCCCCGCTTCTGGGCGTTTACTCACTAATGGTGTCGTCTTCTTTTTCCAGTGTCGCTTTGGTCAGTCTTCTCCAGTTTGTGACCTGCTGTGGTGCATCTCAATACAAGTCTATGAGGGCCCCATTGTGGCTCTCATAGACTTTAATTGAGAGCTTGTGACGTAACTTCGGACTTCTGGCCAATCAGAACAAAGTGATGCCGAAAGAAGGTGAAAACGCTGGATAAATATAAGGATAGGGGCAGGGATCTCAGGTTAAAAGCTGGAGTGGTGTTTTAAGGCGGATCTAAAGTAGACCTCCCCTTTAATTTCTTGAGTGACAACTTATCTATATGTTCGCTCCCGGCTATTAAAATGTTATCTCCCTCAATTTCTTCAAATCTTCCCCCCTTTTTAATCTTCCGGCTGCGAAAACCAAAGTTGCTCATCGCTATTGACTGGCCCCACGGTGCTTTGGCAACTGAAGCGGCCCTTTTCCATCATTCTGTCATATCCATCTGGATAAATAATGAAAAAGTCAGAGCAGTAGTTCACTTACTGTTAGTTAAATTCCAGAGGCATAATGGATGAATATTTGTTTGTAATTTCAGTACACGGCCCCGGTGTCAGCTGCCTGCTCTTATTTGCATAGGTAGATTGAGCTGTTCCGAGGTTAATGAGCGCGCACGGGTAATAAATGAGGTTTATCAGCGGCTCTGCTGTTCTCTAAATGTTTGATAAATTCGGCATGGATTATGCCAGCATTATCAGGTTTTAGTGCTTAAAGTCGTCACGTCAAGTCTACCCCAAAAGCTTCCTGATCCTTTCTCCGTCTGACAGGTTTTACAATTCATACCGAGATACCAGCGGCGGCCAGGAACGGCATTCAGGGGAGGTTGTCTCAGCAGCAGATGCTGGGTAATTAAACATACGGTTTGCTCCTTCTGAGCGGCTCCGCAATGTGCCGCAGATGCAGTTTGTTTAGCTTTGGCTGGAAATAGAGTCTCCAAACGAGGAGAAATAAACCCAATACAAACACATTGGACGGGAAACGCCAAAAATCAAATTCGGGCTTTAGTCAAAGAAAAATAATTCTATTTCAGAAGTAAAATTAATGATGTTGACTTTTTCTACACGGGCCTAAATAATAAGATTCCGTCAATCCTGAAAAATAATACATGTACTCCTTACTATATAAATCACGCTTCTATAAAATCTTCACCATGGTATGTAATAGTTTAGATTTCCGTAAAAAAAAAATTACCGTAGCATTATAATATAACATTTATATATATATATATATATATATATATATATATATATATATATATATATATATATATATATAAATGTTATATTATAATGCCAATTTTTTTTTATGGAAAACTAAACTGGTATGTAATAGTTTAGTTTTCCGTAAAAAAAAAATTTGCTTTATAATATAACATTTATATATGTGTATATATAAATATATATATATATATATATATATATATATATATATATATATAAAATCACGCTTATATAAAATCTTTGCCATGGTATGTAATAGTTTAGTTTTCCGTAAAAAAAAATTAGCATTATAATATAACATTTATATATATATATATATATATATATATATATATATATATATATATATATATATATATATATATATGTATAAATGTTATATTATAATGCTAATTTTTTTTTACGGAAAACTAAACTATTACATGCCATGGCAAAGATTTTATATAAGCGTGATTTTATATATATATATATATATATTTATATATATATGGTATATATATATATATATATATATATATATATATATCATATATAATATATATTTTTTTTCTATATATATTTATATATATATATATATATATATATATATATATAAAAATAGTAAAAGAGAAATCTACTGCATAATGATAATGTATAAGGCCACATCACATAAAAAAATTTTTTTTGGCAAACCTTCATTTACAAATATTTATTAGTATTTATTTGCTGCAATTTTTTCAGCATTTTATAAAAAAAATTAACACCTAGTATTTATTTATTTATTTATTTTTTTAAATAAATGTACAAATAGTAGTGTTTATTTTCTGCAATTTCTCAGCTTTTTAGAAAAAATATTAACACCTAGCTTTTTTTTTTTTTGCAAGAATAATTATACAAATATTAGTGTTTATTTTTTACTTTTTATAAAAAATATTATTAATACCTAGTATTTTTTTGGACAAGAATAAATGTACAAATATTAGTGTTTATTTTCGGCAATTTTTCAGCTTTTTATAAAAAAATATTAACACCTAGTATTTTTTTTGGACAAGAATAAATATACAAATATTAGTGTTTATTTTTGGCAATTTTTCATTTTTTTCTAAAAAACATTTAACACCTAGCATTTTTTTTTTGCAAGAATATACAAATATTAGTATTTATTTTCTGCAATGTTTCCACTTTTTATTAAAAATATTAACACCTAGCATTTATTTATTTATTTTTTTCAAAAATAAATATACAAATATTAATGTTTTTATTTTCTGCAATTTTTCCAGCTTGTTTTTAGAAAGATTTTAACACCTAGCATTTTTTTCATGCAAGAATAAATGTGCAAATATTAGTGTTTATTTACTACAATTTTTCAGCTTTTTCTAAAAATATTAACACCTGTATTTATAGTTGTTTTTTTTCTCCTGTTGTACTTTTAATATTACAATTCATTGTTCGTGTGATTTCACTCTTCCTCTTGTAAGCTGTAACGAGCAAAAACAAGACATCATCCCCCCCAACAAACCACGATATACACGTGTGCAAATGCAATTTTTAACATAAGGATGAAAAATAATGGAGATGTATGGAAAAAAATTGTCTGGAAAATAAATAAATAAATAATTAAATAAATAAAAAATTGCCTGTAAAAAAATTGCATGAATAAAAAAAAAAATAAATATAAGAAAAATTGCCTGAGTAAAAAAAAAAACAAAGAAAATATGGCTGAATAAAAAATAAATAAAAACAAAAAAAATGCCTGAATAAAAAAATAAACATGAACAAAAAAAAATGTACTGAATAAATAAAAAAAATTGCCTGAATAAAATAAAAAAAAGCCTCAATAAAAAAATAATAAAAAAATTGCCTCAATAAAAAAGCCTTAATAAAAAAAATAAAAAATTGCCTGAATAAAAAAAATCCTGAATAAAAAATTGAAACAAAAAAATTTACTGACTAAAAAAATTAAAAAAATTCCCTAAAAAACCAAAACTGCCTGAATAAAAAAAAATAAGAAAAATTGCCTGAGTAAACAAAATAAATAAAAGAAAATATGCCTGAATAAAAATAAATAAAAACAAAAAAATGCCTGAATAAAAAAATAGAGCCAAAAAAGTTACTGAATAAAAAAATAAAAAATTGCCTGAATAAAAAAAAATTGCCTCAATAAAAAATAAAAATAAGAAGAATTGCCTGAATAAAAAAAAGCCTGCATAAAAAATAAAAAACTAAATATGCCTGAATAACAAAATAAACACAAAAAAAATGCCTGAATAAAAAAAAAAAAATAAAAGCAAAAAAATGTCCTTAATAAAAACATTTAAAAACTTGCCTGAATAAAATAAAAAAATTGCCTGGAAAAAAAAATGTAATAAAAAATAAAAAGAAAAATAATTGATGAGTAAAAAATAATAGAAACATAAAAAAAAGTCTAAATAAAAATAATAAAAAAATCTAAAAAAATAAAAACATAAAAATTACCTATATATAAAAAAAAATAGAAGCAAAAAAAAATTGTCTGGATAAAAAAAATAGATAAAAAACAAAAACATGTTTGAAGAAAAAAAAAAATAGAAATAAAAAAAAACTAAATCCAATAAGAAACAAAAAGGCAAAAATGCACATAAAGACCAAAGATCTGAAAATCTGATTGGGGGATTTCCTGCAATTAGTAAAAAAAAAATCCTTTTTTTGCCTCGAAACAAAACGTTACCCAAAATGTACATAGGAATCGATATAGTATACAGCGCGCGGAATATAGATGGGCAATATTTTAATGGTCTGATTTTTTTTTTTTTCTTATCTGTAAATGTTACCGTTTTCACAGGGGTTTATAAAATGTTCGTTTCGCACAAGTTCTGGAATAAGTCATGGTGTAATAGGGTGGTAAAAATAAGAATGGGGGGGGGGCAATATACCAGCGCAGCCCAGAAGCCGGAATGCTCCTTCCAATCTGCAGCCGAACTCCCGTCCGTTACGGCAAATCATGTTAGTGATTATATGGGTAATGAAAAGCAAGCTCTTTTTGTCTGTGCAGCTGATTAATCTGCTCTCTATTTAGCCCTGATTTATGGGGCTCAGCAGTTGAGGTGAATGCTGCCCCATCAGTTCTGCAGCCTATTAGCAGCACTCTGACCGCGCAATGCCTAGGAGGCTCAAACACTGCTCCACCAAGCCTACAGCTTCCCGCCTCACTCCCTCCAATCTGTTTTGCTTGCCGGAGTGACCTTTTATACAGTAAAACACATTAGTTGAATAGCAGCGTCTCATTAAAGGAGTGAATTAACCAGTGAGTCCCTTTAACGAAATGACAGCCAGAGGAACGAGTGCCAATGGCCACAGGCATTTGGAAATTTAACTCATGAATCAGATGTGTTAATACGTTCTGCAGCCTGAAGCTGTGAGAGCTCTTCTGTCCCTTTCTCTGCTTCGGAATAAAAAAAAAAAAAAAATATGAAAAAAAAAGCACATTACTTTCCTCCTGATGGGGGAGAGGGAGAGAACGCGGAATAATAAAGCTTGAATTTTTCAATGCAGTTAAAAATGAATCTGACAGATTACTGACAATAGCAGTTCGAGCTGAGACACAGAGAGCAGGAGCACTATTAACCATATCATATATCATACAATGTAATTAAATCAAGCCACGGAGTAAAATGGGTTTTTTTCGGTGAGTGAAATGGCCTCTGAAAGAGCCCTATTAAATGAACTGGAGAGCTGAAATTAAATAATTCACAGTGAGGGATTTTGCATTTATACAAAAATTGTGTGCTTAATTGTCTGTGCTACATTACGAACTTGGCCCTGTGTTAACAATACACCCCGAACATATTACTTGGAGCCGAGCGGAACTGCTTAACACAAATGTAGCACAGAAAGGCATTTTAAAAAGGGAATTGAAGCCAAAGAGATCTATGCAAGTGTCGACCATTACTGGCAGCCAAGACGTCAATTTGCTATCGCAGCCAGGTGCAAAAGGACAGGCCCTTCCTACGGGCGTCAGGAGGACAGCGGTTGGAAGTTTCGGGAGGACTAACTTAAAGGTGCAAAATATGTAACAGGCCCACCATTGACTGGCATAGACAGCATAGGGCCCCGTTCAAGAACAATATGCGGGCCCTCTGCTGCCCAAAAACTCATCATAATATACAATATCTCCTACTTTAGAGGTTAAAAATGGGCCCCCTTAATTGTTACGCCCCTTTGCAGCCACACAGGTTGCACCAATGATATGTCTGCCCCTGGGACCCAACACTTACCACATGGTAGTTATACTATGTCCCACAAGGGCCTATGTGTCATGTCTCCACCAGAGTCCGCTCCTGCAACGACAGCTCCAGTCTCCAGGCGCCACCGTATTCCCACATTAGGCAGTGCTCCTGATAAGGGAGGAGTCAGTATTAGTAGCTCTGGTGGGTGCAGTCTCCACCCATCCACCAAGCTTGGTTTGGCTGGGACTTGCAGTACGACTGTCTGACTGTGGTAGTGTGTGCCTACCAGCTGATGTATCAACTCCCACTCCAGCCTATTGGAAGGCACCACACCTTTTTTTTATCTTCAGTGGGCTGCTGGCCTTTGCCAGATATAGCTAAGTGTACTCTTACTGCTGTCTATCTGGTTTCCCCTTGCTAGTTGTATGCTTAGTTCCATCGGTTTTGACCTCGGACTATTTTCCTGACATTCTTCTTGCCTTCTGACTCCTTACCTTGCCTGACATCTCGGTTTTGACTTCGGCCTCTTTTCTGGACATTCTTCCTGCCTTCTGACTTTGAACCTTGCAGACATTCTGGTTTTGACCATGCCTGTCGACTATCCCCATCTTTGGACTGCAGCCTTTCCATAGGCAGCGATCTCCTAGACCCTACTGTAAATCCAGATCCCTGTATAGGGCTTAAAGGATTTCAGGGTGCCTCGGGATCCTACTTAGTGGGCGGCTTGCCCTAGTCCGTTTGGGTTAACCAATTTGTGTCTGTGGTTCCGGACTGCCTTTACACTGCTAAAGTCACAGCCGATATAAAAATGACAACCCTGCACCCTGTGAATTTTAGAATGTATTAACAATAGTGATGGGTGGACTTGCAGATAACCAGGATCAACGGGTCTAACCGAAATTAAAAAAAAAAACCCCGGGTACTGCCCGGGATTGATCCCAGGAATCTGGATGGACGCCATTCCCCATATAAGTCTATGGGGACCAGGATCCAGCAATTAAAATTGGTGGTAGAAGAGATAGGAGTAAGCAGGCTTTACTTACCGAGACTCATTCACTTCCCGGGCCACTCATTACCTTCATGGAATATGCGCTGCTTTCCCTACCCAGTGGTATCTGTGATTGGTTACAGTCAGATGCACCCCCACCATGAGTGACAGCATGTCTGACGCTTCTGTGACGCCCTGGGCAAGCCAGGGGTCACAGGTCATGACACCACCACACACCCCACATTCCCTGCAGGAACACCAAGGTCAGAACACAAAACCCTTGTTGCCTTCCTCCAGGGGCTGATGTCCACACCAGGGGGTGGGCCAGGTGGTTGGCTCCGCCCACCGAGGAGTTCACAGCCCTGGAGGCGGGAAAACCAGGCAGATTAGGTTTGGAGTTGAAGTTAAGTGGTAGAGGAGCTAGAGTGAGGCATTAAGGTGGAAGAGAAAGTGACAGTTAAGAGCCTGAAGTTGGTCCGGGTGTGTGCCCCGGACTGAGACAGCAAGGTTGGCAGACGGCGGTGACCGTTTGCAGGAGAGGCTGATCAGAGGTTGCCGAAAGGACCGTGGACGGGTGGTGGCCCAGCGGTACCGGAGCGGTATACGAAGAGAAGCCAGCACCATTGGCAGGGGCCTTTCGGATCCCGGCAAGGCTAGGAGTCGCCGTGAATTTACCAAATCCGTCAGTGAAGGGGACCTCCTGGGTCTCCCAACAGCCAAAGTCCCGATTGAAGGCAACCGCCCAACCATATTGGAGAGACACCGCCACCGGCAGGGCACCAGTTTCTCATGGCCAGCGCCTGCGGGCAAAAGGGCTCCTCCGGCTCATATCCAAGCTGGGGAGCGGGTTACCGGTGGGAATCCATCGCTACCAACAACCGTATTAAGGTGCAGGAAAGAGACAGTCACCGCTAACTTGCAGGGAACATCAACACCGCAGCCGTCCGAGGGAGCCGTCCAACCAGCCGCTTGTTTACCGTGAACTGTGTCATCATCCTTGGGCTGAGTGAGTACCTCCGTGCCGTGCGGCACAGCGCTGCCCCTGCACCCCAACAGGCCCCATAACCCGCCTGTCAACCATCCTAACTCTCCATCATCGGGCCCCGGGACCACCAACCCCCCTACCCACGGAGGGGAGGGCCAACATCTAGCTGCTCCATACCATCACTCCCGGGATCCCCATACAGAGCAGCGGTGGTATCCACACAATCACCACAACCGTGGGTGGCGTCACGGACAATAAATCCCCAAAACCAATCCCCCTTTTCACTCACGGGCGAGGAGCGCTGCTCGAGTCCCCGGGATCCGGCACATCGCTCGAGCCACCGAGCAGCAGAGGCCGCAGCAGCAGCGGCAGCCGGACCGAGCAGAGGGAGAGCGCGGCGTCCCCTCCTCCGCCCGCGACACTTCCAATCACATATGCTACATGCACCTATCGTGGTATAAAAATAAATAAAATATTTGGCATAGGGTCCCCCATATTATGATACCCAGCACAGATAAATCATACGGCTACAAGGTGCAGCCCCCAGCCGTGTGCTTATCTGGACTGTGTATCAAAATAAGAGGAACTGCATGCGGCTTTTTTTTTAATTATTTAACTAAATAAGTTTAAAAAACGGAGTGCAGACCCCCCCAATTTTGATACCCAGCACAGATAAAGCCAGGCTGGTATTCACAGACCCTGTCTGCAGATCTATCATACAATAAAAATAAATAGAAAAATTGGCATAGGGTGCCCCAGTATTATGATACCCAGTGCGGATGAACAATACAGCTACAGGCTACAGCCCCCAGCAAAGCGCTTATCTTGGCTGTGTATCAAAATAAATGGGACCACATGCAGTTTTTTAAAATAATTATTTAAATAAATAATTAAAAAAGCCGGCATGCACTCCCCCCCAATCTTGATACCAAGTAATGATAAAACCCAAAAGCTGGGGGCTGTTATACTCAGGCAGGGGAAACCCATGGTTATTGTACCTCTCAGCCTAAAAGTAGCAGCCTGTAGCCACCCAGGATTGTTGCATCCATTAGATGCGACAATTGCAGCACTTCAACCAGCTCTACCTGATTGTCCTGGTGCGGTGGCAATCGGGGTAATACAGGGTTAATCGCAGCTCACAGCTGCAGCTAAGTCCTAGAATAGTAATGGGAGGCATCTATGAGACCCCGTTATTACTAATCTGTAAGTGAAAGTAAATAAACACAAACACCAAAAATCCTTTATTTGAAATAAAATACAAAAAAACACCTTCTTTCACCACTTTATTACCCACTAAAACACGCCTGCAGGTCCAACGTAATTCACACGAGGTCCTACGATGATTCCAGCTCAGCTACATCTGAGTCACAGCAAGTGCCATAAAGCTTGACTGCCTGCTGTGAGCTTCAGGCAGTGAATGTCTGAGCCACGCAATCAGTGGTGACGTCACTCAGGTAAGTTGCGATCACAGCTGGAGGTTCCCACGGTCCTCCATCTGTGATAGCAGCTAACCTGACCTCAGGTGACCTCAGTAAAGTCAGTGACCCCACGGTTGTTGTTTTTCGCAGAACAGCGCCGCTTTTGTCCATAGACTATTTCTGGTATTGCAGCTAATTTCCATTCATGTCTATAGGGCTTTTTTATATATACTGTACATAATCTTCTGTCTGGAATAGCACAACTACCACTAGAATACATGGAGAATAGTACCATTTCATTAAGGCTAAATTCTGCTAGTATGGAAATCAATATGGCTGTACAATAAATACCATAGAGTTCAGTTCATCATCGAGATGTGATACCACTGTATGTACCAGAAAGATTCTATAAATTGTGTCATAGTGCAAGTCACAGGAACTACCTTGAAGTTTGCAAAATACTTGTCCTCTTGGCAATTGTAGGATAAAGTATTGTAGACCCTCTTCCAAAGAGATCCTAAAAATAGTTTTACATTTTCAAGTCATCTGTGTACTATAAAATTCATACCAATGATAATTCAGTCTCTGTTTTAGACATTCTTCGTTTGGGTATGGATCAAGATGTACAGACTGGTCGCGGGTCTCCTTAGAGACATATATGAGGCTGTGCAGTTCAGGAGAAGAGATCCGTATGCTATATGTGAAATTCCAAATTCAGACTTGTGATTCAGTTTTTTATGTCAAAGTGAAGAATGGATTTAAAAAAGTTTTAGGGTCTGATTCTTTAACCCTAGAACGCATAACTGGGGCCTCGCAGGCCTGCTAGGTTACTTGTTTGCTATTGTAGATTTCTATGGTTGCTCGTTCTAGGGTTAAAGTGGGCTTTACACGCTACGAGATCGCTACAGCGATCTCGTTGGGGTCATGGATTTTGTGACGCACATCCAGCCACTGTAGCGATGCCGTTGCATGTGACACCTATGAGCAATTTTGCATAGTCGCAAAAATGTGCAAAATCGATCATCGGCGACATGGGGGTCCATTCTCAAATATCGTTACTGCAGCAGCACACATCGCTCCGTGTGACACCGCAGGAACGAGGAACCTCTCCTTACCTGCCTCTCAGCCACAATGCGGAAGGAAGTGGGCGGGATGTTCGTCCCGCTCATCTCCGCCCCTCCGCTTCTATTGGGCGGTGGTTCAGTGACACTGCTGTGACGTTGCTGTGACGCTGAACGAACCGCCCCCTTAGAAAGGAAGCGGTTCGCCGGTCACAGCGATGTCGCAGGGAAGGTAAGTATGTGTGACGGGTCTGGGCGATGTTGTGCGACACGGGCAGAGATTTGCCTGTGTCGCACAAACGATGGGGGCGGTTACGCACGATGGCGATATCGGTACCGATATCGCAGCGTGTAAAGCAGCCTTAAGACTATGTAATGTAATGTTTCCTTGTATAATGGGTAGTGTAAAGCCTGCTTTACATGTTACGATTCTGCATACGATATCGTATGCGATCGTAACCGCTCCCATCGTATGTGCAGCACGTTCAATTTTGTTGAATGTGCCGCACAAACGATTAACCCCCGTCACATGTACTTACCCGTCCATACGACCTCGATGTGGGCGGCGAACGTCCACTTCCTGGAGTGGGAGGGACGTTCGGCGTCACATCGACGTCACGCGGCAGCCGGCCAATAGAAGCGGAGGGGCGGAGATGAGCGGGACGTAAACATCCCGCCCACCTCCTTCCTTCCGCATTGCTGGCCGGGAGCCGCAGGACGCAGGTAAGATCTGTTCATCGTTCCTTGGGTGTCACACACTGCGATGTGTGCTACCCCAGGTACGATGAACAACCTAACGTTCAATTCATGAGGAATGAACGACGTGCGTGCGATGAACGTTTTACCGTTCATTCGCAATCGCACGTAGCTGTTACACGCTACAATGTACCTTACGATGCCGGATGTGCGTCACTTACGACGTGACCCCGCCGACACATCGTAAGATATATTGTAGTGTGTAAAGCGGGCTTTAGGTTAGAAAATGTTATGTAGTAGTGTCTCGATGTAATGTATACTGAAAGATGTAGCAGCGTTGTGTATAAGGTGTATAGGATTGTTTCATAGGAATGTTATGCAGGGATATAGCAATGAATAAGATAAGAATATTATATAGAATGTTTATGTAGGTAAGAGATGAAATCTGCCCAGCTACAGACTGCCAGGATAGAATTAGTTAAGTGTATGACCAACCCATAATGGGAGGGGTTCGTTCCTAGGGTAAGTGACTGTTTCCTGAATGAACATAAGTTAGAGCGCAACCTGTGACACAGACAGACCTCAAGTCTTAGTAGCAGCAGAGCCGCATGATGTGGTTGTTCTGAAGAGAAGGAGACCATTAGGCCGGAGTCACACTTGTACGAATGCCTTGCGTATAACTCGTGCGAGTCTCTCATTGAACCGCCCAGCAGGGCCGCACACTCTCCTGACAGGAGCGGGTCGGTTGCATGTTGCATGTACAGCTGAGACGCTCCTGTCCGGAGAGTGTGCAGCTGTGATGGGTGATGCAATGAGAGACTCGCGCGAGTTACACGCAAGGCACTCGCAAGTGCGATACTGGCCTTACGGAGAATAGCGCGACTGAGGAAAAGACGGAACACTTGAGAAAGAGGCGTAGGTAACCGTGACACAGAGTGATGTAACGGAGCTGGGTCAGCCCACTGACTGAAGGAAAGAGTGACAGAGAGAGACAAAACCTAGTACAAAACAGAGCAAGACAAGGAATAAAGTTGTCGCGGGCGGGGAGGGGACGCTGCGCTCACCACGCTCGGGTCCGGCGCTGCTGCTGCTCGGTGGCTGGAGCGGTGGGCCGGATACGGGGACTCGAGCGGCGCTCCTCGCCCATGAGTGAAAGGGGGAATGGTTTTGGGGATTTATTGTCCGTGACGCCACCCACGGTTGTGGTGAGGTTGTGACACCACCCCTGCTCTGGACGGGGATCCCGGGAGCGATGACAGGGAGCAGCTTGGATGTTGTTCTTCCCCTCCGTGGGTAGGGGGATTGGTTGTCCCGGGGTCCAGTGAGGGAGGGAAGGCAGGCGGGTTACGGGTCCTGGTGAGGTGCAGGGTCGCGAGGGAAGCGCGGTGCCGCACGGCACGGTGGTACTCACTCAGCCAATGACGAATGCAAAGTCTCCGGTAAAACAAACGGCTGGATGGACGGGTCCCACAGACGGCTGCGGTGGTTCTTCTCCTGGTAGGTTGGTGGTGACTGCCTTTCCCTGCACCTGTGTTATGTTCTCGGTTCTGGTGGCTTCCCACCGGTAACCCGCTCCCCAGCTTGGATGGAGGCTGAGGGATCCCCTTTTGCCCGCAGGCTCTGGCCCTGGGAACTGTAGCCTTGGCGGTGACTGTATTTCCCTTCACGGTTTGAGCTGTTGCCTTCAATCGGGTCTTGACTGCTGGGAAACCCCGGAGGTTCCCTTCGCTAACAGATTTGACTGGTTTTACAACGACTGCTAGCCTGGTCGGGGTCCGTAAGCCCTGCCGAGTGGTGCTGGCTTCTCTTCGCTCCCCGATCCGGTACCGGCGAGCCACCGCCCGTCCCCGGTCCTTACGGTTCACGTCAATCAGCCCCTCCTGCAGACGGTCACCACCGTCTGCCAACCTTGCTGTATGTGCCCGGGCCACGGACCCGGACACGGTCAGTCTGCTCCACTACCACTTCACTCCTCAAACTCCAAAACTGATCTCTCTCCTCTCCTCTTCCTTTTCTTGCCTCCAGGACTGTGAACTCCTCGGTGGGTGGGGCCAACCGCCTGGCTCCACCCCCTGGTGTGGACATCAGCCCCTGGAAGGAGGCAACAAGGATTTTTGTTTAACCTAGATGTACCTAGCCGGGGTGTGGGGTGTGTTGTTGCAGTAACTGTGACGTCCAGGCTTGTCCAGGGTGCCACAAAGTGAGTGTCTTGAATGGGTGTCCCCTAGGCGTCTTCAGTAGCTTAATATCTCAGGCCAGCTATAATGGCAACATCTCTCTAAAGTAGGTTTTACACACAGTGACATTGCTTGCGATGTCGCTGGTGAAAGCACCCGCCCCCGTCGGTTGTGCGTCACGGGCAAATCACTGCCCGTGGCGCACAACATCGCTTACACCCATCACACATACTTACCTGCCTAGCGACGTTGCTGTTGCCGGCGAACCGCCTTCTTTTCTAAGGGGGCGGTTCATTTGGCGTCACAGTGCCGTCACTAAGCGGCCGCCCAATAGAAGCGGAGGGGCGGAGATGAGCGGGCCGAACAACCCGCCCACCTCCTTCCTTCCTCATTGCGGGCGGCCGCAGGTACGGTGATGTTCCTCGTTCCTGCGGTGTCACACATAGCGATGTGTGCTGCCTCAGGAACGATGAACAACCTGCGTCCTGCAACAGCAACGATAATCGAGATAGGAACGACTAGTCAACGATCAACGATTACGTAATTTTGATCGTTAACGGTCGTTCCTGCGTTTCACATGCAACGACGTCGCTAACGAGGCCGGATGTGCGTCACGAATTCCGTGACCCCAACGACATCTCGTTAGGTAGTCTCTGTCACTCACCAGTGATGGTAACCGCATACCTGTAAGGCTAAGGGCATTGGCCGTCCATCCATTCTTTAGCTCCTTTTCAACATTGTGCAAGTAGATAGCCATCAAGTTGTTCCGTCCAAAGTTATAGTCTCTAGGAAGATTCTTGTTATCTCATAGTCAGGTTCCTGCTTTGGTGTTGCCAAGAATCACTGACTAACTGCATCCTTTTTTTTTTTTAAATCAGGTTCATTTTTATTTATCGACAAAGTTACATAACATATGTGATGCCCTGGCCTATCAGGTCGTCACAGGGTATTGTGTAATCTGCCCTTCTGTGCAATATCCACCTCCTCCTTGGTTAGGGGTCCCCAACCAATGGTGTTGCCAGCAGCAGCTAATTAAAGTCCTAGGAACACTCTGCACCACACCCACCAGACACACCATTGGACGGCCTGAGTGGAATAGGGTCGCCCACTTAGGGGGTTAGTTAAGGGTAGGTCAGGAGTGTCAGGTGACAGACAGTTGTAGTGAGAGTCAGGAAGTGAGAGGAGGTCAGGAGCTTGGAAGTACTAGGTAGCAGACGGTGGTCTGGGCCTGGTAGGAACTGGACCCCGGGTCGCAGGGGATCGTGACAAGGGGCACGGTATTGTCGAGGAGGACAGCCGGCGGCCTTATACCATCACCGGGCTGGGACCAGGGCACGACGGGGTACGTGGACCCTAGGTCAGGGAGTAGGTTCAGGGAACCTGACAATTGACCCGATGAGAACGGAGCCTTCAAGATCCGCTCTCCACCCGCTTCAAAGGCGGGGTACTAGCCCAACGAGGGGGATAGGACTTTCCACAAAAACGGTCCAGGAAATCCCAAGCGTGAACCCTGAGAGCAAACTCCCTCAGTCAGCCATACTGGGGAGCAGGACCCGACTAGTTTCAATCTATAGGGGCCAACTAAGAAAAGAACAAGGTGCCAAGGGAAAGGTCATAGATCATCAGGCAACACCAGTGGGAAAGGGACCCAAACGTGCTCCCCTCAGCAGCAGCGATGTCCAGAACTTTGATTTACTAAGTTGTCGGTGTCAGCTTTATGGACTGAGTGAGTACGCAAGTGACCCTTACCTCCCCAACGGCACGTCCCCGTCACCATCACCGAGTCCCGGGGCATTCCCCTAACCCGTGGAGGGGTTAAACACCTAGCTGCCCACTCCATCGCCACCGGGTACTCCTCAGCTGCAGCGGTGGTACTCCATCTTGCCACACACCACGGGTGGCGTCATGAACTTTAACCAAACAGCCCCATGTAAATATTCCCCTTTTTATTTGAGTGGCCACACGACCCCGACCCCCCCGGGTCCGGACGCCCCTCGAGCCACCGCGGATCCGGATCCGAACAGCCCGGCTGCTGACGCGGGGGCGGCACACATAGATAAGTTTATTTCCCCGGACTAACGGCATCCTTAAAGCACTATATGACCTGCACATCCGTACTAGTCACTAGCGGTTCCCTATCTAAACTTTTAACAGGAAACAGTCACTTACCCTATGAACTAACCCCTCCCCTTGTGGGCTAGTCCCAAGCTTAACTATTGCTTGCCCTACATTCAGTTACTGGGCAACTTCCTATCTTATCTTACTTTCCTACATGGATATTACATTATTTATCACACTATGTATTATGATACCTACAAACAGTGTCATACTCTAGACTACTAAGTACACTATACACAAATACGAAGACGCAATTCACATTATAACACATAAACACATATGATGACTTCAGGGGCAGGAACACACAGCCACCCTCCTACATACAGGCCGTATATACTGTAAAGAGAACAACTGAAAGAATAGGTGCAGACAGGATGAAAAAAAGTCCTTTTCAGCAAAAATAATGCAGCAATCTGCAACATTTGCATGTTTTACAAGGTTGCAAATTTGCTGCGGATTTTATCCTATGAATTGCAAAGAGTAAACTCCATTGAGAAACTCTGCAGAAAAAATTGACATGTGACTGTAATGGGAACCAATCAGGACCCCTCACTGTTCTCAATTACTAATACAAAAAAACCCATAAAAAATGCAAATACAGTAGTCAGCATTTCATGAATTATACTAACTCCTCAATCACTGAAGAGTAAACTTTAACCCTTCAGTCTTGAATATACTAAAGAGGCAGGACTAGTCCTGTGGGACGTATCTTCCTCTGAACTAGAATTTCAGAGATTCACTCCAAGGCCGGCTTCTCACTTGCGATTTTCTCGCAGTAGAGCAATGCGAGAAATTCTTGCATTGCACTCGGACACATGTTAATCAATGAGGCAGCTCCCTTCTGCTATTTTTTTCTCAGTCCAAATCGGACTGAGAAAAAAATTGCAGCAAACTGCGTTTTGGAGAGTTTCTCGCGCGAGTCTCTCCAATGCAACTCTATGGGAGCAGGTAAATAAATGGATGTCACACGGACCGGCACTCACACCATCCTAGTGACATCCGTTTTTCTAAATACATTTATCGCATGTTTCACAAAACACTGGAAATGAGTGAGGTCTCACAATGTCGGCCAATCTCTACCTCTGTCAGTCGGTCTCTCCCTCTCGGTCTCTATTCTCTCTCTGTAGGTCGGTCTGTCAGTCGGTCTCTCTCTCTGTCGGTTTCTCTCTCTCTCTCTGTCCATTGTCGGTCTATTCCTTTTCCCCCCTCTCTCATACTCACCAATCCCCGATCACCAGCGCGGCGCTGCACGGCGTTCACACTGTGGCGGCTTCTCCTCTTTTGAAAAAGCCGGCCACTCATTATTCAATCTTGTATTCCCTGCTTTACCCGCCCACCGGCGCCTATGATTGGTTGCAGTCAGACACGCCCCCACGATGAGTGACAGCTGTCTTACTGCAACCAATCACAGCTGCCGGTGGGCGGGTCTATATCATGCAGTAAAATAAATAAATAAATAATTTAAGAAAAAACGGCGTGCGGTTCCCCCCAATTTTAATACCAGCCAGGGTAAATCCACACAGCTGAAGGCTAGTATTGTCAGGACGGGGAGCCCCACGTTATGGGGAGCCAACCACCCTAACAATATCAGCCAGCAGCCGCCCAGAATAGCCGCATCCATTAGATGCGACAGTCCCGGGACTGTACCTGGCCATCCCGAATTGCCCTGGTACGGTGGCAATCGAGGTAATAAGGAGCTAATGGCAGCAGCCCATAGCTGCCACTAAGTCCTAGATTAATCATGGCAGGCGTCTCCCCGAGATACCTTCCATGATTAACCTATAAGATTAAGAAAATGAAGACATACACCAAAAAATCATTTATTTGAAATAAATAACAAAAAAAACCCAACCCTCTTTCACCACTTTATTCAAGTCCACAAATACCCTTCCATGTCCGACGTAATCCACAGAGGTCCCTCGAAGCTGTCAGCTCTGCTACATCGGAAGCTGACAGAGAGCGGCACAGACCAGACCGCTCTCTGTGAGCTCCCCGCAGTGACTGAAGTGAGTCGCGCTATCAGCGATGACGTCACTCAGGTTACCCGCGGCCACAGATCTCAGCAGGAGGACTTCAGCTGTGGCCGCGGGTAACCTGAGTGACGGCACCGCTGATCGCGCGGCTCACTGCGGTCACTCAGGGGATTTGCGGTCACTGAAAATCAGGGGCCATGCCACACAGACAGAGCCGCAGGATGACAATGAAGTCGGGTGACGTTCAACTCACATAGCACTCGCATGACGCTCACATGTCATACGGATGCTATGTGAAGAAAAAAACACACACTGTACGCAGACCACACGCAGATCACACGCAGGATACTCGACTCACATTTTGAGCCGAGTATCGCTGTGATTTATAAAACGCCAGTGGAGAAGAGCCCTAAGGGCCCCCTAAGGGCTCTTCTCCACTGGCGTTTTTTTAATCACAGCGATACTCGGCTCAAAATGTGAGTCGAGTGTCCTGTGTATGTCCTGCGTGTGGTGTGCGTACGGTTTGTTTTTTTTCCTCACATAGCATCCGTATGACATGTGAGTGTCATGCGAGTGCTATGTGAGTTTTTAGGCAAGCAGCGTCAGACTGACTATGGGAGAAAACTTCTGTAAAATCAGGCCTGGCCGCGGTTACCTGCACTGAGCTCCAGAGCTGTAACCTGAGCTCCAGCGTCTGCCTGGTCTGTTTGCAGCTGTGCTGACCTGAACAGCAGTCGCCGGGGAATCAATCACTCGGCGCTCGCTGTTCAGGCTGCACTCTGGAACTCAGGGGACAGCTCCGGGGTTCAGTGCAGGTAACCCCGGCCAGGACTGGTTTTACTGGAGATTCCTCCGGTAGCCAGTCTGACGCGGTATGCAAGTGTCAGGATCCGTGTGACATGCGCATGCCACCCGGATTCTGACTTTCTCCTCACCCCCATAGGATTGCATGGGGGTGAGAGAGCTGAGAACCGCATCAAATCGCAGCATGCTGCGATTTCAAGGAGAGCCCGTGTATCGTCTGAAAAAAAACGGGGAAATGGAGGCTGCATCATAAGAAACCCTTTCTCAGATTGCAATCCGTTTTTCCATGCGATGGAATTTAGAGAAAAAAAACGCCAGTGAAGAAGAGCCCTAAAGGGACAATGATTGCTCAAACCAAGCACAGGCGCTCGGTGCGTGCACCTTCCCCGCTGCTTATTTTCCCTCTATCCCTCCTCCTCCTTCTTTGATTAACATCTCTGGATTCATAGAGCAAGAGAAGGTTTGAGATAAAGTGAAAACAAGCTGATGGAAAGCTGCATTAAATGTTTGTCCCTGCCATGATGCACCGAGTGCTTGTGCTTGGTTTGAACAGTCACTCTTCCTGACCGAGATCCTTTAAATTCCTCACCACTTATCAATTTACATTTAGATATTTGTTGCATGCATTCACAAACATTTTTTAAATCTCATCTAATTTAGTGACACTTTATTCTGATGAGGATTTTATGTCCTCAGATCTGTTAGGCCAGATTCACACATTGCGTATTGGGTATGGCTTATTCCACAGCTTATCAGCACACTTTTTTCTGCAGTATCTACACCTGTGACATGCATGCAGATTTGGCTACAGATTTTGTGTAACTTGTGTGCGGATTTCATTCTTTCTATTGTATTGTAGACAAAAAAAGTATTTGCGGAGTTAAAAAAAAAAAGCAACAAAGGCCAATTTCTGTGTGGCACCCCTCATCCAAAAAAAGTAACACAATACTGAGATCAGATTAATTTAAAATTAATCAATTTTGGGAACCCTCCGTTAACGTGCCAAATTTGGAAAAAATTGGTGCTAAATTCGAGATGTGTGAACGTGGCCAAAATTTTAAAAAATCGGTACTAAATTTGAGATGTGGGAACCCTCCGTTAAAGTGGCCAAAATTGGAAAAAATCTGTCCTAAATTTGAGATGTGGGAACCCTCCGTTAAAGTAGCCAAAATTGGAAAAAATCGGCACTAAATTCGAGATGTGTGAACTCTTTGTTAAAGTGGCCAAAATTGGAAAAAATCGGCACTAAATTCGAGATGTGTGAACTCTTTGTTAAAGTGGCCAAAATTGGAAAAAATCGGCACTAAATTCAAGATGTGTAAACCCTCCGTTAAAGTGGCAAAAATTGGAAAAAATCGGCACTAAATTCGAGATGTGTGAACCCTCCGTTAAAGTGGCCAAAATTGGAAAGAGTTCTGAGAGTAAAGTTGCTTGCCGGATGACATGGTAAGACTACGTGGAATAGAAATCAGAAATGAAATGTGAACGGATAAATGGGAACGGCACATAGTAGGTAGCGCAGAATCAGAGCAATGGTTTTCGGTCAGTTCTGCAACCCGTAATGATTTCTGCTTTATGGTAAGTTAATAACGTAATGATAGTTTTTTTTTGGGTGAGGGGTGGAGGGCACAGGTGAAGCTTATAAATGACTTAAGCAGGCCTCCCCAGGCCATTCCTCTTTTGTATTATTATTTGCTAACCCAACTCTCTATCAATATTCGGCCCGTTGGCTCCGGGTTCAGAGCGCTGGGCCGCGGCATGTGGTGCCTATGGAGTTTTAAGCAGGTCTCGGTGTGATTGGTGGCTGTGTCACTGTGAATATTTTTCAATGTCACACTTTGAGCCGCTGCTGTCAGACAGTGTGCGCTGCCTGCTCTGCCCCTGCACACCATGATCGCAGTATTAATGGCAGCTGTTCCCAGAGGCTCCTGTGATGAATATTGTTTAGTTATCGCTGCCGTGTTCGTGCTGCAGGACATCATTACCTTACTGCAATGAGGCTACGAGTTTTCAATTCCATTTTCATTAACTCCTGAGCGGCCAATGTGGAGAAACATATTGGCCGTCCGGTTACACCGATTTAAAGTTGTTTTTTTCTTTTAGTCAAGTAAATGGCCCCAATTGTAAAGTTATAAAATCTATGCACCCCCATGCACCTGAACAGACCTGTGTGGCGAATGTCATATGTACTAGGCCATTGCACGGCAGTATAAGGCTATATGCACACGCAGCGGATTTGGTGCAGAAACTTTCTGCATGAAATCTGCACCTTCTGGCAGAAAAATGAACCAAACACTACATGTGTTTTGATGCGGTTTTGTGCCATGCATTTTTTAATGAAGTCAATGCCTGGAATGGCTAAAATAAATGCACCAACAATTGACATGCTGCAGATTATTTTCTGCACCAAATCTGCAAGTAAAAAATGTGCAAAGTGTGCAGGAGACTTTAGGATTCTCATTGACTTTGCTGGAATAGCTGGCATGAAGATAGACGTGCAGATTTGGGCCACAATCTGCACCAAATTTGCATCAAAAAATGCATTATGCCTATACAGTCTAAGGGGTACTTTGTACGTTGTGACATCGCTACTGCGATATCATCGGGGTCAAATCGAAAGTGACGCACATCCGGCGTCGGTAATGTCGTTGCAACGTGTAAAGCCTAGATGCGCTGATAAACGATCGCAAAAGCGTCGTAAATCGGTGATCTGTGTAGTGTCGGACATTTTCATAATGTCACACCAATAGGAGATACGATGTTGTTCCTCGTTCCTGCGGCAGCACACATCGCTGTGTGTGAAACCGCAGGAGCGAGGAACATCTCCTTACCTGCCTCCACCGGCTATGCGGAAGGAAAGAGGTGGGCGGGATGTTTACCTCCCGCTCATCTCCACCCCTCTGCTTCTATTGGACGACTGTCGTTTGACGTCGCTGTGACGCCGCACGACACGCCCCCTTAGAAAGGAGGCGGTTCGCCGGCCAGAGCGACGTCACAGGGCAGGTAAGTGCGTGTGAAGCTGCCGTAGCGATAATGTTCGCTACGGCAGCTATCACAAGATATCACATGTGCGACAGGGGCGGGTACTATCGCGCTCGGCATCGCTAGCATCGGCTTGCGATGTCGCAGCATGCAAAGTACCCCTTAGGCCTCCTGCAGACGTCAGTGATTCTTGTATGTATGTTACTGATTTTTCATGTACCAGAATCATTGACATACGCAGACCCATTAAAATCAATGGGTCTGCACACAGTGATTTTTAACTGACCATGTTTCCGTGCAGCGTAGATAAATGTCTGTGTGCTCCGCATGGAGACAAGTCTGTTTTTTGTCTGGCATATCTGATGTCCCAAGGACCACACTAGGGTGTGATCCGTGAAACACGTACCAGAAAAGTCACGTACATTTAAAATGAAAAGCTTTTTAAACTCACTGTCGCTGCTTCCAGGCCGGTTAATTATGCTCCTGCATATGCAGTTATGCACTGCAGAGCCGAACCCGGAAGTAGCTGCAGCAGTGAAAGACACAATGGCTGGACACAGGAGAGCAGGAGTGCTGATATAATGGACAGCGGGATCGTGGACAGGTGAGTAGTAGTGTTGAGCGGACCCGAACTTTAAAAATCCGGATCCGCGCGGTTTCAGCGTCCGATCCGGACCCGGGTATCCGGCTGCACGATCCGGATTCGTTTTTTTTTTTTCTCTCTCTCTCTTCCTCTCTCTCATTATTGACAGTCCGCTCAACTCTAGTGAGTAGATCTCAATGTATTATCACTGACAGCACACTGAGATCACACATGTGCCAAAATTACGGCACACGGAGAGACATACGCATGTTTAACACATCAGAGAAAAACATTTGTGTTTTTCTCTGACGTGTGAAAGAGGTCTTAGGCACACGTTGGTGTTTTGACATGAACCGTGTATGTGTGTGGAGCGCACACGTGTCCATGTGCTCCACACGGCAACATGAATGTTTCCTGCTGTCAGCACGAATGTCACACAGAATATACACTGATGTGATCTGTGTGACATCAGGTTGCCGAAAAAACACATTTCCCTTAACAAAAAAGAATTTTTTATACTTACCTGTCTCTGGCGATGCCTTTGCTTCCGGGCCTGCTCATTATGCTCATGAATATTCACTGCACTGACTGTGGACCCGGAAGTAACAGCAGCGCTGGAGATAGGTAAGGATGAAAGTTCATGCTGTCTGTATGCTATCCAGATGTCACACAGCTGGCACTCGAACAGCACATGTAGAACACACAGGGACACACGGATGGCCTTACGTACCTGCACCACAGACCGTCACACACGTGCGTTTAATTCACGGACATGTGAAGGTCCAAGTGGTATAAATACTGACATCATATTAGGGAACTGCATGGCAATCTGGGACTGTAGTCCTTGGATCTATACTTTCCTTTAAAATTGAAGTCAACAATAAAGACAAGAGGAGCACGGACTGAGAATCTGTGGGGAACATACTAGACATGTGAGTGATACAGGTTTATTTCAAAATAACATAACTATTCACAGTCTCAGAGCTAAAGGAAATGAAGCTTCGCTAATTGCCAAAAGTTTTGTCCCAGTAGTTCAGAATGACGTTAAAGAAGGAGTGGCGAAATGAAACAACATTTTAGTAATATGGAAATTTATTGTACTGAAGTTGAAAATCGGACAATGGTTAAAAAGGAAGGTGACATTTACTATGTGAATACTACATGACTATAAATGAGTGAATCCATTCAATGCAAATAAAATTTGGGTCAAATTTTAGGAAATATGCTTGGCCCGGTGAATTCAAACAATTTGGAATTTGATTCACATGAATTGGAAAGAAAATTGCTGCTGATATTTTTCCCAATGCAGATGCCTTTGATGATCTCAGCTGCGGGTGCACAGACTTTCCGATAATGACTTGCAGCTGGTATAGTGTAGCTAACCAGGAAGAGCTATCATATCCTGTATAAAAGCAGAGGCAGGGAACGAAGGTGCTATTTGGTGGTGAGATACAGATATTGTGTTTACCCATAGTTATATAGGTTGAGGTAACTTTGATATTACCAAGGCTGTGTTTGTACTAATGAGGTTGAAATGTGTAGGTACAGTCCTAGGAGACCCCAGAGAGTAACACACTGACTCATTAATGAGGTCCTGACACGGCGACGTCAGGATCTGTTCAAACTGCAGAGCTTGACAGGCAACCGGATGTCTTCTAGTTTTTCAGCCAGAGCTGGGTGTTGGCTGTTTAATGTGCTCTGTTCCTCAGGAGTTAATTCCTGGGGAACTTTGCTAGGAGCTCAGGTTGCCAATTGACAATCAAAGTCACTTACTTCCTATATAGAATCATGGATGTCACTGCTCAGCGGTGATTATAGCTTTAACTTTTGCTCCAAGAGATACTGGTCTTGTTGGTGAACCTGTTTATGGTGATCTTTGTTGCGATATTGAGTGGTGTGGACGTTCCCCAGTTGTGCGTTACTTCATTCCCATTTTCTTTGCTCCCCTATACACATATTGTCTCTCCTATGTATTTTGAGTGCAGTGTGTACGAGTTTCCATTTTCCCTTGTACGTGTCATTTTGTGAGGTATTTGGGTTCTCTGGCCCGGCCCAAGGGTGGGACAGAGGGGGAGTAAGATCAGGGCTCGGACAGGAGTCAGGGTAATGCTGGGGGCTCGGACCTAGCTACCATCAAGCCTACCACTGAAATAGGGGACAGCACAGGGTCTCGAGTCTGAGGATAAACGTGAAGATGTGAACAGCTCACCAGACTGTTGAATGAGGGTGCGGTGCCCAGAAACCTGACTGGCAGTCAGGTGAAACTTGAGAAAAAAGTGAAGGAAAATCCAGCATCCGCATATAAAATTAAAACATGGCTTTATTGAAAAAATTTAAAACTAGGAAAAAACATGACAATATTCCAAGTAGACTAGATAGTCTGTCTACGCGTTTCGAACAGCTAACCTGTTCTTAATCATGACAACATTAAATGCAAACATATATATATATATATATATATATATATATATATATATATATATATATATATATATATCCCTACACCAATTGAGGTGGAGCTCTACAGAAATCAACCAATATGGAAGACACTTGGAAACAAATCCAAGCAAAATCCACAAAAAAAAAAAAACACGAAGAAAATGATCTTTGTAGATTGATATATAATCCCAATGTTGATAGTATAGAATATATGCTTCAAAAACAGCATCATCAATCACTCTCATTTATATCTCCATCATAATATCAGAATAGAAAATAAAATAAATAAATCATTTGAAAATCCGATAAAATGTGATAGATGTGTTTTTGCAAATTATTATTTATTTTATATGTTACAATATTCTAATTATATATCAGTTTGCAAAATTACAATTATTTATACCTATATATGATGTTATTTTTTCATTAATACATTTTCTATTCTGATATTATGATGGAGATATAAAGGATTGAGTCTACTTGGAATATTGTCATGGCTTTTTCTAGTTTTTAATTTCTTCAGTAAAGCCATCTTTTAATTTTATTTGCGGATGCTGGATTTTCCTTCACCTTTTTCTCAAGTCTGAGGGCCAGCCTAAGGGCCCCTGACCTGTCATACATACTCCGTGATATTGCCTATTTGAGGCAAATTGATTTTGTGCAAATGCTTTGGAAAAGTTCAGCAAAGCTTCCAAAGTTAAATTTTAAAGGTTTTAGTTCTAGTTTTTTGTTTAGTTCTTTAGTTTTCATGTTTGTTATGTGAATTTTACGATCCTTAGGCCTCGGTTTCACTTGCGCACAGCTTCCGATGTGAGAGCATCGGAAGCGATTTGCTAATGACCCCCTTCTGCGAGCGCCAGCCGAGGGTCATGTGACTGTGATGCGATCTTGCAATCGGATCACAGCTGTGGAGAAGAGGGAGGGACACTTTCTCCTTCTCCTCCCCGGCCTGTATCTGCATCTGCGTATATCGCACTGCGGTCGGATGACATGCGAGTGCAGTGTGATGTTTCAGGCACTCCCATAGACTTGTATGGGGGTGCATGAGCCAAGACTCGCTGCCAAATGCAGCATTCTGTGATTCATATTTCATGCCGATATGGCATGAGAAATCAATCGCAGATGGACACTGCTCCATAGTTTTGCACTGGTGCGAGTGCAGTCCGATGTTTTATCAGATTGCACTTGTCCGTGCAAAACGCAAGTGGAACTGTACCCTTATAGGAAGGTACGCTTGACAGGCCTTCCACTCTATATGGAGAATCTGGAGATTGCGATTTGGAGCTCAATTGTTAACTGGCAGCAGTTTCGAGGCTCATTACACACTGCGACCTAAATGATTCTGATGACCACCATCTGGAAAGGCAACTGACGATGGTGATTATTTTTTTATTAGCAATTCATTACTCACAGTAGATTGTAAAAAAAATAAAGTCATCCATCACAAACATTATAACAGTTGGTCAAACAGGATTGGTCAGATACAGAATTTCCGCAAAGGAAGTGCTGCAGATTTGCATTGCAAAGAGTGAAATCTGCAGTAAAAAAACCTACAAAGTGAATTAACTACAGAAT
Source organism: Anomaloglossus baeobatrachus (assembly GCF_048569485.1). Classification (NCBI taxonomy): domain Eukaryota; kingdom Metazoa; phylum Chordata; class Amphibia; order Anura; family Aromobatidae; genus Anomaloglossus; species Anomaloglossus baeobatrachus. The sequence continues at coordinate 53,928,885 of NC_134357.1, read as the reverse complement.
AAAAATTGTTACCCAGGTCAATTGTCTCAGCTGTGTATGTGGATGACATCCTGAAATGTGAGTTCTTCAAACTCAGGGAACGTGCCCACGATCAGGATCCGCTGCATCCTGGACGCTTGGGTCTTGACCTGCAGGGTCACGAGTCTCCTCCACTGGAAGCCGCAGCTGCTCGTGCCTATGATCCGGGCTCGGGCAGTTGCGGTCTCTCTCTTCTGTTCTCCTTGCGGAGAATGCTTGAGACTCTGCAACAAATAATTGACATGTTTGCAGCTCAGAATGCCACATTGCAGGTCAGTTTACGCCGCGGGCAGTACATGTATGGCGCCCCTGACCTGGTCAGGTGCGAGCAGGGTACGGTCACCAAGATGGAGGCAGCAGACAGCAACGGCGGGAACGCTAATATTAATGGGGGTGCTGTGGGCAATGGTGGAACCCCTGCACGGACACTTCCAATGGGCACCATATTTAGTGTGCTACCAAAATTCGATGGCAATAACATGGCACTGTGCGACTGGGTGTCCCGGCTGTAGAGCACCCTGAAAGTGTATAACATCGGCCCAGAGACATCGCTTTGACTGCCCTAGAGGGAGAAGCACGTAGAAATGTCTGTCTACAACCAGAACCCACCCGTAGTACCCTGAAAGAGTTAGTTGGATTCTTGGAAGAGATCTATGGCGAGACTGCTAGCGCGGGACATCTTCGCGCCAAATTTTTTTCGAGGCTGCAGCGGGAAGAAGAAGGGATCTCTCAGTATGCAACAGCACTACAAGAAGTGTTAGCGAAGGTCCAGAGAAAGGAGTCAGATGGACTCGGCGGCATAGGCTCTACCGACCAGATACTCCGGGAACAGTTTATTCAGGGATTGCATAGCGTATCCTTGCGGCGAGCCCTGGCAGAACGGGTCCGAGCGAATCCGGCTCTTACTTTTCGTCAAATCCTAGCAGAAGCAGTAGCCCGAAGTAAAGAAGAAAGTTACGCATCTGGGGTGGTGCGCGTCCAAACCGCCACCTCCAGAGTGGACCCAAACTGCCAGGTGGGACTGGTCCAGGTGGTGCAAGATTTACAGAAATCCGTTCTCAATGTACAGGAGAAGCTGATCCAGATGGAGCAAAGAATGAGGGACTTGTCTGGTGAACATGCCTACCCAGCTGCATCCTCCTCCTTCCAACCTGGCCCATCATACTCACGCAATATTTCCTCGGCTCTACCAATGGGGGACTGGAGGCTGCAGGCTTCCTCTCGTCAGCCACCAGAGGCACGAGGTATTCCCCAGCGAGGAGAAGACATCCACTGCTGGGGATGTGGAGGTCGGGGGCATATTGCCAGGGGGTGCCGGAATAACACTCAAAGCCAACGGAAGCTATCGTTAAACTACCAACCCCCGCAGTAGTGCGGCACTCTGCGGGGGAGGCGAGAAGGGAGGCCGCTCCGTATCGTAACGAACATTTGATCGCTGGTTGTCCCATGCTACGTGCTGAATTCGAGAGTGTCCCAGTGAATTGCTTGATAGATACTGGGTCACAAGTGACGACGATGCCAGAAGCATATTTCAATCAACATTTCCAGACACTGGCCAGGCCAGAGAAAGAGACCCTGATCCGGGTGATTGCTGCTAATCAACAACCGATCCCGGTCACAGGAGTTGTGTGGATGAATGTTCGCATCTGTGGGCAAGAAGTGAGGAAAAAAGGGATCCTACTAGTCCCCGAGCCCATCAACGAAGATGTACCTGTAATATTGGGGATGAATGTCCTACATGAATTAGATCAGATTATGTTCACCAAACGGGGACCCGGATACTGGAAGCAAGCTACTACACATAAGCCAACACAGGAAGCACTTCAACGGCTGATCCGCGTCTGTGGGACGCAGAAGAGTGTGCCATCTCATCAGACGGTAGGGGTCATCAGGGCTCCTGGGAAGGAACCTATAATCCTGCCTCCCGGCCGAGAAAGTATATTACACCTCCCAGTGGGAACCTATCGCAATCTCGATGGGATAGAAGTGATTGTTCAGCCTGTAGCAACCGGAAGAGTGGACCAAGAAGTTATGATAGCTCGTACGGTAGCTGTGGTCCAACAAGGACGTGTCCCTATGAGAGCCTTGAATGTGGGCCCTGGTGAGGCCACCTTGCCTCGAGGGACGGATCTGGCCCTGGTGTACGTACATAAAGGCGAGGTAATGAGTCATAAAGAGATATCCTTATTGCCGATAGAAGGTGTGGGGTGGACCCTAGCAGTCTCTGCGAGGGCCAAAGAGATGCCATCCCCAGAGTGGACTGGAAAGGCCATCCTCGATCAGATGGAAGTGGATTTGAATTCGCTGGGCCCTGAACGTGTGCAAGCAGTAGAAGCTAAGCTGTGGGAGAACCAGGCCACATTCGCTCGCCACGCTGAAGATTTCGGCTGCACTGAAGCCATCATGCATGAGATACCGACCGGGGAAGCTCGTCCGATTCGAGAACGGTACCGACAGATCCCTCCCAAGATGTACCAAGTGGTAAAGACGTTACTGAAGCAGATGCTGGATTCAGGAATAGTGCAGGGCAGCCAGAGCCCTTGGGCGGCCCCGGTGGTACTCGTCAAGAAAAAGGATGGAACCATCCGGTTCTGTGTAGACTACAGAAAACTCAACGCTTGTACCGTTCGCGACTCGTACCCATTACCACGAATTGAAGAATCCTTGACAGCCTTGGGGAAGGCCAAGTACTTCTCCATCTTGGATCTAGCAAGCGGGTACTGGCAAGTACCTGTGGTGGAAAAAGACAAAGCCAAGACCGCGTTCATCCTCCCGATGGGATTGTTTGAGTTTAACCAGATGCCCTTCGGACTCTCCAATGCTCCGGGCACGTTTCAACGGCTGATGGAAAAGTGCTTGGGAGACATAAATTTTGAAGCGACCCTGATCTATCTGGATGACATCATCGTGTTCTCGGCCACGTTCAAAGAACACCTTGACCGGCTTGGACAGGTACTCGGGAGACTGCAGGCTCATAACCTGAAGGTGAAGCCCAAAAAATACCACCTCTTCAAGAGAGAGATAGAGTACCTGGGCCACACAGTGTCACAAGATGGAGTCCTACCCTCCGCAGAAAAGGTGGCGGCCATTCAAAAGTGGCCACTCCCTCGAACGGTGAGGGAACTCAAGGCATTTCTTGGACTCGCCGGGTATTACCTCCGGTTCGTCAAAGACTTCGCAAAGGTGGCGGGTCCTTTGAACGAGCTGCTGAGGGGGACCGCCGGAGTGTCGAAGAACCAGGGCATCTCTTGGGCTCAGAGACAAGATGAGGCTTTTCAGGCTATGAAGAATGCCCTTACTTCAGCCCCGATCCTGGCCTATGCGGACTTCGACCGACCATTCCTGCTGTACACAGATGGTAGCCTTCATGGACTCGGTGCCGTATTGTCTCAGATGCAAAATCGACATGAGAGAGTCATTGGCTACGCCAGTAGGTCCCTGCGGGACAGCGAAAGGAACCCCCACAATTACAGCTCCTTTCGACTAGAGCTCCTGGCCCTAGTGTGGGCCATGACAGAGAAATTTGCTTCCTGACAGGAACCAAGATCCAGGTCCGGACAGACAATAATCCTCTGGCCCACCTTGAGAATACCAAATTGGGAGCCTTGGAACAACGGTGGGTGGCTCGCCTTGCAAAGTTTGACTTTACCATCTGTTATCGCCCTGCTACCGAAAACGCAAATGCGGATGGGCTGTCAAGAGTGACGGTGGAGACCCCAGTGGGGGATCTCGATGAACGATTAGAGGAGGAAGAAACGCCAGACTTTAGCAAGTTTGGGCCCTCGGTGGTTGCGTCCCAGTTGAGTAGGCAGGCTTGCACACTGCCCCGGTCCCTGGGGAGAACCAATGAAGAATGGGGACGTGCTCAAGAGGCAGACGAAGGGCTGCAACAGATGAAACACTGGGTAACTGAGAAGCAGAAGCCAGACAAACAAGAAAGGGCTAACCTGGACGCCGAGATGAAGAGTGTCTTACACCAGTGGGATAGACTGGAAGTTCGAGGATCAGTGTTATATCGTAAGAGACAACAGCCAAAAGATATAGAAGCAAGATGGCAGGTGGTCATACCTGGAAAAATGGCTCAAGAGGTAGCTAAGGAAGCTCACGAGTTTGGCGCTCACTTCGGACCTGCAAAGACCTACCAATGGTTACAGCAGTACGTGTACTGCCCCAGGTTGGAGTCTGTGTGGAAGAGGTTTGCCGGCAATGTCGAGTATGCGACCTCGTTAAAAGCACCGAACAAAGGGCACCCATTCAGACCATACAGACCAAAGAACCGCTAGAACTGTTGATGATTGATTATCTCCTCGTGGGACACTCCACTCGGGGACTACAATACTGTTTGGTTATGACCGACCATTTCTCCAAGTTCGCTGTAGTCACCCCGACTAGAGATCAGACTGCTGAGTCGGCGGCACGGGCCATCTGCCAAGACTTCATCCGGGTGTATGGATGCCCGAAGCGGATCCACTCCGATCAAGGTGCATGTTTTCAAGGCAAGGTGATGGAGGAATTATGTCGTATGTATGACATCGAGCGATCTCGGACTACACCTTACCATCCCCAAGGCAATGGAGCATGTGAACGCTTCAACCGAACTCTACTTCAAATGCTGAGAACATTAGAGGAAGATAAGAAGGCATGTTGGCCGGATTACCTGGCAGAACTGGTCTGGGCCTACAATAACCGAGTTCACTCCACTACAGGTTACACCCCATATCTACTGCTGTTTGGAAGAGTTGGGCGAGAAATCATCGAGCTGAATTTGGAGCAGCCAGAGGATTTCATGGAACGAACTATCACTTCGTGGGTGAAAGAACATCGACAACGATTACAGACGATACGTCGGTTGGCTTGTCAACAGCTACAGAAGAAAGAACATATGAGCCCTAAACCGATTCAAGAGATACCGCTTCAACCTGGAGATCGAGTGTTAGTCAGAGAGAAACGCCCCAAGGGTAAACTGAGGGAAAGATGGGAAGTTCAACCCTACAGAGTAATCGAACGGGTGTATGCTGACGGCCCGGTCTACAAGGTGCAAATTGAGAATGGAGCGTCCGGCCCTAGAGTACTACACAGAAATATGTTGCGACCATGTCGGTCTGAAGCTCTTTCTACGCCAAGATCTCCTGCAGTCTCTGCCCCACTCCCTGAACTTACGTCATCTGTGTGTGAAGTCGATGATGACTGGTGGACAGTCCCCGATGCAGGGGGGGACCCTCAGCCTACTGGAAACGGAGATCCCATGGATGAGCCACTACCGCCACGGGAAGAAGAGACCAGCCAAGATTCCACTGCAGCTCCCACAGCAAGCGTTCCTCCGGAAGCTAGTCAAGCCGGGCCTGATAGTCAAGATCTTAGAAGATCTCAGAGGTCTACTGCAGGGGTTCCACCAATCCGATATGTTGAACAATGTACTAGGTCTGCTGTACTGCCATTGTTGTCTCCTCTACAGGTTTGAACCTTCCTTCAAAACACAGTGGGCTCGAAGCTGTGATGGCCGAGGACGACCATCATTAAGTGGGGAGGCATATTGGGGGGTGCTACTGTTTTTTGTGTTTCTTGAACCTGTAATAGTTGGAGCACCGTGCTATTGAGCGGACCAGCTAGAGAATACAAAAGTGTTGTTAAATCACGTTTTTGCCACTGTATACCCCGTGCCTGAACCTGCCTTCTCCACATCTTCCCCCGCCTGTTAATAAATACACCCTTTTTGTTCGCACCTCGTCTTGTGTACTGTAACCTACTCTGCACTGCGGTGGTCCTCTCAGCCATCGCTTCACAGGCACCACTGAGTACTGCACCCATGCTGGGTCAGTACAAAACAGGTAATCCCAGAGGCTGACTAGGGTGTGGACACACAGACACGAAGTAACCAGGAACACACACTCAGCTTAGAGGGGACCCCTGGGCAGACCCAGGGAGGGAACGTAGCTCTCGCATCCCAGCTAGTGGTGGGTGTGGGACTGGAGACATGGAGTTGTGCAGAGGCAGCCAAAGGAGCAGGAGGTGTAGAGCCGCGTCTGGAGGGCAGAGCAGAGGAGCAGGGCCCTGACAGACACTGCACCAGTCAGTGGCTGCTGGCGGGGGAGAAAGACTACCCTGTGGTGCCGCCTGAAAACTACCTGGGGCAGTAGCAAGAGGTGGCTGAGTACCGCCGGTAGTCCAAGTGACTCGCCCACCCCAGGGCTATGGGACACCCGGTGCCGGGCCGGACTAGTCCGGTGGTAGTCAGTGGTGGCTGGGCCCGGCTCCGTGGCCCTGGTGGGTGTCAGTTGAATATGTGGCTTGCTTGTTAACGGTTGTGTTCGTGACGCCACCTGTGGCATGCGGCTATTAAGCCGCCGCTGCTGTGTGAGGCCTCCGGGATGATGATATAGCAGCTATGGTAGTACTGCTCCCCACAGGTGGAGCAATGCCCGGGGCACAGTTGGTGCTTGTGAAAGTCTATGGTGCTGTGTGACTAACACGGTGCAGGGCCGACAGGCGAGGAAAGAACCAGGCACAAACAACAGTCTCTTTACCTTTTCCTCTTTTACTCTGGGAACAGTCCAGTCCTGGGAGACCGTTACAGGTGGTGATGGGGATCCGGTCGGCCTGGGAGTACTTGGGGTGATCTTTCTGGCCAGCTGAGTATGAGGCCTACTCCTGTACCTTTCTTGGTGATGATAGGACCCTGCTTCTCTGAATCCAGCAATGGCCCTCTTCGCTGCTGGGACCAATGGCACGTCCCTTCCCTCTGTAGGTGGCTGCGCAGGCCCACTCTCTGGTGCTTCTCCGCTGGGGTCCACACCGGGCCCTGATGCTGCAGCTGTACCTTGGATGTGTCTGGGCCAGGGGCTTGCAGCTCCCCTGCCCTTCGGATTCGGCTACCAGGGACGGATTTTATACCCTGGCAACCACAGACTCCGATGTCCGAGTCTCTCTGCTGCCTCTCAGCTACTCCTGCTTCTCTGGGCCAAACTGCTCCAGCTCTAGGCCCCAGATTCACAGGACAGCTCACTCTGTGTCTGTTCACTTCTGCTGCTCCCTACAGACTAACTAACTCCTCCCCCAGGTCAGGCTTAAGGAAGCTCCCTGAAACTTCAGGTTCAGAGCTCCCCCTACTGGCCTGAGGGAGAAACTGCGGTGGATGTTAACTTACTGGCCAGTAGATTTCCCCATTACCTCCAGGCTCAGCATTAACCCTCAGGAGGGCAATGCCGTTGTGGCGACCAGGTCCTAGGGCGCCACACAAGCCCGCACGGGGAAACAGTTCCCCAGAGCAGGAGCCCATTCAGTTGGCCTGCCAAACCTGCTGGTGAGGGCACTTTATGCGCATCACCAACCACACAGAGTCCGCAGCTGCAGCAGCAACGAGGGGGCCCATAAGGAGGATAGAGCCTGGAGCCGCCTTACCTTGGTCCACGCTGCCCGGAAACGGGCCAGAAAGGGGAGAACGGCAGAAGCGACCTCCCTGGGTGATCCCCACAATACTACAAGTAGGAGTCACCTCAAAACAAGAAGGGCAAGGAAGGCGAGTCAGCAGTCACCCCTACATCAGCCGAAGGGATACCTGGTTCCTCCTGGTTCATCATAGCATCGCCCGGGCTGACTCACAGCTACCATCTGAAAGTGAGTAAAAACCCTGAAAGACTTTGCTGCTTGCGTGTGAGTTCTTCAGTGACCTGTGGTACTACACACTTACACTGGGCCCTGGGGCCAGCCTCACTCTCGGGAGGCCACAACAACTGACTGAATCTACCATCAGCCCCAGGCGTTCCCTAAACTGCAGTGTCAGTCACTCCCTGACCGCAATTACTGAGAGTGGCGTCACGATTCCCATAGAAGTTAACCCAACTAACCTGTGGCCAGAAGATCCCCAACACGTGGAGTTCCTGAAGACCCTGAGGCGACCTGAAGGTAATGCGGGACTCCACACATGCACAGTTGGGAAGAGATTTCTATAAATCCCATACACTGTGCTTGTACTGTAAAACGCAGCGTTTTGGACGCAGCTGAAGCATGCTGCATCCAAAACGCTGTGAACCCTGATCATGGGCACGCAGCCTTAGAAAATTTGCACATGACATCTTACAGGTGTTTTTCCTGAGGAATCTTCTTTGGCATCATGTCATTTTCGTGGCTTTTTTTTTTTAAATATTCATTTTATATGTAAAATGCTAGCACTTTCTAAGTGGAAACCAAGTGTAGAATGGTCAGGCCTCTTCTTTTAGCTGCTTCATGTCTTTCAAAATCTGAATCGGTAAAAAAAAGCTCAAAAAGACAGAACATAATAATGTATATTGAATGATTGTTTAGCTGGGATACACGCGGAATCCACTTGGAACACGTTGTTCACATACCTGAACTAAAAAAGCAACTGATAGTGAATTCTCCCCTAACCCCACATCAATAAGGCCACGTTCTCACATTGAGTATTTGACGAGATCTTACCTCAGGCTTACCAGGAGTGGAACGTGTGCACATGGCCTTATACATATAAAATGCAGTCCTTAAAGGGGTTGTCTACTAATACAACTTCTTATTCCAGATGTTTATCCCAATTATGATAATCAAGCTAATACTCATCTTCGGTGGTGGCGTGATTCAAGCGTTGTCGGTTCTCGCATTCCTAGGGTAATGTAAGGTTGTGATGTCATGCGAGTCCTGCGTCCAATCACCACTGGTTTCTCTCTCCCAGCCATCGGACATGAGTAATCAACAGGAAGTGAGAGCTGCAGCTAGAGCTCACTTCCTGTTGATTACTCCTGCCATAATCTGCACTTGTGCATGAGATTTATTCACAGGATCAACTTATTTACTTTGAGGTTTTTGCATTCTGTCGCAGAGTTTACAGTTCTGTATCAGGAAAATGGAAATTATCATTATCAAGATCTGTTAAAGAAGAAAAAAAGTCACCAATTTGGACACTTGCTCAGACGATGACAAACCTAACTATCCTCAAACTGGGTTAAAACTAGTTTACCATGCAAATTAGCTCCCTCCTTAAAGGAAAACTAAGGGGTACTTCTCACATAGTGAGATAGCTGCTGAGTCACAGGTTTTGTGACGCACCAGAGACCTCATCAGCGATCTCGCTGTGTTTGACACTAAGCAGCGACCTGGCCCCTGCTGTGAAATCGCTGATCGTTACACACTGTTCTGGTTCATTTTTTGCTCGTTGGTCTCCCACTGTGCAGCACACATCGGCATGTTTGACAGAGGGAGACCAACGAGCACTGACTCTCTGTAAGCAGCGTACGCTGGTAACCAGGGTAAATATCGGGTAACTAACTAAAGCGCTTTGCTTGGTTACCCAATATTTACCTTGGTTACCAGCGTCCACCGCTTAGCACTGGCTCCCTGCACACGTAACCAGGGTACACATCGGGTTTCTAAGCAAAGCGCTTTGCTTAGTTACCCGATATTTACCCATGGCCACGTGTGCAGGGAACCAGCGCTAAGCGGTGTGCGCTTGTAACTAAGGTAAATATCGAGTAACCAAGCAAAGTGCTTTGCTTAGTTACCCGATATTTACCTTGGTTATCAGCGTACACGCTTACAGGCTGCCAGCGCTGGTTCCCTGCACACGTAACAAGGGTAAATATCGGGTAACTAAGCAAAGCGCTTTGCTTAGTAACCCAATGTGTACATTGGTTACCAAGCGCAGAGTTACTGGTGGCTGGCCGCTGGTGAGATCTGCCTGATTGACAGCTCACCAGCGACCATGTAGCGACGCACTAGCGATCCTGACAGGTCAACTCGTTGTCGGAGTCGCTGGTGCATCGTTAAGTGAGACGGTACACTAACTATAGATAGCGCTATCTTGTAGAGGCAGTTACACCATAAGGCTGGAATCACACAAACGTATGAAAAAATGGTCCCATTCTCATCCAGGAGAGTAGGACGATTTTTTCTCACTTGTCATCCGTGTGCTGTCAGTGTGCTGTCAGTGTGCTGTCCGTGTGCAATCCGTTATTTTCTCAGCAGCTATTAGTCATTTACAGGACCATTTACAGTGTTTTCTGCTACATGATAGAATTATATCCATAAAAATGGACATTATTAGGATGGTCCGTGTGCCGTCCGTTTTTTTCTCGCACCCATTGACTTGTATTGGTGAGGCTCGCACGATTTCGGCAACAAATTGCAGCATGTTGCAACTTTTCTCTCATCCAGATTCTGGATGAGAAAAAAACCTTTTCTCGCATTGCACTCTTTCGATTCATACGCTCGTGTAAGCGTAGCCTAAAGCGGGCTTTACACGCTGCGACATCGCTAATGCGGAGTCGTTGGGGTCACGGAATTTGTGACGCACATCCGGCCGCATTAGCGATGCCATTGCGTGTGACACCGATAAGCGATTTTGCATCGTTGCAAAAACGTGCAAAATCGCTAATCGGCGACATGGGGGTCCATTCTTAAAAATCGTTACTGCAGCAGTAACGAAGTTGTTCCTCGTTCCTGCGGCAGCACACATCGCTGCGTGTGACGCCGCAGGAACAAGGAAGCTCCCCTTACCTGCCTCCCGGCCGCTATGCGGAAGGAAGGAGGTGGGCGGGATGTTACGTCCCGCTCATCTCCGCCCCTCCGCTGCTATTGGGCGGCAGTTCAGTGACGCTTCAGTGACGTCGCTGTGACGCCGCACGGACCGCCCCCTTAGAAAGGAGGCGGTTCGCCCGTCACAGCGACGTCGCCGGGCAGGTAAATATGTGTGATGGCTCTGGGCGATGTTGTGCGACACGGGCAGCGATTTGCCCGTGTCGCGCAACAGAAGGGGAGCGGGTACCCACACTAGCGATATCGGGACCGATATCGCAGTGTGTAAAGTAGCCTTAAGTCAATATCTGATACTTTATCCCAATCCCGCCTTGGCCAATTTTCATCTTTGCATTTTTCATTTTTTTTCCTCACCTTCTTCCAAGAGCCATAACTTTCTTTATTTTTCTGCCCACATAGCCACATGATTGCTTGTTTGTTTGTGGGACAAGTTGTGATTTTGAATGACACCATTTGCTTTACCATGTAATGTACCAATACCAAACTCGTCCAGTTTTTTTATTTGTCGAATTGAACAAAAAAAATTCGGGGGGGGGGGGGCGGGTCATCATTTTTTGGGGTCCATAGAGCTGTTTCAGATATTATTTTGGGACAGAGACAACATTTTGATCACCTATTTCAATGTTTTGTGGTATTGCAATAACCAAAACAACGGCAATTTTGGAGTTTTTAATGTTTGTTTCTGCTTATTGTATTGAAAAATATCAACAATCTCAAGGTTACAAGTCCATCTGCAGTTCTGCAGAGATCTTGATGTTCCTTTTGACGACGGTGCACATTATCAAGAAGCTTACAACCCATGGCAGTGTAGCTAACCATCCCGGGCGTGGATGACAGAGAAAAATTGATTAAAGGTTGCAACTCAGGACAGTCCCGATGGTGAATAACGGACCCCATACAAGAGCCAAACAAAGTCAAGCTGTTCTGCAGGCTCAGGGGGCATCAGTATCAGCATGAACTATCCATCGACATTTAAATGAATGAAACGTGCCTCAAATTTGACCCGGTGGCCTCCTGTGGCCTGTTTCCTCTCCAGTGGACCACAGGCAGGTTCGGTTGCTGTCCGGGTTCTGAACAATTTGTGTATGTTTTTACACGTTTTGTATTCATTGCCTTTCTGCCAAGTGCTTTCTATTATGTAATTTGGTCTTCCCTATCACCTGGCGGCTGTTACTATTTAAAGCCTCGCCAGGCTTCCATTCCCCAATGGTGATATTTCTAAAGTGGACCCTGCTTGGATCTACAGCCTGCTGGTTTGGTTTTTCTCCTAACTAATTGTTGTTTTTGATTCGCCTTATTTTACCCTTCACCTTCCCACAGTTTCTTAAGGAGGTACGTGGAAGCCTCGATGGCCCTTTAAGGAGCTATTGGTCCGAGTGCTCATCTAAGTCCTCCAGTTAGGGTTGTCTCAGTCTGCACATGATGCCTTTAGGTACTGCATAGCTGAAACCTTTATTCTGTACAAGAGTTAGGCGGCTTAGGTGCAGTAGTTTATGTAAAACCATATTTTTTCATTACTTACCATGTGTGCACTTTTATGTGCATTTCAGAAATGCTATTGCAGGAGACCCACAGGGACCCCACTGCTGACAGAGAGACATAAAAAAACTAGACAGTAGTTTGCCAAAATTGTGGTAAGCCAAAATCCTTCTGAGAAAGCATCTTGTAGAGAGATGAGACCAATATAGATCTTTTTGGTAAAGCACATTATGCTATTTACCGAAAATAGAATGAGGCCTGCAAAGAAAAGAACACAATACCTACAGTCAAATATGGTGGAGGTTCAAAGATGTTTTGTGGTTGTTTTGCTGCCTCTGGCACTGGGTGTCTTGACTGTATGCCATGAATCATGAAATCTGAAGATTACCAAACGATTTTGGGTCATAGTGTAGTGCCCAGTGTCAGAAATCTGGGTTTCCGTCCTAGGTCATGGGTCTTTCAGCAGGACAATGACCCCAAACATACTTCAAGAAGCACCAGAAATGGATGGAAAGAAAGCGCTAAAGAATTCTGAAGTGACAGGAATGGGACCGAATCTAAATCCTATTGACACCTGTGGGGAGATCTTAAAATTGCTGTTCAGAGAAGGCACCTTCAAATATGAGAGACCTGGAGCAGTTTGCAAAAAAGAGTGATGCAATATTCCAGTTGAGAAGTGTAAGAAGCTTTTTGATGGCTATATGAAGCAATTGATTGCCGTTATTTATTCCAAAGGGTGTGCAGTAAAATATTAAGCTGAGGGTGCCAACATTTTTGGCCAGCCCATTATTATGCCTAATTTTCATTTTTTTTATGTGTTTTTTTGCTTTTTTCCAATACACACAAAAGAAATAACATTATAATAATGTGTATAACATACATGTGTAATTGCACTAATTTTCAGGGAGTAATACTTCACTTTCTGAAAGAATTTCATGGGTGCCAACACTTTCAGCCATGACTGTAGATATACAGCGGGTAAAATAAGAATTGAACACGTCACCAATTGTCTAAGTAAATGTTTTTTTTCTAAAGGTGCTATTTACATGATTTTCTCACGAGATATTTGTAACAACCGATCCATTCCAAACAGACAAAAAAATCAAACCATAGATGTCCATAATCATAGTGATGGGTAATATTGAGAAATGACTCAGGGAAAATTATATAACACACTTACTAAAACTAGTCGCATGCATTGCTCAGGTGTGATTTTTGGGCCATTCTTGTACACAAACACTCTTCAAATCCTGAAGTTCCCATGGGACCTCTGAGCTTTAGTTCTTTCCATACATTTTAAATTGGATTCAGGTGATCGGCTCAGCCATTCTAGCAGCTTTATTTTCTTTCTCTGAAACTAATTTGAGAGTTTCTTTGGCTGTGTGTTTGGGATCATTGTCTTTCTGAAATGTCCACCCTTGTTTTATCTTCATCCTGGTAGTTGGTAGCAGTTTTTATCAAGAATGTCTCGGTATATTTGTCCATTCATCCTTCCTTCAATGATATGAAGTTTACCAGTGCATATGCTAAAAACAGCCCCACACAATGATGTTCCCACTTCCATTCTTCACTGTCGGTATGTTGATTTTGGAGTGATATCCAGCGCCTTTTGGTCTCCAAACATGTGGTGTATTATGGCATCCAAAGAGTTCAATTTTGGCCTCCTCTGACCAGACTATATTCTCCAGTGTTTCACAGGCTTGTCTGAATATTGTTGAGCAAACTTTAAACGCACTTGAACATGTTTTTTGTTCAGCACTGGAGTCTTGCGTGGTGAGCGTACATACAGGCCATGGAGGGTGAGTGCATTACTTTTGTTTTCTTTAAAACATTTGTTCCTGCTGATTCCAGGTCTTTCTGAAGCTCTCCACAGGTGAGCCTCATCTCTTAAACAACTCTTCTGATAATTATTTTCACTCTTCTATCTGAAATCTTGTGGGAAACACCTGGTTGTGGCCGATTTATGGTGAAATTACGTTCTTTCCACTTGCGGGTTATAACCCCCAACAGTGCTCACTGGAAGCTTGAGTAGTTTTGAAAATCTGTAACCAATGCCATCAGTACGTTTTACAACAATAAGATTGCAAAGGTCTTGAGACAGCTCACTGGTTCTACTCACCATGAGATGTTTCTTGTGTAGCACCTTGGTAATGAGACCTTTTTATAGGCCATCAGTTGAGCCAGCTGATATTTTTCACTAAGTGGTAGCATTGCTTTCTAATAACTGATAGATTTTAGCTGGTGTCATGACTTTCCCTGGCTTTTTGGACCTCTTTTTCTTCATGTGTTCAATATTTTTCCTTGTGTCATTTCTCATTATTCTATATCTATAGCTTGATTACTTCGCCTGTGTGGACTGGATGGGGGGTTGGTTCAAAGATCTGATGAGAAATTCATGACCATAGCACCATTAGAAATATACTTAGAAAACTGATGGCTTGTTCAATACTTAGTTCAAATGCATCAAATGCAGTATATATATATATATATATATATATATATATATATATATATATATATATATATATGTATATATATCTTTTTTCTTTAACAGCAAGGCCTCCAGCTACCAAAGCAACCCATTGGCATCCCAAGGGGGAGTTCCGAAGGGGATGTTCACAAGTACCCTTCTTGCTTCACTTTTTTTCACATAAAATAAGTAGAGTATTGTCAAGAAAAACACTAAGAACATTATGCACATTTTTTTTTATACATTTTGATATTCTTTTACACTTTTTTGATGAGTATTTTTAAATGCTATTGTTTCACTCTTCCTACTCTGGATTATGCAATATCTTAAAACACACCTGCTTTTTTAAGGACAAAAATGGAACAAAAAAATATGAAAAACACGCTGACGTTTAGGATTGTTACATCTAATAGATGGCGCCAGAGATCAACTATCTTCCTTCTGAAGACACTATTTGCATATTTAATTTCCCAGAGAAGCATTGCATAGCCTACAAGTCTCCTTATATGTCACTCTACACTCCCCCATTCAGAGGCCTCTCCCCTAGCCAAATCAGATGATCTTCTTTGCACTGAAGAGGAGGAAACACCCCAAAACATGTGTCTACAAATGGAGTCACTTATTTGGTTTCTTATCCCAAGTTATGTGACAAAGCTCGTTAAAGGATCAATATTGACATAACATTTAGGATTTCCCAATAGAGTGCACCTGAGATCAAATCATCTTCGAGGAAGGAATACATTATCATGTTTTTCCCAAGGAGCTTTATCAATAATACTCAATACATAGTTGGTCTTCCTATAGAGTCCACCAGATTCCTCAACATTTGTTAGTTTATCAACTTTCGGGTACAAATTTGTACATTGATGTTGCTCAGGCTGAGCTTTGGGTTCATAGATGGTCTATTATGGCCAAAAAGTTGGTCTCTTTGTCAAGTATATTGGATTTTGCATACTTACCGGTATGTCACTTTCCACAAGTAGAAGTGTTCGCTCTTAAACCCTCACTCAGATGCCTCTTCCCTAGCAAAATCAGATTTCCTGCTTTGCACGGAGGAGGAGGCAACACCCCGAAACACGTGTCTGCAAATGGAGTTTCTGGTTTGGTTTCATATCCTAAGTCATGTGACAAAGCTCATTAAAGGGTCAATATTGACTGATTGTTATATCCAACAGATGGGGCAACAGATCAAATCTTCTTCCTTCTAAAGAGGTTATTTCCAGGAAGGAATAAATTTGCATGTTTTCCCACAGAGCCTTGTCAATAATACTCAACATTTACGGTAGTTGGTCTTCCTAATGAGTCTGCCAGGTTCCCCAATACTGTATCTTTTAGTTTATCAACTTTTGGGTAGTAATTTGTACATTGATATTGCTAAGACTAAGCTTTGGGTTCATAGATGGTCTACTATGGCGAAAAAGTTGGTCTCTTTGTCAAGTATATTGGATTTTGCATATTTACCAGCATGTCACTCTCCACAAGTAGAAGTGTTTCCCTTAAACCTTCATTCAGAAGCCTCTTCCCTAGTAAAATCAGATTTCCTGATTTGCACTGAGGAGGAGGCAACACCCTGAAACATGAGTCTGTAAATGGAGTTTCTGGTTTGGCTTCATATTCTAAGTCATGTGACAAAGCTCGTTAAAGGCTCAATATTGACATGTAGAAAGCCATGGAAGGGTCAATACTGACAGTTAGGATTGTTATATCCCATAGACGGCACCAGAGATCAAATCTTCTTGGAGGAAGGAATAAATTAGCATGCTTTTCCCAACTAGCTTTGTCAATAATACTCAACATGTAGTTGGTCTCCCTATTGAGTCTCCCAGATTCCTCAACAATTTTTAGTTTATCAACTTTTAGGTAGTAATTTGTACATTTGTTTTGATCAGATTAAGCTTTGGGTTCATAGATGGTCTACTATGGCCAAAAAGTTGGTCTCTTTGTCAAGTATATTGGATTTTGCATATTTACCGGCATGTCACTCTCCACAAGTAGAAGTTCCCCCTTAAACCGTCGGTCAGAGGCCTCTTCCCTAGCAAAATCAGATTTCCTGCTTTGCACTGAAGAGGAGGCAACACCCTGAAACATGAGTCTGTAAATGGAGTTTCTGGTTTGGTTTCATATTCTAAGTCATGTGACAAAGCTCGCTAAAGGCTCAATATTGACATGTACAAAGCCATTAAAGGGTCAATACTGACTTTTAGGATTGTTATATCCAATAGACGGCGCCAGAGATCAAATCTTCTTCAAGGAAGGAATAAATTTGCATGTTTTTCCCAAGGAGCTTTGTCAATAATATTTAACATTTAGTTATTCTTCTTAATGAGTCTCCCAGATTCCTCAACATTTGTTAGTTAGTAGTAATTTATACATTGAGGTTGCTCCGAGTGAGCTATGGGTTCATAGATGGTCTACTATGGCCAAAAAGTTGGTCTTTTTGTCAAGTATATTGGATTTTTTTGAATTTCCATAACATAAGATTGCAGCCAAAAGGTTTGTTCTTCAGATACAATCAAATTGGCCCAAGATGACAAAGACGGCAGGAAATCTATTTGTCCTCCATGGTCACAATGCAATGAGTGCACAGCTGCTTTGTTGCAAGGCCTGGCTATGAATAAAGGCCGGTTGTGGTGGTGGACCATTGCGTGGATATCTCTTGGCTCCTGTCTTACTGACCCAAATCTCGTGCTCCGGTTTGATCTGCGCTCTGCTTCAGCTCACAAATATGGAGAGAAAGAGAGAGATCATCTTGATAAGCCTGGTGCAACCTCAATAAAAGCCTCACAAAGGCTGGGGAACAAATAGAAATTAGATTAAACAGGAGCAATACTGCTTGAATTGAAACAAGAAGTTAATATCTCCCCCTTCGACTGCCTCCGTCATTACCCTGAATCATATGCACCCGTCTGTAAATAATGTTTATCGCCTGCAAATCTCGACTTCCCACCGAGGCTTTATGCCTTATTTCTATAAAGATTGCATGAATAATTAACACCTTCAATGCCAGGGAAAAGCCCATGATATATGAGACGGTAGAATATGCCGGGTAATAGCGGCAATACAGCGGAGACTAGTTTGATATAGCTGTAGTGAAGCCACTCAGCCATAGAACACATTTTCTGGATAATTACCTTTTTCTTTATTGTATAAGCCACCGGCTCTTACCTGCACTCCTCCCGGACCAGTCAAAATCCTCGTCATATAAAGAGACAATTTATGATTTTACCATCACATTTATATTTAAACTCAACTTTAAAAAGGGAGTGATATCCTTAAAACTATTCCAATTTTATTTGCAAAAGCAAGTAACCAAAAACATAAGGATTTTATTTTATACTAGCCGTAGTACCCGGCGTTGCCCAGGATAGTAACTGTCTCTGTCTCTCTCCCAGTCTGTCTGTCTGTCTGTCTCTTTCCCTGTCTGTCTCTGTGTGTGTGTCTGTGTCTATCTCTCTGTCTGTCTCTGTATCAGTCTCTGTCTCTCTCTATCTTTGTGTCACTATGTCTGTCTGTCTCTCTCTATCTCTGTGTCTGTCTCTATCTCTGTGTCTGTCTGTCTCTATCTCTGTTTCTGTCTCTCTCTATCTCTGTGTCTGTCTGTCTCGTTCCCCGTCTGTCTCTTTCCCCGTCTGTCTCTTTCCTTGTCTGTTTCTTTCCTCATCTGTTTCTTTCCTCGTCTGTCTCTTTCCCCGTCTTTCCCTGTCTGTCTCTTTTGCTGTCAGTCTCTTTTGATGTCTGTCTCTTTGCCTGTCTGTCTCTTTCCAGGTCTGTCTCTTTCCCCGTTTGTCTCTTTCCCCGTCTGTCTCTTTCCCCATCTGTCTCTTTCCCTGTCTGTCTCTGTCCCTGTCTATCTCTTTCCCTGTCTATCTCTTTCCCTGTCTGACACATACACACACACACACACACATATACATACACTCAGCTTTATATATTAGATTTTGCTAATTTAGTGCATTTGGTTTAGGTGATCAAGCGTTTTACAAGTAATGTACCACCTGAAAAAGCACAAAAAAAGGCTCTAAAAAATAGACTACTGATGTTAACTTTCAAAATTAATAAAAAACAATTGAGTAACAAAAAATGGACAAATTTGTCAAAATGACTCTCTGTTCATATGTTCTGGCTGGTTTTCCATCTTTTGCAGAGGCTCCACCAGTGGCATCGTTTATTTCTACATTTTATGTATTAAATACTGGCGGCTACCAAGTGTAAGCCATCGAAAAACTGTACCGGTCACTTATTTAAAGGGAATCTATCACCAGGTTTTTGTCACCTAATATGAGAGTCTCATAACACAGGGTCAGAGATCCCGATTCTAACGATGTGTCACTTACTGGGCTGCTTAGTTTAGTTTTGATTCAATCACTGATTAATCAGCAGGAGATTATCATTATAGGACTACTTGGCATATTGCAGGTAGTCCAGCATATTCGTAAGCTCTGTATAACTGCTAGATCTGCAGCAGAGAAAACATTGATTTTATCAAAATGACAGCAAACAGCTCCGTAAGTGATACATCGTTGGAATCAGGGTTTCTGTCTCTACATTATGCTGCTCTCAGAGGGAGAAGAAAAACCTGTTGACAGATTCCCTTTAAACCACTTTTCAGCTTTTGAACCTGAAGGGCTTAAAATAAGTTACAAAAGAAGGAACATTTGTACAACTTATCGTTTTGATATTGCCGTACTTTATGCTCATTCTCAGTAGCGTTTGTTTAACACTTTATCTCATGCGTTCCAAGTGGAATCCTCAGGGTGCATGCCCACAATCTATGTTCACAGCATTTTGGACGCAGCATGCTTAAGCTGCAAACAAAATGCTGCATTGTACAGTACAAGCACAATGGATGGGATTTCTAGAAATCTCCTGCCCACTGTGCTTGTTTTTCCTCCAGCAATACCGACCTGCGGCGCGGCTTTCTGAGCCGCAGCATGTCAACTGTTTGCTGCGGAGACGCAAGCGTTCTTTGCAGTGAGAACAGAAGAGAGAGACCGCAACTGCCCGAGCCCAGATCGTGGGCACGAGGAGCTGCGGTCTCCTACGGAGGAGACTCGTGGCCCCGCAGGTCAGGACCCGCCACTTTTTGAGGAATTTTCGTAGCAAATATCAACAGGAAACTCTGCAAATCCTACACAAAAACTAAAAACCAAGGGGTAGTTTGCACGTTGCGACATGACTAGCATCGGCTAGCGATGCCAAGTGCGATAGTACCCGCCCCCGTCGCACATGCGATATCTTGAACATTATCGCTACGGCAGCTTCACACGCACTTACCTTCTCGTCGACGTCGCTCTGGCCGGCAAACCGCCTCCTTCCTAAGGGGGCGGGTCGTGCGGCGTCACAGCGATGTCACACAGCAGGCGGCCAATAGAAGCGGAGGGGCGGAGATGAGCGGGACGTAAACATCCCGCCCACCTCCTTCATTCCGCATAGCCGGTGGAGGCAGGTAAGGAGATGTTCCTCGCTCCTGCGGCTTCACACACAGCGATGTGTGCTGCCGCAGGAATGAGGAACAACATCGTATCTCCAATTGGTGCGACATTATGAAAATGACCGACGCTACACAGATCACCAATTTTCGACGCTTTTGTGATCGTTTATGGGCGCATCTAGGCTTTACACGTTGCGACGTCGTTACCAGTGCCGGATGTGCGTCACTTTCGATTTGACCCCGACGATATCGCAGTATGCAAAGTACCCCTTAGATTTTCCGCTCAATGGCTATGTGCACACGAAGAATTTTTGGCAAGTTTTTGTTAAGAGGAAACTCAACGGAACCTCCAAGTTTTGAGGAGTTTAGCATTTAGAAGGAGGATTTCTCTCAATTTCTGCTCCAAAAACACATTGAAATACACGATTTACACATAGCCATATTCATTAAGGATGTAGTAGAGGACGCCAGGCTTAATGAACCACTTGTTAAAGTACTGTGACCTGAGCCATTAAGCTTTGTGCGCCACTTAATAAATCAGGCACATCTAATGGTCAGCATGTGTCGGGTCTAGAAAAATAAAAATAAAGGACTAACAATGTGGTTGAATAAATTTGCACACCCTTAAACTAATACTTTATTGAACTCCTCTTAGAAATTAAGACATTTTCTCTTTTTGGGTGGGAGTCTATCAGCATGGCACATGTAGAATTGGCAATCTTTGTACACTGCTCCTTGCCGTAGCGCTCCAAATCTGCCAGATTGTGAGGGCATCTTCTGTTTACAACGCCTTCTTCATCGTCAAACAGCACCAAAAGGGCTATCCATCAGACTTCAGTTGTAACAGGGTTTCTTTAGAGGTTGCCTAGTTGTTGTCTGAGTAACCTGGCAATTCCCTTTCCCACCCACGAGTCCCAAAATAAAGCAAAGTCACACTCTATTAAAGCTATGTAATAAGTCCTTGATTATGGCAACCTCATAGGACTTAGTGCCACAGTTTGTCCTTATGTCCACCTGTGCCACAGGGTAGTCCCTAGCTACCCCCTGGATATAGAAGATGCCAACCATCTTTCCAGGAATCAGCTGATGAGGAAGTGTGGCCTTTATCAGGGTCACCAAACTCCTTGAGTCTAACAGATCCGTCATTTGCACCCCATACACTGACACAGAACATGGCTGGGGCCACTTGTCGGGTTGAGAGTCAACGTTGCAGGCAAGGTATGCATAACTTGAGCAGCGGAAACCCATATTGCAGTCCAGGGGGCAACGGCAGCTAGGTGACAACGGCACTAAGGGACTATGGAAGTGAGTAACTGGGGCAGCGAGCTGGTAGGTGGAACAGGACCGGCAAAAAATTAAAATCTCCCGGTGACAGCTGGGCCAGTAGAAGCTCCATTCCTGTGTTTTGTCTACCCCCAGTTGACCACCTAAGACATATCTATGGGCCATATCTAACACCCTGCATCTGTAAGGTTCTAGAACCAACAACTATTGTACTACCTCACTTCCCCACTTGCCGACACAATATAATAATCTCCCATTTACAGCAAACTATGAGTACCTGGTGTCAACCCCGTCTCTTGAGCAACCCTGTTTAACACTAGAAGTCTCAGAAATATCGAGCTCCCCCCTGAAGTCCCGAAAGAGGGTCAAATGACCAAATACAATAAACTGAATAGAACTAACTAGAAACTAAATGGCTAATCTCAATGGAAAACAACAACCTCCTGTGGTGCGACAGTAATGGCCTTAATTACAGAACAAAAGACGGTGATTATAGGATGTTAGTTAAAATCCTTCAGGTCATTCGACCCGTCTCTGGGTTCCAAAGGTAGAAATGACCCCTCTCTGGGACTTCTAGTGTTAAAAGGATTACATGATCAAATACCCCTTTAAAAGTCAGTTCCTTGAGTTGCGAGGTTCCCAATTTCTCCCCGGACAGCCACACCTCAGGAATATTGGCCTCAGGGCTAGCTCCAGTATGTATAATACTGAGGGTTAATAGGGCTGACAAGGGCCAGGTTTATGAACAGTCAGAGAGATGGGTGGGACTGGCTGCTCATATATCCCCACCCTGGGGCATGATATGGTGGACATATGAAAGTCTAGATGATCTATTAGTTGTGCGTGTGGAGGTAAGAAGTCCTCCTGTGTGAAGCCTCCATGTTTGGACTTGCAGGCTAAACTAATTTTGCATTGTGTTTGTTCGGACGGTGTGTTCTGTTGCCCTGCAAAGAAGGAACATTTATTTTTCTGATTTGTTTCTTGCTTTATGGAATCTTAATAAAGCAGCCTGCACTTTTTTTGGTTTAAAGTTGCCTCCAGTGCCTACCTCAATTCTGCTGAGTGAGCCGCACTTCTACATGGTCTATACATAGGTGTCTCATTACCAATGTGCCACTCAAGAAACATTAAATGATGGGTAAAACCAATGAGCTATCTCAAGATCTTTGCAACCTTATTGTTGCAAACCATACTGGTGACATTGGTTACAGAAGAATTTCCAAACTACTGAAAATTCCAGAGAGCAATGTTGGGGCCATAATTCAGAAGTGGAAAAAACATCATTTCACCATAATACGGCCACAACCAAGTGTCCCTGACAAGATTTCAGACAGTGGAGTGTAAAGAATTATCAGAAGAGTTGTTCAAGAGCCAAGGACCACCTGTGAAGAGCCACAGAAAGACCTGGAATCAGCAGGTACAAATGTTTTGAAGAAAACAATAAGTAATGCACTCAACCTCCATTGACTGTATGCACGCTCACCACGCAAGACTCCATTGCTGATGAAAAAGCATGGTCAAGTGTGTTTAAGGTTTGCTCAGCAACATTTATACAAGTGTGTGAAATACTAGGAGAATAATGGCTTGTCAGATGAATCAAAAATTGAACTCTTTGGATGCCATAATATACAACATCATGTTAAAAGCTCATTCACATGACCGTTCTGTTCCATTTATCCTGGTCGTTTCCTGTTTTTTTGCGGACCTACTACAGGACCATCTTTTCAATGTCTTTTGTGTAGGATAGGATGGCACATGGAAGAACTTCCATGTGCATCCGATCCTACAAAAAAGCAGATCGGATGCCGTATGTCCATTCCGTTATTAAGGAACATGTTGTATTCTATTCCGTAATAACGGACCGTGACTCAATACAAGTCAATGGGTCCGCAAAATCCCCGGAAACCGCATACACAGTGCCGAAACACTTCCATGTGACTTCCGTCAGGTGCACCTGCAGTCTGTGTACTGGTCCCGCGCCAGCCCCGCGGCTGCTCGCACAGCAGTGTCAGCATCTGCCCGCATTGCAGTGTGTCAGCATATGCCCGCACTGCAATGTCAGCAGCTGTCAGCACAGCAATGCAAGCAGCCGCGGGGATGATGAGCATTGCTGTCAGGAGGTTAGTAAAGTTCATTATCTGGGTAATAGAAATCGCTGCTCTCCTTACGTCAGCGCTTGTCCATGACTTCCATGCCCGCCGCGTTCTCACATCACCTCTCATGGACGGCCCGAGACTGTGACTAGTGGTGTTATCACGGGCCGCTCGCGACACTTGTGATCGTGGTGGTCATTGAACTCAGTGACGAGTGCTAACGTCAGGAGTGCAGTGGTTTCCATCACCCAGGTAATGTACCTAGCTAACCTCTTGAAGTCAGGCTAGTCATGCCCTGCAGTGACCTGGGCTGACCTCATGATGTTAGCTCAGGTCACTGCACTGCTCTCCCAGCCAATGGAGAACGTTCTATTCTTCATTGACTGGGACTATGAGAATGGATCATCGTGGAACCCCGTTATCGGATTACGCCGAACCTGGATTTGTTTTTTCTTTCCAATAAATTGGTGAAAGAGGGAATGTGTTGGGGAGAGTTTTTTCAAATAAAAATTTGTTTGTCTATTTTTTTTTATTACTGACTGGTTTAGTGGTGTCGGGTATCTGATAGATACCGTGACAACACTAACCTCTGGGCTTGGTGCCAGGTGACATTACACATCTGGTATTAACTCCATATATTACCCCGTTTGCCACCGCACCAGGGCAACGGGATGAACTGGGTAAAGTCCCGGAACTGTCGCATCTAATGGATGGAGATAAAATGTGAACACTCACCTATAGAGGTTACACCAGTCACAACCCCTATACCAGCAAGGAATATCCAGGTGAACACCTGCAGCTCCGGGTGTAGTATCAGGAGGTAGGGAGAGGATCGGGTAATCCAGCCATGCTTATCACCACATCAGGAACGTGTTAATGATTTATGTCTTTTTATTTCATATACAGGTCAACGCGTTTCAGGAGTCTCAGCTCCCTTCATCAGGACAACAGGCGAAAAAACATAGAATCTGCTCATAACAAGGACAAGTCCACATATATACAGTACATCTCCACATATATGGACAACCCCTTTAAAAATCAGGAAAAATAACACCTTGGGTCCATTAATAAAGTACCGTATATGAAGTGGACAACAGCCTTAAAAAGAGGGATCCTGAATACAGATGATTTTATGAAAGGGATTTAAAATAGTCTTTTACTCAGAAATGTTACAATAACCAAAATGAACAATTCATCTGGGATCCCGGAGGGGGGTGCACATTGTTCCAGTTTTTACAAAACCCATTACAGCTTTTGTGGTACTGTTCAGTTTGCACCATTAACTCAATTAACCTGATTTATAAAATTGCCCTGATTTACGCTGCTGAGAAGACTGGTAATTATCTGCCTATTGCTTTGCAACATACTGGAAAGTAATCTAGGAGAAAAGATACAATAATAACAAGGTTTTCAATAGCAAAACAAAAAAAGAATCCACAGGAAATGCTAAATAACAGGGTTCTCCAAAACGGAGAGCTGCAGGAACATTATCAAGGGTTTTACTGGGAGAATCTCTTCTTTTTTTATTAGATTTATTTTGGAGAATTAAGAGAATATCAGGATTATTGTAGAAATCAAGTAACAAATGCTGGTGCAATCTGAACATCTGTACAACCAAAGCATCTGCATCCAAAAACACCACCACTTTTTAGCACAGGTTGTATCTAGATGGGGCCAATGTAGTAGACATTTCATGTACACACAATGTAGTAGTGCTCTAAGGGGTACTTTGCACGTTGCGACATCGCTACTGCGATATCGTCGGGGTCAAATCAAAAGTGACGCACATCCGGCGCCGGTAACTATGTCGCAATGTGTAAAGCCTAGATGCGCCGATACACTACCGCAAAAGCATCGTAAATCGGTGATCTGTGTAGTGTCGGACATTTTCATAATGTCGCACCAATAGGAGATACGATGTTGTTCCTTGTTCCTGCGGCAGCAAACATCGCTGTGTGTGAAGCCGCAGGAGCGAGGAACATCTCCTTACCTGCGCCCACCGGCAATGCGGAAGGAAGGAGGTGGGCGGGATGTTTATGTCCCGCTCATCTCCGCCTCTCCGCTTCTATTGGACGGCTGCCATGTGACGTTGCTGTGATGCCGCATGACACGCCCCCTTAGGAAGGAGGCGGGTCACCGGGCATAGCGACGTCGCAGGGCAGGTAAGTGCGTGTGAAACTGCCATAGCGATAATGTTCGCTACGGCAGCTATCACAAGATATCACATGTGCGAAGGGGGGGCGGGTACTATCGCGCTCGTCATCGCTAGCCGATGCTAGCGATGTCGCAACGTGCAAAGTACCCCTTAGGGTGTGTGTACATGAAATTTTATGACTATGTGCACATGCAGTCTTTTTGTTGAGGTTTTGGAATGGAAACTGGGTAGAAACTCCAAGTTTTTGGAGAGTTTTGCATTTTTGAGAATGATTTTGGCCATGTGCGCACTAGAAAATGACTTTTTCTCAAGGGAAATCCGGACCCTCTTAAAGAATCCCGCACCTGTGGTAAAAAAATGTACCAAAACTGCAACGAAATCCGCATGCGGTTTTGCTGTGGTTTGGTGCATTTTTGCCACGGATTTACCTCGGATTTTTCGCAGGTTGGTCCCTGCAGATTTTTACCATTATCTATGGCAAAAACCGCAGGTACCTGCGGAAAAGAAGTGACATGCTCATTAATTCCGCAGCAGAAAATCCGAGGGTAAATCCGCAGGTATAAAAAAACGCAGTGTGAGCACGGCATTTTTTTATACCCATAGGTTTTGCTGGGGAATGACTGCAGCAATGTTAGAGACATTTTCTGCAGCAAATCCGCGGTAAAATCCGCTGTAAATCCGCAGCGTGCGCATATAGCCTTGAAAAGGATTCTGAGAGTTTCCTCTAAGATTTTGCTCCAAAATCTTTTTGAAAGACTGTGTGCACATAACCTGCTAGTGGAAACTGTTTCAGGAAATTATTCGTCTTTAGGTAATATGCACACAGAATCTTTCTGCTGAGTTTTGAAGCACAATCTTAGCAGAAACTGCAAGTTTTGCATTTTTGAGAATGATTTTGAGAGTTTCCTTTAAGTTTCTACTCCAAAAACTCCTCCAAAGACTCTGTGTGCACATACACTTCTAGTGGAAACTGCTTTAGGCCTCTGTCACACGTCCGTGAAAATCACGCACGTTTTTCACGGACGTGTCAAAGGTGCGTATTGCCCTTGGTGTGCCGTGTTTATGGCACACGTGTGTTCTCCGTGTGTTATCTGTGATAACACACGGAGAACGGGAACTTTCTACTCACCTGTCCCTGGCTTCGCTGTCCGTGGTGCTGATCTTCGGTCTCCGGTCCTGCAGACTCCCCGCTGCTGCTTCTTCTGGCCGCAGTGAAGTGAATATGCAATGAGCATAATGAGCGGTGGTCGGAAGCAAGTGACAGCAGCGGCAGAGACAGCAGGGCTGGAGAAGGTGAGTTAAGTTTTTTTTTTCTCGCAGACACATGTATTTTCTCCGGTGTGTGTCACACGGAACACCTCCGTGTGGTCCGTTTGCGTTCTATGTGACCCATTTGCGTTCTGTGTGACACCCGTGATGCCGGAGAAAAACGGACATGTCTACGTGTGGAGCACACGGGCACACGTATTCTCCAGACGTACACAGGTCCATGGCAGAATACGCACATGAGAGCAGACCCATTGATTTTAATGGGTCTACGTGTGCCCGTGTCTCCGGTACGTGAGGAAACGGACCAAACATGTACCGGAGACATGGACGTGTGAAAGAGGCCTTAGAGAATTATCCTTCTTTAGGTTATTTGCACACATAATTTTTTTGTTAACGTTTTGGAGCGGAATCTTAGCAGAAACACTCAAGTTTTTGAGGAGTTTTTCATTTTTGAGACTAAAGCGGGCTTTACACGCTGCGACATCGCTAATGCGGAGTCGTTGGGGTCACGGATTTTGTGACGCACATCCGGCCGCATTAGCGATGCCGTTGCGTGTGACACCGATAAGCGATTTTGCATCGTTGCAAAAACGTGCAAAATCGCTAATCGGCGACATGGGAGTCCATTCTTAAAAATCATTACTGCAGCAGTAACGAAGTTGTTCCTCGTTCCTGCGGCAGCACACATCGCTGCGTGTGACGCCGCAGGAACGAGGAAGCTCTCCTTACCTGCCTCCCGGCCGCTATGAGGAAGGAAGGAGGTGGGCGGGATGTTACGTCCCGCTCATCTCCGCCCCTCCGCTGCTATTGGGCGGCGGTTCAGTGACGCTTCAGTGACGTCGCTGTGACGCCACACGGACCGCCCCCTTAGAAAGGAGGCAGTTCGCCCGTCACAGCGACGTCGCCGGACAGGTAAGTATGTGTGACGGCTGTTGTGCGGCACGGGCAGCGATTTGCCCGTGTCGCGCAACAGATGGGGGCGGGTACCCACACTAGCGATATCGGGACCGATATCGCAGTGTGTAAAGTAGCCTTTACTCAGTTTCCTCTATGTTTCTACTCCAAAAATTTCAAAAAAGACTCCGTGTGCACATAAACTTCTAGTGGTAACTGCTTTTGGGAATTATCCATCTTTAAGTTATATACACACTGACTCTTTCTGCTGAGTTTTGGAGCAGAATCTGCAAGTTCTGCATTTTTGAGAAGTATTCAGAGAGTTCTCTCTTAGCTTCCAATCAATATCTGCTCCAAAAAGCCACAATAAACTACTTCTGAACATATACATAGCAAATTGGTTTACCAATAGAAATAAATTGAAAGGGTTTTTCAAGAATTTTTTTAGTGATTTGTTTCTCAACCTAGTCCACAGTGGTCTGTGACTGCTGGACGTGAGTACAAATCCTCTTTTGATTAGATGGCCTGGCACAACGTCACAGGTGCGTCACAATGCAACTCTAACATTGTATAATATGTTGGGGCAGATAGTTCCAGAGTATGGGTGAGGTGTGGGGGAAATCTTGGTTAGTGTTTTGAAACTGAGTCTTTGGGCAATGGAAAGCCAGTGAAGAGATTGGCAGAGAGGAGAGGCCAGGAAATAGCGCAGCACAGGTGGATTAGTCGGGCAGCAGAGTTTAGGATAGATTGGAGGGATGTGAGAGTGTTAGAAGGGAGGCCAGAGAGCAGGAAGTTGCAGTAGTTGAGGCGGGAGATGATGAGGGCATGTACCAATGTTATTGCAGATTCTTGGTCAAGGAATGTAGGAATGCGGGAAATATTTTTGAGTTGGAGTCGGCAGGAGGTGGAAAAGACTTGGATGTGTGGCTGGAAGGATGGAGTCGAGGGTTACTCCGAGCTAGCGAGCGCTCGGGACTGGGGAGAATGAGCAGCCATTGACTTTGATGGATAGGTCTGTTGGAGTGTTAGAATGAGAAGAGAAAAAGATAATGAATTTTGTTTTGTCCATGTTCAGTTTTAGAAATCAACTAGAAAAGAAGGATGAGATAGCAGACAGACATTGTGGGATTTTGGTTAGTAAGAGGTGATATCAGGTCCAGAGAAGTAGATCTGAATATCATCAGTGTAGAGTTGATACTGAAAGTTGTGGGACTCTGTTGTGACTCCTGCCTGGAGCCACGGACTCAAGATCGGTGAAACAGGTGAATAGAGACAACCGCCGACAAAGCAGAAACCCGGTCCCCGCAACCCTTTAACCCCTATACAGGGATTTGGAATTATGACAGGGCCCAGGTGATCACTGCCCATGGAAGACTGCGGTCCTGAGAAGAGCAGTTACCAGGCAGGGTCAAATTCAGAAGGTAGAACAGGGACAAAAATCGTCAGGTGGGAGAGTAGTCGGATCTCAGGCTAAGGGTGAAAACCGGAACTAGCAGCGAAGTACAGAAACAGCAGGCAGAAGAATGGTTGGGCAAACAAGCTAAGGGTCAAAACCGGAGCTAGCAGCAAAGTACAGGAACGGCAGGCAGAAGAGTGGTCAGGTAGTCAAGCTAAGGTCAATATATGGGAATATAAACAAACAGCAAGGAACCAGAGTCTAGCAGGGAATTATAGGACTATATCTGGTACCTGCCAGCAGAAGGGAGAAATCATAAGAGGGGTGTGGTGCCTTCCCATTGGCCCCAGCTGAAAGGTAGCTACTCCAGCCGGAAGGAACACATCACCACAGTCAACTAGTGGTATTGCAGGTCCTAGTGATCCCCAGCCTAATAGATGAGCGGAGCCTGTGCCCAGCAGAGCCACTGACCGCTCTCTTGTCAACAGCGTTACCCACAGTGGTGACGCGGCGGCATCTGGTGATTGAAGCAGAAGTCAACTCCGGTAGAGACGTGACATCTATTAGGTGTCCCAGGCCAAAGGTGTAGATGGAAAAAAGCAAGGGTCTGAAAACTGAACCTTGGGGGACACCTACAGATAGAATGTAGATGAGAAGGGAGAATGAGCCATCTGTATCACGTTAGTAAAGGCAGACAACATGGTATGGGGCTAGATTATATACAATTGGAGTAAAGGGACTGAATGAAAAACCTGAATTCAATAATAAAGGCTTGTCCACCAATTATTTTGCCTATTTGCCTAAAAAAAATTGTAAACAAAAATAAGGTAAATTTGGCAGAAGAAAACAAAAAATGACTATTTTTGTGCCATACATATCTGGGATAGGGCCAAACGGTGAATGACCAGAAGTAGACGCAGCACTTATTGTGAGGAATGAGCCATAATGGATGCTTTCGCTATGTCAGGAAGGCTTCCACTTCCTAAGTGCGGCAGTAGTTTCTGCCAGCACCAGCCCTGGATGTATATGTTCCTCCTCAGGCTGATTTGTGGCACCTCTCATCTCTGCATTATGAGAGCGCTCGCAAGGTTGTGAAATAAAATGTCGCTTAGGATAATGTAATTGGCCTTAAGGTACAGGAGTTGAATTATATGCTGGTGATTTATAATCTGGAAATTAAGGACTCACTCATTTTCTAATTTAATTCCATCTTTAAAGGGAAAACGCTCAGAATTAAATTGGTAAGTGCCTCCGCTAATTCAAATGCAGATGTAATTTGGATTCGAGAAGGCGCTTGGGGTGATTAACGAGTCCCCGATGGGCTGTTCTGATCCTTATCTGCTAAACCCCACAAATTCTCTGGCAGTTGTGACAATAACGCTAGCAGGGTGAGGAAAGGCTGAGCCGTATATATTCTCAGTAGCGTTGTCAATCCCTCCGAAGCCTTTCCTCCTGACAAGCAATGGGGCCTTATTTCAAATCTATAGCATAGCAGAGTCAGATCTAAGGCTTCTTGGGCAGCGCTTTGTCACAGTTAATGAGAAGTTTTAATTGTTTACTGTAAACCAGGATGTGCCCCGTAGTGCGTGGGCAAAAATGTCTCTACCCCGTGCCTGTTACTTACATTTTATATGGAAAAACATTAACATTATGGAGCGTGTTAACTGTATGGGATAGAGATATTGCGGTGAATATCATAAAACGGAATAATCTGCTGTTATCATCGGTGATGCAGCTTTTGGACTTGAAGGAGAAATATGGATCCTTTTTAGCACATGTAAATCGGTGCAATCCAATGAAAAGGACAATTGTTACTGCCTAGTTACATCTATTGAGTCCTACAAGTTATTACGAGGTGTCCTACTGTGTCATGCTAGGTACAAGGAAGTGTGGCACCCCTGCGGCTTCAGGTGCCACAGGGTACTGCACCTCAACCGGGGTGTAGTATTCATCTCGGATACGGAGGAAGTCATCACCGGTAAGCCACCAAACACATCCAACACATAACACAGGAGCTCTGTCACTGGGATTGGGCTAAGGTAAGTGCTGGGGTAGCAATCATGAGGTATGGGACCTCTTGCCCACTAGTTCAGCAACCAGGGAGGTGGGGCATCTTCAGGGGAAGTTAGGAGCCATCTCAAACATAAGGGAGTTAGCATCAGACGGGGGTCTGCGCCAGGTTGGACTCAGGAACAGACGTCAGCAAAAAGACAGAGATTAGAAAGAGGCCAGTGGTCCGGAGCTGGAGGCTCGACACGGGTTCTTACGAAGAAGGGGAATCCCAGGGTTCGCAAGGAGTGCAGCAGGCACCCGTGACCTGTTCCACGGCCCAGGAGCTGGGGTGGAGGGAAGACCACCAGAAAGGACACAAGAAGGAAACACCGGCCTTGACCTCCGAACTATCCTGGATCGGCTGGAGCCCATAACATCGGAGCACGGCACCCCAAAGGCGGTGTAACCTCAGTGAGTAAAGAACCTTAACTGCACCCTCTGTGTTGTCCCATCACTGCTGGTGCTCCCATTATCGCGCTCTTGCGCCATAGGCGACTACTACACCCAAAATCCTCCCTGGGGCCTGAACTCTGCCTATGGAGAGCTATACCATCCGAGCTGCATTATTATCCACCTCAGAGAAGACCTCCCACAGCAGCGGCTAATACTTGGCCACCCACAACAGGTGGCGTCACGAAGACATTCTCCACATCCCCATCCCCCCTATTATTGACACCGCCAGGGTCACGGAACCGGGCCAAGCAGTTGTGACATCCCACCCCCCTGGGTAATGAGTAACCCAAAACCCTGTGGGCACGTCAGAAGTACCACGGCAAAAGGGAAGGGAAACCCTGTGTCTAGGGAAAGGAAAGATAGTGACCCCTAACCGATCCTACTGCTGGTCCCTGGGGTCCCTCACCACCCTAGATAGGTTCCCTATCTATGCACCAAGCCGGATACTTGACCCTAGGTATCACTAGTGCTGAACCCTAAATAGGGAACGGATGGGATGAGCTCTTCAACAACCCAGCTAAACAACTATAGAAGACACAAGGAGGACACCCAGGAGAAAAACATGAACTAGTTATCATTAGTTAACTCCAGTAGAAGTTCAGTAGAGTTTTCAGCAGATACCACAGAGGAGTATAATCCACCTGCTTGCAACCAAGGCTTGAAGGAACTGAAAAATATCACCAGCACCAGTCCCATGAAGGAGGGGGTATATAAACACAAAGGCAATACTGATGATTAACAGCTGGGTGGAAGTCAAGCTCCTGCTGGATCCATAAAGGTAGAGATAAATCCAGCAGGAAAGCTACCTATAACAATGAATACTGATAGCAGGGACAATGGTAAGTCAGGGAGCATTCTGCGCAGCCAAACGCTGTGACCTTCTATGGCCAGAAACCACATGACTGTCTGTCACACGTAACACACCTGTGACATACCATAAGTAGTCTACGTTGCAGACCATGGAGAAACTTTACAGGGTTAAGGTCTAAAGGGCTTAGCACAGAACCTTAAAGGTAATTTGACAGAAGCTTTTACCCTCCAAAATCATTAATTATATTGACAACTCCTTTAAAAGACAAGCCATTGATCCATTTATAGCCCCAAAGTTCTGTTTCAGTAGGAAGAAATTGCATGTTGAAGTTTAGTCTGGAAGTGCATTAGGCCATGATGATGCACTTACAGCTTCTCAACCTCAACTGTAATCCTGAACTGGCAACACCCTCCCCTGGTTGATTGACAGGTTAGTGGCCATGTAACAGAGTAAATGAGTTCAATCAGCCAGGGGAGTTAGTTCAAGAATACAGTGGAGACTGAGAAGCTGTAAGTGCATCATCATGCCCCAATTCTATTCCAGACAGAACTTCCAAATGTGATTTTTTTAGCAGCTGAGTCACCACTTTGGAGTCATAAAGGGATTAGTTGACTTATTTTTTTAAGGGGCAATACAGTCATATTAATGGTTTAGAGGGGTGAGGTTTAAGGTTTCAGACAGAGTCCCAATAAGAAACTGTAAATTGCTTTTTCCAAATAAAACCCTACAGTAATAAATATAAACATATATATATATATATATATATATATATATATATATATATATATATATATATACTCACACAGTGTGTGTGTGTGTGTGTGTGTGTGTGTGTGTATATATATAATTTATTTATTTTTTTAAATTTCATGATAGTTTTTATATATATATATATATATATATATATATATATATATATATATATTAGATTCGTACATGATTTTTTGCCATATCTTTTAGACAGTTTACTGCAGGCACAGTATATAATTCAGAGAAGCCAGTTGTAGGTAGATATTCATAGAGTGTTGTGGGCATGCTATGTGACCTGTCCAGAGGTCATTGTGCAGGGAGAGGGAGGAGGTGAGTAGTGCTTTCTCGAAGCTGAGCTATATGAAGAAGAAAGAGTTAAAATAATATAATGAGGTCAGTAAGCTCAATACAAATATACTTGTTTGCCAGAATTATTCTTAATAATATCATTACTGTGATCCAATTCTCTCGCATGGGAGAATCGGTGCACAGGTTTAGAGAAGACGGAGAACTTAATTTCTTCATCTTCTCCATTGCCTGTGTCCACATTAATTGAACTGCACTTGGATGGCATCAGACTGCAGTCCAATGTTTCACACGCACCCATAGACTTGTATGAGTGACCATGATCTGAATCGGAGCCACTCTCAACGTGCTCAGATTGTTTTCTCATGCCGAATCTGCCTTAGTATAACACTAGTCCGAGTGCTATCCAATAAAAGATAGGATAGCCCTCTGCCGTGCATGCTCATGTGAGCGAACCCTAATAGTAATTTACCTAAAGATAGTCATAAACATTCAGATGCTCCAAAGGAGTCTTCCGGTCCAAAAGTTGCACTTAGCCATTTGCCCATTTGGGAAGCCAGCAAGTCAGTAGATCTGGATCACTGAATTTTGAAGATTTCCAAATTCCTTACATTTCTAATAAGAAAACAATGAGATATGATGGATTAACTATAAAAAAGCAGATTACAGAATGACTGAAATGCCAGTGTCCTGCATTTAGCACAACATTAGACATTATGCATAAAATTGTGCTAGAGCTTCTAACAAGGTCCAAGTTTTATAATTTGGCATCTATAGCTGTCTATGGTGCGATAAAAAAAAAACCAAAAAAAAACCAACTTCAGCACATATAACAGATTTCCGAAAACTAAAGCCATAGTGTAATCTGGTACCATGAGGAAGCATCATATAATAGTCTACTTAGTCATATGTATGAGGCCTATGGAGACACATGGATTTCGTAAGCACCCCATAGCCAAAGTTCTAGAATAAAACTGGAAAAATTCAACCCCCTATTTTGTATTATTGAATGGATGATACATGATAGGCCTCTTTTCCACATATCTGCTGACCTGGCTTTTTTTTTTTCTTCGGCATGGTAGTGAAATACTGGCGGAAACTGATGCGAGAGCGGGCCCCATAGCTTGGTACAGGATCGTTCACATTCATCCAATGCATCAGTTGTTGCACTGGATACTTCAAGGAGTCGGATCAGAAACATTACATGAGCTTTCCATCCGGCTCACCAGTTGGACGCTGAACTGGTGAAAAAGCCGGATGGCCACTGATTACACTTTGACTTTTGCTTCCATCATTTGAAGCACCAAACAACAGATACTGAAGTGCCAGACGTACGGAATCCCCAAATTGCATGGTTGTCTTGTTGAGAGGCTAGGGGAGGCAGTAGTAGTAGTCATGTGTACAGGGTTTGCCAGGCCACAGCGCAGCCGTACGGTAACCCCTTGCGTCCTGGTTGCCGCTCCACTGCAGGGAAGCTATCACCACAGTCCATTCTTCCACTGAGTCAATGAATCAGACACAGAAGTATTTATTTTAAACAGAGGAACTTTACTTGCTTTCGTTACAGGGGTACTTCCACCTCGTATTACACGGGCACCTCTTCTGACCCCGACAGGGGTTCCCTTCAGACTTTGTTCCATCTTTAAATTTACTGGCCGACGACTTTCCTGGCTCCTAAGCTTCTTCGGATACTACTAGGCCCTTCATTCTCCCATCGGACGTCACACTGCATTAACACATTCAAAAAGTCCTTTATCCACTCCATCCCACCCACAGGGATTTAATTTTCGCTATTGAAAGGGCTTATTTCGACAGAACTCATCCACCCATGCTTTTGGACAGGACCTACTCTTCTCCCTTAAGAGCCCACTGACCTTCGGTCTTGCAGGAAAATTTCTTGGGTTTTCAATCCAGGACAGATGGACATCACCCCGACCGTCTGGACTCAACCCCTCTTCTGGGGATGCAGTTAACAAACAGTCTTCTAACGAGCATGACCCCATGTGTCCGGTGTCAAAGGGTTGACCCTTAGGATCTTCTATATCAAATGTTTTCAGCTCATTATCTCTTTTTCCTACTGGAGAACTCTCCTCATTCCAAATCTTGTCCTATTTATACTCTGACCTCCTCCTTTCACTTAACCCCTTCCTACCTAAGGGTGTCAGGAAAGCCGCCAATTGGCCACTGCACCACCTTGTGACCATTTACCAAAATACACAATACAAATGAATACATATAATAAACCTTTCTGTGTGCCGGCTACTTCTGCAGGGGTGGCATAGTTTTGACCCCCCTTACAGTCTGGTCTCCCCAAAATTAGGTTTCATTCTTTTAGTTTATCAGTAACAATGAAGATGCAGATTTTGTGCTAGGGACGACCTGAGACATTGACAAGTTGGTCTGTGGCTTGGGAAACATCTTTGCTACCTGGAATGATGATCCAGCAGAGGCTCCATTCAGCATTGTCTCCCTGCTGCCATAAGTTAGGGTGAAATATTCTAAAACTAAGATCCTTTCAGACCCACAGACTGGTAAATCTGTCCCTGGTAAATTATGTGTGAGGACTCTGCGTGGAGATCCAAACCACAATGGAAATGCTCAGGCTCTGAGCATGGTAAACTGCAAATAAATGTTTAACATGAAAAACACCTTCTCCGGGACTTGTACTTTTATGTCAGTCTGACACATACAATGAGGCACAAACGCTCCGGAGTGGAAGATTACATCTATTCAGCATTAATGATAGGAGGGATAATGAAAAAAATCCTCTCGGCCATTACTGATATATCTGTTAATAATAGGATTAAATGAATAGACTTTTTAATATATCTTAATAGGGAAGGGAAATTCCATTTTTCTGACATCAAACTTGAAATTTGCAGTCAAAGAAAGCGAGCACTTGTCATTTGCCTTAAGTATGTAATTTATTATTTTTTTTTAACGTGGTGAAAATGCCACTGTTCTTCTGAATCTGATGTTGTTTTTCTTTTGTTCCTGCACCTCGGCGTTCTTGAGATATCACCCTCTCTTCCATGTATACTGTATAAATCTAATCTTGTCTTCCAAGTGGGTGTGGTCCTCAACTCCCCTTCGTGGCCTTCTTGTTCAGGACCATGTACAGATTGCTTAAAAGACCATCATGCTGGGGGATTCAATGTGGGGGTCATCATACTGAGCAAGTGATGGCCACTGTGAGGCTATCTAACTGTGCATAAGGGACATTTTGGGGGGCATCATACTCTATGGTGGTCATGAAAGGGTATTGTGGAAGAGAAATCTAAGGAGCTTCAATATGGGCAAAATGATCTAGTAAGTGCTATAATACATGTCCCTTTCTCTGTCTTTAAAAGTTGGAAGGGATGCCCTTTTTATGACTGCACCTATGTACCGAGTCGCTGCCTACTCCAATGAATATTACTTTGGGACGATTTAAGGGGGACCCAATCAAGACCTTTGCTATGGGACCCTATGATTTCTATGTAAGCAACTACATATTGCAGGTCCAACTTCTGTAATCCTCTCGGTCAGCTGATTGAAGCAGAGCATCAGAAGGGCTATGGCTCAGTAGCTCAGTACACTATATAGTGGCTATCAGGAGACAGCCATTGAGATCCCCCCCCCCCCGCCCCCCGCTGCTGCTAATTATCAGGGGAACAGCTGAGAAGATCACACAGGTATCCCACAACTGCCACTATCAATTGTCAGGACAATACACAATTTATTGATGATTAATGGATTAGGTCATTTAGGTCATGGCTGCTTTCGCTACTAGGCTGATTTGGCATTTTCACAAAGAGTGTATAGTATAAATGTGTCGCCCTGGGCAAGCCAGGGGACACAGATAACAACACCACCACACCCCACACTCCAAGTAGGCACACCTGCTAACCAGAAATCCTTGTTGCCTCCCTCCAAGAGTCTGTTGATGCACACCAGGGGGTGGGCCAGGCGGTTGGCTCCGCCCACCAAGGAGCTCAGGACTCTGGAGGCAGGAAGTAAACCAGGCAGATAGCTCAGGGGAGAGCTGGAGAGAGGAGTTCTGTCAGGGAGGAGGAAGTGGAAGGAGTGAGGAGTAGCCCAGGCAGGGGCTAGAGTAAACAGAGAAGTGAAAGTGGTGAAAGTAAAGAAGCAAGCAAAGTGACAGAAGGACAGAAAGCCTGAGAGCCCAGCTGTGTGTAGGGCTAGAACAGCAAGGTCAGCGACGGCGGTGACTGTCCGGAGTGGGACAGTTCGGAAGTTCCTGGAAGGACCCCGTTGGCTGTGTGCCCGGTGGTCTGGAGCAGTGTTCCGAAGGACAGTCAGCACCAGGGCAGGGGCCTCTCGGACCCCGGCAAGGCTAGGAGTCGCCCAATTTGCCGAATCCGTCAGTGACGGGGACGCAGATCCCCCAACAACAAAGTCCCGATTGACGGCAACAGCCCGACCATTAACGGGGAGACACCGCCACCGCCAAGGCACCAGTTTCCCCAGGGCCAGCGCCTGCGGGCAAAGTGTAGAGCTCCTCCGGCCCAGATTGCAGTCGGGGAGCGGGTAACCGGAGGGAATCCACCGATACCACCAGACCACACAGGTGCAAGGAAGAGAGAAGTCACCGCCACCTACCGGGAGTGCAGGTGCAGCCGTCTGTGGGACCGTCCTACCAGCCGTTGGTTTACCGTACAAACTGTGTCCGTGTCAGGCTGAGTGAGTACCATAGTGCCGCAAGGCACAGCGCTGCCCCCGCGTCCCTGCGCCCTCCAGGCCCT
The DNA here is from genome assembly GCF_048569485.1 of Anomaloglossus baeobatrachus. NCBI lineage: Eukaryota > Metazoa > Chordata > Amphibia > Anura > Aromobatidae > Anomaloglossus > Anomaloglossus baeobatrachus. Next base: position 53,890,737 of record NC_134357.1, on the reverse strand, counting down.
ACACTTTACATCTCTTCACCGGGCCCCGGGATCACCAACCCCTACCCACGGAGGGGCAACACAACACCTGGCTGCTCCCATCACCATCCCCGGGACCCTCACACTGAGCAGCGGTGGTGCCATCACCACAACCGTGGGTGGCGTCACGAACTATAATCCCAACAAACAACCCCTCTTTTCACTCACGGGCGAGGAGTGCCGCTCGAGACACCCCGGGATCCGGCCCGCAGCTCGAGCCACCAGGAGCAACTGCCGGACCCGAGCAGAAGGGGTGAGCGCGGTGTGCTGACACCCTCCTCCCCGCCCGCGACAACTTGGCGTCACGAACAGGATCTTACCGCTCTGCCGTCAGGTAGAGGTGCGCCTTGTTACCGCCGGAGGCATCCGACAGAAAAATTTGAGAAGCCGCCATCTTTGGCGCGAAAAGTTCCCGCTCGAGCGTCTTCTCGAGCAGTAGAAGCGCGGAGGCCAAAACCCCGCCCCGAGAGAGGAGGGGCCGGAAAGAGCTAAGGGGGACGCGATGGCGGCTGGCGGCATGTAGTCGCCGCTGTAAAAGCAGGGACGCCAGGACCTTGCCAGAATACCGTTCCTGGAAGCAAACAGTGGAGATACCATGTGGATGCCGTCCCGAAACACCGTGGCCCCCGCACCGGGAACCGCAGCGTGGGTGGAAATCCGGACCGCGCAGCTCCACCTAAGGCTGCAGGTCAAGATGCAGCTCCTCATGGAGGAGTGGGAGACCGACATGGCGGACGTTGTGGCAGCCGTGCGGAGACGCGAGGAGGAAGCGGAGGAAGGGAGGGTGAGTGACCCACGCCCCTATGTCCCGGAGGGACCGGTCGCTGCGGCTGAGGGACCCGGTCCAAGCCCTCTCCCCCCGTCGCCTCCTTCGCCACCCGTCCCGGAGGCCGTGACCCCGCCACTAGGCCCGCTACCACCGCAACCGGTAGCGATACCCAGCCCGTCCGCCCCAGCGGACCGACCTGTAGTCGGAGCCCGAAGCAAGCCGGAGGCATTGCCATGGAAGGCCCCGAAGAGTGTGCCAGAGACAGTCTCCGAGCAGTTCCCCGAGCCGGAGCCGATGACCCGCTCCGAGCCGAAGGCCCAACTGCGGAAAGCCCCTGTGCCCATCCCCCACACCTCGGCTGAGGTGGCGCCGGGTTGTTGCTGCAAGGCAGCGCCCAAGGCCATGACACCGCGGGATACGCCGCCCACCTTTCTGACAGTGGGTAACGTACTGGATGTCCCGCGGGGCTCAACCCGTGCGCCGGAGCCATACTGGGACAGGGAGCCGACCAAGCTGGGCCTGGAAATCGCGGAGAGGGAGCGAAGAAAAGCCGAGCTGGTAGCCCGAGCCATCCGGGAAAAGGAGAACCTGCGGCAAGCGACCTTCCGTGTCCGGGGCCCGTTCTACGAGGGGCAGGTGCGGCGCTTCGATATCCGCCGGGGCTACGGGTTCATATACGAACCGGGCCTGGAGGCCGAGGTGTTTGTAGCCCGGCGGGATGTGCATGCCCATCTGCCCGAGGAGCATCCTGGCCGCAACCTAATACCAGGGGACATGGTGCGTTACACTCGGCACTGCGGAGAGAGGGGGTGGTTTGCCCTGGACGTAAAGCTGAAGGGCAGCCCGGAGAGCAAGGTGAGCTCTGCACCCCCTCCCTCGGAGGAAGCAGCAGCAGGACCGGAGTAGGGCAGCGGATGCCCGTCGCACCGTTCCCCGTTGGGACCACCACTGAGTTGTTTGTTGTTTGAAAGTTTTGAAAAATGAAAAATGATTTACGGAAGTTTACCTGATTGTCTGCAGTGATTAGCAACCGGCAGGAGCCGGCACCGTTGTCCCCGTGGGGACCGTTTAAGTTTATTTGCATGGGAACTAGCCATGGACAAGCCCGTGAACTCTGCAGGGCAACCACAAACGTTAGTGGCTTGTAAATATGTTGGGTACCGTTACCGTTTCCGCAGGCCGCCTCCGGAGAGGCAGGTTGGAGGGAGGGCCCTGAGCAGAGCAGGCCAGGGCCCAGCCACCAAAGGGACCGGTGGCTACCCTCTGGAGGGAAGGACAGATCCCGCTCGGGTGACTTGTGCTGGACTGTGGGTCAAGGGGTGCTGCCTGGGTTTTAGGGGCAGCATCAGGGCCAGGTTGCTTGGGTGGGAGAGAGCGGAAACCGTGACCGTACACCGTTGAAACGTTTAAAGTAAAATGTGCCTCCCGTCTTGGGAAGAGTTGATTAAAAATGTTATGCTTATGTTATGTTTAACCCTGTTATCCCCTTTTTACAGAAAAATAAAACCGGTGTAGGACGGCAGCCCGCGGACGGTCTGCATTTTGCTAAGGGGGAATGTGTCGCCCTGGGCAAGCCAGGGGACACAGATAACAACACCACCACACCCCACACTCCAGGTAGGCACACCTGCTAACCAGAAATCCTTGTTGCCTCCCTCCAAGAGTCTGTTGATGCACACCAGGGGGTGGGCCAGGCGGTTGGCTCCGCCCACCAAGGAGCTCAGGACTCTGGAGGCAGGAAGTAAACCAGGCAGATAGCTCAGGGGAGAGCTGGAGAGAGGAGTTCTGTCAGGGAGGAGGAAGTGGAAGGAGTGAGGAGTAGCCCAGGCAGGGGCTAGAGTAAACAGAGAAGTGAAAGTGGTGAAAGTAAAGAAGCAAGCAAAGTGACAGAAGGACAGAAAGCCTGAGAGCCCAGCTGTGTGTAGGGCTAGAACAGCAAGGTCAGCGACGGCGGTGACTGTCCGGAGTGGGACAGTTCGGAAGTTCCTGGAAGGACCCCGTTGGCTGTGTGCCCGGTGGTCTGGAGCAGTGTTCCGAAGGACAGTCAGCACCAGGGCAGGGGCCTCTCGGACCCCGGCAAGGCTAGGAGTCGCCCAATTTGCCGAATCCGTCAGTGACGGGGACGCAGATCCCCCAACAACAAAGTCCCGATTGACGGCAACAGCCCGACCATTAACGGGGAGACACCGCCACCGCCAAGGCACCAGTTTCCCCAGGGCCAGCGCCTGCGGGCAAAGTGTAGAGCTCCTCCGGCCCAGATTGCAGTCGGGGAGCGGGTAACCGGAGGGAATCCACCGATACCACCAGACCACACAGGTGCAAGGAAGAGAGAAGTCACCGCCACCTACCGGGAGTGCAGGTGCAGCCGTCTGTGGGACCGTCCTACCAGCCGTTGGTTTACCGTACAAACTGTGTCCGTGTCAGGCTGAGTGAGTACCATAGTGCCGCAAGGCACAGCGCTGCCCCCGCGTCCCTGCGCCCTCCAGGCCCTACACTTTACATCTCTTCACCGGGCCCCGGGATCACCAACCCCTACCCACGGAGGGGCAACACAACACCTGGCTGCTCCCATCACCATCCCCGGGACCCTCACACTGAGCAGCGGTGGTGCCATCACCACAACCGTGGGTGGCGTCACGAACTATAATCCCAACAAACAACCCCCCTTTTCACTCACGGGCGAGGAGTGCCGCTTGAGACACCCCGGGATCCGGCCCGCAGCTCGAGCCACCAGGAGCAACTGCCGGACCCGAGCAGAAGGGGTGAGCGCGGTGTGCTGACACCCTCCTCCCCGCCCGCGACATAAACACCTAATGCCAGTGGATGAAATTATATATATATATATATATATATATATATATATACTGCCAAGCTCTGCAATAACCAAATAAAAACTATCTGCCATCACCAATCGTTTATACAGGCCGAATGTTGCTGGCAACGTTTGGCTTCATGAGGCTTCGGGGATGCAAATATAGAGCAAGAGGAGCTATTAATGCTTTTAAATTTGATATGTTTAATCCTAAAAGTACACAATGTTTATAAAAATATACAAAAGATATTACAAATGGGACAAAATAATATAGTATATACAGTCACATAAAATAAAAGGAATAAGCAGAAGAAAAGTACTGAACCTGATCTTGCAAGGATGGCACAATTCTTTTATATGGAGTGAAGCTCTCCAATTAGGAAAATGGAATAAACCTAGAGTGAGCTGTATCATGCAGCATTGAACAATTCAGAATCTGCAATTATTAGAAATCAGTCACTCCCACATATCTCCCCTCGTTGACCACAGGTCGAGACTTGTCAGTGAGATGAGGCTCGGATCCCAAAAAATTATGGGATCCCCAATCTTCAGTATATCTGCCACATGAAGGTCTCACATGGAAGATATTAGTGCTATATTTCCTATCATTTTAGCTTTCCATAGATACGAAAACATGGCATATACAACCTGATCCATCAGGACAAAATTAATGTGAGGCTGATGCACAGATTGCACAGAAATGGAAGAACATGCATTTCGTTCCCCTCGGGTTCACGATGTTGAAGATGTGTCTCCAATAACTGTATGCCCTATGCCTGTCACCAGAAAAAAGCAATATTCATAACTGCAATCCGATGCCACTCTTTCTACGGTCGGTCTTTTGAACAGATTAAGAGTTCTCCACATAGGGGTGAAAACTGTCACCTCCAAAACTTTTGTTCAGACTGTATCAGCTCTCCATCAGAAAAAGTAGTTCAATTACCTGCTGACACCAGGGATCGTATGTAGGGGTCAGATGTAGTTTAGAGTGCTAGCTTTTGTTACATAGTTACATATACAGTATACAAAATTATATAAGATCAAAAAAGACCTAGGTCCATCTAGTTTAACCTTTCTCCACCCATTATACATTTGTTCCTGTTAGACGGAGTTTTGCACAAACTTTGCCGACTGTCATGGCAACGTTGGGCTCTGTTCAGATTGCAGATTGACACTCCGCACGATGGTTTCTCTGGGATTGGGATTAACACAGCTAGACTCGGGTGTCGACCTGCTAGCTGCTGATTCATGGGCAGGCTGTCAAAAGTTAATCTCTGCTAGTCTGCTTGTTAGGCTCCTTTGGTCACATGTAGTTGGGGGATCTATCACATCTGCGCCCCTCCTATTTATGCTGGTTGAAACCTTCCACCCATGCCAACTATAGTTTATTCTATGTTGGTCTGTGAGGTGTGATACCCCAGACTTACTGGTGAAAGTTGTGCTCATTGCTTGGTGCAATTGTGGAATTCACCCCTGTTGTTTTGTAGCTTGCTTCCTGCTTTCCTCATAAATCTTATTGTCTTTAGCTTTGTGTGTGCGTGCTGTGTGACAGAGTTTTGGTTTTTCCTTTGTCTGTCTTTATCTTGGAGGGTTCATCACACTCCTGTCCCGTCCCTCCTTTTGGGGGGGTTGGAGAGGTAATCAGATAAGGACTGGTCAGGAACAGAGCCAGAAAGAAGACTCAGGTCTCTCCTCCATCAAGAGTATCCCTGAATATTGGGATAGCATAGGTCCCTCTAGCTTGAGGAATAGCTTAGGAAACCTGGTTCCCCACTTCCCCATAGTCATCATGACAGTTCCCTTTCCAAATGATGACAAAACCATGCTGCTCAATAGATTGGTTCTATTTTACCATTACATTTATGACAGTGAGCCATGCATGGTACTGCCAGCCCACTCCTGTTGAAGTGAATCGGAGAAGGCTTGCAGTACCATTCACAGCCAATTTATGTCACTTAAATAATAAGCACTAAATACATTATATACCAAAGACAATTTCCACCCACAGTTTATCCACATATTAGTAAATTAGAGCGGGAACTTGTTGATTCAATTTTAATTACGGTAGTTACAAAGTTATTTAAAGGGTCGATATAGACTTTTAAGATTGCTACCCTCAATAGGTGGCAGTAGAAGTTCCTCTCCTCCATTCTTGTATTCTGAAGAAGATACTTTCATATTTCAATTCTGATTCAGTTTATGTCATCACTTAATATGAACCATTTTAATATTAAGACTACTTACCATCACAGTAATGAGTCTCTGAACTTTTTGGATGTCAAGGTCAAGAGAGACAAAAATAATGTAGTACAAACAGACATTTATAGGAAAGCCACTGCCACCTACAGTTAGGTCCAGAAATATTTGGACAGTGACACAATTTTCGCGAGTTGGGCTCTGCATGCCACCACATTGGATTTGAAATGAAACCTCTACAACAGAATTCAAGTGCAGATTGTAACGTTTAATTTGAAGGTTTGAACAAAAATATCTGATAGAAATTGTAGGAATTGTACACATTTCTTTACAAACACTCCACATTTTAGGAGGTCAAAAGTAATTGGACAAATAAACCAAACCCAAACAAAATATTTTTATTTTCAATATTTTGTTGCGAATCCTTTGGAGGCAATCACTGCCTTAAGTCTGGAACCCATGGACATCACCAAACGCTGGGTTTCCTCCTTCTTAATGCTTTGCCAGGCCTTTACAGCTGCAGCCTTCAGGTCTTGCTTGTTTGTGGGTCTTTCTGTCTTAAGTCTGGATTTGAGCAAGTGAAATGCATGCTCAATTGGGTTAAGATCTGGTGATTGACTTGGCCATTGCAGAATGTTCCACTTTTTTGCACTCATGAACTCCTGGGTAGCTTTGGCTGTATGCTTGGGGTCATTGTCCATCTGTACTATGAAGCGCCGTCCGATCAACTTTGCGGCATTTGGCTGAATCTGGGCTGAAAGTATATCCCGGTACACTTCAGAATTCATCCGGCTACTCTTGTCTGCTGTTATGTCATCAATAAACACAAGTGACCCAGTGCCATTGAAAGCCATGCATGCCCATGCCATCACGTTGCCTCCACCATGTTTTACAGAGGATGTGGTGTGCCTTGGATCATGTGCCATTCCCTTTCTTCTCCAAACTTTTTTCTTCCCATCATTCTGGTACAGGTTGATCTTTGTCTCATCTGTCCATAGAATACTTTTCCACAATTGAGCTGGCTTCATGAGGTGTTTTTCAGCAAATTTAACTGTGGCCTGTCTATTTTTGGAATTGATGAATGGTTTGCATCTAGATGTGAACCCTTTGTATTTACTTTCATGGAGTCTTCTCTTTACTGTTAACTTAGAGACAGATACACCTACTTCACTGAGAGTGTTCTGGACTTCAGTTGATGTTGTGAACGGGTTCTTCTTCACCAAAGAAAGTATACGGCGATCATCCACCACTGTTGTCATCCGTGGACGCCCAGGCCTTTTTGAGTTCCCAAGCTCACCAGTCAATTCCTTTTTTCTCAGAATGTACCCAACTGTTGATTTTGCTACTCCAAGCATGTCTGCTATCTCTCTGATGGATTTTGTCTTTTTTTTAGCCTCAGGATGTTCTGCTTCACCTCAATTGAGAGTTCCTTAGACCGCATGTTGTCTGGTCACAGCAACAGCTTCCAAATGCAAAACCACACACCTGTAATCAACCCCAGACCTTTTAACTACTTCATTGATTACAGGTTAACGAGGGAGACGCCTTCAGAGTTAATTGCAGCCCTTAGAGTCCCTTGTCCAATTACTTTTGGTCCCTTGAAAAAGAGGAGGCTATGCATTACAGAGCTATGATTCCTAAACCCTTTCTCCGATTTGGATGTGAAAACTCTCATATTGCAGCTGGGAGTGTGCTCTTTCAGCCCATATTATATATATAATTGTATTTCTGAACATGTTTTTATAAACAGCTAAAATAACAAAACTTGTGTCACTGTCCAAATATTTCTGGCCCTGACTGTATGTGTTATTACACGCTTCTTCTGCCCATCCTCAATATATGATAAGTTCGGTTCCCACTGGGCAGTTCCTGTGTTTACGCAGGATCTGCTCCGTGGATTCTGAATTTGAGTTTCGTGCCTGGGAACTTAAGGAAAGATTTTTCGAGCGAGGTTACAGCCGATGCATGATCAAATGGGCTTACAATCAGGCCAAACATGTGTGCTACCCCCGTGCCAGCAGCCGAGCTGCTCGGATCCAGGTTCTCAGTGGCTCGAGGGTCTCCGGACCCGATGGTCGTGCGGCCACTCAAATGAAGGGGGTTATTTACAAGGTGGGTTATAGAGTTCGTGATGCCCCCCGTAGTATGTGGTAATTTGGAGTACCACCGCTGCAGTTGGGAGTACCCGGGGATGATGGAATGGGGCAGCTAGGTGTTGTGACTCTCCACGGGTAGGGGGAATACCCCGGGGCTCAGTGATGGTAGGGAAGTGTCGTTGGATGCAAGGGGGTCACTGTGGTACTCACTCAGTCCATTAAGCTGACACCGACAACTGGTCAAACAAGTCTCTGGACACCGTTGCCGCTGAGGGGAGCTTAGTTCGGGTCCCGTCCCCAATGGTGCTGCCTGGTGATCCGTGACATGCTTCCTGGCACTAAGTTTACTTCTCTGGTGGTCCCGGTAGTGTGAAACTTGCCGGGTCCCGCTCCCCACTGTGGCTAAGTGTGGGAGCTTGCTCTCAGGGCTCACGCTTGGGATTTTGTGGACCGTTTTGAATTGGAAAGTCCTATCCGCCTCTTTGCGCTAATGCCCCGATTTTGGAGCGGGTGGGAACGGCTCTTGAAGACTCCGTTCTCCTCGGGTAAATTATCGGGTTGCCTGAAGCTACTCCCCGACCTAGGGTCCACTTACCCCGTCGTGCCTTGGTCCCAGCCCGGTGATGGTGCAAGGCCGCCGGCGTTCTTCCTCAACAGATCTGTGCCCCTTGCCACGATCCCCTGCGACCGGGGGTCCAGCTCCTCTAGACCCAGACCACCGTCTGACACCTAGATTGCTTCCCAGGAGCCCTGCTCCTGACCTCCTCTCACTTTCACTTCTCAGACCCAACTCTCTCCTCTAGACACTCCTGACTTTCCTTCTCCAGCCCTCCCAGGTGGGCGACTCTATTCCACTCAAGCCGTCCACTGGTGTGTTTGGTGGGTGTGGTGCAGAGTGTATCTAGTATTTAATTAGCTGATGTAGGCAACACCATATGGTTAGGGACCCAAAACCAAGAAGGAGGTGGATATTGCCCGGGAGGGCAGATTCTGCAGTACCCTGTGATGACCCGATAGTCTAGGGGCGTCACACATGCTTCACGGGATAATCTCTTATATACCCCTAAGAAATCTACTGGTCTTGAACCGTTGAGATTTATTACCGATTACCATTCACGTTTCCCTCAAATGAGACGGTGTCTTGAACAAGCGTGGCCCATTCTCATGACTGACCCCACTGTCCTTTATTTGTTATATTATATTTATGCTATGATATGATGTCAACTTTTCATCCCGGACGTAATGTAACTTCTCACCATTTTTATTAAGTGGCACCGTGTTCCTGGGAGTACAATTCTATGTGTCCCCCTCCCATCGGCGCGCTATATCTTTTTAGCTACGTCACTTGAGGTCATGTGATTATCACATGATTCTTACCTGGATATGACGTGATGCATGACGCGGCGCCCGTTGGGCGGGTTTGTTGCCATAGACGCTCGTGTGTCAATTATTGCAATCTGCCTGCTGATTCGTCCTTGGACCTTTTTAACCTCCCCTTCCTACACATGACGTCACCCCTGACAAAGGTAATTGCGGAAACGAATGTCCGTCGGGTGGGTGCCACTTCCCATGCAGTTTTTGTGCAGAGCGTGTGTGGCACCCCAGTGGTCCGGTTGCTACAGTAACATTGCCCTCCTCACAGGGGTTCTATGCCTGGAAGCAAGGGTGATCTCCCATGCTAGGTACCCTAGCACTCAACACTTCCTACTCTGTCTGGACCAGAAGGGGGAGCTCAAGAACCCGGTTTGAGGGGAGCTTCCCTATGTATTCTGGCTCGAAGGAGGAATTAGGCACACACAGACAGAAAGTAAAACTGATCAGAACAAGTCAGGAGTGGAGAGAAGATGGTCACTGAGAAGAGAGCTGCGCCATAGCTCCCTCAGGGCTGAGCGTATTGAACCAGACATCGGCGTCTGAGGCTGCGTGGGTACTGAAGTCCCCACAGCAGAATCCGAAGGGCAGGAGACTGCAGGTCTTCTGGCCCACAAAGTGCCCCGAGCACAGCAGCACACTAGAGCCAGGAGCCATGATTGCAGAAGCGGCACCAGTAAAGAACTCGCGCTGCCTGCCATACGGGTGAGAACCAGAATCAACATAAGGAAGAGGGTCTCAGCGTAGCTTCTAGCCACAGGGACCCACACATTACCGTGCAAGCAGGAAGGCCTACTACCCACCTGGCTGGGTGAATCCCCTCAATTACTTCCAGGCTGACCAGACCTCCATTACCTGCTGGACCAGTCTCTTGGGCCTGTACCATCAACTACCAAGTAAAAGGTAAAGGAAACTACGGCCCTTGTGTTGTTCAGTTATTACCGGTGTCCTCAGTCCTGCACCCCAACGTTAAGTCTCTCCATCAATCACCTACTACTACTCCCATCCACCCTGGTGCCCAGCTCTACCTGTGGAGAGCTATACCAACCAAGCTGCGTCACCATCTGCCCCAGAGGCCCCATCCCGCAGCGGCGACATCTATCTTGCCGCATACCACAGGTGGTGTCACAAACCGGGCCTTGCCACCGCAGCGTCCCAGAAACAGAACCGCAGCCCGGTAATGAGTAACCCCATGGCCCCTGTTCGGGCTTGTGTCACGTGCACTTGCACTTTGATAAGCTTATTACTGAAAATAATTATTATATCTTTGTCTCTGCACGATATCAGGTGGCACACATGTTATATATGAAGAGTTAAAGATAGGTTGGGAATTTCCTACCCCCATCAGTGCTTTACATCCTGGTTTTTTTGGATATGGAATATAAAGCTTATCTAAACATTAAAATATCAATTATGTTACTGATAATGTAGATTATAATTGTTGACTCTCTATGGTTATCCACATAGTCTCTTGTGAGTACTACGAGCATTGTTTTATGCATTGATACTGCGGCATTGTACCCTCCCTGTTTTGATTTCATCTGGGGTCTGTGCACCCTATTGTGTATGTACTCTGGCTCTCATCTCACACCTTTTATAATTAATAAAGTAACACTTTTTGCATTAGGATGTTTGATTGTTTTTTTTCTTTTTGGGTTTGCTCTTATTACGATTTATCCGGTGTCCCCATATTATACACACTTGAGTCTTTCTAAATTGATGTGGAAAAATTGAACAAAATGTAGGTGTGTTTGTTTAAAATCTTGTACATCAACAAGTGAGTCAACTGATCCTCAATACTCAATTCTCCTTCCCTTATAGGCTCTGCTACATCTGCAGTGAGTCACCTGACCAAATCAGCTCTGCTACCTTGCTGGGCTCTACTTCAGCAACAGTGTACAGAACTCTGCTACATCGTTTGTTGGGCTCTGCTACAGCTAGTCTTTTCTGCAGTGCCATTAACCTGACAATGCTTCATTTGTCTGTCTTTGATGAGTCTCCAGCTTCATTGTGGTCTATTACTCTACTCCTCCAGTTGCCATCCAGCCAATAAAGCCTCCACTGCTCTAACCTGTTCTCCTCGGTGCACCGTCATCTGTACACTCTGCTCAACAACCGCTCATCCGGACCAGAGGCCTTGATAATCCACCACACCTTGTGAAAAATAACAGAGATAGATAAAATGCTAAATACCATATTTTTCGTTTTATAAGACGCACCGGATTATAAGATGCACCCCATATTTGGGAGGAAAAAAAAGGTGAAAAAAAAATAATATGAGGTCCGTTTTATAATCTGGTGGTGTCTTACCAGGGAGCAGGGGCAGCAGCGGAGCGGGGGTCACAGAAGGCATGGGCAGTACTGGAGTACGGTGATGCTGGCAATGTTACAGAGGGAGGCCCAGATACTCACTGCGGTCTCTGCCCTGTGCGAGGCCGGTGACACCGCTCTCCTCCGTGCGGGGTTGGTGACGCCGCTCTCCTCTGTGCGGGGCCGGTGACGCCGCTCTGCTCGGTGGGGGTGGCGGTGAGTGAGAGCAGAACAGAGCAGCCGAGCAGACCAGAGCAGCCGCGCACAGAGCCGAGCAGACCAGAGCAGCCGCCCACAGAGCCAAGCAGAACAGAGCAGCCGCGCACAGAGCCGAGCATACCAGAGCAGCCGCGCACAGAGCCAAGCAGACCAGAGCAGCCGCGCACAGAGCCGAGCAGAACAGAGCAGCCGCGCACAGAGCCGAGCAGACCAAAGCATCCGTGCACAGAGCCGAGTAGAACAGAGCAGCCGCGCGCAGAGTTGAGCAGAGTGGCGTCGCCTGATGCACACAACAGCGCCGTACTGACCAGCGCCGGCAGCACCCGGTAAGCTACATTCGGATTTTAAGACGCACTCGTCATTTTCTTCCCAAATTTTTGGGAGGAAAAGTGCGTCTTATAATCCGAAAAATACGGTCGATAGATTTTTAGATAGATAGTTAGATAGATAGAAGATAGATAGATAGATTCGTAGATAGATAGCTGGAGAGATGATAGATGATAGATAAATAGATTCGTAGATAGATAGATGGATAGATAGATAGATTTATAGATAAATGGATAGATGATAGATAGATAGATTTCTATGATTCATTCATTCTGAGACTTTTAAATTTGAATTCCTTTTTCTTGTAGAATGTTAAACCAAGTTACTCTTATATCAAAGCGAATTTCCCCATAGGAAATAATTGAAACGCAGACAATTCGTTCCACAACCCAAAAATATTTACTGTATTTATACAAACTTATTACAGTAAGTAATACAGAATGGGTCAGAGCGCGGTGAAAGGACAGAACCGGAAGTGTGCACGGTGAGTATTTGCTCTTATTGCAAAGCATTGCTCTTAAACTAAGTTACAAATTTGTAATAAGCTTTGCTTGTCTTGCAAAACGCTCTCAAACCAAGTTACTCTTAAACCAAGGTTCCACTGTACATCATTTCTTTCAAATACCACAAATACTTTTATACACAGTGACTGCCGTGCTAATTCATCCCCATTTTATTATGTTCTAATTTCACAGATTATCACCCATTCTAAAACAAGCCGAGAGCCTGGGGACATAGAGAACGAAATCAAAAGGCTATAGCCTGAGCAGCGGACAAAACAAGCCCCGCTCTCGCCTCGCCTCCCCTTCTCTATTCAGTTTACTTATTAACAGGACGTGTAATTGCAGGAAAATAGCAGGTTCTAAAAATCGGTCAGAAGAAAATGACTGTAATTTTTTACAGATTGAAAATGAATCTGACTCGAAAATACCATTAAATTACCAAGTTGCTTAAAATTTAAAGGGTAATTCCTATATAATGCTTTTATTTAATAGCCCAATTTACAAAACGCTGAAAATGAATGTAGCTTTTCTCAGGACAGCGCCCGGTAGTAAGTGTACCAACTCATTTTTGCTCACTTGAATTGAATTATTAATAAGAAAGAACGGGGCCATATGTTCCCCAAAGAGCCAGATACATTTATTTCATATAAAACTGCAGTGTTTGGTGGCTTAGGAAAGGTTTAAATGCATTCTCAGGAATTACTTCCGTATATACTGACTTAATAGAGTATAAATCAGCGCTTGTAATTAGGGACACAGCTGTTAACTTAAAGCTGGTTGTTCTCCCCATTATGTCGGTATATATCAGCCCGGTGCTTTCTGCCAACATCATTTTTTTTTCCTACTGAACTATTCTTAAAGTGGAACTAAATAAAAAAGAATACTTGTAGGTAAATAATATTGTTTCCTTTTTTTTTTTTTTTTTTTCTACTGATTATCACACTGGGTTCACATACTTAGGGGTTTTTTAGTAAACAGCAACACATGTTGTAACCTGATCAAAAATTATTGGAATGATTGGGATGCTAATGTGATTGCAATTTATATTATTATTATTTTGTGTTTTATTTTTGTTCTTAATACTTATTTATATTATTATTATTTTGTGTTTTTAAGTTTTTGTCTTACTGCTTATTATTATTTATAGTATAATTTTTGTATTTTATTTTTTGTTTTATTACTTATTGTTATTTATATTATTATTGTTTGTTTTTAAATTTGTTGTCTTATTACTTACTGATATTATTATTATTATTATTATTACTGTGTTTTTCCAACAATAAGCATTTCCTCTAAAAATAAGCCCTAGCAGGAATTTTCAGCATTTTCAGAGTAAGGCTTAAATATAAGCCCTACCCCAAAAATAAGCCCTAGTCGCAGTTCAATAATGAAGTATCCATGCAGCTAAAAAAGTTAAAGAGAAGAAAGATGACCGAAGACACCGTGACCATACTCACCAGGGGGGGCCATGGGAGGGCCTGCAGTGGAACGCATACTCACACACATCAGGTCGCACACACATCAGATCGCACACTCACACACATCAGATCACGCACCCACACGTATCAGATCACACACCCACACACATCAGATCACACACCCACACACATCAGATCACACACCCACACACATCAGATCACACACCCACACACATCAGATCACACACCCACACACATCAGATCGCACACCCACACACATCAGATCACACACCCACACACATCAGATCACACACCCACACACATCAGATCGCACACCCACACACATCAGATAACACACCCACACGTATCAGATCGCACACCCACACACATCAGATTACGCAGGCAATCAGATCGCACACCAACACACATTAGATCGCACACACAATCAGATAGCACACCCACACAAATCAGATCGCACATCCACACAAACAATCACACATCAGATCTCTCACTCAATCACACAATCAGATCATACACCATCACCACATCCAGCAATACCATTTGCTTCTGGCCGCCTGAGAATCCTGGGACGCCGTATGGTGGAACGCATAGAGCACCTGCGGTGGAACACATCAATGCCTTCCACCGCCGAGTCCTCAATGCTTTCCACTGCAGTGCATCCCATCTTCCCCTATGGGTCAGAAGCAATGGATATCGCCAGATATGGTGAGTGTGCGTGATCTGATGTGTGATTGTGTGAGTGATCTGTTGTGTGATTGTGTGTGTAATCTGATGTGTGTGTATGAGTATGAGTGTGTGTGTGATCTGATGTCTATGAGAAGCAGGGGAGACAGCGTGGAGCATACATGCTGAGAGCACCCGCCAAAGATCACAGGAGGATCAGGGAGCCACGCAGATTGCAGGGTCCGGTAAGTATGAGTCTCCTGGGAAGGGGGGGTCTGCTTTTTGGGGGGTAAACTTACCCCAACTGTTTCCCCAAAAATAAGCCCTAGCGCTTTTTTCAGGGCAAAAAAAAGTATAAGACAGTGTCTTATTTTTGGAAAAACACAGTATAATTATTATTGTTTGTTTTTTTGTAATTTTTTTTCTTATTACTTATTATTTTAGTCAAAAATTATATGTAACATTTAAAAATAAATTTTTACTAAACTATTCAGCTCATTATTCTCATTTATATGACTAAATTTATGTTTGTGCTTAATTTCAAGGGATCCTCCATTGTGGGACTGAAAAGCGACTATTCTTTTACATATGCCTCTAGCTGGT
This sequence comes from Anomaloglossus baeobatrachus, assembly GCF_048569485.1. NCBI lineage: Eukaryota > Metazoa > Chordata > Amphibia > Anura > Aromobatidae > Anomaloglossus > Anomaloglossus baeobatrachus. Next base: position 53,875,411 of record NC_134357.1, on the reverse strand, counting down.
GCGGTCTGTTTACCTCCTACTGCCTCCTTTGTTCAGATCAATGTTTCGCTTCCCTTTTTCCAATATGTCCACTCCTGTGGCATGGGGAGTGCAGAGGAATTTCTAAACCACAACTTCCATACAATTCCTATCTTACAGTATTAGAAAAACATGCAAGGTGTGGTTTAGACGGTGCCTCCGCACTCCCCAGAGAGAGCCGGTGCTTGTAGTCCGCTGCAGTCAGGGTGTGGGACACTTACTGTAGTCTTCAGGGTAGCATCCATCACCCCACAATCAACCACCTTCTTGAATGGTTTACTTAAACACAGGACACTGGAGAGCTCTGGACAAAACTGTAAACATTTATTTAGTTATTTCACCTTCATGACAGACATGGCCAATAACATTCGTGTGTAAGAGGGTGGCCTGAAAAGAATACTCTGAACCAGTGCCTAAGGGGTACTTTGCACGCTGCGACATCGCAGGCCGATGCTGCGATGCCGAGCGCGATAGTCCCCGCCCCCGTCGCAGCAGCGATTTCCTTGTGATAGCTGCCGTAGCGAACATTATCGCTACGACAGCTTCACATGGACTCACCTGTCCTGCGACCGTCGCTCTGGCCGGCAACCCGCCTCCTTGTTAAGGGGGCGGGTCGTGCGGCGTCATAGCGACGTCACACGCCAGGCGGCCAATCGGAGCGGAGGGGCGGAGATGAGTGGGATGTAAACATCCCGCCCATCTCCTTCCTTCCACATATCCTATGGAAGCCGCAGTGACGCCGGTAGGAGATGTTCCTCGCTCCTGCGGCTTCACACACAGTGATGTGTGCTGCCGCAGGAGCGAGGAACAACATCGGACTGTCGCGTCAGCGTAATCATGGATTACGCCGACGCTGCACCGATGATACGATTACGACGCTTTTGCGCTCGTTAATCGTATCATCGAGCCTTTACACACTACGATGTCGCATGCGATGCCGGAAGTGCGTCATTTTCAATTTGACCCCACCGACATCGCACCTGCGATGTCGTAGTGTGCAAAGCCCGCCTAAAGGTATTTCTGCACCAATATTGCACTCTGCTGTAGGACCAAGATCATCAGGAACCAATATGTCAGGAGAGTGCTTCCTTGAGGGAAGAGTTAGAAGGAAATGCCGAGTTAGGCGACTACTGTGGGACAGTTGCCAAATATAAAAACCTGGGTCAGAGGGAGACAGAGTTGGTGCCAACAACATCAGGCGAATGGTTGTGTACGCAGCAGAACAGGCCCATGTCGTCTGCATGGGAATCATCAGAAAGTGCACTGAGCCCAAAGAAACCTGAAGCCTATATACCATTGCCAGAGGAACCCGAAGTTCGCATATCATCACCAAAGGAACCTGAAGCTCATATATCATCACCAGAGGAACCCAAAGACCGACAACCATCACTAGATGAACCCAAACACCGAATACCGTTGCCAAAGGAACCTGAAGATCGAATATCGGCACCAATGGAAACCGAAGACACTATCACCGGAAGAGGATTGATGTACATACTCATGCGCCGAAGATTGGACATCTAGAGACTGGAGACATCAAGAGACAGAGTCTGAGAAACAGACATTGTTCCAGGGCAGCATTCAAGTGAGCCAGGCCGTTACTTCCCATCCCACGTACACTACTGAAAAAGAATAGCTTATTAATAGAGATAACTGTTTAATGCATTGCCACGCAACTACGCCATGTTTAATGAACCCCTGACATGTGTGTCTATAAAAGCTTACATTTTCTTGTTCATCGCATACTGTGACCCTAATAGGGCGACTTTTGTGTTTCCCTGAAGAAATGACAGGGGTTGGGTTATTGATAAGTGAATTTGTTTGAAATAATCCTCAGTATTAGTTCATATTTCATTAGTTGAGTGTAACTGTGAAATGTGACAATTGTTTTTTAATTTAGTTTGCTTTGTATTTCTTCTTTTTCCATTGATTACCCAACCAACCTCTATTTCCATGTTCCTGTCTAATAAAAACTAATTGAAGTTACCACTGAGTCATTTTCACTGCATGTTGCATTCTTGACCTTTGTGTTACACGTGTGTGAGTATGTAGTCAGGTGCATGTGCAGATCATTGTATGGTTGAGCTACTTACAAAAAGTTAGATGTAAAAAGTTCATGCTGCAGTGATGCATTATCATAAAAGTAGGGCAGTTAAGTAAAAGCATGCAATGGGGATTTCCTCATATCAAAGAATTTAATAAAGCCAACAACGATGGTGTGTATACCCCCCCAAAAATGTCAATGTCTCAATAACTTATCATGTGGCCTTGAGCATCAATTACAGTTTGACAACAACGTTTCATGCTGCTCACAAGTCGAATTATTGTCTGCTAAGGCATGGCATCCCATTCTTCTTGGAGGGTGGCCCTCAGGTCATTGAGTTTCTGGGGTACAGAGTTATGGCCTCTACAGGACAAGTAAGCTGATCACATGCGATTCAGATCTAGAGAAAGTGCAGGGCACTCCATTTTGAGGTACCCCAATCTCCAGCAGCCATTCTCTAATGATGATGCAACCTCGATAAGCTGGAGCATTGTTGTCCATAAAGATGAAATTAGGTCTGCATTGTTCATGAAGAGGCCCAATGACTGGATTAATGATGTTATTCAAGTAGTAGAGACTTGTCACTGTGCCATTTACAAAGTTGACGGCCATAATTTCTGCTCACCATGAACTGACTTTCATCAGTGAACAGCACTGAGGCCCATTGGTCCCTTGTCCAGTGTAGATGACGCCTGTGCCTGGTGGTGCGGTCAGGTACCTTGCAGGTCATCTAACACACAGACCACACTGATGTAAACTGTTTCGGATGGTCTGATGTAAAACTTGGGTGCCTCTCACTTCCTTTAAATGTGCCTGGAGTTGTGTGATAGTCATCATCTGTTTACAAAGGGCATTGTTCACAATGAAGTGGTCAAAGGATGTCCACTTCTCTGCTTTTTTCTGACTCTTCCAGTCTGTCTGTATCTCTGTTGCACCCTGCTGATGACACTCTGTGACACTCGAAGCTCAGTGGCCACTTCTGGCTGAGAACATCCTGCCTAAAGCCACACAATGGAGCGGTTAATTGCCATCTTGGTCTCATGATGTCAAAATGGGAACAGCAGGATGAGGAGGAATGTTTAATACCAATTCTAAATGAACCCCAAAATTTATTGCGCGATTCCTGGATCAAACATCTGTTGTGAATTTTGCCATTAAACCCCTTGCTAGAGAACAGCAAGTTGTGCAAACAGTGCTGAAATATTGAACGGTTGGACATGTGCATTCAGAAGTTTAAAGAAGGTCATATTAAGTTCATCTGAAAAGGTTAAGGGCATTATAGGATCATCCTGAAATTTTACCCAAAAGCCAAATGTCGAAGATAAATGTCCTTTTTTGTGGGTAGTGTATATATATACAGTTAGGTCCAGAAATATTTGGACAGTGACACAATTTTCGCGAGTTGGGCTCTGCATGCCACCACATTGGATTTGAAATGAAACCTCTACAACAGAATTCAAGTGCAGATTGTAACGTTTAATTTGAAGGTTTGAACAAAAATATCTGATAGAAATTGTAGGAATTGTACACATTTCTTTACAAACACTCCACATTTTAGGAGGTCAAAAGTAATTGGACAAATAAACCAAACCCAAACAAAATATTTTTATTTTCAATATTTTGTTGCGAATCCTTTGGAGGCAATCACTGCCTTAAGTCTGGAACCCATGGACATCACTAAACGCTGGGTTTCCTCCTTCTCAATGCTTTGCCAGGCCTTTACAGCCGCAGCCTTCAGGTCTTGCTTGTTTGTGGGTCTTTCCGTCTTAAGTCTGGATTTGAGCAAGTGAAATGCATGCTCAATTGGGTTAAGATCTGGTGATTGACTTGGCCATTGCAGAATGTTCCACTTTTTTGCACTCATGAACTCCTGTGTAGCTTTGGCTGTATGCTTGGGGTCATTGTCCATCTGTACTATGAAGCGCCGTCCGATCAACTTTGCGGCATTTGGCTGAATCTGGGCTGAAAGTATATCCGGTACACTTCAGAATTCATCCGGCTACTCTTGTCTGCTGTTATGTCATCAATAAACACAAGTGACCCAGTGCCATTGAAAGCCATGCATGCCCATGCCATCACGTTGCCTCCACCATGTTTTACAGAGGATGTGGTGTGCCTTGGATCATGTGCCGTTCCCTTTCTTCTCCAAACTTTTTTCTTCCCATCATTCTGGTACAGGTTGATCTTTGTCTCATCTGTCCATAGAATACTTTTCCAGAACTGAGCTGGCTTCATGAGGTGTTTTTCAGCAAATTTAACTCTGGCCTGTCTATTTTTGGAATTGATGAATGGTTTGCATCTAGATGGGAACCCTTTGTATTTACTTTCATGGAGTCTTCTCTTTACTGTTGACTTAGAGACAGATACACCTACTTCACTGAGAGTGTTCTGGACTTCAGTTGATGTTGTGAACGGGTTCTTCTTCACCAAAGAAAGTATGCGGCGATCATCCACCACTGTTGTCATCCGTGGACGCCCAGGCCTTTTTGAGTTCCCAAGCTCACCAGTCAATTCCTTTTTTCTCAGAATGTACCCGACTGTTGATTTTGCTACTCCAAGCATGTCTGCTATCTCTCTGATGGATTATTTATTTTTTTTCAGCCTCAGGATGTTCTGCTTCACCTCAATTGAGAGTTCCTTAGACCGCATGTTGTCTGGTCACAGCAACAGCTTCCAAATGCAAAACCACACACCTGTAATCAACCCCAGACCTTTTAACTACTTCATTGATTACAGGTTAACGAGGGAGACGCCTTCAGAGTTAATTGCAGCCCTTAGAGTCCCTTGTCCAATTACTTTTGGTCCCTTGATAAAGAGGAGGCTATGCATTACAGAGCTATGATTCCTAAACCCTTTCTCCGATTTGGATGTGAAAACTCTCATATTGCAGCTGGGAGTGTGCACTTTCAGCCCATATTATATATATAATTGTATTTCTGAACATGTTTTTGTAAACAGCTAAAATAACAAAACTTGTGTCACTGTCCAAATATTTCTGGCCCTCACTGTATATATGTATGTACATAGTCTGTGCATCTGAACATGTATATGTATTTTTATGTGTACTGTATATAGTAGATCATATGATATGAATGCTAATGCATGCATACAAGTGTGTCCTCCACCTCGCTGTGCACACCTGTTGTGGTTTGCAAATTCCTTCTGTTTCTATCAAAATTAATTTTGGTGTCTGTTCACATTCAGCCACCTCACCCTTTTCCGCAGGCATTGTTAATTAGGCACCATTTACTTGGGCCTCCTCCGCCTTTATTCATGGACCCTGGTTGGCACTGTAAGGGCCAGTTCTGACATTGTCCCGCCGTGTGTGGCATCTGCTTCATATACTGGGACCTGGACTGCCTTTATTCGCTCCCTGTCTTTGCAACATGGAAGCGGTTCTGAAATGTTACAGGTATATGTGTTGCTTCAATATGGTTCTGCTTTTAATGTAATTAGGAAGCCGAATGGCACAATGATAATATAAAATATAGAGTAGGACCCCCTATTGAGATTTCCTGTGACGGGGCACTTTACACTTTTAATTGTATGCTATTCTCAGGCATTGCTGGCTTTCCTCTCTTTTTTTGATATATATATATATATATATATATATATATATATATATATATATATACAATATCTATATACATCGTCTGTGCATCTAAACATGTATATGTATTTCTATGTGTACTGTATATATTAGATAATATGAATGATAATACATGCATACAAGCGTGTATGTATGTGAGTGCATGTGTATTTATGTGTTCATATATGAATATATGTATGTGTGTATATGAATGTGTTGTCTGCGTGCTTGTGTACATGACGTGTGTGTATATATACGTCTTTACTCACTGACTGTGCCCATAGCTGTGCGGAGACTCATTCCAAGATTTACTATGTGGCCCGGTAATTACTTGTTACACCTCTGATCCCAGTGATGGGAGAACTTTTTGTATTTTTTGCTGAAAACTGTATACACCTTATACAATTTTGATGAAATGTGATATTTTCCCTGTGTTGCAGAATGCTTATAAAATATTAAATTGCGCAGAGCTGCATGTGAAGCAGTGCGGCCTTCAGCGATGCATTTTTTATGAATCTTTAGTAAAGGTCTGCTCAAAGTGTGCATTTAACAACTAATTATTTTGTTTACTCGCTTTTCCCACTCTCAGATTTTGGGTAATATTATTCTCCTATCTACTAATAATCTACATTTCCCCCAGTTTAATTTTCATATATATATATATATATATATATATATATATATATATATATATATATATATATATATATATATATTATAAAAGGTAGGTGCATGCTTGAGCAAGGTTCACATTTCAGTACCGAAACATTGCCACACTGCTACTATAGACTAATAAACCACTGTGGGGGGTTTTTGCCTTACCACTTGGTGTGGTGCCTCCATTTATTTTTTATCCATATACACTGGACATCAAAATTATAAAACAACACACAATTTCCTAAATGTTGTGGTCATTGTGTAGTCCTGTGTGATTACTGTATTTTTCGCTTGATAAGACGCACCTGATTATAAGATGCACCCCCAAATTTGGTAAAGGAAAAGATAATTTTTTTTAATGTTAAATGGGGTCCATCTTATAATGCCAGTGTCCGTCTAACAAATCATATAGGGTATATGTCCCTCATAGCCCCCCATCCTAAAATTAGCCCCCTTAATCTGGATATGGCCCCCTTATATTGAATATAGCCCCCTTGTGCTGGCACACGTTCCCCTGTGCTACCTATAGCCCCCTATGGATTGCACAAGCTCCCTGTGCTGCCTATGGCCCTCTATGGATTGCACACGTTCCCCTGTGCTGCCTATGGCCCCCTATGGATTGAACACGTTCCCCTGTGCTGCCTATGGCCCCCTATGGATTGCACACATTCCCCTGTGCTGCCTATGGCCCCCTATGGATTGCACACATTCCCCTGTGCTGCCTATGGCCCCCTATGGATTGCACACATTTCCCTGTGCTACCTATGGCCCCCTATGGATTGCATACGTTCCCCTGTGTTAGATATCGCCCCCATGCTGCTGCCCATAGTAAAATAAAACACTTTTTCCTTACCTCCTCCAGCACTGATCTCCCTCCTGTCTCCCTCCGTGCTTCTGTTCCTCCACTTCCTGGTTCTTGGTGCCGGTCATGTGATTGGCACAGCAGAGTGACTTCATCTCTGCGTGCCTGATCACAGTGGAAGCAGGGACACCGGGAGACACACTTGAGGAGGTAAGTAAAGCTTTTTTATTTTAGGATGAGCAGCAGCATGGGGGCCATATCTAACACAGGGGGCGCATGTGCCATCACAGTGGGACGCAGGCTCATATAATATGCACCGCTGCCCCAGCCCGTCACTGCGGTGCGGTTTCAGCACCACGGTGATGGACAGCGGCTGTGCATATTATATGAGCGAGAGCAGGAGATCTAACACTGCCGCCCGCAGCGTTCACCTGCCCCCAGCAGCGCTCCAGACCGGACCCTGCAGTGTATATATATATATATATATATATATATATATATATATACACACACCCTCCCCCCCGTATATTTGGCTTATAAGACGCACCCCCTACTTTCCCCCAAAATTTGGGGGAACAAAAGTGCGTCTTATAAAGCGAAAAATACGGTATATCTTAATATGAGTAAAGTCGCAGTATTTTAAGCCTTTTTCATGAATTGGATATATTCAAAAGCGCAGAATGAAAATTGTGAATGAGATAAATGAAAAAGAACACTGATCAATATTAGAGAACACTTTCAGATACCTGCAAGTTATTGGTGTTAATCTGGCGCCTGGTCCTAATAACCTTATTTATCTGACAAACCCTATGTAACTGGCAGCCTAACTTTCCAGTTTGCACTGACTTTTCAAAAATGGTGTGCCATTCCAAAGTGACTGAAACCCTCCGGCAGCAGGTTGTCCAGATGAAGGCCAAAGGGGTGACTCTATCAGCCATAGCAAGAGAAGTTGGTTGTTCCAAGTCTGTGATTTTGAGAATATTGCATTTTTACAATATCACAAACTCTTTCAAGTCCCCCAAGAAGGCTGATCATTCTCACAAGAGAGGACAGAATAATGTGTAGAATCTCCATGGGTAATCGTTTCAACACTTTAGCTGGAATTGCTTGCCTGTTCAACACTGCACAGGGTAAGGATCTGTCTCGTCATACAGTGTCACGTCGTTTAAGTGCATTTGGACTGAAAGCCCATTTTGCAGTGACCAAACTTCGCATTAGCAGAAAGAATCAAAAGGTTAGACGCACCATTGGTGAGGAGCGTGTTTTGTGGACAGAGGAGAAGTGCTCCACAGTTCATTTTAGTGATGAAAGCAAGTTTAATTTACTTGAGTCTGATGGGAAGCATCATGATCGTCGACAAACTGGGGAAAAGCTTAACCCAAAGTGTGTTAAGAAGTCAGTGAAAGGCGGTGGAGGAAGTGTCATGGTTTGGGGAATGTTTTCTGCAGCAGGAGTTGGACCTATCATTCAGCTACATTGCAGAGTGAATGAAAGTGCGGACCAGAACCTACTTCAACAACTTGTGGTTCCTTACTTGCGTTCATCACTCAAGCAGACAGCAATTTTCTTGCAGGAAAATGCCCCCTGTCGCACAGCAAAACGGGTAAAGCAGTTCCTTGAAATAGAAAACACTGAAACAATTAAATGGCCGCCCAGAGTCCTGATCTAAACCCAATAGAAAACCTCTGGAAAATCCTTGGTGATAAAGTTATGGCCAAGAAACCCACAACAGTCAAAGAACTGTGGAAGTGACTGGAAGAAGAGTGGACCAAAATCCCACCAGAGCAGTGTGAGGGACTAGTGATGTCCTGTGGCTGCAGATGGGCTGAAGTCATTCACAGCGACGGCCGGTCCACGTCTTACTGATTGGTGACTGTTGTTACCTGCAGAATATTTAGTTATAATCTTTCTCTGGGCTACAGTCATTGCTGTTCTCTAATTATCATCATCACCACGTTTTGGGCAAAATAAAGGGTTTATGTTGATAAACTTGGGATCTTTTGTAAAACCCTGTTCTAGTGGCATGGTGCACCCCTTACAAAAAACCTTTATATGTTGATCAATATAGATTACATTATTTCTGAAAAAAGCAAGTGATCAGACATTGTTCTCTAATTTTTATCTCCAGTGTATATACACAGTTGAAACGAGAAGTTTACATCCACTATCTATAAAGACACATCTGCAGGTTTTTCTCACTAGCTGACAAGAAATCAGAATAAACCTTTCCCATTTTAGGTCAGTTACGAACCAAAATTATTTCTATTTGCAAAATGCCAGAATAATGAGAAAGAAAGAGAATGTTTTAAGACATTTTAATTTTTTTCTGCAAAGTCTAAAGTTTACATACATTTCATTAGTATTTGGTATAATTGCCCTTAAACTGTATGATTTGGGTCAAATGTTTTGGATCTCCTTCCACAAGCTTCTCACAATAGTTGGTAGGAATTTGGGCCCATTCCTCCTGCCAGAAATATATATATATATTTTTTTTCTATTTTTTGTTGTTGTTTTTTTTATAAATCAGCCTATGCATATATGTAATAATTAAGATCCACTGTTGTCATCAGATAACTTTGGAGGGCTGCCTTCAATTTTTCAACTTTTTATATGCAAGAGGTTGGAGTGACAACCTCAGGGGCTTTGCACATGTCTGTGTATGGAAAAGTGTTGCTTTTATTCCTCTATGTTTCTTTCTCTTTATCTCTTTTTTTCTCTTTCTCTCTCTCTCGCTCTCTACTTACAGTACAGACCAAAAGTTTGGACACACCTTCTCATTTAATGAGTTTTCTTTATTTTCATGACTCTGAAAATTGTAGATTCACATTGAAGGCATCAAAACTATGAATTAAAACATGTGGAATGAAATACCGTACTTAAAAAAGTGTGAAACAACTGAAAATATGTCTTATATTCTAGGTTCTTCAAAGTAGCCACCTCTTGCTTTGATTACTACTTTGCACACTTTTGGCATTCTCTTGATGAGCTTCAAGAGGTAGTCACCGGAAATGGTTTTCCAACAGTCTTGAAGGAGTTCCCAGAGATGCTTAGCACTTGTTGTCCCTTTTGCCTTCACTCTGCGGTCCAGCTCACCCCAAACCATCTCGATTGGGTTCAGGTCTGGTGACGGTGGAGGCCAGGTCATCTGGCGTAGCACCCCATCACTCTCCTTCTTAGTCAAATAGCCCTTACACAGCCTGGAGGGTTGTTTGGGGTCATTGTCCTGTTGAAAAATAAATGATGGTCCAACTAAACACAAGCCGGATGGAATAGCATGCCGCTGCAAGATGCTGTGGTAGCCATGCTGGTTCAGAATGCCTTCAATTTTGAATAAATCCCCAACAGTGTCACCAGCAAAGCCCCCCCACACCATCACACCTCCTCCTCCATGCTTCACGGTGGGAACCAGCCATGTAGAGTCCATCCGTTCACCTTTTCTACAAAGACATGGTGGTTGAATCCAAAGATCTCAAATTTGGACTCATCAGACCAAAGCACAGATTTCCACTGGTCTAATGTCCATTCCTTGTGTCCTTTAGCCCAAACAAGTCTCTTCTGCTTGTTGCCTGTCCTTAGCAGTGGTTTCCTAGCAGCTATTTTACCATGAAGGCCTGCTGTACAAAGTCTCCTCTTAACAGTTGTTCTAGCGATTAGAAGGTGTGTCCAAACATTTGGTCTGTACTGTATATATGCAGTATATATATTTATATTACTAGGATACACAGAAGTGAATCTGTTTCAGGCTGCCGCTTCCATGCAAATAGGCTCAGTGTGTGCAATAATTGCCCAGGACTATATTTGCATAATGCTAATTATACAGCAAACCGAAAAGTTCCTGGTACAATAGTAGGATTGTGTTTTCTTTCGTTACTGATTCACTCCTCTAAGTGCTCCTGTACATCCATATCACAACCAGTTATCAATTATGTCATCGAATCCACTGCTCCCGACCCCATGGCAGCGTGATTGACATCCCAGCATGTGCAAGACAGGTGATAGCAGCAGATTCAGCTCGACTGTTTTTTTGTGAACAAACACCATTGGAACTAGTCACGGTAATTTAAAGACGGTGCACACTGGACGTATGATGTGATACATGTACAAGTTTTGTTGTAGTCAGTTTGTAATAAAACATAAAACTACTTTACAAATAACACTATCAATTCGTGTCCACAGCTCCAATGTACAGTAATGTGTCTCCATAGTTACAGACTACAAGCTTTGTTGTCTGATCCTGAAGTCTAACTCCAGTCCATCTATCCATGTTTTTGTGGAGTGTGACCATATTACGCAGGGTTGCTATGTAGTCTGTTACCATGGAAATGTGATGCCCTGGCCTATCAGCTCGTCACAGGGTATTGTGCAATCTGCCCTTCTGTGCAATGTCCACCTCCTCCTTGGTTACAGATCCCCAACCATTGGTGTTGCCAACAACAGCTAATCAAAATTGAGTGAGTACACAAACGACCCCCTTACCATCCCAACGGAACCTCCCCGTCGCCCTCATGGAGTCCCGGGGCATTCCCCCTACCCGTAGAGGGGTTAAACATCTGGCTGCCTACACCATCGCCACCGGTTAATCCCCATTGCAGCGGTGGTACTCCATCTTACCACGCACCACTGGTGGCGTCACGAACTGTCCTTACAATCCCCTATAAATAATCCCCCTTTATTCCGAGTGGCCGCATGACCCCGACCCCCGGGTCCGGAGATCCCTCAAGCCACCGCGGATCCGGATCCGAGCTGTCCGGCAGCTGACGCGGGGGCGGCACACCCTGGAAACTTTGGCGTCACAAACAGGATTCGAGCAGGACCCACTTAACTGGGTGACATGTGCCTTAGAGCCGAAAACCGCGAGTCAAAACACCTTTTCCCGCCAATTCCGCCATTTTCCGCCATCTTTTCACGCCAAAACGCTGTCTTCCCCATGAAAGCGCGCGAAGCGGAAGTCCCGACCTTCATCCTGAGTGTGAGGCTAGAACCGGAAGTTCCCAGAGGGCCACAGCGCGCGGAGTGCGAAGAAAAAAAAACCGAGGGGGCGTGTCGGAATTTAACAACAGCAGAAGAGAAGCAGGGACTCCAGGACTCCAGGACGTTCTTGGACAGCGCAGAGTCAAGATGGCAGAGAGATGTGGCTGCTCAGCAGAGGCTCCCAGAGCGGCTCCATGGATGAAGACGCAAAGGATGGCAGCGGCAGTGCAGGCACGTGAGAACGAAACCCCTTGCGAGGAGTGGGTAAGCGGTCACCCAGTCCCAGTTGAATTCCTAAATCCGGGCGATGCGGCTGTGGGATCCGGGCCGCACCCACTCACGGCAGGCACTCGTTCGCCGTCACCTCCGCCTCCAGCCAGGGTTGATCCTGTGGCGCTACCTGTAACACCGGCAGCGGATCCCTCAAACTCTGATGGAGATGAGCAGTCTGTGGCTTCTGACCAAATTGACCCGGTTACCGTGGACTCGGAACCGGAGGAGATGGAAGAAGGTGATTCAGGTTCCAGTACCCCAGAAGCTGCATGGGTGCCACATTATGGAGGAAACGGCCGCAGGATGATGCTGTCGTCACGGGCACAGTTGGCATTGGAGATCATGGAGATGGAAGCAGAGTCCACTTCAGATGAAGAAATACCAGTTGATGCTATGGAAGTAGTACCTATCTGCTGTCGCTGTGGTTTACCAGGGCACTTTGCAAGTGTGCCCAGGGGGTGCCCTACCATAAAGGGACTGTAACCTGCATGTTTTCGAGTGTTGTGTATACTGCGACCACCTTGTTGAACCCTTTCCCACTCTTTGTTCCAGGGAAAGGGCCATCAGGGACTTGGATGGTACACTGCTGGTAGACGGCACCAGGAAGCCCCAGTGGGGGTCGGCGCAAGGGGCAACGACTACCAGGTTGCTCAGGGCATTTACAGAGAAGAGTGTTCAAAATGTTGGAAAATGCCAGTAGTTAAACAATGCCATAGAATTGTTAGGTATCGGTGTTTTCGTTTGTTTTCCACAGCTTATCTTTCATATAGAACCGTTAGTAACATAAGTGCTTAATTAACAAGTTTGATGAACAGAGTGAAAAATTACCAGATTTTCTAAAAACACACAGTACATGGACTCCGTTGAAGTTTTTATATATATATATATATATATATATATATATTTCCAGGTGTTCAGGTTGTTTGGGTGGCGGGTTAACGGGATCCGGGACATTGGGACTGGACTGTCATGGGAAGAGGCTGCAACGGAGCAGTCTCCGCTACCACTGAAACCGGTAGCGTCCCACCATTGAGGAGATGAACTCTTTAAAAATTTTGGTAACGTTTAAGTGACAAGCCTCCCTAATGTGGGGTGAATATGTAAATAAAATGTTAATTTTCTACCTTTTTCTACAGTTTGAAAACAAAAAATAAACCTCTGATGTTCTGTAGCTCGGGGACGAGCTACGTTTAACCAAGGGGGAATGTGACGCCCTGGCCTATCAGGTTGTCACAGGGTATTGTGCAATCTGCCCTTTTGTGCAATATCCACCTCCTCCTTGGTTACGGATCCCCAACCATTGGTGTTGCCAAGAACAGCTAATCAAAATACTAGGAACACTCTACACCACACCCACCAGACACACCAGTGGATGGCCTGAGTGGAATAGGGTCGCCCACTTGGGGGGTTGATTAAGAGGAGGTCAGGTGTGTCAGGAGACAGTCAGTCGGCTAATGACTCTCGAGAGGAGAGGTCACAGAGCGGTGAAGTGGAAGAGAGAGGAGGTGAGGAGCTGGGCTCCTTGAGACTACTAGGTGGCAGACGTTGGTCTGGGCCTGGTAGGAGCTGGACACCGGTCGCAGGGGATCGTGACAAGGGGCACGGACTGTCGAGGAGGACTGCCAGCGGCCTTGTGCCATCACAGCGATCTCGCTGAGGTCACGGATTTTGTGACACACATCCGGCTGCTGTAGCGATGCCGTTGCGTGTGACACAAAAACGTCGCAAAAACGTGCAAAATCGCTCATCGGCGACATGGGGGTCCATTCTCTAATATCGTTACTGCAGCAGTAACGAAGTTGTTCCTCGTTCCTGCGGCAGCACACATCGCTCCGTGTCACACCATTGGAACGAGGAAGCTCTCCTTACCTGCCTCCCGGCCACAATGCGGAAAAAAGGAGGTGGGTGGGATGTTCGTCCCGCTCATCTCCGCCCCTCCGCTTCTATTGGGCGGCGGTTCAGTGACGCTGCTGTGACGTTGCTGTGACGCTGAATGAACCGCCCCCATAGAAAGGAGGAATTCGCCAGTCACAGCGACGTCGCAGGGAAGGTAAGTAGTGTGACGGGTCCAGGCAATGTTGTGCGACACGGGCAGAGATTTGCCCGTGTCACACAAACGATGGGGATGGTTACGCACGATGGTGATATCGGTACCGATATCGCAGTGTGTAAAGCGGCCTTTACTTGAAGCTTTGGGCCAGTGCTCATATCCCCTGCTGCCAGTCGTCGATGCTGTCAAGTTGTAAGACACACATCACAGAGTTCACTTAGCCAACCAGGTTTTACTTTTATACTTCATATCATTCCTCTCTCTCTTTGGGTTGCTACTACTCATTCTATCCCCCACTATCTCAGATGTTTCAAACGCTCCCATAAACTTGTATGTGACTCGCCCACCCCAGGGCTATGGGACACCCGGTGCCGAGCCGGACTAGTCCGGGGGTCGTCAGTGGTGGTGGGGCCCGACTCCGTGGCCCTGGTGGGTATCAGTTAAAATGGCTGGTGACTTGGGAGTAATTAAAGTTTTTATTTCGTGACGCCACCTGTGGTTTGTGGCTATTAAGCCGCCGCTGCTGTGTGAGGCCTCCGGGGTGATGATATGGCAGCAATGGTGGTACTGCTCCCCACAGGTGGAGCGGTGCCCCGGGGACACTGTTGGTGCTCGTGAGAGTCTATGGTGTTCTGTGGATAACACGGTGCATGGCCGACAGGCAATGAAAGAAACAGGCACAAACAACAGTCTCTTTACCTTCTCCTCTTTTACTTCACAAACGATTAGTCCTGGGAGACCGTTACAGGTGGTAGAGGGCTCCGGCCGGCCTGGAAGTAACTGAGATGTCGTTTTGGCCAGATGAGTATGAGGCCTACTCCTGTTCTTTCCCTTACTGTGATAGGACCCTGCTCTCTGAATTTAGCAATTGCCAGCTTGCTGCTGGGACCGGTGGTACGTCCCTTTCCCTCTGTGGTAGGCTGCGCAGGCCCTCTCTGGTGCTTCTCTGCTGGAGTCCACACCAGGCCCTGATGATGCAGCTGTACCTTCAGGCTGTTTATGGGCCAGGTGCTTGCAGCTCTCCTGCCCTTCGGATTCGGCTACCAGGGAGTATTTTAGGCCCTGGTGGCCACAGACTCCGATGTCCGAGTCTCTTCTGTGCCTCTCTGCTCCTCCTGCTTCACTGGGCCAAGCCGCTCCAGCTCTAGGCCCCAGTTCCACAGGACAGCACACTCTGCGTCTGCACTCTGTGCTTTCTCCTACAGACTGATCACTAACTCCTCCCTCAGGTCAGACTTAAGGAATGCTCCCTGGAACTCCAGGTTCAGAGCTCCCCCTGCTGGCCTGAGGGAGAACTGCGTTGGATGTTAAACTTACTGGCCAATAGACCCCCCCAATTACCTCCAGGCTCAGCATCAACCCTTTGGAGGGGCAATGCTGTTGTGACGACCAGGTCCTGGGGCGCCACACTCCCCCTTAGTTAAACTCAGTACTCCCGGACTGAAGAAACAAAACATAACATGTTAGAACATTTCATCCCATTATGGGAGGCACATTTTCTTAAACGTTGCAAACTTAAACAATACTATAAGAGTCCAGTGTGGCTCCCTGCCGGGTGTCTATTACACTGCTCCATGGGGGACCCGCCGCGATAAAACCCCCAACGTAGGCTCTGGGCGTGCGTCAGAGCATTGCTGACCCCACTCTATGCACGCCGGACGGGTTTTTCTTCAGGGGTGTTGAGCACACTGGTGCTAACTATGTACAATTAGAGTGTTGGCCACCCATAGTCCAGTGGCCCAATTGTCCATTTACTTAATCACCTAAAACAAAACATTACATACAAGACATTTTCACATAACTATTTACACTCTGTTAGGTATTTTACTTTCTATGTTCTATACCTTGGAGGGGGCTGTCCCCGAGTGCTACGTTGGGACCGGCGTAGCTCTGGGGTTTGTCCCTGACTACTTGGAGTGTCTGCCCCCTCCGTGTTACTGGTAGGCCTAACCCTGACAGGTATGCGTGATGGTTGCCTACGGGGTCTCAGATTCGCCAAGGGTACGACAGGTTCACCACTGGCAGGGGGTTGATTCTCCTGTTCTACTGCTGGCGTGTCATCTTGTGTTGGGACGGAAAGTTCCTTAGGTGGATCTGGAACCTCTTCTGTCTGCGGCTCGACCAACTGCGGGAACGTCAAGACTGGTACCACTATGGCGTTATTGATTCGGGTCCAAGTTTTGGGGAATTTTCCGAGGATTGTTTGGATCATCTCTTCCTCCTTTTCTTGAATTTGGGGACTTTCTTGTACTTCTTCTACTTCTTTTTGGATTTTGCACCACTCAGGGTACGCTTTCAGGCGGTCTCTAGAAACTGTTTGATAGGTCTTGCCTTCATCCTTGCTTATGAGGCATACCTTACTATTGTCAAAGTTGGAGGGAATAATGGTGTAGGGTTCATTCTCCCACTGATCATCTAATTTATGCACCCTCCGCTTTTTCTTGAGGACCTGTTCTCCAGGTGCTAAGGGAGTTGCTGGGGCCGTTTGATTGTAGCTCTGTTCTTGTCTCGTTCTTGCTTGGGACAGGCTCTTTTCTACGCATTCCTGAACTTTGCGGTACTGCTGTTGTCACTCTGTATCCCAATCTTCTATCTCTTGAACTGCTTCAGGTGACACAGTTCCCATCTCCAAGTCTACAGGTAACTTGCCAGGTCTTGCTCGCATCAGGTAAGCAGGGCTGCAGTTGGTCGAATTTACTGGGATATGGTTATACAGGTCTACCAGATCTGGTAACTTCTCTGGCCATTGGTTTCTCTCTTCCAGAGGTAGAGTCTTGAGCATATCAATAACCACGTGGTTCATCTTCTCGCACAATCCATTGTTTTGGGGGTGGTACGGTGTTGTTCTGATTTTCTTACAGCCGTACATGTTACAGAACTCTTGAAACACTTTTGCCTCGAATGCAGGACCTTGATCAGTCAGTACCCTTTCAGGGTAACCGTGAGGTCGACAAAAGTATGCCTGAAACGCTATAGCTGCTGTTCTGGCTGTCTGGTCTTTCACAGGCACTACTACCAGGAAACGAGAGTAATGGTCCACAATGGTGAGGGCGTAAACATAGCCTGACCGGCTCGGTGTTAACTTCACGTGGTCCAGGGCCACCAACTCTAGGGGCTGCTTCGTGACAATTGGCTGTAGGGGAGACCTCTGGCTGGCACCATCTTTCCGCCTCAGGTTACACGGATCACAGTCTCGGCACCACTTCTCGACTGTCTTTCTCATGTGCACCCAGTAGAACCGATCACGGAGTAGGGTCTCCAATTTCTTCCACCCGAAGTGTCCTGCTTTATCATGGTAAGCTGCTAGGACCATTGGAGCATCCCTCTGTGGGACCACTATCTGCCAGACGAGTTCATTCGTTCGCCAGTTGACATATCTCTTGCATAGCTTGCCTTGGTAGGTGAACAGTCGTCCCCTCTCCTTCCACAGCTGCTGGGCTTCTTCTGGAGCATCTGGGCCAAGATGGGTCTCAGCTTGTGCTAGCTTTTCTTTGACCAATCGCACGGCCGGGTCACCGTTCTGTGTCTCTTCCCAATTATGGTGGAGTAATGGGTTGACCGAGACCTCGTGCTGGCTCGAGCGCTTCTCTCCTACAGCATGCTCACACTGGGAAACACCTTGGTGATGGAAAGCCGGTAACTCTATCTCTTCGAGTTCATCCAGGTCTTCTCCAGACTCGGGTAAGTGAGGCATTCTGGACAGCGCATCAGCATTGTTATTCTTCTTGCCAGCCCGGTACTTGATGGTAAAGTCAAAGTTAGACAGCCGGGCCATCCATCGCTGCTCCAATGCACCTAGCTTGGCTGTTGCCAGATGTGTGAACGGATTGTTGTTCGTGAAGATGGTGAACTTGGCCGACGCCAGATAGTGCTTGAAGCGTTCAGTCACTGCCCAAACAATAGCGAGGAACTCCAGCTTAAAGGAACTGTAGTTTTCTGGATTCCTTTCTGTGGGACGAAGCTTCCTACTGGCGTAAGCTATCACCTTCTCTCTGCCTCCCTGCACCTGGGACAGAACTGCTCCCAGGCCCACGTTGCTGGCGTCTGTGTACAGTACAAACGGCTGGCTGTAGTCAGGGTAGGCCAGAATTTCTTCTCCCATGAGAGCCCCTTTCAGCCGGACAAAAGACGTTTCTATTTGGCTGTTCCATTCAAATGGAGGGCTTTGCTTCTTAGCCTTCTTTGGCTGGCCCACCAGGAGATCTTGGAGAGGCGCTGCTATCTTTGTGAAACCATCAATGAACCTTCGGTAGTAGCCCACCAGCCCAAGGAACTGCCGCACCTCCTTTACCGTGGTGGGTCTCGGCCAGTCCTTGATTACTGTGACTTTCTCTGGATCAGGTGCCACACCTTCTGCGCTGACCACATGACCCAAGTACTGTACCTTTGGCTTCAAGAGGTGACATTTGGACGGCTTTATCTTCAGGCCATACTCCGACAGGGACTCGAATACTTCTGCTAAGTGCCTCAGGTGGTCTTCATAAGTCTTGGAGTAGACTATGACGTCATCCAGGTACAACAGCACGGTTTCAAAGTTGTGATGGCCCAAGCAGCACTCCATCAACCTTTGGAATGTCCCTGGGGCGTTGCAGAGCCCGAATGGCATACAGTTGAACTCGCAGAGGCCCATTGGTGTCGTGAATGCAGTCTTCTCCTTGTCCGCCTCTGCCACGGGAACCTGCCAATACCCACTGGTGAGATCCAAGGTGGAGAAATAGTTAGCTGACTTTAAGGCTGTTAGTGACTCCTCTATTCTGGGTAGTGGATAAGCATCTTTATGTTTAATGCGGTTAATTTGTCTGTAATCTACGCACATTCTCATTGTACCATCTTTTTTCTTTACGAGCATTAGTGGAGCTGCCCAGGGGCTACAACTATCTCGGATAACCCCGGCCTCCTTCATTTCCCGTAACATTTCTTTGGCACGCTGATACTGTGCTGGGGGTACAGGGCGGTATCTCTCTTTAATGGGATGATGGTCACCAGTGGGGATTTGATGTTTGACCCCTTGTACCTGCCCAAAATCTAGGGGGTGTTTGCTGAAGACCCGCTCGTACTCCTGTACCACCCGGTAAACCCCATGCTTTTGGTGTGAGGGGGTGGAGTCGGTGCCCACATGCAATTTTTGGCACCAGTCCTCCAGCTGTCCCTTGGAGCCATTGTCTTCCGCCTGGTCGGACGGGATCAAGGGTTCCACTGCTTTGATGGTATTGTTACTGACAGTGTACAGTTTTGCTACCGTGGCGTACCGGGGCAATTTGGCTTCCTCCTCCCCACAATTCAGGACGCGGACGGGCACTCTTCCCTTGCAGACGTCTGCTACCCCTCTGGCTATCAGGACTCCAGGCCTACTTTCTGAATACACAGGTTCTACCAGGGCCTGGTAATCTTGACCCTTGAGGCCTATTGCTGCCCGACACCATATCAACATTTCACTTTTTGGGGGTATTGCAATGGGGAGGGGGTCACTTACCCTCACACTGCCAATTTCTCCTCCGGCCAGCTCTACCTGCTGCCTCCTCATCAGGGCTCTGATCTCTCTCTGTAGGGCACGCTGCTGCCCGGAGCTGGCAGTTTCAGACGCCTGTTGCAACAAAATTATCACTTCGGCAATACAATTTTCCATCACATTTGTACCAATGGTTAGCAGTGGGTTAGATTCTTTGCGATCAATATCTACAATTATCATCCCCTGACATGGAAATTCTACCCGCCCCACTTTAATGGTTACTTCCTTATACCCAATTTGAGGCAAGGGCTGACCATTACTGGCCACAATCGTTAAATCATCATCTGGGCCATGGTCAATGTCTGAATCAGCCCAATATCTTTTGTACAGTTTATAAGGGATGGTTGTTACCTGGGACCCCGTATCCAGGAGGGCATTCAAGGGGATCCCGTCCAGCACAATAGGAAGGACCGGGCGTCCTCCCACATACTTGCTGCGACTGGGGGTTGAGCCGGGCTTCCTTACACCTGGGGGTTGGCTCCTGGCCCCAGGTTCGGCCCATTTAAAGGACAGTGTCGTGCAATGTGGCCCGCCTGGCTGCAGCGGCGGCAGATCGGTTGTCCAGTTGAATCATACCGGTCTGTGTCTTTCCCTCGGGTCGGCGGAATCCTCCTCTGTCGCATCCATGGGACGTCATCTGGGCTGGAGGCCAACTCGATTCTTGCAGGCGATGGGGTCACTTGTAGAGACTGCACGGTCTTGGCAAGGGCAGCTACAGTCTTGGTCAGCTCCTGGACCTGCTGTCTGAGCTCTGCAGTGGGATCTTTATCCAGGGACTGCGCCTCAGCCCCTGCAGCAGCTCGTGTTGCAGGCACCACCCCTGGGTACGTGATAGCAAGAGGCCGGAGGGGTACTGGGTCATTCGGTGTAGATTCTCTCAGTACCCGGATGGCCTGGTCCTTAAACTTTGCAAAGTCCAGAGCAGGGTTCTGCAGGACCATGATACGCAGCTGTGTCCTGTGGGCGTCTGACAGGAGTCCTTCTATGAACTGCTCAGTTAGGAGTTTGTCTTCTTCACGTACACTCTCTGGGTCCACTTGTTTAATTGCTTTCAGGGCCTCTTGCAGGTTTAAGGCATAGTCCCTTATGCTGTCTGTGGCCCGTTGTTTGCACCCAAAGAATCTCATCTTTATTTCTGCTGCGGTGCGGGTGTCAAAAGTACTCTTTAACTTAGCCAGTATCTGGGTTGCTGTCCCTTTATCTGTGTCAGGCCAGGACTTCACTTCACGCTGGGCCGCGCCGGCTAGCTGTCCCATTAGTATGCCCACCTTCTGGCTCTCAGTCAGAGGATACACCCTAAACAAGCTGTGCAGCCTTTCTCTGAAGTCGCTCAGGGTATGTGACTCCCCGGAGTACTGCGGCAGCCATTCTGCTCCCGGAATGTACGGCATTGTGATCGGCATTACCGGCGCTACAGCGGGGGCTGGGGCGACGGCAACTGGGATTGCTTCGGCTGGTGCTGCGGCGTCTCGGGCTATGGCAGCCACCTGCCCTCCCTCCGAGTCGGACATCTTCCTCCCCCTTAGTGAACCTTACCAGGCTCCGTTCACTTTTCAAAATCTCTTCCAGGTAGCGCGGGGTTAACAACCCTCTGCTCTGATGGCGCGCTCCCTTCGCGCTCTTTTCTTAGACAAGGGGGCGGAGCTTCTTTAAACGCTCTTTCTGCAGGCACGCCCCCCTTCTTCCCGCGCTCAGTGGCTTCAATGGCGGCAGTTTCTCACTATAACACAGTCTTTTAAGCACAATTCTTCAGGCGCACAGTACCCGGTGAAATCCTGTTCGTGACGCCAAAGTTTGACTCGCCCACCCCAGGGCTATGGGACACCCGGTGCCGGGCCGGACTAGTCCGGGGGTCGTCAGTGGTGGCGGGGCCCGACTCCGTGGCCCTGGTGGGTGTCAGTTAAAATGGCTGGTGACTTGGGAGTAATTAAAGTTTTTATTTCGTGACGCCACCTGTGGTTTGCGGCTATTAAGCCGCCGCTGCTGTGTGAGGCCTCCAGGGTGATGATATGGCAGCAATGGTGGTACTGCTCCCCACAAGGTGGAGCGGTGCCCCGGGGACACTGTTGGTGCTCGTGAGAGTCTATGGTGTTGTGTGGATAACACGGTGCAGGGCCGACAGGCAATGAAAGAAACAGGCACAAACAACAGTCTCTTTACCTTCTCCTCTTTTACTTCACAAACGGTTAGTCCTGGGAGACCGTTACAGGTGGTAGAGGGCTCCGGCCGGCCTGGAAGTAACTGAGATGTCGTTTTGGCCAGATGAGTATGAGGCCTACTCCTGTTCTTTCCCTTACTGTGATAGGACCCTGCACTCTGAATTTAGCAATGGCCCTCTTGCTGCTGGGACCGGTGGTACGTCCCTTTCCCTCTGTGGTAGGCTGCGCAGGCCCTCTCTGGTGCTTCTCTGCTGGAGTCCACACCGGGCCCTGATGATGCAGCTGTACCTTCAGGCTGTTTATTGGCCAGGTGCTTGCAGCTCTCCTGCCCTTCGGATTCGGCTACCAGGGAGTATTTTAGGCCCTGGTGGCCACAGACTCTGATGTCCGAGTCTCTTCTGTGCCTCTCTGCTCCTCCTGCTTCACTGGGCCAAGCCGCTCCAGCTCTAGGCCCCAGTTCCACAGGACAGCACACTCTGCGTTTGCACTCTCTGCTTTCTCCTACAGACTGAACACTAACTCCTCCCTCAGGTCAGACTTAAGCAATGCTCCCTTGAACTCCAGGTTCAGAGCTCCCCCTGCTGGCCTGAGGGAGAACTGCGTTGGATGTTAAACTTACTGGCCAATAGACCCCCCCAATTACCTCCAGGCTCAGCATCAACCCTTTGGAGGGGCAATGCTGTTGTGGCGACCAGGTCCTGGGGCGCCACATATGCGTGCATGTCAGCCGAGACTCGCTGCCAAACGCAGCATGCTGCAATTCTTTTCTCAGGCCGATATTGCAGGAGAAATCAATCGCAGACGGACACTGCCCCATAGTTTTGCACTGGTGCGAGCGCAATCTGATGTTTTACACAAGTGGAACCGAGGCCATAACCTGGTGAACAGTCCTAACTCTACTACATCCAGAACCTTAATAGCAACTTAAATATCAACATATGGATTTATAATATTCCGTAGTAAATGGTAAATACATAAGACATAGGACAGTTACATCATGGGGGCACGGCCCACCTATTACACTTCCACAATGAGTTTTTGACGCAGCGTCTTACAGTTCCGGCAAAGTGGATGAGATTAATACAAATCGTCTGCCCATTGTGCTTAGTTTTTAGGCAGCATAAACTGACCAGCAGTGCATTTTTGAAATCTGCAACATGTTAATTTCTCTTGCGTACGCTGTCTTTTCTATGCTCATTTTAAACATAGGCTTGCAGTAGGTAAAAAATAAAAAACA
The DNA here is from genome assembly GCF_048569485.1 of Anomaloglossus baeobatrachus. Classification (NCBI taxonomy): domain Eukaryota; kingdom Metazoa; phylum Chordata; class Amphibia; order Anura; family Aromobatidae; genus Anomaloglossus; species Anomaloglossus baeobatrachus. The sequence goes on along the minus strand of NC_134357.1, from coordinate 53,852,102 downwards.
CACTAAAAACATACGTAATCCAAACATGACTGTATTAACAGTGTTTTTTCTAAGCCAAAATACCAGGAAGTTTCAAAAACAAAGCAGCTTTATTTAAATCATGAGACGCAAAAACCACAGCATCAGAAAAGCAATAAAATGCATTTAAAGAGAACGCGCTCAATAACACAATGAAATAAAATACAAATATCCTAATTTAGCTGTTTGGTGCAGAAATGCTGCAGAAAATCTGCAACATCAAAACTTTCCCAAATACTCATCGTGGGAACGTAGCCTTAAGGGTTCTTTACACTCTGCGACATCGCTAACGATATATCATCGGGGTCACGGTGTTTGTGACGCACATCCGGCGTCGTTAGCGACATCGCAGCGTGTGACACCAAGGAGCGACGATCAACGATCACAAAAACGTCAAAAATCGATGATCGTTGACACGTCGCTCCTTTTCATAATATCGTTGGTGGTACATGCCGCTGGTTGTTCGTCGTTCCTGCGGCACCACACATCGTGTGACACCGCAGGAACGACAAACATCTCCTTACCTGCGTGCACCGGCAATGAGGAAGGAAAGAGGTGGGTGGGATATTCCGCCCGCTCATCTCCGCCCCTCCTCTGCTATTGGACAGCTGCTGTGTGACGTTGCTTTGACGCCGCACAAACCGCCCCCTTGGAAAGGAGGCAGATCGCCACAGTGACGTCGCAGGGAAGGTAAGTCCGTGTGACGGGTGTAAGCGATGTTGTGCGCTACGGGCAGCGATTTGCCCGTGACGCACAACCGACGGGGGCGGGTACACTCGCTAGCGATATCAATAGCGATATCGCAGCGTGTAAAGCCCCCTTTAGGCTATGTGCACATGGTGCTTTTTTGATGCAGATTTTGATGCATTTTTTGAGCACTCTGCACCAAAAATGTTAATGCCTATCTTGAAGCCAGCAAAGTCGATGAGATTTCTGAAGTTCTGTGCACACGTTGCTTTTTTTTTCCTTGCAGATTTGGTGCAGAAAAAAATCTGCTGCATGTTAATTGTTGGGGTGTTTTTTCCTGTACGTTTTAGCCCTTGCAGCCATTGACTTCATTTTTGGTGCGTTTTTATGCCAGAAGGTGCAGATTTCATGCAGAAACTCTCTGCACTAAATGTTCAGCATGTGCTCACAGCCTGAGGCGCTCAGTGGATTTAGTGCTTCATATTATCTGGCACCAAACTAGTAACCACAATTTTGTATCCTATTGCCCATGACTATTTGATTAATGTATTTTATATACCATTTTATCTATTTTCTGCTGATTTTGTGTAAATTGTTAGTTACATTATAGAATATATTTTTAATTGATTTTGCCCGAATGTTCCTCAAAATTCAGACTAATAAATCAAAATTTTAGGGGAGTTGAATTGTACAAATCCAGGAAAATGGCAGCCATGTTGTACAGTACTGTGCAAAAGTTTTTTCCACGCTTGCCTAAAACTTTTGCACAGTACTGTATTTCAAAAACAGTATTTACACCGTGTGCAGAATTATTAGGCAAATGAGTATTTTGATCACATGACAATTTTATACATGTTATCCTACTCCAACCTGTATAGGCTGAGAGCCAACTACCAATGAAGTAAATCAGGTGATGAGCATCTCTGTAATGAGGAGGGGTGCAGTGTAATGACATCAACACCCTATATAAGGTGTGCTTAATTATTAGGCAATTTCCTTTCCTCTGGCAAAATGGGTCAGAAGAGAGATTTGACGGGCTCTGAAAAGTCCATATTGTGAGATGTCTTGCAGAGGGATGCAGCTGTCTGGAAATTGCCAAAGTTTTGAATTCGTAATCACCGAACAATCAGGTGTTTCATGACAAATAGCCAACAGGGTCGCAAGAAGCGTGTTGGGCAAAAAAGACGCAAAATAACTGCCCATGAATTGAGGAAAATCAAGCATGAAGCTGCCAAGATGCCATTTGCCACCAGTTTCGCCATATTTCAGAGCTGTAACGTTACTGGAGTATCAATAAGCACAAGGTGTGCCATACTCAGGGACATGGCCAAGGTAAGGAAGGCTGAAAAACGACCACCTTTGAACAAGAAACATAAGATAAAACGTCAAGCCTAGGCCAAGAAATATCTTAAGACTGATTTTTCAAAGGTTTTATGGACTGATGAAATGATGAGCCAGATGGTTGGGCCAGAGGCTGGATCAGTAAAGGGCAGAGAGCTCCACTCCGACTCAGACACCATCAAGGTGGAGGTGGGGTACTGGTATGGGCTGGTATCATCAAAGATGAACTTGTGGGACCTTTTCGGGTTGAGGATGGAGTGAAGCTCAACTCCCAGACCTACTGCCAGTTTCTGGAAGACAACTTCTTCAAGCAGTGGTACAGGAAGAAGTCGGTATCGTTCAAGAAAAGCATGATTTTCATGCAGGACAATGCTCCATCACATGCATCCAACTACTCCACAGCGTGGCTGGCCAGTAAAGGTCTAAAAGATGAAAAAATAATGACATGGCTCCCTTGTTCATCTGATCTGAACCCCATAGAGAACCTGTGGTCCCTCATAAAATGTGAGATCTACAGGGAGGGAAAACAGTACACCTCTCAGAACAGTGTCTGGAGGCTGTGGTGGCTGCTGCACGCAATGTTGATCGTAAACAGATCAAGCAACTGACAGAATCTATGGATGGTAGGCTGCTCAGCGTCATCATAAAGAAAGGTGGCTATATTGGTCACTAATTTTTGGGGGGTTTTGTTTTTGCATGTCAGAAATGTTTATTTCTAAATTTTGTGCAGTTATATTGGTTTACCTGGTGAAAATAAACAAGTGAGATGGGAATATATTTGGTTTTTATTAAGTTGCCTAATAATTCTGAACAGTAATAGTTGCCTGCACAAACAGATATCCGCCTATGATAGCCAAATCTAAAAAAAAAAAACCACTCCAATTTCCAAAAATATTAAGGTTTGATATTTGAGTCTTTTGGGTTGATTGAGAACATAGTTGATGATCAATAATAAAAAAAATCCTCTAAAATACAACTTGCCTAATAATTCTGCACACGGTGTATGTCTATTATGCCGCACACATTCACACACATTCATGATGTCAATACTGTCTGTACTGTATCCGCATCCATCCCTTGTAGACTGTGAGCCCTCCTGGGCAGGGTCCTCTCTCCCCCTGTATCCTCGCCCATTTCTTGTAGACTGTGAGCCCTCGTGGGCAGGGTCTTCTCTCCCCCTGTATCCTCGCCCATTTCTTGTAGACTGTGAGCACTCGTGGGTAGGGTCCCCTTCCTGCTGTACCTCATATTGTTTATAATTATTATACTTGTCCCTATTATGTATACCCTTTTCACATGTTAAGCGCCATGGAATAAATGGCGATATAATATTAAATAATAATAACAACATGCCTTGCACCCCATGAGACTGTATGCGGTCTAGAACCAATGGAGGAAAGAACACCCAGAAGAAGCCGGAAGGACAATAAGGCCAAAGAGGAGCTGACCAGAGGATTGGGTCGGGAAGATTCAGGTATGCGGAGGGCCAAGGAAAGTTTTTATTTAACCTTTTCCCAGCATATGTGATTCACACCAAATGTATTATCTCTCATCCCTCCTGGGTTGTCAACCACCCAGAAAATCCAGAAAAATAAGGCACTTTTTTGCACTCTGTAAAAAATAAAATTGAAGGCGTCCATAATCTTTTTGGAGTGGAAGAAACTTTTACAGATTATTTTGACCGTAATTATCATATTTTTACAGTTTACAGTGAATGGAGCGAATATCTCCATATCAGAATTCCAGGCTGTAGACATGGATCACTTATAATCCCAATGATTTATTAGGGTTTTCCAATGTGTCCATAAAAAATATTGTCTGTGGTAATTTGCTAAGTTGTCCAGAAAAAAAATAAAAAGTCAAATTGGTAACCCTTCATCCCTCCAGTCTCAATTGAGTGAATATACCATGAATTGAATTTCGGGAGTTCGCTCAACACTGTTGTCAATAATGCAGCTATAAGCCGGGGATTAGCACTGGACTTGCTGCCTCCAGTGTTGCTCCTGACTATCCGATCCTCAGTGCTTAGGCTGAGGCGGTTATGTGTGAGTCCTCGTGTGGAGCCCACCTGCAGCAGTCGCCCCAGGGACATCACTCCACCTTCAGGGACGCCACAGGGTCTTCACTTTGGTATTTCTGGCAACCGGTATGTTGGTTTTGTATATGTATGAGTCGTGACGCCACTCACGGTTTGCGGTCAGGTATATGGGTGACCACCACTGCAAATTTAACGAGCGTCTGGGGCTGATGGAGTCTGCAGTCGGATGCTGTGGCCTCCCGTGAGTGAGGTTGGCCCCAGGGGCTCGGATGTGTAGAACAACAGGTCTCAGAATAACTCAGGCTCAGTCCAGAAAGTCTTTCAACTTGTTTTACTCACTTTTGTTGTTATCGTGAGGTAACCCGAGTGATGCTAAGATACACCAGGTGGAACCAGGAACTCCTTCAGGCCAATCTGAGGGTAACCATTAACTCGCCTTCCTAGCACTTCTTTGTTCGGAAAAACCCTGACTTGAAGTACCATGTGGTCTATCCAGGGAGTCGCTACTGCCTTTTCTCCCTTTTTTGCCCATTTGCCGGCAGCATGGACCAGGTGAGATGGCTTCAAGCTCTGTCTTCTTATGGGTTCCTGCGTTGCTGCTGAGGCTCGGACTCTGTATGGTTGGTGAGGTACCTCTAGTCCCCTCACCGGCAGGTTTAGCAGATGAATAAATGGATGTCTACTCTAGGGACCTGTTCCCCGTGCGTGCCTAGTCACCAGCAGTCCCCGTACTCGACTGCCTCTCTTCAGGTGTTTTTCTGACTGACTCTCTGGTAACCGTTCTCCCCCGCTAACGGCTACTCCACGTGCAGGGTCTGACTAGAGTGAGTGCGCGTCCCCCTTAGCAACTGCCGCCCTCCACCCCCAGACTGGCTCGCTCCTCCTACTTTCCTGACAGCCTCTGCATCTTAGCTCCCAGCCCCTCCACTAAACCCCTTGACAAGAATTGAAGGCCAGACCCCTCTAGGGACTGCCCAAGGGTCCCATCTAATGGTGAGGGAGACCTGGTTGCTATGTGTCTGTGTGTACACACCTCTTTCTGGCCTTTGGAATTACCTGGAAGCACTGTCCCAGCGTGGGTGCAGTACTCAGTGGTGCCTGACCAGACCAGGGGCGCAACACTCGCATGACACTCGGCTCACGCTGGCAGCACAGCGGGAGCCGAGTGTCATGCGAGGGTCATGCGACTGTGGTCCGTTCGTGCGATCAGACCACAGTTCTGGAGGGGAGGGTCGGTGCTGCGGAGTGGAGGGAGGGATTTCCCTCCCTATCTCCTCCGTTGCTGGCTAATGCGAGAATTGCACTACTCTCGCGTTACACCGGTGTAACATAAGAGCAGTGTGATGTTTTTCTCATCCCATAGACTTGCATGGGTGCGAGTGGAACAGGATCACATTACACCCACAGCATGGTGTGACTGTTTTCTCGGTCCGATTAGGGCTGAGAAAATAATCGCTCATGGGAGCTGCCCCATAGAGTAATATTGGTCCAAGTGGAATGCAATTTTTTATCGTATTCCACTCTCACCGTTTTTCCTGCCGTGTGTTCTAGGCCTTTTCTTCTAGAGATTATTTCACTCTAGAACAGAATTGTAGGCCACCACCAGGCCTTGGAGGTCCTGACATGTCCTGACGCCACCACGCCCCATGACCTCTGAGCCCTAGTCACGGCCAGAAGTCCTGTTCTAAAATGAAGACACCAGCACACAACTGCAAGAAAACTGCACAGCGCCCTTGAGAACCGAACAGTGGACACCAGGCATCGGGGAGCTGGAACAGGTGAGCTGTGACTCAGTATTAGGGCTCGGTTCCACTTGCGTTTTGCACAGACATTGGATTGCTCTCACTCTAGTGCAAAACTATTGGGCAGTGTCCATTTGCGATTGAATTCTCATGCCATATCGGCCTGAGAAATGAATCGCAGCACACTGCATTTGGCAGCGAGTCTCTGCTCACACGCACCCATACAAGTCTATAGGTGCGTATGAAAAACTGCACTTCACTCACATGTCATCCGACCGCAATGCGATGTATGCAGAGACAGGCCGCGGAGGAGAAGAAGAAAGTGCTCCCCCCTCTTCTCCGCAGCTGTGACCCGATCACAAGATTGCATCACAGTCATATGAGCCTCGGCTGACGCTCTCCGCAGAGGCTCATTAGCATATCGGTTCCGATGCTCTCACATCAGAGGCTATGCGCAAGTGCACACGCTTAGGATTTGGTGCAGAAATTTCTGCACCATTTCTGCATCTCTTGGCAGGAAAAATGCAACGGCAAAAACGTTTTTGACTCGCATTTTTGGTGCAGATTTTTACCAATCATTAGAATGGGTGGGGGGAAATCTGCAGCAAAAATGTTGAAAGAATTGACATGCTGCAGATTTATTTCTGCACTAAATCTACAAGGATAAAATACTCAACGTGTGCAGGAGACTTCAGGATTCTCACTGACTTTGCTGGCAACAAGATTCCCTTGAGGTTTTCGAACAAATATGCTCTTAAAAAAGCAAAAAAAAATCATAAAAATAGAACGTGTGCACACAGCCTTAGGCCTCTTTTACACGTCCTTGTCTCCGGTACGTGTTTGGTCATATTCCTCACGTACTGGAGACACGGGCACACGTAGACCCATTAAAATAAATGGGTCTGCGCTCACGTGCGTGTTCTGCTATGGACGGGTGTCACACGAAACGCAAATGGACCACACGGAGGTGTTCCGTGTGACACGCGCCGGAGAAAACACACGTGTTTGAGAAAATAAAAAAAAACATTACTCACCTTCTCCAGCTCTCCTGTCTCTGCCGCTGCTGTCACTTGCTGCCGACCGCCGCTCATTATGCACATTGAATATTCACTTCACTGCGGCCGGAAGCAGCAGCACCGGGGATCAGCAGGACCGGAGACCGAAGATCAGCCCCACGGACAGCGAAGCCAGGGACAGGTGAGTAGAAAGTTTCCGTTCTACGTGTGTTATCATGGATAACACACGGAGAACACACGTGTGCCATCAACACGGCTAATGGAGGGCAAAACGCACCTGACACGTCCGTGAAAAACATGCGTGGTTTTTCACGAACGTGTGAAAGAGGCTTTAAGTGTTTCGTTTTTACATTCTTCCAGCACTCTACAGTTTAGCAAAATAGTGGCTGCAATTAGCAACCATATTCCTGAATTCTTGCGAAGCGAATTACAAAAAGTCCATATACTGGAGAATTCAGATTTTTGTAAAATTCAGATAGAATTTTTCTATCTCTAATCACAAGATTTCTTATTTCCAAAAATAAGACCTCCCCCAAAAATAAGCCCTAGCAAGGATTTTCAACATTTTCAGAGCAAGGCTTAAATATAAGCCCTCCCCCGAAAATAAGCCCTAGTCACGGATCAATAATGAAGTGTCCCTGCAGCTAAAAAAGTTACAGATACTGCAGGATACTTCATTATAGACAGCGGGCACCCCCCAATCATACTCACCCGACACCGAGCAGAGGACCTGCATTGGATTGCACACCCGCGCACATCAGCTCTCACACACACACACAATCAGATCAAACACACAAACATCGGCTCACACACAAACATCGGATCGCACACACAAACATCGGATCACACACAAAATCAGATCACACACACAAACATCGGATCACACACACAATCAGATCACACACACACATTCAGATCACACACACACATTCAGATCACACACACACACAATCATATCGCACACACAAGCATCGGATCACACACACTCACCACATCCAGTGACATTGATTTCTTCTCGCCGGCAGAATCCTGAAAGGCTGTTCAGTGGAGCGCAAGGACCTGTCGCAATGCTTGCTTACAGGACCTGTGGACACACGTGACTTCTTCCCATCATCCCATCATTCCCTGCAGTCGGAAGCATTCTTTAACACTGGATGTGATGAATGTGTGTGTGTTTTGTGTGTGTGTTCTGTGATCTGCTGTGTGTGAGTGTGTCCGTGATCTGCTGTGTGCGTGCGTGTCAGCCAGAAGCAGGGGAGGACGGCGTGCAGCCACACAGGGAGGACCTGGGAGCCATGCAGACGTCCGGGTCTGGTAAGTATGAGTCTACTTGGAAGGGGGGTGTCTGCTTTTTTGGGGGGTAAATTTACCCCCCAACTGTGTTTCTCCAAGAATAAGACCTCATCCAAAAATAAACCCTAGTGCTTTTTTGTAGGGGGGCAAAAAAAGTATAAGACAGTGTCTTATTTTTGGAAAAACACGGTACATACATTTATTACACACTATGGTGGCTCAGTGGTTAGCACTGCAGTATTACTGTGCTGGGGTCCTGGGTTCAAATCCCAGCAAGGACAACATCTGCAAGGAGTTTGTATGTTCTCCCTGTGTTTGCGTGGGTTTCCTCTGGATTCTCTAGTTTCCTCCCACACTCCAAAAACATACTGTTAGTTCCTGGTGGTGGAAACACTGGACCGTACACCAGACTGCCCCAGTGAGGCAACCAGACCGGTCACCCCGCCAGAGGGCCCTGATGCACGGCAGCCGAAGCACTACTGGTAGCAATATAGTCCGTTCAGTGAACTGGAAGTAGATGTCTCTAGGGTTACAGAGTTCCTGAAGGTAGTCCGGAGGACGAGACACAGGTTCAGATGCCGGGCTGTGACGTCAGGCGGAATCCGGAACCAGCTGAGCAAGAGGGCAGGTCACTCAACGGAACCGGGGATCAGAGACAGGTGGGACTGAGGAGGTGGTGGAATCCTCAGACGACAGTCACCGACAGGAGTCCTGGGACAGCCGTGGACAGTACCGGTTGGCGTAGCAGGACAGGCTCTGTGAGACAGAAAAGGTTAATACCGGACAAGGCAAAAAGGGGACCTGAACTCCTAGCTTACTAAACACGTAGAACAGGCCCCGCCCACCTGTAAGGAAGATCCTCTTATACCTAGTACCTGCATAAGCAATATCCTGTTTCTGGACGCTGGCCCTATAAGAGAATGTCAATGACCGCGCGCGGGGCCCGGGTGCCGGCGGCCAGAGCGTGGAGCGGTGCGGAGGAAGCAGGAGTGCCCGGCAGAGAGTCTTGCGTCGCAGAGGAGCGCCTGGAGCGAGGAACAGGACGCATGGAGGACGCAGGAGCGGGAGAGGGAGCAGGGTGAGCGCGGAGAGGGGGACCCGAGGTCGGGGCGGTGAGTAAGGAGCGCCGTCGGGGACCGGAGAGCGTGACACATACTGATAGGGAATATAGACTGTGAGTCTAATGGGGAGAGTGATGATGATGTGTGTATTATTATTATTATACTGTATATCACCTAGACTTGATGAGGCTGGTGTGCTTACTTTGAAAATCCAGAGCTCAGCTAAAGACTAAGAGAGCTGATGAGTCTGATGTATTGAGCATGACTGAGAGTTGCAGCTTGTACTGAGCAGTGGGACATTCAACAGCAGCGGGGAGGAGGGTCACTGAGGAAGATGTCAGTCAAGCTAAGTGGGCAAAGACTTTAAACTTTCAAAATTAATTTTATAGGCACTCTGACTTGAATTTAACACCGGCCTCATCAGGTCCAAGAGATTAATTTAGCATAGAGAAATCTGGTGACAGATGCACAGATTTCTTTCAGTGAGAGTTTATATAATATCTATAGTAAGATGTAAAAAGTGACCAAAGTCAAATTGCAAAAAGTTGTAAAATGCATGTTATGTTTTTTCTTTTTATATTTAGTTGAGTTAATTATGCAAAGGGTATTTAGCTATAAGAGGATGATGCACATTATGGCGACTGTGGTAAAGAAGAGTCAAAGTTTTGCAATGGAGGCATGATGGCATGAATGGAATGGAAGCAATGTTGTCATGTCTTTTGTGTTTCTTCCATTATTATTGAATGGTATAAAACAATATATGTAACATGTTGTTACAATGTAGCAAATAAGACCAGAACACACAACACAAAACTATGTATCAATAAAATTACTGGACATGGGAAGGTTACAACTGGTATACAACACTGCCCTCTAGTGTTCAAATGTAAGAAAACCTAAAGTGTCCCTTGCTGTATATGGTTGCTGTGCGCCAGTTTGGGACCAACTAAGCGGTCCATGGTCTACAGGTCGGACAATAGTTTTTGGTGGATTGGGAACACATTAATGTATAAACTCCAATGATGTTTTGTCACTTACTGCTTCGAGACCAGACGTCAGCAGGTCTTACACCATATTTATGGTGTCTACATCCATGTTTGTGTACATAGCACTCTAGGTATGGGGCATGGCAGGTGGGACAGACACAAGCTAAGCTGTTTTATCTATGATATACTCTATGCCTGATTGATAAGGGTCCCACTACCCTCAAGAATAGAAGGGCAGTCTGTGCAAATACATCCAGCCATCTGCCGAGAATGGAGCACCAGGCACTCGCGTTATAGGGATCAGTAGGGGCATTTTTTGTTTGCACCTCCACCAATCAAACATTGATGGCACAGGAATCTGATATACCAAAGAGTGCATTATTAAACATGATAGAACAGGCAAAGTGACGCTGGTCATCATAGGCCCCATTCAACAGATGGTAGCAAAAAGTTTGTTTTTTTGGACTCTGTCTTACTAGCAAAAAAAGTAATAGTGCGGTATATGTATTTTTGCACTGCAGAAAAAGACAGAGTAAACCAAGATAAAAAATATACAGATAGACATGCTGCTGCTTTCTAGTGTTTTATCTCGCCTAGGCCTGGACTTGTAGCTTCACTCTTCAGTAATGCCGTACAGAGACCTCCATGCTTGCAGCTTAAAATGTAATCATCATTTTAATTGATATTTGATAAATCAATAGTGCACATTAAATAAGCAACTTTGTAACATATGTTATCATTGAAATCTGCTTCTTTCTTGCCAGAATTGATCAGTCATTATCAAAATTCTCATTTCTGAGGTAAAATCTGTATTCAGTGAAGACTTTCCCATTAATGAGATAGATGTTGGAGCTGTGTAGATAGAAGAGGTAGGAGGGACAGAGCCCTGCATCTAGCTCCTCCTTCTGCCTCTAGCTCCTCCCTCTGCCTCTAGCTCCTCCTTCTGCCACTAGCTCCTCTCAGCCTCCAGCTTTTCCTTTGGCCTCTAGCTCTTCCCTCAGCCTCTAGCTCCTCCCTCCTCCCTCTGCCACTAACTACTCCATCTGCCTCTAGTATCTCCTTCTGCCTCTAACTACTCCCTCTGCCTCTAGCTCCCTCTGCCTCTAGCTTCTCCTTCTGTCTCTAGCTACTCCCTCTGCCTCTAGCTTCTCCTTCTGCCTCTAACTACTTCTTCTTCCTCTATCTTCTCCTTCTGCCTCTAGCTCCTCCCTCTGCCTCTAGCTCCTCCCTCTGCCTCTAGCTTCTCCTTCTGCCTCTAGCTCCTCCCTCTGCCTCTAGCTCCTCCCTCTGCCTCTAGCTTCTCCTTCTGCCTCTAGCTCCTCCCTCTGCTTCTAGCTTCTTCTTCCACCACTAGCTCTTCCTTCTACCTCTATCTTCTCCTTCCGCCTCTAGCTCTTCATTCTACCTCTATCTTCTCCTTCCACCTCTAGCTCTCCCCTCTGCCTCTAGCTTCTCTTTCCACCTCTAGCTCTTCCCTCTGCCTCTAGCTTTTCCTTCCGCCACTAGCTTTTCCCTCTGCCTTTTGCTTCTCCTTCCGCCTCTAGCTCTTCATTCTACCTCTATCTTCTTCTTCCACCTCTAGCTCTCCCCTCTGCCTCTAGCTTCTCCTTCCGCCTCTAGCTCTTCATTCTACCTCTATCTTCTCCTTCCACCTCTAGCTCTCCCCTCTGCCTCTAGCTTCTCTTTCCACCTCTAGCTCTTCCCTCTGCCTCTAGCTTTTCCTTCCGCCACTAGCTTTTCCCTCTGCCTTTTGCTTCTCCTTCCGCCTCTAACTCTTCATTCTACCTCTATCTTCTTCTTCCACATCTAGCTCTCCCCTCTGCCTCTAGCTTCTCCTTCCGCCTCTAGCTCATCATTCTACCTCTATCTTCTTCTTCCACCTCTAGCTCTCCCCTCTGCCTCTATCTTCTTCTTCCACCTCTAGCTCTCCCCTCTGCCTCTATCTTCTTCTTCCACCTCTAGCTCTTCATTCTACCTCTATCTTCTTCTTCCACCTCTAGCTCTCCCCTCTGCCTCTATCTTCTTCTTCCACCTCTAGCTCTCCCCTCTGCCTCTATCTTCTTCTTCCACCTCTAGCTCTTCATTCTACCTCTATCTTCTTCTTCCACCTCTAGCTCTCCCCTCTGCCTCTATCTTCTTCTTCCACCTCTAGCTCTCCCCTCTGCCTCTAGCTTCTCCTTCCGCCTCTAGCTCTTCATTCTACCTCTATCTTCCTTCTCTCTCAGTAATGGTAAAGTCTTCACTGAATGCAGATTTTATTTCAGAATTGAGAATTTTGATAATGACTGATCAATTCTGGCAGAGAAAGAGATCGATTTCTCCGATAAGATATATTACACAGTTGCTTATTTTCATGTGCACTATTGATTTATGCAATAAAAATTAAAATGACGGTTACTCTTTAAACTTTAATATGTGCTACATAGAGACAGGAGAGTAGGAATCCCTCATATCATTGTGCACAGTGTATCCGAATCCCTCATGTCTTTGTGTACGTTATATCCGAATCTCTCATGTCTTTGTGTACGTTATATCCGAATCTCTCATGTCTTTGTGTACGGTGAATGGGAGACATCATTGGGGTTAGTCTTTACCCACTTGCCCAGAGACAACTGAAAAATAAATATAGAGCCTTCAGAGGGGAAAACTGGTAGAAATGCAGGATGCAAGACATATAATTACCAGAAAGAAAAAGTGTTATTCCTCATCAACATACTCAGAAGCTTGTTCCAAAAAGTTACCTGAAGCTAGATGCTGAAAATAGAACACAGTAGTAAAATCTGGCATGATGGCCGTAGAGCCGAGGGAGGTCTAAAATGATTTATAACTCTATTGTCCTGTGTATGCTAACTACTTATTTGGAAAGAAGGATCTATTAAGCTTTGGCTGAACAGGATGAAAATTTTGCTATATACTATTATTTATTGCATTGTGGTCACTTGTGTAGTTTTGCATGTATCGCTTTATTATCATGAACTTCCTCTTTCGTGCATTACTTCTTGGACAAAGCACAAAGCCGTACAATAACACTTTTATGGGCTGCAATTGCAGCAGTGACACCTGCGGACTAAAAATCAGGACCATTGAACATGACTTATAGGAGGCGCTTCCAGGTATAATCCTTACAATGTCCTGCCTCATAGTAAGATAATGAATACCGGCATGACATATGTGATGCCCCCCAATGGTTACAGCCCACGGTCAAATACTGTGTAGTCTGATCAGTAAAGCTTTTTTTCACCCGTCCCGCGCCATTCTCATGTTTAGGTTTGCAAAAGCGAATGGACAGAAGTGCAGCAATATGACTGCAGCATCATCCAGATGCCCTGCTATTTGGAACACATCTTTATTTCTCCATGCAGCCTCCGGTTTTTAGACACAGAGGTGCAGCCACCACGGACTGAGTCACTAGTCAGGGGCTAGCAAGCAGCTTTGTACTTATGCAATGTTGAATTGGCTGGCAGTCAGTGTTCTGGGCACAGTTACAGCTTTCAGTCACTACACACTGAATGGTGACTGAAACTGCACCGGCCGCACCCTTATAACTGAAAGCCCAAGGCTGCTGTGTGGAATAAAGATAATTTTCTCCCAATAACCAGACTTTCTGTTAGGAAGCCACACAGCGTCAGAACGCTATTAACTAGAGTAACCTGTTGTGAATATCATCAGAGATGGTGCTGTTCCCGGGAGTGTTTCTGGGCTCCCTCTGGTGGCTAGTACTGGTAGTGAGTGTGATTTTGCATCTGTCGCTCAGACAGGTGTTGGAGATGATTGCTGTTTAAGGAAGCCTATGGAGTCCAGCCTGGGGGTTATAGGCAGGTAGTCTCTGTCTAACCTTTGCCGGAGATAATTGTTTCTGCTCCATGTTAAGATGTTCTGAATTTGTCCTCCAGCCTTTAGGCTTTTGCCTTTCCCTGTAGGTTTTGTTTTGCCTTTTTTCTTTTTTTTCAGCGCCTTTTTGGATATTCCAGGAATAATTTCCACAACGGTTTTTCGTTCCTTTGCATTGGTTTTGTTTCCATGTCATCCTGAGTTTGCAGCTATGCCTGATAAGTATTTTGTTCTTTTAGTCTGGGCTTGGTTAAAGGCTGAATTTGCACTGAAGGGCATTTCTACTTAATTTATGTCTTTTTCTAAATCTGTGTTTGAGAATATTCCCTTTTTTGTTTCTTGCAAGTGAAAAAGTGCTCTTCCTGCACTATTTTTGGAGGACTATTTATTCCCAGCAAGAAAGGGAGTTTTTACTCCTTGTTTGATAAGGAGTTTTGTATTTTTGTATCTCATGTGTTTTTGCAATCAAGATCTTTTCTATTATATTTTCATTTTCTATATAAATGTATTTGTACAAGAGTTCCTGATATAGTGGGAGGAAGATCGTGTGATCTTTTAGGGAATTTTTGATTATCAGGTGTTGGTATTATTCAGGGCTTTTACTGGCTGCAACCAGCAATCTATCCTATACTTTTGTATCTAGCTAGCAGGGCCTCACTTTGCTTACTTCTATATCTACCATCTGTGTGTTGTTTTTTCTTACATCACCGACCTTATATGTTGGGGGCTTTTGACTTTCCATTGGGGCTGCTCTGAGGCAAGTCAGGATTTCTCATTCCATCTTTGAGGTTAGTTAGTTCTCCGGCGGTGACGAGACGTCTAGGTTTGTTAGGAACGCTCCTCCGCTACTTCTAGTTGTGTTTGTGTAGTCAGTGGATTGCAGCCAGCTAAATTTCCAACTACTTTTGTATATTATCTTCTACCATTTTTTATGGGATTTTTGCAATTTTTGTGGTCTCCTGACCATAACAGTAACCCCATAGCATAGTAGAAAGCAAAAAGAGAATGGGAATGGCGAGCACTCACAATCACTAACAGGGACACCTATGGTTGGAAAAGGGAGACGAGCCCAGTAAGGCTGAGGTCACACTGGCATATCGCTTCTGATGCGAGAGTATTGGATGCGATACACTAATGACCCTCGGCTCAGGATCTGCTGCGAGTGTGAGACGAGTGTCATGCGACTGTGATCCGATCCTGTGATTGGATCACAGCGGCAGAGGAGAGGGAGAGAATATTCTCCCAAAATCCTCCATTGTCAGCCTGTGCACACTCCACTCAGATGTCATCCGAGTGCATCCCGATGTTCTTCTCGCACCCATAGACTTGTATGGGTGTGAGTGATAGGAGACTCGTAGACAATTGCAGCATGCTGCAATTTTTTTTCCTTAGTCCGATTAGAGCTGATGAAAAAGTATTGTCTTACATTTTCTCACTGCACTCGTGCAAGTCATGCGTCAGTGTGACTCTACCCTAAACATGTTGATGTAATCATAGAGGCTGACGAAAGTGGGAGACCAATCTGCAACTGTATTCACAAAGGATATCAAAATCGACCATGGGATACTTGCAAGTGTTTAGTACTTTGCCATATCTAGGCTTTCTTTCACCCCCGCGACAAGAGTTAAGTTTATTGCCTTTGCCCGAAAACCCTGTAGAAGGCAGAGTGGACTTGTTGACATGCCCCCTGAACCTCAGCAGCCAGGGCACATGCCTTAGTTCTCTTGCACAATGAAAAAAAAATTACTTCAAAACTTCAACAGGGTTTTATTCTTTTTTTTCATTTTCTAAACAAAATGGCTATTCAGTCACAATATTGTAATGTATATCACTCCTAGGTGGAAATGGTAAGTATTTCAATCCAGCTATAAGCTCACAGATCATTATATCGTAGAGTGTAATATGTTGTAGGTACCAAATTTTTTTTCGGCATCACGAGAAGAGCAGTAGATGAACCTACATTACCAATAGCAATAGCTATAGAGCAGACCTGGGCAAAGTGCGGTCTACGAGCTACATCCAGCCCTCTGGCTGCTCCAGTCCGGCTGGTAGACCGAGACAGCTGAAGAGTTGAAATTACAGGATGCAAACAGCAGTGAATACATTGGTGGAGGGGATGCCGCTGTCTCCATCTTCCACCAATTAGCGTGAGGCACAGCAGACGCGATGATGTCACATTACCGTACATTCTGTGCGAAGCGTCAGTAGGTGGTGGTTTTTTTTCCATGTGTATGGGATGTTTGCATTAATGTAGTGGGCTGTGGGGGGCTCATAATGTATATAGTGTGCTATGTGGGGGCTCAGAAATGTACGTAGAAGGCTGAGTGGGGGCTTCATAAGGTATATAGGAGGCTATGAGGGGGTTCATGCTCTATTTAGGAGGCTATGTAGGGCTAGAGTTGAGCAAGTACCTAACTATTCGTACTCGCTATACTCATAATGAGTACTGTCTAATGTAGCACCCCACGGGGCAGGTGGTTAACTCACTCGTTGCCGGGCGGGTCAGGCGATGTCACGGGTGGCCTTGCCCGGTTCCGTTGCCCTGAGGCGTACAGTAAATGGTGGGGGAAGCGGGGTATTTAGGAAAGTTTGTGGTGACACCACCTGTGGTATGCGGCCAGGAGTAGCCACCACTGCAGGATTCCTTGCCGGGGCAGGTGTTATGGTAGCCGGGATGATGTCACTCCCCACAGATGGAGCGGGCTCCGGGTGGATATCGCTGGGTTGGCAGTCCCTTGGAAGCGCTAGAGCACGGGGCGACGGCGTCGCTAATCAGAGTCTGAGTCGGCAACTGCGATTCTAGGTTCTTTTACTCACTGATTTAAAGCTGCACCCAGGTGCTGGTCTCTGCCGTCGTGGGCTGCGGTCAATCCCAGGCAAGTAAGGAGCCACCACCGGTGTTTTAAGAGAGAAGGAGAGAGAGAGTCCTATTTCTAGGGTGTCCCACTCAGCAGTTAGATACCCTGGCTGAGCTCCCGCTCCAAGCCCGGGGCCCAGTAAGTCCAAATTTTCCAGAGATCTCTTGTCATAACTATGGTCTCAAAGCAAGCATGCCGCGGAGACACCATCATGTTTCTCAACGCTGGCAGGAAACTAGCCAGGTCTTTCTCCGGGAAGGAACAATCACGGGAAGGGCAGCCTCCCGTCAAGGAGACCGCCTATACCAAACATGGTATCCATCCACAGACAGCTGTTTCAGGGTATTTGCCCCTCATCAGTGTGGAGTAGGAAACTGGCTAGTGGGAGCAATGCCTAGTAGAAGACTACATACTGTAGGTAAGGATGGTTGACCTCGGGAAGATCAACATCCAACACCGCGGAGACACCATAATGTGTTTCTCAACGCAGTGACACTAGACCAAAGCCCCATGGGAAAATATGTAAAACAAGATATTGCATATTTTCCCAGGAACCTTGTTCTAGTGTCACTGCAATGAGAAACACATGATGGTGTCTCCGCGGTGTTGGATGTTGATCTCCCCGAGGTCAACCATCCTTACCTATGTATAACTATGGTCTCGACGGATCTGTTTTTGATGTGTGCTGTGCCTATTTCTACCCCCAGGTGGAACCTGCCTCCCAGGTGGCTTGCTTCAGTGACCGGGGAAGTCCCCTGATCGTGATGGCCACCCTCTGCCTACCCTGAGCCATCCCACCCTGTGTGAAGGCTCCTAAGCTGTATGTAGTGTGTAAATGTGGAACACTGGTGATTATCCCCCCTTAGCTGAGATAGATACCTCACCTTAATTGAGGTGCAGTACCCTGTGGAGAACAGAGCCCCAGGGGAGCCACATCTGATACTCGCGTATTCATTCCGAATAGTGTGTGTAATGCAAGTCAATGGGAAAAACTTGCAATGTAACGAGTAACCCGAATGTCATACTATGCGTGCGAGTAGCGAATAGTGCGGAATTCAGGTTACTCGTTACATTGCGAGTTTTCCCCATCGACTTGCATCGCAAACGCTATTAAGAATTAATACGCGAATATTAGACAGTACTCGATATGAGTATAGAGAGTACAAATAGTTAGGTACTCGCTCAACTCTAAGGAGGCTATGTGGGATCCTAATGTATAGAGGAGACTATGTTGGGGCTCATGCTGTATTTAAGAGGCTATGTGGGGCTCATAATCTATATAGGAGTCTATTTGGGGATAAAAATGTACATAAGAGGCTAAGAGGGGCTCATAATATATATTATTGTACCATCACCTATTGTACCATCACCCATTCCCTATAGACTGTGAGCCCTCGCGGGCAGGGTCCTCTCTCCTCCTATACCAGTCTGTCTTGTACTGTTAATGATTGTTGTACGTATACCCTCTTTCACTTGTAAAGCGCCATGGAACAAATGGCGCTATAATAATAAATAATAATAATAATAATAATAATAGGAGGTGATGTATATAGAAGCCTATGTGGGGTTCATACTGTATATAGGAGGCTATGTGGGGATCATGCTGTATTTTGGAAGCTATATGCAGAATCATTTAGGAGACTGTTGGGGCTCATTCTGTATATAGAGGGCTATGTGGGGGCTTATAATGTATATAAGGGGCTATGAGGAAGCTTATACTGTATATAGGGGTTGTGTGAGGGCTTTATGTTGTATTTAGGAGGCTACATGGGGGCTCATACTGTATTTAGAAGATTGTGGGGGCTCATACTGTATTTATATGGTAGCTCACACTATATATAGAGGGGCTATGTGGAGGCTCCCACTGTATAAAGAAAAGGCTATGTGGGGGCTCATACTGTATATAGAGAGGTTATATGAAGGCTCATACTGTATATAAGGGCTATGTGGGGGCTCATACTGTATGTAGGGGCTGTGTTGGGGCTCATACTATATAAGGAGCTAAGTAGGGGATCATACTGTATATAAAGAGGCTATATGGGGGCACATCCTGTATGTAGGGGCTATGTCAGGGCTCATCCTGTATGTAGGGCGCTATATGAGGGCTCATACTGTATATGGGGGTGCTATGTGGTGGCTCATACTGTATATCGAAGGTCATGTGGAGGCTCATACTGTATGAAGGGGCTGTGTTGAGCCTAAAGGCTGCTATACACGCAGCGACATCACTAGCGATGTTGCTTGTGAAAGCACCCGCCCCCATCGTTTGTGCGTCACGGGCAAATCGATGCCCGTGGCGTACAAAATCCCTAGGACCCGTCACACCAATTTACCTTCCTAACAACGTCGCTGTGGCCGTCGAACAGCCTCTTTTCTAAGGGGGCGGTTCGTGCGGCGTCACAGCGACATCACACGGCAGGCATCCAATAGAAGCGAAAAGGTGGAGAGCAGCCGCATGAAAGTCACCCCCACCTCGTTGTCAGAGGACGCAGGTACGCTGTTGTTCGTCGCTCCCGGGGTGTCACACGTAGCGATGTGTGCTGCCTCAGGAACGACGAACAACCTGTGTCCTGCACCAGAAACAATTTTTTTAAAATGAACGACGTGTCAATGATCAACGATTAGATGAGTATTTTTAATCATTAACACTCGCTCATAGGTGTCACACGCAACGACGTCGTTAACGAATTCCGTGACTCCGACGACATATCGTTAGCAATATCGTTGCGTGTAAAGCCCCCTTTATACTGTATATAGGGAGTGTAAAAAGCAATTCAAGAGGCTAAAATATAACTTTTAATCCCAATATATTAAAAACATTATTAGGTAACAAGTAACCAAAAGCTCCTTAGTACACTGACAACTCAGATGGTACCATACACTAGGAATATGGTGACCAAGGAGCCTAAAGATAACTAAACAAAAAAACACAAAAAACACAAATAATAATTGAGTAGATTACTTCACTCAAAAGGACAGTGGTCCATATAGTGAGTACAAAAAAATAATCATAGGAAACTCAATATAAATAAAGAATATTGTATACAGGTCTTCAAAGGAGAGACTGACAGGATAGTATTGTGTGGTATAGATGAGAATAAATTGAAACAATCTCACCCATGTCAAGTAGCTTGGGGTGCATCAGGGTTTCCTCTGTGTGGGTCCTCCAATTTTCATGTCGTTACTGACCCTACACGTCCCTAGGATGTGTTTTTTGGGAGCTTGGGCATAGGACCTCTGACCTGTACCACAAAACCGGAGATCCCTGATGATTCCTACACGATGAAACGCGTCGGGACAAGGCTAGGAACGGTATAGGGGTATTAAGTGAGGGTTAGCTGTGGTCTGCCCTTGTTAGGGCAGAAGCTTGTGGGTGCCAGGTAAAGTGAGTTTCCCTAGGGACGTGTAGGGTCAGTAACGACATGAAAATTGGAGGACCCACACAGAGGAAACCCTGATGCACCCCAAGCTACTTGACATGGGTGAGATTGTTTCAATTTATTCTCATCTTTACCACACAATACTATACTGTCAGTCTCTCCTTTGAGGACCTGTATACAATATTCTTTATTTATATTGAGTTTCTTATGATTATTTTTTTGTACTCACTATATGGACCACTGTCTTTTTGAGTGAAGTAATCTACTCAATTATTATTTGTGTTTTTTGTGTTTTTTTGTTTAGTTTGTTATCTTTAGGCTCCTTGGTCACCATATTCCTAGTGTATGGTACCATCTGAGTTGTCAGTGTACTAAGGAGCTTTTGGTTACTTGTTACCTAATAAATAATGTTTTTAATATATTGGGATTAAAAGTTATATTTTAGCCTCTTGAATTGCTTTTTACACTATTATTGCCAAGTGGCTTCCCTCTAACGAGGACTGCTGTTTTCTACTGTATATAGGGAGTGCTGTGTTTGACCTCACACTGTATATTGGGGGATGTCAACATACTTATTTCTGCTCAATATTAAGTGATACAATATTATTATAAAATAAATATAATTAATACAGTATGTTAATAGTAATATTGAGCAGAATTAGTTTCAGCCTATTAGTTCAGCCCTCGAGACCAGTCATGGTCTCTCATGGGGACCCTAAGGAAAATGAATTGCCTACCTCTGATATAGAGGATACTAGTGTTATAGTGCAAGTAAACTTTTTTCCCTCTTTTCTGTCTTTCAGAGTTGGGAGGTATGCCACAATGCTGCTGTCACGTGGAAGCAGAGAAATGCCTGTATGAAGAAGAGGTTTGCAGCTCATGACATGCGGAGTTGAAATTCCTAAAGATCTGAGCCAGAACTTAATTACATAGTTATAAAGTTACATACATATGCACAGTTGAAAAAAAAAACATCTTGTCCATCAAGTTGTTACAGCAGGGAAGAGAGTCTCTACCAGCTGTATAGGCTAAAACACAGAACGCAGGATGAAATGTCTTATAGCTAGGGAAAGGGAGAAATGGTGATCCCTGACTACAACCTGCAGGTTATCCTCACTGCCCTCAACGACCCTATACAGGCACCACACCTGTGGCTGATCTGGGAATCTGGGCCTTGTCTTACCCTGGCAAATGGACCCTAAGTAAATATGAAGGGTATGAGCGCTAAGTCAACACCACTAACACTAAGGGGTACTTCTCACATAGCGAGATCGCTAGCGAGATCGCTGCTGAGTCACGGTTTTTGTGACGCACCAGTGACCTCATTAGCGATCTCGCTGTGTGTGACACTGAGCAGCGATCTGGCCCCTGCTGTGAGATCGCTGCTCATTATACACAGTAGTGGTTCATTTTTTGGACGTTGCTCTCCCACTGTGAAGCACACATCGCTGTGTTTGACAGCGAGAGAGCAACGATCTGAATGTGCAGGGAGCCGGCGTCTGGCAGCCTGCAGTAAGCTGTAACCAAGGTAAATATTGGGTAACCAAGCGAAGTGCTTTGCTTGGTTACCCGATATTTACCTTGGTTACTAGCATCCACCGCTCTCAGGCTGCCAGTGCCAGCTCCCTGCTCCCTGCACACGTAGCCAGAGTACACATCGGGTAAATAAGCAAAGCAGTTTGCTTATTAACCCGATGTGTACTCTGGCTAGGAGTGCAGGGAGCCAGCGCTAAGCGGTGTGCGCTGCTAACCAAGGTAAATATCGGGTAACCAACGCTTGGTTACCCGATATTTACCTTAGTTACCAAGCGCAGCATCACTTCCACACGTCGCTGCTGGCTGGGGGCTGGTCACTGGTCGCTGGTGAGATATGCCTGATTGACAGCTCACCAGCGACCATGTAGCAATGCACCAGCGATCCTGACCAGGTCAGATCGCTGGTGGGATCGCTGGAGCGTCGCTAAAGTGTGAGGGTTACTTAAATGAAGACACAAGGTAATATTACACGGGAAACACGACTGCAATCAGCAGAGCCCTGGTAGATAACAAAAGACAAACACTTATCTGAGTAGCAGCAACCACAGAAATCTGTGAAATAACAGAAGATGACCTCTCCAGAGCTCAGCCAGGAACAAACTATAAACTGCACCAAAAACACCCCAGGGTAAGGTTAATAAAAGAAATGAGAGGCTGGCAGCTGAGAGCCAGGATGACAGTTCTCCAGAGTCATAGAGTCCGCCTGCTGCTGAAACAGGGAACTGTCAAATAACAACAGGTGCGGCCAATTCTAGCACTCTCTGCCACTGGATTGTCCATGACAGGCCATTAAACATCTGTGACACAAGCTTAATCTAGGGATGTGAGAGGATAAAGGGAATAGAGTATAGATACATCCATAATACATGATCCAGTCTACTCTAAAGACCAAGTTTTTCCCTCCGTATCAAAACTGTCGATCAACAAGGATCAATATTTAGGACAAGAATTTTAAGCATTTACATAATTATTTATGTAATTTTCTTCTAAAAAAGCACTAAAACCTTTAAGAGTTCTCGATCTGACCAGCCAGGTAGACCATTCTACAGCTTAATAGATATTATGGTAATAAAAACTAGACGCCTTGTCTCCTCTGGAGATTGAACCTATTTCTTTCCATATGGAGATTGTGCCCTGTTTGTTTTTTTGTGAGTTTTTTTATTTTTACATGAAACAGTTTTTGACCATTATGTTTGGGGGGGCTGTTTACGTACTTGTAAGAACAAGTTAATCATGCCCCCCACCCCAGATGTCCCTAGGAAGAACAGGCTTGTCCCTCTGAGCCAAGATGAAGCTCAGAGGTTAGGGGAGTAGCTGTCTGCCTTGGAATTACGGACCAAAGAACAGACTGTGGTGTGGCCGATTGACAAAGAAGGTTAAGAAAGGCACCTCTTCAGAACAGCCAACCCTTAAACCCCACCAAATATGCATGTTGCTAAATATTTGGTAGATAGACCCTCACAATAATTTATTTTGATAATTCCAAGATATCCAAGTACAACAATCACACATCTGTGATTTTTACCCTGAAGAAGGGGCTATTGCTCCGAAACGCGTAGAAATACATCAATATATTTTCCAAAGACGTTTCCAGTCTGATACATCATACAGCAGGCCAGTGGTTAACCCCTTCACCTCCTACTTCCTTTGAACATTCTTTTGAAAGTTCCAAGATATCCAAGTGCAACAATCACACATCTGCAATTTTACCCTGAAGGCTCTATTGCTCCGAAACGCGTAGAAATAAATCACCATATTTTCCAAAGACGTTTCCAGTCTGATACATCATACGGCAGCACAGTGGTTAACCCCTTCACTTCCTACTCCCTCTGAACATTCTTTTGAAAGTTCCAAGATATCCAAGTGCAACAATAAAGCTAAAATGACATGTGAACAATATAAAAGATACATAACCCCTACTGCGTTCACCAAAAAACCTGTGTCATTGCATATTCCAAAGAAATCGCTCCTCCATAGTCCACTAAGTGTAGAAGTGACCACATCTCATCTCCAGCCTCATGAACTAAATTGTGCTAGACTTGCAAATCACATGTAAAGCCATTACTTTGTGCTTAATAGAAGGATTGCACGTCTGCTGGGGCGGCCAGACAATGTAACATGTCTGCCTTGAATGAAGACTTACTTAATGGCCTCATTTATTCATGGGCTATCTTTATAAAGGCTGAACAGTAAATCTGTTTATTAAATGATCCGTGCCTGCTTATTAGGCGGCCGCTGGCTCTGGGGATATTTGTCTGTATGTGTGCATCTTGTTGTGTGCGCTCCTATTAACCCAGGCCCTTGCTCACAATATACAGTGATTTTCCGGGTTAATTAAGCATTTGGGATCCTGAATGTGTCTGCCTTGGCCTAGTCCGCTCCAGGTACTCGTTACCATGTGCCGGCCTCAGACCCACATTGTGTATTGGCACCGAACAATAGGACAATCCTCTCAGACCAAGTTGTTTGGCATTCCCGCTCCTTGTGAGTGGTAGCCTCTTCCAGACCCAAAGCGTTCCTGAAAAGGAAATTATCTCTCGCCTGAAAGGAGAAAAGTGCGGCCTCTTTATTGGGTGAAATGAAATAAATCTTTAAAAGGATAAAAAAGCAGCAGAGACATTTAATTACACTATTAACTGACACAACCAAGCCGAGCACACCCTCCATTGTGCCACCCTTGTTAAGGACACAATCGCCAACAAGAGTTTCAGGCCTCCAAGCGCTCTCATCTTCCACCGATGTCCCACCCAACAACCACTGTAGGCTACGCGACTTATAATACTCGTGTAATTGCTTATCAGAGCCCGCCGCTTGTTTATTGTGCTTGCTCTCAGTGCACAAAAACAGAAAAAGAGAGGTTTGTAATGCGGTCGATTGTTTGCGACAACATAGGTCAGCGAAGTTCGTTCAAGAAAAGCCGTTCGGCAATCATTTCAAATGGGCCAAGTTCTAATAGCTCCAATTTGCAGTAATAGTTTGAGAGTGGGCTTGAAACATGCAAACAGGATCATATCAAGTGCACTACCACACAAAAAACCCTCCCTATGCTATATGTTGGAGATTTCGTCATCTACCAGGACATCTCCGTAAAGTGTCATCCGATAGACTTTGCCATCATTTTCTTTTCGACTAGGATCTGAAAAAAAAAGATTCTACGACCATCCACACAAATGATAATAAAGCCCCTTGTACGTATGGGTTCCCTATTATGGCTCTAGACAAAAGGAAGCCATAATATGGTGATGTCAAAGAAGCCTCAAGCTATATGGGCAATTTTCATCTATCTGCTGGAGGAACGTATTGACAGTCCATAGTAGACCAATTATTGCTCTTGCGATCATGGTAAGCAGTTCAGTGTTCCAAAATGAAGCATTATTGTAAGTCCTCCATAGACAGTAATTAAGTTCCTGGAAAACACTCATGGGCAATTTAGTAGTATACATGGAGCAGAGAAGACCCCAAAGCAGAATTCAAAGTAAGGTCCTCGTCGGTGCCAGTTCATGCCATCACATCTCTTTCTCCAGATTTAGGGAAGCATAGCTCCTTTTTCCATGAATTTTAGGAAAAAAAATCTATATTTAATTTGGTGCCATTATGAAGCAATGAAGGTTGTTGAGGTGCACATAATCTAAAGTTAAAGTAAATGGGTCTGAACTAGCCCCCCAGCCTTCCCATGGAAGCTACATGGGCTATCTGTAACGGTTCTGATGCGAGGAGCATCTTGTGTTGTTATGTTCTGGCATGCTGTCCTGCCAAGCCAGTACTTGGTGTTCCGTCAGGCAGAGCCTTTTGCAGGTTTGGATCCTCTGCTGTTTGTCCTGAACACCTCAGGACGGGTTGTCTCTAGGCTCTGGGTTTTACGTTGGTCCTGGGAGAGCCTTTTGCAGGTTTGGATCCTCTGCTGTTTGTCCTGAACACCTCAGGACGGGTTGTCTCTAGGCTCTGGGTTTTACGCTGGTCCTGGGAGAGCCTTTTGCAGTTTGGATGCTCTGCTGTTTGTCTTGAACACCTCAGGATGGGCTGTCTCTCGGCTCTGGGTTCTATGCTGGTCCTGGGACATGCCTGCACAGATGCTCCTCGTTGCGTGTGATTGCTCACTTCAGTAGAGAGCATGCTCGCCCGGAATGTCACCAGTCGTACTTCCTGTTTTACAGTAATGCTCTTGGCTCCCATGGTGTTAAGTGATCTGATATTGGCTCTCGACTCTGGACTGTTGTTGACTCTTCTTTGCCTGTCTCCCTGTTCTTGTTGTTACCTCCTGACTTCTGACCTTGGACCTCCTCGTGACCACATCCCCGCCTGCTCAGTGTATCCTGTACCTACTGTCCTGGAATCCTGACCTCGGCTTGTATCGTGACCTCATCTCTGTCTGCCCTCACTGTCCTGTCGCTACCTCCTGGCTTATGACCTCGGTGTGGCTGATTACCTCACCATTTATATTCACAAGTAGTGTCTAGTGTCACCTTGTGACAAGCATCCCACTAAGATATTCATATCTTTATGTTGGTCCAGTGCCCATACACATTAGAGGAAAGTAGCCTGAAACTGTACATTTTGGTGGTTAACTATCTTAGCAGTTTTTTTATTATTCAGTGGAGTAAAAAAACATGCCCAGAAATCAACAGTAATAAAAACTTCACAAAAACCATGGGAAAATGCTCCAAAAAATACCTGGGCAAAAAACATCAGAAAACGCTTAGTCAACAATTGAAAAACATGGCACAAAAGACACTTCAGAAAAGAAACTTTAGGCTGTGTGCACGTTGCGTTTTTTACCGCGGAAACGCTGCGTTTAGAACCGCAGCGTTTCAGTGGCAAATTGTATGCGTTCAGCTTTCCCAGCAAAGTGTATGAGAAAGCCGAAAAATCAGTGCACACGCTGCGTTTCTAAACGCAGCGTTTTGGATGCCAAAAATCGGTGCGGAAAGAAAAGCAGCATGTCACTTCTTTTGTGCGTTGTGGCTGCGTTCTCTCCCCCATTGAATCAATGATGTGGGTCAGAACGCAGCTACACCACAGTGAGCTGCTTTTTTGTTGCAGTCCGCGGGCTTTGTCGGCATGCCAGAACGCAGGCATTTACCTGGAAGTGAGGTCAAGAGGTTTCCTGTTGACCTCACTTCCTGGCAAAGTCCTGGAAAGCCCCCGGTGTCGCCAAAGTGCCCGCCCCGACCCCCGACCCCCCTCCCGAAAATCCAATATGGCCGCGCGCACAGTAGCGCACCAGCCGCAACCTACTCCTATGACTTCTGTCGCATGTGCCTTGAGACATGCGACAGAAAAATGCCCCCAGGCCCTGCCAGGTCTCCCCCTATTCCCCCCGGTATTTCCCCTTATCTGTCCGGTAGCAGCGCTGATCCCCCGCGGCCCCCTCCTCTTTCACAGCAGACGCCGGAAAGTGCGGTCACGTGAGCAGAGCAGCTGAGAGCCAGCACTGTGTTCAGAGAGCTGTGCTGGGTGCTCGCACTCTGCAGCTGTGACCCGGGGAGAGTGGGTGCAGATTTTTGGCACCCACTCTCCTCAAATGGAGGGTCTGCCCTCCTTGAAAATGGGGGATACGTTCCCTGAACGTGCCCCCATATTCTAGAAGGTCCAGAGCTGACGTGGGACGTCCAAATGGATTTCTGCGGACCCATTTTTTTCAAATTTTTTGATTAAATTGGTGAACGAGGGAATGATTTGGGGAGTGTTTTTTCTAATAAAAAATTTTTGTCATTTTTTTTGCTTTTGTTTACTGTCAATTAGTTATGTCTGGTATCTGATAGACGCCGTGACATCACTAATTGCTGGGCTTGATGCCAGGTGACATTACACATCTGGTATCAACCCCATTTATTACCCCGTTTGCCAACGCACCAGGGCGCGGGATGAGTTGGGGCGAAGCGCCAGGATTGGCGCATCTAATGGATGCGCCACTTCTGGGGCGGCTGCGGCCTGCTATTTTTAGGCTGGGAAGAGTCCAATAACCATGGCTCTTCCCATCCTGAGAATACCAGACCCCAGCTGTCAGCTTCACCTTGGCTGGTGATCTAATTTGGGGGGACCCCACATTATTTTTTTTTTAATTCTTTATTTATAAATAAAAAAAAAAGCCTGAGGAGCCCTCCAAATTGATCACCAGACAAGATGAAGCTGCCCGCTGTGGTTTGCAGGCTACAGCTGTCTGCTTTACCCTGACTGGCTATCAAAAATAGGGGGGACCCCACGCCATTTTTTTCATTGGATTTTTTTTTTGGATAAATACTAAGCTAGGCACCCTTTAGTGCCACATGAAAGGTACTAAAGGTGCCAGCTTAGAATATGCAGGCGGGGGTGGGACGTTATATATATTTGACATCCATTCATCCATTGACGCTTTTTTGGCTGTGTGCCCACAATTAGGGTTTGCAGCGTTATGGCTGCTGAGTGTTTTCCCTGCATCCATAATGCTGCGTTGTGCAGTAGAAGCACAGTGGAAGGATTTTTGGAGATCCCGTGCCCACTGTGCTTCTTTTCTCCGCAGCATAAACTGACCTGTGGCGTGGCTTCCCGAGCCTCAGCATGTCAATTTATGCTGTGGAGACGAGAGTGCTCTCTGCAGGTAGAATAGAGCTAAAGTCCACAGCAGCCTGAACCCAAATCGTGGGCATGGCCAGCTGCGTTCTCCCGTGGACAACATTCACATCTCTGCAGGAAGGCTGACACTGTGTACTAGACGCCGTGTCGCTGGTTCACGGCCACATAGCCTAAAAGTGAGAATATTGTTGCTACAGCAACATTTTGGGTGAAGTAGCTGATGATTCAAAATGCTTAATATACTCCTGAATAAAATCCTTGAGGGATGCAGATTCCAAAATGGGGTCACTTGTGGGGGTTTTCTGACGTATAGGTGCCCAAGGGGCCCTGCTAATATGACATGGTGCGTGAAGTTTATTTCAACTTTTCCAAAATTCAAATGGTGCTCCTTCCATTCCAAGCCCTCCCATTTATCTAAACAGAATGTGGAGAAGGAAATGACATCACAGGGGTTTTTTTTCCAAAGTTCTGTGTTCAACCAACTTTATTAACACTGACAAGTCATAAAAAACGCACCTAAAAAAACACAGGAAAAACGCATGAAAAACGCATGCGTTTTCGATGCTTTTTACTCAAAAAAGCATTGTTTACAATTCTCCCCTCTGCCAGAGGGTGCGTTTTTTTCCGCGCTGAAAAAAAAGCAACGTGTGCACATAGCCTTATAGTTTCCTAAAGTCTTCAGCTTAAAAAACTCCTCGGGTTCACCTGAGTTTAAAAGACATTGTTGCACACGAGATGAAACACTCTAAATTCTTTTAAAAGACTTGCAGTTTCTGTCTTGTACCTGCCTGAAAGAGCACTAAAAGCCACTACAAGGCATGAACATAATACTCAGTGATGTAAAAACGACATTCTGTGCATGTCATCCTTTTCTTACCTGAATTCGACCTTTTCTTACCTTTGACTCTGCAAAAACGTTTACTGTCGCTCTGATTCATTTTCGTTTCAACTACTGCAACTCTCTACTAATTTATCTCCCTCTCACTAATCTCTCACCTGCCCAATCAATCATGAATACAGCAGCCAGGATCATATTTCTGTCCAACTGATACACTGATGCCTCCACCCTGTGCCAGTCTTTGCACTGGTTGTCCATCTGCTACAGAGTACAATATAAACTTATATATCTTACCCACAAAGTGCTCCACAATTCTGCATCTCTCTTCATCTCTCTCTACCAACCTACCCATCCTCTACATTTCGCTAATGACCTAAAACTAACATCCTTTATACTCCAAACCTCACATATCCAAGACTTCTCTTGCGCTGCACCAATATTCTGGTGCAGGAAAGCTGATTTATTCCCAGTGTCTAGATTTTCAAGCCTACCCTAAAAACACATTTCTTTAGACTGGACTATCATCTCCCCTCACTAGTCTAACTATCCCATGTTCTTTCTTCCGTACACTCGTCAACTCTTTGTACCTGTACTTGTTCAGATACTAGCTGGAAGGAAAACAAGTCAAAGGATATGTGCACACACAGTCTTTTTGGTGAGATTTTATATTGAAATCTGAGCAGAAAGTGGCTCTGTGCACACAACGTCTTTTAAACTCAGGTGAACTTGACGAGTTTTTCGAGTAGCAGACGATTCAGGAAAAGTTTTGTGTTTTTTTGTGAAATGTCTTTTATGTTGTTTTTTTCATTCATTTCCTTAGCATTTTTCTGAGGGTTTTAGCCGCATTTTTTAGAGGTTTTTCTCATACTTTCTGTTAAGACTTTTTTCCTGTCATATTCCATGGTTTTTTTGTTTTTGTTTTTTTTTTTTTTCATTTAATTGAATAATGAAGAAACCAGTAGGGTTTTTTTATTATTCAAAAACAAAGACAAAAAGCTCTAAAAAATGTTTGGTCATTTTACGGGCATCTATAGAGCTTTTCCATTGACTTGCATTGTAAAGTACAGAGTATCTTCTGAGCAGAAAATGGACATATTTTCCAAGCAATTACACCGATGTTTCAAAGATGACATGTGTGCATACCCTTAGGATATGCTCACCCTGCATTTTTAAGCATTTTTGGAACAGAAACTGAACATCAAGTTTCCAATTTTGCCATAAAAACTTGGGTCTCGATTCACACCATTTCTGATGAGAGGTCTTGCTGGAGTCAGACATTCATGAAGAGGCGTCTGATGAGTAACATGTGCCTCGGTGCTCTACTCCAGATATCTTTCTCAAGTCAGATACTGCTGTGAGATGTCTGACGTATGGAATACCAATGCTCATCATGAATTAAACAAGCTGTGGTGCCACGGTCCTAACGTTCCCCTGTCCTACCCCAGCTCTGCCCCTCTTATCGAAGCTGTGAAAAGCTGGCATAAGCGCCAAAAGTTGCAAAATTTTGCGACTTTTCAAATCATTTATGGCGGAATTCTGGCCTGAAAGCTTCGACAAATCAGGCCCTTGGAGTTCCTGCTTGGTAGTTTCAGCTCCAAAAACTCAACAAAGGACTATGTCTAGGATTTTGACTGTCTTTTAACAGCTTTTAAAAACGCCAAGCAGTTTTCGTTGGCATTTTCAGTTTTGAAGACGCTCTGTACTTTACAATACAAATCCAAATCAACCTCAAAAGTTCTCCAAAAATCTGGAGTTTCCCCTCAGCTTCCATTCCAAAAACTCAGCAAAAAGCCTCCGTATGCACATAGCCAATTTTTTCTATAAAACCTCCTGAAAAACTCAGTTTATCAAAGAGTTTGCACCTGATGTTTGGTATATAACACTTTGAAAAGTCCAATTCATAGAAGTTTTTTGAGGGTTTTTTCTTGAAGAGGGTTTGAAAAACTTCTGGGGAAGCTAAAAGAGTGCAAGTCATTATTTGAAGCAGATCCTTAAAGGGGTTCTTCACTACTTGGTCAACCTCTTTTTTTATTATTATACGCTCTCTTGGAAAATTATAGCCTGTACTCACCTCTGTTATTCCAGGGATGTCGACAATGGGTCCCATGGACCACACAATGGTATGATCCGTGAAAAAATGTACCAGAAAAATCATGTACTGTACATTTAAAATAAAAAGCCTTTTAAACTCACCCGTGTTCAGCCGCTGCTGTCTCTGCTTCCAGGTCGGCTAATTATGCTTATGACTATGCACTGCACAGCCGACCCGGAAGCAGCAGCTGTGAGACAGCGGTGGCCGGACACAGCATCACGGGAGACTTCAGCACCATGGAGAGAGACAGCGTGGACAGGTGGGTATAAGTGCCTTATCTCCATGTATTATCATGGATAGCATATGGAGATCACACGTGTGCCAAAATCACGGCACACAGAGGGTACTGCACCTCGGCCAAGGTGTAGTATTCATCCCGGGTAAGATGTTGGACATTCACCGGTGCACACCACAATTCATACACCACACAGTTAGCTGCCCTTCCACCAGGACTGGGCTAGGGTAGGTGCTGGGGATGGCCATCAGGAGGTATGGGACCTCCTGCCCACTAGTTCAGCAACTCGAGAACTGGGGCACCGTCAGATGAAGTGAGTGGCAACATCACACAGGAGTAGTCGAGCCTGGACCTGCGGACATGCAACAGCAGACACGGATTGGAAGAGCTCTAAGAAAAGCCAGGGACCCGTAGTCTGGAGCTGGAGTGCTTGACCTGGCTTCTCAGATAGAAAGGGGAGTCCCAGGGGTCGTGGGGAGTGCAACTGGCACCCATGACCCGTTCCACTGACCAGGCGCTGGGGTGGAGCGATTATCAATAGAAAGGACACACAGAAGGAACACCGGCCTTGACCTCCGAACTATCCGGGATCGACTGGAGCCCATAACAGCGGAGCTCCTCACTCCAAAGGCGGGGACATTTCAGTGAGTAAAGAGCTTTGACTGCAATCCCAGTGTCATCCCATCACTACCAGCGTCATCACCCTCGCGCCCCGCCGCCATCAGAGACTACCACTCCCAGCATCCCTGGGGCCTGAGCGCTGCCTGTAGAGAGCTGTACCAACCAAGCTGCGCTACCATCTGCCCTGGAGGATACCTCCCGCAGCGGCGGCTCTTGTATTGGCTGCAAACCACAGGTGGCGTCATGAATACAAACTCTTCTCCCCTGTAAATATTCCCTTCACCCATCTTTATTAACACCGCTGGGGTCACGGAGCCGGGCCTGGACGTTGTGACATCCCACCCCTACACTGGCCCGGTGACGGGTAACCCTCCCAAACCCCGTGTGCCCGTCACATCTTTATCATGTCAGTGAAAAATGTGTGTGTTTTTGACTGACGTGTGAAAGGGGCCTAAGGGTGTGAGAAAAAAAAAACGGACGGCACATGGACTATTTGTATCTCGTCCATTTTTTTACGGATACGTCGCCATTCTGTAGCATAGACCACTGTAAATGCTCCTGTATTGGATTGTAAAATAATAGTTGTTGAGAAAAAGAAACGCATTGCATACAAATGATAGGCAACAAAAACATTTCACATTCGCATGATATACGGAACCAAAGAGTTGTCACTCGTCCTACTCTCTTGGATGAGAATGACCCCGACTTTGGCCATGTTTTAGCAACAATTAGATATCAAATAACCAAGCAAATTTCTCTGTTATCATTTTTAGAAACAGCACAAATGTCTTTATATGGAGAATGAGGTCTGTTAACTGACACACTTAACACTGGGCAGAGAATAGCCGCTTTATGGCTGATATGAGTCAGGCGGGCCGGGGCGCACAATGCTTCTTTGTTCCAAATTTAAAAGTAAAATGACACAGGGAAATAAGCTTGCATCTAGATCGCTGTGTACTTTGCATGGAGAAGTGTATGTGACCCTCAGTAAAATGTCTCTCTCCCTGGCCAGTAAGGGGGAAGAAACAAATATTTGCTTGCCTTTCACTTTTTCAGGTGCTATTTACCATGATAAAGAAGCAGACGAGATAGGGAAGATAGGACGGAGCAGCCAAGAAACCGCTTTTCCTTTGCAACAAAGAATTGTAGCAAGTCGCTGAATGCAATGCAACATGTGTGTTTGCTTAACCCGTAATGGTTTCTATTCCCAGTGGTAATCCTTCTGTGTTCTCGGAACGAGACGGGATTTCTTATATTTGGATGTATTATATTCACCATTCAGACAAGGAAGACGATTCTGTAGGGATATGATTTGGTTTCGCAACTAGAAATGTTACATTTTTATATTTTGGACACCGGTTCAATCTAAAACTGAAATTATGCAATAAATTATTTCATGTCTTCGAGGTTGGGTGTACACAAATCATCCATCTTTTACAGAAGAGAGACAAAGCACAATATGCACAACATTTTCAACCATGCCCCTAACCAAACCACTTAGCCGCGGTTTGGTTAGGGGCACAGAATGTCTCTCGCTGCCTCTTTGACAACTCTTTCTGCCTGTGTAGGAAGAAATTCATCATTTTAGAGTTGTCAGAGGGGCAGTGAGGGACATTGAGCTGACCCGCAGGGACAATCGGGCGTGGGCAAAAATACCAGGCTGTTCTGCGATGTCCACGACGGTTGGGTCCTTTGGCTTTAGATTTTGTTCATTCACTCATAATTGTAGTTGCCAGAACCTTTTCATTTTTAAGGAAGCTTTACTATATGTTTTACTTTTTTCTTTAGATGAGATGTCATTTTTTTACATGTGCCATTTTGTCCAAATTATCTGTAAGGCTGTTGTCACGCTAGGTACGGGGAAGTACTAAGCTCACGGCCAAAGGGAAGGGAAGATGGTGACCCCTGACCAAACCTACTGCTGGTCCCTGGGGTCCCTCACCATCCTAGATAGGTTCCACACCTAGCCGGATACCTGACCCTAGGTAACACTAATGCTGGGCCCTAAATAGGGAACAGATGGGATGAGCTCTTCGTTAACCCCACTAAACACTATAGATGACACAAGGAGGACACACAGGGGGAAAATGCATGAACTACTTATCCACAGTTGACTCAGGTAGAAGTTTACCACCGTTGACTTATGATTAAGGACTCCGTTGTTTTTACCCCCCCAGTCCGAAACGCGTAAAGTTTGCCTATGCGCCCACTGTAAATATGTTCCCTACTTCGGGTCTCTGATGATCTTTTAAATTTTTGAAATAAAGGATGTTTTTTTACTTTTAACCACGAGGATTTGTGCTGGATCCCTCCTTCCTTCGTTCTATTTTCCCAGAAGTTTACCACCACCTGCTTACAAACAAGGCTTGAAGGAACTGAAAAATGTCACCAGCACCAGTCCAAAGGAAGGAAGGGGTTTTTAGACAACAAGGGAATACTGATAATCAGCAGCTGGGTGGAAGTCAAGCTTCTGCTGGGTCCAAAAGGCGAAGAGATGAATCTAGCAGGAAAGCTACCTATACCAATGAATACTGACAGCAGGAACAATGGAAAGTCCGGGAGCATTCTGCTCAGCCAGACACTGTGACCTTCTATGGCCAGAAACCACATGACTGTATGTCACCCATGACCCACCCATGACAGCTGTGTGTTCCATATGAGAGGGGTTGTCCACTACTTATACATTGATGGCCTATCCTTAGAAAAGGTCATTAATGTCTGATTGGTCGGCGTCTGACATCCAGCAGTCCGGCGGATCAGCAGCTCTCAGTGCCGGCGACGGCAGCAGAAGGATGGAAATGCTCAGTTCCGGAGCTGCCCCATCAGCTGATAGTGGCCACAGCTGGGTAGTGTGCATCCGCCTCCCATTCAAATCAATAGGAAGCCAATGTCTGTACCCAGCTACTATCACTATCAGAAGACAGGGCAACTCCAGAACTGAGTATTTCCGCCTGATGCTGCTGGCGGCTGAGAAGAGCTGATCGGCTGGGGTGCGGGGTGTCAGATCCCAGCCGGTCAGACATTGAAAACCTTTCCTAAGGATAGGCCATAAATGTAAAAGTAGTAGACAACCCCTTTAAATAGAAACCCATTAATTTGGATGGTCAATGTGAAATGCATAAAGGTACATTGTCAGCACAAGATGACTTTTCAAACCAACTATAGGCACTCGGTGCATCATGACACTGCCAAACATTTACTTGCACCATCCTATCCATCTTCATTGATTGACAGCTCTGGTTTCATAAAAGGGCAGAGGTAGATAGAAAACAAGCAGGAGGGAAGGTTAATATAAATGTTTGGTTGAACCATAATCCACCGGGCGCCTGTAGTTGGTTAGGAAAGTCATTCTGTGCTGACAGAGTCCGTTTAACAATGTCACAACAGGGCGATTTTCCATTTTTTGTTTGTTTTTTTTCTTCCTCTTTTTCCAAGAGCCATAACTTTTTATTTATTTAATTCTTAATTAATTTAATTTTTAATTTAATTTATTTTTTGTTTTTTTTATTTACCATGCTCATTATACGGTAAAACAAAACTGACGTGGCAATATAAGGCTCCAGGTCAGACCAATTACGCAGACACCAAACATGTGTAATTTTTTTTTATTTAATTACTGAAAAAAAAATAGAAAATTTTTAAAAAATAAAACATTTTTGCCTATGTTGTCATTTTCCAAAACCCATAACGTTTTAAATTTCCTGGATATGGGACTGTGTGAGGGTTATTTTTTGTACCCTGAGCTGACATTTTTACTTATTTTTGGTAGATATGATGTTTTAACCACCTTTTAATGCAACTTTGCAAATGTGAAAACGCAGCAATATCAAATATGTGTATTTTTAATTGTTTTATTTTTAATAGGGAAAAAAGGGGGGGGTGATATGAACTTGTGTTATTTGTTGTTTTTTTTTTCATTTTTTAAATTTTTTTCATACTTTGAAAAAACTGTTTTGTTCACGTTTTCCTATATTTAATAGACCCTTTAATAAACTTGAAGCCACAAACTTTTGATCGTTTTTGCTGTACAGAGCGGTGCATCAGCATTGCCATATATAGAGCTAACATCATGATCTATGAACACCAGCTAATTGCTGGCTTATAATAATGACAGGTACGAGGGTCTTCAGCAGACCCCTGTCTATGATAGCAACACATCGGCACCCCATGATCACGTAATGTCTGCCAGAAAGGTCAGGAACACGACCTTTGATGTACATGTCTGTCAAAGGTCAAGTAGGGGTTAACATTTATTAAAATCTGGGGTCCGTCCTAAAAGGGGATATTTTGTAATAAGCTTATTGCCAATAAGTCCTTCTTTGTTTAAAAAATTAAAATCTTGCAGTTTTTATCCTAACAGCAGTGCAGATCAAAGTGCACCTGTGCAGGATCGGAACACCGGCCTGTTTGTATGACGTAGGACGTTTCATGTAGACGGGGCTCAGAAGAAGGATGACCGCAATCGCAGCAGAGAGGAGGAGCAGGACCGGAAAGCAGTGACACCCATCGGACCGGACCGCCGCCTAGGTGAGTATTATTAAGGTGTTTTTTTATGTTATACAGAGCAGCCTGTGTACTTATATACAGTATTCTGGAATGCTGTATATAAGGACTCACTGGTGGTGGCTGCAGCCTATAGAGGATAAACCTGGTGACAGGTTCACTTTAAGCATCGTTCAGTTGAATTCCGAACATGGTCCTGTAAGAGTCAACCCTACAAAAGGAATGTATCATCTTTATCTAAATAGGTTCCCTTTAAGTGATATTTAAAAAGAAAAAACTTTAAATAGAAATGGAGTAAATGATCTTGGGTCCCCCAACTTGTTCAGTCCCCCAACATGTTCCCAATTGGTACAACATGCATACCACAAGAATCATATGGCTTGACCATGTTCCAGGTATCCGGTTGATCTCTTTCTGCTCCATTATAAATGACTGTAAAGCAGCTGTCCTGCAAGTTCTCACTGGCAATATGGTCATTCCGGAAATATACCCTTTCTATCTTGTACAAAGTAAAATAACTTCTCCACTGGCCACCATAAAATCACGTTTTTCATTTTATATTGATTTTTCTTAGTTACTATAGTTTCCTCCTCCAAAAATTAGAAAGCCATTCCTATACAGCTATATATGTGGCGCCCCTGACCTGGTCAGGCACCACTGAGTACTGCACCCATGCTGGGGACAGTACAATACAGGTAATCCAGATGGCTGACAGGGGTGTGGAACACAGGCGCATAGTGATCAGGTCTCACACATGTGTGGCGCCCCTGACCTGGTCAGGCACCACTGAGTACTGCACCCATGCTGGGGACAGTACAATACAGGTAATCCAGATGGCTGACTGGGGTGTGGAACACAGGCGCATAGTGACCAGGTCTCACACATGTACCTTTGAGAGGACCCCTGGGGATCCCAGGAGGGGGCAAGCCTTCACCTTCACTGGAATAGTGGAGGGGGTAGAGCCTCCATCTCCTCTCAAGGGGTGTGGTGGAGAGTCTGGTTGCTAGGTGGCGTAGGCAAGAACAGGAGAGGAGGAGCAGTGAGTCAGTTAGAGCAGAACTCCAGAGGGCTCAGTGAGGAGCAGACCTGTGGGGCTGATGCTGTCTAACAGCGCCCGCGCAGTGACTACAGACGGGGGAGAACGGTCAACTAGGAGTGCTGCCTGAAAGCCAGCTTCAGCTAGAGAGTGCACGGAGTGGGAAGTAAGGAGACTGCTAGAGAGCACCAGGCCCAACCGGGCGGCAGATCCCGAAGCGAGGATAGATTCACCTTTCCCTGCTAAACCTGCCGGTGTGGGGCTCTTACAGCCCACACCACAACAACAAAAGCCGCAGCCACGTAACCGCAAGTTTGGGCCCATAGGTCATAGGAGGCAAGAGGCTGGAGTGGCCTGGTCCGGGGAACAAGCACACGGCAAAACAAGAAGGGGAGAGAGGCTTGGAGCATCTTCCCTGGGTGACCCCCATAGGGACTCAAAGTCGGGGTTACCCCAAACCACCAAGGGCTAAGGAAGGCGAGTCAGTAGTCACCCTCATAAAGTCAGCCTGAAGGATACCTGGTTCCTACCTGGTTCATCTCAGCTACGCCCGGGTTACTCACCCTGCCACCTGAAGTGAGTAAAAACCCTGAAAGACATCCTGCCTGTGTGGTCATTCTGCGACTTGTGGTACTACGCACCTACACAGGGCCCTGGGGCTTGCCTCACTCTCAGGAGGCTACTACATCCGACTGCACCCACCATCAGCCCCAGGCGTCCCCTAACCTGCAGTGGCGGTCCCCACTGACCGCAATACTGAGAGTGGCGTCACGATCAAACAAGAAGATTTCCTACCAGTGACGGAGATCCAGCCGAGTGGAGTCCCTGAAGGTAATGCACCGACACTACACCTGTGGGGCTTCACATCTGGCGTCACGAACAGGATAAGGACTAGACCTGTTAAGACAGGTGACCATGTGCCTAGGCGGTCCGCTTGAAAAATTGGAAGCGCCGCCATATTGCCACCATGAAAAGCGCGCTGAAAAACAACAGCAGCCCGCGCTGGAAGAAGTTACCGCCCACGAAGAGGTGTGGCTACCCAGAGATCCCCTGCAGAGTTCTGACCTTGCCAGCTATGAGAGTGGAAGCGTCGAGAAACGGCGGAGCAGAGAAGAAGCCAGAAGCCTGCTGCTGGGAAGGGAGCTGCTGAAAGAGGCAGAGCAGAAACTGGACAGCTTACTACTGGAGGCAGCGACGAGTCCACTGCTGGGAGACCGTGCAGAAGACGGCGCAGAAGGAATGGCGTCTGACCGCAGGAACCCAGAACCAGGCTCCGCTGCCTGGTGGTACCGAGAGCTGGCCCAGTTTTGCAACCGGCTGGAGACCCGGGTCGTGGAGCAGATTCGGGAGGAACGGATGGAACTGCAGGAGATGACCGCGGCGGTTCGGGCCTATGAAGGGAGAGCTGCGCGCCGAGTGTCAGGCAGGACGGCGACGACGCAGACCCCAGTGCTACCAACAATGGGTGAGTCGAATGATGCCCCGGCCAGCGCAAGTGCCCCGACCCCTGCCGCCACGTCCGCGGCCCCTGAAGAGGCGTCCGGTGCGGCGACGCTGAAGCAGGCCGCAGCCACGCCAGGTGCGGCCCTCCAAGCCCCAGCGGCCGCAGCGATGCCCTGCTCGGCCCACCAAGACCCGGTCGCCGCAGCGATGCCCTGCCCGGCCCGCCAAGACCAGGCCGCCGCAGCGATGCCCTGCCCGGCCCGCACAGACCAGGCCGCCGCAGCGATGCCCTGCCCGGCCCGCACAGACCAGGCCGCCGCCATGCCAGGCGCGGCCCGCCAAGACCAGGCCGCCGCCATGATAGGCGCGGCCCGCCAAGACCAGGCCGCCGCAGCGATGCCCTGCCCGGCCCACACAGACCAGGCCGCCGCCATGATAGGCGCGGCCCGCCAAGACCAGGCCGCCGCCATGCCGGGCGCGGCCCGCCAAGACCAGGCCGCCGCCATGCCGGGCGCGGCCCGCCAAGACCAGGCCGCCGCCATGCCAGGCGCGGCCCGCCAAGAAAAGGCTACCTCAGCATTTACCCTGGCCTGTAAGGCCAGAGCAGACACCGCTCCCCGGTCCACAGAGGTTCCTGATGGGCAGCCCACGGTGGGTGAAGACCCTGCATATTGGCAGATGAGGGCTGACCTGGAGGCCAAATTTCCACAATGGTTGGTGAGCCAGTACATACCCCCTCCGCATACCCCAAAGAGTCTCCTGATAACTCCTGCAGCAGCTACACCAAAGAGTCCCCCACCTGGGCCGGCTGAAGAGCATCCATCCCCAGCACTGCCACAGCCGGAGTGCCAGGAAGAACTAAGGGGGAGAGGAGGCCAGGAAGCAGAAGGGTTGACTCCGACTCCAGTACCACCCGCAGCAGATGTGTATTCAGAGCCGGAAATGCTGCCATACTCCCGCTGGGATGAGGAAGACCTGACACCGTCTGCTGACGAAGATCAGCCCCAAGACCTCACCTGGGAGTTTGTGAGCTGCCCTCTACAGAACCCAGCCCGCAAGACACGGCGACACCGAACACAGTGTGCTCCAGCCCCACAGTCTCCAGAGCAGAAGGAAGTCACCGCCAGAGACCTACAGGAGAAACGGTCCCTGAGAAGGGCCAAAAGCCAGGCTAGAGGACCCCTGTGTTATGGCGTAGTGGAAGATTTCAATCTGAGAAGTGGTTATGGATTCATTGTAGCCCCTGGCATCAAGGAGGGGATATTTGTTAACAGGAGAGATGTAAGCGCTCATCTGCCTAGAGGACACCCTGGCAGAAATCTAAAGATGGGAGACTCAGTTCAGTACACCATGCATCAAGGCGAAAGGGGATTGTATGCCCTGGACGTAGCGCTATGTCCCAGCAAACCTTACAGCCATCCCATGCTACAAGAAAGACAAGAAAGACAAGAAAGACAAGAAAGACAAGAAAGAAAAGACAGAGATAAAGAACCAGATGTAGAAACAGACGAAGACCAAGAAAGGAAAGATAAAGAACCTACGGATGAGACGACCACAGACGACGACGGAGAGCAAGAAAGTCACAGGTGCCGGTGCCCTACATGCCCACGCCCTGGTGAAATGGAGGAGTAGAGTAGAGAGAAGT
The DNA here is from genome assembly GCF_048569485.1 of Anomaloglossus baeobatrachus. NCBI lineage: Eukaryota > Metazoa > Chordata > Amphibia > Anura > Aromobatidae > Anomaloglossus > Anomaloglossus baeobatrachus. The sequence goes on along the minus strand of NC_134357.1, from coordinate 53,811,350 downwards.
AAAGAAATACAGCAAGTTACCAGTTGAAGTTTTGACAAGTTTTGTTTGCAACGTTTAAGAAATGCGCCCACAAAAACTATTGTGAGAAATAAACTTTAAGGCTATGAACTTGCTATAGCCACAAACTCTCGCAGTGTAAATAGTTACACCAGTGGCACCACCACCAGGGCCAGCCTGTTTAGGGGCTTGGCTCGTCTGCAACCAGGGGGGCCCGTCCGTAGAAAAGGGCCTTGGCTCACCTGCGACCAGAGAGCACGCCTGTTTATGGGGCCTTGGCTCACCACCACAAAGAGGGTACCTGGTCAGCACCACCTGTGGAGGCCGCCTCTGCATCCTGCCAGAAGAGGCTGAAGGCGCGGATCCACCAGGCCAGGTATACCCTGAAACCACCAGCCCATGAAAGCCGCCTCTACATCCTGCCAGAAGTGGCTGAAGCCGCGGCCAACGGGAGAGGAAGATTGGAGGAAAGGTCTGGGGAAACGGATGGCCCAGACCTGGTTACCAACAGGACCGGTGACCTGCCTCCTGAGAGGGTTTTGGGTGGGTTAACGGACTTGTGGGTGGAGGGTGGTGATGTCTGATACCTGGTGCTTTTAAAAATGTTTTACCATGCTTTTACTGTTTTATGCATTTTAAAATGTTGTCTTGCAGCCCGAGGACGTGCTGGTGATAACTAAGGGGGAATGTGGCGCCCCTGACCTGGTCAGGCACCACTGAGTACTGCACCCATGCTGGGGACAGTACAATACAGGTAATCCAGATGGCTGACTGGGGTGTGGAACACAGGCGCATAGTGACCAGGTCTCACACATGTACCTTTGAGAGGACCCCTGGGGATCCCAGGAGGGGGCAAGCCTTCACCTTCACTGGAATAGTGGAGGGGGTAGAGCCTCCATCTCCTCTCAAGGGGTGTGGTGGAGAGTCTGGTTGCTAGGTGGCGTAGGCAAGAACAGGAGAGGAGGAGCAGTGAGTCAGTTAGAGCAGAACTCCAGAGGGCTCAGTGAGGAGCAGACCTGTGGGGCTGATGCTGTCTAACAGCGCCCGCGCAGTGACTACAGACGGGGGAGAACGGTCAACTAGGAGTGCTGCCTGAAAGCCAGCTTCAGCTAGAGAGTGCACGGAGTGGGAAGTAAGGAGACTGCTAGAGAGCACCAGGCCCAACCGGGCGGCAGATCCCGAAGCGAGGATAGATTCACCTTTCCCTGCTAAACCTGCCGGTGTGGGGCTCTTACAGCCCACACCACAACAACAAAAGCCGCAGCCACGTAACCGCAAGTTTGGGCCCATAGGTCATAGGAGGCAAGAGGCTGGAGTGGCCTGGTCCGGGGAACAAGCACACGGCAAAACAAGAAGGGGAGAGAGGCTTGGAGCATCTTCCCTGGGTGACCCCCATAGGGACTCAAAGTCGGGGTTACCCCAAACCACCAAGGGCTAAGGAAGGCGAGTCAGTAGTCACTCTCATAAAGTCAGCCTGAAGGATACCTGGTTCCTACCTGGTTCATCTCAGCTACGCCCGGGTTACTCACCCTGCCACCTGAAGTGAGTAAAAACCCTGAAAGACATCCTGCCTGTGTGGTCATTCTGCGACTTGTGGTACTACGCACCTACACAGGGCCCTGGGGCTTGCCTCACTCTCAGGAGGCTACTACATCCGACTGCACCCACCATCAGCCCCAGGCGTCCCCTAACCTGCAGTGGCGGTCCCCACTGACCGCAATACTGAGAGTGGCGTCACGATCAAACAAGAAGATTTCCTACCAGTGACGGAGATCCAGCCGAGTGGAGTCCCTGAAGGTAATGCACCGACACTACACCTGTGGGGCTTCACACATGTACCTTTGAGAGGACCCCTGGGGATCCCAGGAGGGGGCAAGCCTTCACCTTCACTGGAATAGTGGAGGGGGTAGAGCCTCCATCTCCTCTCAAGGGGTGTGGTGGAGAGTCTGGTTGCTAGGTGGCGTAGGCAAGAACAGGAGAGGAGGAGCAGTGAGCCAGTTCAGTGTAGAGTCCAGGGAGCTCAAGTGAGGAGCAGATCCCTGGAGCTGTGCAATCTGACAGCGTCCGCGCAGTGGCTATTGACGGGGGAGAACGGTCAACTAGGAGTGCTGCCTGAAAGCCAGCTTCAGCTAGGGAGTGCAACGGAGTGGGAAGTAAGGAGACTGCTAGAGAGCACCAGGCCCAACCGGGCGGCAGATCCCGAAGCGGGGATAGATTCAACTTTCTTCTGCTAAACCTGCCGGTGTGGGGCTCTTAAAGCCCACACCACAACACTACAAAAGCCGCAGCCACGTAACCACAAGTTAGGGCCCATAGGTCATAGGAGGCAAGAGGCTGGAGTGGCCTGGTCCGGGGAACAAGCACACGGCAAAACAAGAAGGGGAGAGAGGCTTGGAGCATCTTCCCTGGGTGACCCCCATAGGGACTAAAAGTCGGGGTCACCCCAAACCACCAAGGGCTAAGGAAGGCGAGTCAGTAGTCACCCTCATAAAGTCAGCCTGAAGGATACCTGGTTCCCATCTGGTTCATCCCAGCTACGCCCGGGCTACTCACCCTGCCATCAAATGTGAGTAAAGCCCTTGAAAGACATTTCTGCCTGTGTGGTTATTCTGCGACTTGTGGTACTACAAACCTACACAGGGCCCTGGGGCTTGCCTCACTCTCAGGAGGCTACTACATCCGACTGCACCCACCATCAGCCCCAGGCGTCCCCTAACCTGCAGTGGCGGTCCCCACTGACCGCAATACTGAGAGTGGCGTCACGATCAAAACCGAAGATTCCCTACCTGTGACCAGCACCAGCTACGTGGAGTCCCTGAAGGTATGCACCGATACAACACCTGTGGGGCTTCACATCTGGCGTCACGAACAGGATAAGGACTAGACCTGTTAAGACAGGTGACCATGTGCCTAGGCGGTCCGCTTGAAAAATTGGAAGCGCCGCCATATTGCCACCATGAAAAGCGCGCTGAAAAACAACAGCAGCCCGCGCTGGAAGAAGTTACCGCCCACGAAGAGGTGTGGCTACCCAGAGATCCCCTGCAGAGTTCTGACCTTGCCGGCTATGAGAGCGGAAGCGTCCAGAAACGGCGAGAGAGAAGGGAAGCCACAAACCTGCTGCTGCGGAGAGCAGAAATGGAGTCCAGACGCGGATACCCCGAACCAGGCACTGCTGCCTGGTGGTGCCGGGAGCTTGCTATTTTCTGCGACCAGCTGGAGGCCAGGATTGTGCGACAGCTCAGGGAAGAACGCACGGAGCTCCTGGAGATGGCTGCGGCGGTGCGGACCTACGAGGAGGGAGCCGCGCGACGCCTGCCAGACCGAGCGGCGACGACGCAGACCCCGATGCTGCCACAGATGGGTGAGTCGAGTGATGCCCCGGCCAGCGCAAGTGCCCCGACCCCTGCTGCCACGCCCGCGGTCCCAGAAGAGGCGCCCGGCGCGGCGCCACCGAGCCAGGCCGCAGCCACGCTAGATGCGGCCCGCCAAGCCCAGGCCGCTGCAGCGATGCCCCGCCTGTCCCGCAGGGCTCCGACCACCACGGCAGTGCTCATCCGTGCTGCAGGTGTGACGCTGACCCAGGCTGCCACCCTGCTGAACCCGGTCCGCCAAGACCCCAACGCAGCAGCGACGCTCGTCCGCGCCGCAAGTGATATGCTGAACCAGGCCGCAGCCCCGCCGGGTGCGGCCCGCCAAGCTCCGATCGCTGCAGCGACGTCCAGCCCAGCCTGCACAGAGCTCCCTGCAACAGCGACACTGATCCAGGCCGCCGCCATGCCAGGCGCGGCCCGCCAAGACCAGGCCGCCGCCATGCCAGGCGCGGCCCGCCAAGACCAGGCCGCCGCCATGCCAGGCGCGGCCCGCCAAGACCAGGCCGCCGCCATGCCAGGCGCGGCCCGCCAAGAAGAGAAGACTACCTCATCATTTTCCCCGGCCTGCAAGGCCAGAGCAGACATTGCTCCCCAGTCCACGGAGGTCCCTGATAGGAAGCCTATGCTGGGAGAGGACTCCACCTACTGGCAGCTGAGGGCTGACATGGAGGCCAAGTTTCCGAAGTGGTTGGTGGATCAGTACGTGCGCCCCCCGCGCACCCCCAAGGAGATTCAGGCAATCCCTGCAGCCGCGCCAAAGAGTCCCCCACCTGGGCCTGCCGAAGAGCATCCCTCCCCGGCGCTGCCACCGACGGAGTGCCAAGAAGAACTAAGGGGGAGAGGAGGCCAGGAAGCAGAAGGGCTGACTCCAGTGCCACCAGCAGTAGACCCATACCCAGAGCCGGAGATGCTGCCCTATTCTCGCTGGGATGAGGAAGACCTAACCCCATCTGCTGACGAAGATCAACCCAAAGACCTCACCTGGGAGCCCACAGGCATGAACCCAGCCCGCAAGACACGGCGAAGCAAAACAAAGTATCCTCCAACACCACAGTCTCCAGAGCAGAGAGAGGTCACAGCCAGAGACCTGGAGGAGAAAAGGTGCCTAAGAAGGTCTGAAGCCCAGGCCAGAGGACCCCTTTACAGAGGAATAGTAGAGGACTTCAACTTGAAAAGCGGATACGGCTTTATTGTAGTAAGAGGAATAAAAGAGGGCATATTTGTGAATCGGAGAGATGTTCAAGCCCACCTGCCCAGAGGACATTCAGGCAGAAATTTGAAAATTGGAGACGTAGTACAGTTCACCATGCATGAAGGCGAAAGAGGATTGTATGCGCTTGATGTAGCACCATGTCCCAAACAAGAAAGAAAAGACAGAGATAAAGAACCAGATGTAGAAACAGACGAAGACCAAGAAAGGAAAGATAAAGAATCTACAGATGAAACAACCACAGACAAAGAACCTACAGAGGAAACAACCACGGACGACGACGGAGAGCAAGAAAGTCACAGGTGCCGGTGCCCTACATGCCCACGCCCTGGTGAAATGGAGGAGTAAAGTAAAGAAAGAAGTTAAAAAGTTAAAGTTTTGACCAGTTTTGAAGTTTTGCAACGTTCCCAAGTTTAAGCAATGTGCCCACAAAAACTATTGTGAGAAAACCATAAACCTTAAGGCTATGAACTTGCTATAGCCACAAACTCTCGCAGTGTAAATAGTTACACCAGTGGCACCACCACCAGGGCCAGCCTGTTTAGGGGCTTGGCTCGTCTGCAACCAGGGGGGCCCGTCCGTAGAAAAGGGCCTTGGCTCACTTGCGACCAGAGAGCACGCCTGTTTATGGGGCCTTGGCTCACCACCACAAAGAGGGTACCTGGTCAGCACCAACTGTGGAGGCCGCCTCTGCATCCTGCCAGAAGAGGCTGAAGGCGCGGATCCACCAGGCCAGGTATACCCTGAAACCACCAGCCCATGAAAGCCGCCTCTACATCCTGCCAGAAGTGGCTGAAGCCGCGGCCAACGGGAGAGGAAGATTGGAGGAAAGGTCTGGGGAAACGGATGGCCCAGACCTGGTTACCAACAGGACCGGTGACCTGCCTCCTGAGAGGGTTTTGGGTGGGTTAACGGACTTGTGGGTGGAGGGTGGTGATGTACGATAACTGGTGATCTTAAAATGTTTTACCATGTTTTAATGTTTTATGCATTTTAAAATGTTGTCTTGCAGCCCGAGGACGTGCTGGTGATAACTAAGGGGGAATGTGGCGCCCCTGACCTGGTCAGGCACCACTGAGTACTGCACCCATGCTGGGGACAGTACAATACAGGTAATCCAGATGGCTGACAGGGGTGTGGAACACAGGCGCATAGTGATCAGGTCTCACACATGTACCTTTGAGAGGACCCCTGGGGATCCCAGGAGGGGGCAAGCCTTCACCTTCACTGGAATAGTGGAGGGGGTAGAGCCTCCATCTCCTCTCAAGGGGTGTGGTGGAGAGTCTGGTTGCTAGGTGGCGTAGGCAAGAACAGGAGAGGAGGAGCAGTGAGCCAGTTCAGTGTAGAGTCCAGGGAGCTCAAGTGAGGAGCAGATCCCTGGAGCTGTGCAATCTGACAGCGTCCGTGCAGTGGCTATTGACGGGGGAGAACGGTCAACTAGGAGTGCTGCCTGAAAGCCAGCTTCAGCTAGGGAGTGCAACGGAGTGGGAAGTAAGGAGACTGCTAGAGAGCACCAGGCCCAACCGGGCGGCAGATCCCGAAGCGGGGATAGATTCAACTTTCTTCTGCTAAACCTGCCGGTGTGGGGCTCTTAAAGCCCACACCACAACACTACAAAAGCCGCAGCCACGTAACCACAAGTTAGGGCCCATAGGTCATAGGAGGCAAGAGGCTGGAGTGGCCTGGTCCGGGGAACAAGCACACGGCAAAACAAGAAGGGGAGAGAGGCTTGGAGCATCTTCCCTGGGTGACCCCCATAGGGACTAAAAGTCGGGGTCACCCCAAACCACCAAGGGCTAAGGAAGGCGAGTCAGTAGTCACCCTCATAAAGTCAGCCTGAAGGATACCTGGTTCCCATCTGGTTCATCCCAGCTACGCCCGGGCTACTCACCCTGCCATCAAATGTGAGTAAAGCCCTTGAAAGACATTTCTGCCTGTGTGGTTATTCTGCGACTTGTGGTACTACAAACCTACACAGGGCCCTGGGGCTTGCCTCACTCTCAGGAGGCTACTACATCCGACTGCACCCACCATCAGCCCCAGGCGTCCCCTAACCTGCAGTGGCGGTCCCCACTGACCGCAATACTGAGAGTGGCGTCACGATCAAAACCGAAGATTCCCTACCTGTGACCAGCACCAGCTACGTGGAGTCCCTGAAGGTATGCACCGATACAACACCTGTGGGGCTTCACATATACTCATCCATGGGTCAACAAACCACAAACCTTGATTAGACCTGTGATGCAGTGACTACTTACGGGCAGAATGGACGGAAGAGTAGTCAGGAAAGCTGGGGTCTGGTAACGGGAGGACAAGTATGAGCACAAGGAGTAAATGGAGGCATAGTCAGATCATTATTTGAGGCTCAGAAATCCAGGAGAGCACATAATAGGTTCAGGGAGAAAACAGAGACGTGGTCAGGTAACGGTCCAAGGTCAATAGGCAGGAGGTCACAACTGGGAGAGGGAGCAAGCACAGGAAAGTCAAATAACAAACCAGTGTCAGAACACAAAGATCAGAACACTGGCAGAGGCAACAGCACAACAGCAGAACCAGAAAAAACAACCGGCAAGGTTCTGGGTGAGCATGCTCAGTAAGAAGCCTGAGCAATTACCAGTAAGGAGGACCACTTGAGTAAATAACACCAACATGGAATCCTGCACTGTCAAACAAGCTGCTAGCTCAGTAACTCAGGAAGGTGCAGCAGAGCATCTCCAAAGGCAAGATGCTCTGCACAGAGGAATCGTGTCACTGTCAGGAATGTATTTCAGGAAAACGCAGCAGAGCATCTTCTAGCCTTCAAGATGCTCTGCACAGATGAATTGTGACAAGACCCTTATAAAGTTTTTTTTGCTACTTTTATTTAATTTGATAACCAGAATTACACAATTTCACAAGGGGGTATTTATCGGAAGATCCCGGGGCCATTGTGGTCATGCATATTAATAACTGCAGTAATTTAACTCCTTATTTCCCGAATTCCCGTACAGAGCCAAAAAGACCAGCACCCAGATTCTGACACAATGACCTTTTAGTTGCTTGATAAAATGCAGCAACTCCACAATTAGCAAAAATACACGGTTATTCAGATTGTGACAATGCAATCTATATTTAAGAATTTATCTGTAACCCGTGCACTGGGCCCTTTGCAGTATTGATTGTCATGGAGAGGTGGATTTGCTATCTTCAGCTTTAAAGCTTCACATGAAAATGACCCTTCAGCGTCCCAGGGGTCTATTAGAGAAGACATAAAGCCCCCAATCGTTCAATCCTCATGATGAGCTAATGATGAAGTCGCTCAGGAGAATAAGGACTTCATGTCTTTAAGCAGGAGAGGTGTCATTTATCAAGGCCATTTATATATGCGGAAGACCCTGGTTAAGAATCCTAAACCCACCCAACCTGACTGTATAATTCAGCTGGGGAAATGTATCCAGCGATGGTGTATTCCTATGTATGTAAGGACAGAACAATAATTAAGAGCTGGAAAGATTTCTTCGCCCGAGATCTAGCTCGCTCCGCCGGGCTCAGTTTAGGCTAAAGGCTGCTTTACACGCAGCAACATCGATAGCGATGTCGCTGGTGAAAGCACCCACTCCCGTCGGTTGTGCATCACGGGTGTGACGCCCTGGACTAGCCAGGTAGTCACAGACATAACAACACACACACCCCCTCCCCTGGACAGTTCACACCAGTCAGACAAAAACCCTTGTTGCCTCTCTCCAGGGTCTGATGTCCACACCAGGTTGGGCGGAGCCAGGCAGTTGGCCCCACCCACCGAGGAGTTCACAGGCCTGGAGGCGGGAAAAGAGACAGATTTGAGTAGACAGTGAAAGTGAGAGGTCAGAAAACTGTCGGTGTCTAGGTAGGGGCCCAGACACAAACAGCAAGGTTGGCAGACGGTGGTGGCCGTCTGCAGTAGTTAGTAGATCTCTGTGGAACAGTAGGACCGGGGTCGGGCGGTGGCCTGCCGGTACCGAACCGGGGAGCAGAGTGAAGCTAAGCACAAAGGCAGGGCCATCAGACCCCGACTAGGCTTGGAGCCGCCAACAACGGTCAAATCTGACAGTGACCGGAACCCCAGGGGTTTCCTAACAACCAAGACCCGACAAAAGGCAACAGTCCACACCGTGAGGATACACAGCCACAGCCATAGGCTAGAGATCCAAGGGCCAGCGCCTGCGGGAAAACGGGCTCCTTCGGTACCTATACGCTGGGGAGCGGACTACCGTTGGGAAACCATCGGAGTCAACACATTCTACACATGTGCAGGGAAAGACAGCCACCATCAACCTGTGCGGGGAGAGCAAGACACTGCAGCCGCGCTGCCCCTGCAACCCTGCACCCCAGCCATCCAGCCTCCCCGTTCCACAACCGGGCCCCGGGATCACCAACCCCTACCCACGGAGAGGACAACATCCTAGCTGCTCCCTGCCATCGCTCCCAGGATCCCCGTCACCAGCAGCGGTGGTGCCCATCATCACCACGACCCGTGGGTGGCGTCACGAACTATCTCCCAAAACAAACCACCCCCTTTTCACTCGTGGGCGAGGAGCGCTGCTCGAGTCCCTGGGTCCGGCCCACCGCTCGAGCCACCGAGCAGCAGCAGCAACAGCGGACCCGAGCGTAGCGAGCGCGGCCCCTCCGCCCGCGGGGCAAATCACTGCCCGTGGCGCACAACATTGCTAGGACCCCTCACACGTACTTACCTGCCTAGCGCCGTCGCTGTGGCCGGCGAACTGCCTCCTTTCTAAGGGAGTGGTTCGTGCTGCGTCACAGCGACATTACACGGCAGTCGTCCAATAGAAGCGGAGGGGCGGAGAGCAGCCGAAAGAAAGTGACGCCCACCTCATTGCCGGAGGATGCAGGTACGGTGTTGTTCCGCATTCCTGGGGTGTCACACATAGCGATGTGTGCTGCCTCAGGAACGACGAACAACCTGCGTCCTGCAACAGCAACGATATTTGGGATTAGAACGACATGTCAACGATCAACAATGAGGTGAGTATTTTTGAACATTAGCTGTCGTTCGTACGTTTCACACGCAACAACGTCGGTAAACGAGGCCGGAAGTGCGTCATGAATTCCGTGACCCCCAACGACATCTCATTAGCGATGTCGTTGCGTGTAAAGCCCCCTTTAGTCCAGTTCTGGGTTGAGTTTTCTGTTTTTAACAGATTATGTAATGGAAAGCCACCAAAAAAGGACACAAACCGATTAAAAAAAAAAAACATGCGTTTCTGTGTTTTCACAAAAACTAGTTTTGGTTATTATTTGCAGGAAAATGTCACAAAAATATGGGAAAGTAATGGAATGGAGGAAAACTAAAAACAACTGACAGAAAAAAAATACCCAATGAAATAAAAAAAAAACTGCTTTATCCGAAGCATTACTTTCCATTTTATTTTGCCGGTATAAAACAGCAGAAATCTAAATTTTTAATTTTTATTGTTTTGTTAGTTTTATCTAAATCCACCTTTGGCTTTCCACACTGGCTCAATCGTTCTGGGAATACTCTTGATCAGGTCTTCTTCACACATTCCCAATGTTGGTGTATACTGGTCGCTCACTTGGGTATGTATACAGCTTTTTTTTCAACTCTTCCCACAAGTGTTTAATTGAGTTGAAGTCTGGGGACTTTGGAGGCCAATCCAGCACCTCTAGTTTATTGTCATGACATTGACCCATTTTTTTTGCCAATCTTATCGTATGCTTTGAGTCGTTGTCCTGCTAGAACGCTATGTCATCCTTTTCATAAACATAGTACTGGAGTGTATGTATGGAGGACTATGTGGCCCCATTATTCTGTATGGAGGACTATGTGGCCCCATTATTCTGTATGGAGGACTATGTGGTGCCATTATTCTGTATGGAGGTCTATGTGGTGCCATTATTCTGTATGTGTGGCGCCCCTGACCTGGTCAGGCACCACTGAGTACTGCACCCATGCTGGGGACAGTACAATACAGGTAATCCAGAAGGCTGACCGGGGTGTGGTACACAGGCGCATAGTGATCAGGTCTCACACATGTACCCATGAGAGGACCCCTGGGGATCCCAGGAGGGGGAAAAGCCTTGACCTTCACTGGAATAGTGGAGGGGGCCAAAAGCCTCCATCTCCTCTCAAGGGGTGTGGTAAGAGAGTCTGGTTGCTAGGTGGCGTAGGCAAGAACAGGAGAGGAGGGGCAGTGAGTCAGTTAGAGCAGAACTCCATAGGGCTCAGTGAGGAGCAGACCTGTGGGGCTGTTGCTGTCTAACAGCGCCCGCGCAGTGGCTACTGACGGGGGAGAACGGTCAACTAGGAGTGCTACCCGAAATCCATCTTCAGCTAAAGAGAGGGCACGGAGTGGGAAGTAAGGAGACTGCTAGAGAGTACCAGGCCCAAACGGGCGGCAGATCCCGAAGCGGAGATAGATCCAGCTTTCTTTTGCTAAACCTGCCGGTGTGGGGCTCTCAAAGCCCACGCCACAACACCACAAAAGCCGCAGCCACGTAGCCACAGTTAGGGCCCATAGGTCACAGGAGGCAAGCAGCTGGAGTGGCCTGGCCCAGGCGACAAGCACACGGCAAACGAAGGGGAGAGAGGCTGCAGCATCTTCCCTGGGTGACCCCCATAGGGACTCAAAGTCGGGGTTACTCCAAACACAAAAAGGGCTAAGGAAGGCGAGTTGGTAGTCACCCTCATAAAGTCAGCCTGAAGGATACCTGGTTCCCACCTGGTTCATCTCAGCTACGCCCGGGCTACTCACCCTGCCATCAAATGTGAGTAAAGCCCTTGAAAGACATTTCTGCCTGTGTGAGTCATTCTGCGACTTGTAGTACTACGCATCTACACTGGACCCTGGGGCATGCCTCACTCTCAGGAGGCTACTACATCTGACTGCACATATCATCAGCCCCAGGCACCCCTAACCTGCAGTGGCGGTCCCCACTGTCCGCAATACTGAGAGTGGCGTCACGATCAAACAGAAGATTTCCTACCAGTGACGGAGATCCAGCAACGTGGAGTCCCTGAAGGTAATGCACCGACACCGACACAACACCTGTGGGGCTTCACATCTGGCGTCACGAACAGGATAAGGACTAGACCTGTTCAGACAGGTGACCATGTGCCTGGGCGGTCCGCTTGAAAAATTGGAAGCGCCGCCATATTGCCACCATGAAAAGCGCGCTGAAAAACAACAGCAGCCCGCGCTGGAAGAAGTTACCGCCCACGAAGAGGTGTGGCTACCCAGAGATCCCCTGCAGAGTTCTGACCTTGCCAGCTATGAGAGTGGAAGCGTCCAGAGACGTCGGGACAGAAAGGGAGCCACAAGCCTGCTGCTGGGAGAGGAGCTGCTGAAAGAGGCAGAGCAGAAACTGAACAGCTTGCTATTAGAGGCAACGGCGAGTCCACAGCTGGAGAGTCGTGCAGAAGAGGGCGCAGAAGAAATGGCGTCTGACCGCAGAAATCCAGAACCGGGCTCCGCTGCCTGGTGGTATCGGGAGCTGGCCCAGTTCTGTGACCGACTGGAGACCCGGGTCGTGGAGCAGATCAGAGAAGAACGAATGGAACTTCTGGAGATGGCTGCCGCGGTTCAGGCCTATGAAAGGAGAGCCGCGCGCCGAGTGCCAGACAGGACGGCGACGACGCAGACCCCGATGCTGCCACAGATGGGTGAGTCGAGTGATGCCCCGGCCAGCGCAAGTGCCCCGACCCCTGCTGCCACGTCCGCGGTCCCCGAAGAGGCGTCCGGTGCGGCGACGCTGAAGCAGGCCGCAGCCACGCCAGGTGCGGCCCTCCAAGCCCCAGCGGCCGCAGCGATGCCCTGCCCGGCCCGCAAAGAACCGGCTGCCACCGCGACCCTCATCCGCGCCGCAGGCGTAACGCTGACCCAGGCCGCCGCCCTGCTAGGCCCGGCCCGCCAAGACCCCACCGCCGCAGCAACGCTCGTCCGCGCCGCAAGTGAGGTGCTGAACCAGGCCGCAGCCACGCCAGGCGCGGCCCGCCAAGCCCCGGCCGCCGCAGCGATGCCCTGCTCGGCCCACCAAGACCCGGTCCCTGCAGCGACGCCCAGCCCAGCCTGCACCGATCCCATCGCAGCTGCGACGCCGATCCAGGCCGCCGCCAAACAGGGCGCGGCCCGCCAAGACCAGGCCGCCGCCATGCCAGGCGCGGCCCGCCAAGACCAGGCCGCCGCCATACAGGGCGCGGCCCGCCAAGAGATTGCATCACCATTTACCCCGGCCTGCAAGGCCAGAGCAGACACCGCTCCCCAGTCCAAAGAGGTCCCTGCTGGAAAGCCCACGCTGGGGGAGGACCCCGAATACTGGCGGCTGAAGGCTGACATGGAGGCCAAGTTTCCACAATGGTTGGTGGACCGGTACATGCTCCCTCCGCATACCCCCAAGAGGATTCCAGCAACCCCTGCAGCTGCCACGCCAAAGAGTCCCCCGCCTGGGCCTGCTGAAGAAAGCCCATCCCCAGCACTGCCACCAAAGGAGTGCCAAGAAGAACTAAGGGGGAGAGGAGGCCAGGAAGCTGAGGAGCTGACTCCGGAGCCACCAGCAGTGGATCTATACTCAGAGCCGGAGATGTTGCCCTATTCCCGCTGGGATGAGGAGGACTTGACACCGTCTGCTGACGAAGATCAGCCCAGAAACCTCACCTGGGGCCCTGCAGGCATTGAGGTAACAGCCCAGCAGAACCCAGCCCGCAAGACAAGGCGTCGCAACAGAACAACGCTGCCCCCTGCACCACAGTCTCCAGAGCAGAGAGAAGTCACAGCCAGAGACCTACAGGAGAAAAGGTTACTGAGAAGGTCCAAAGCCCAGGTCAGAGGACCCCTTTGCAGAGGAGTAGTGGAGGATTTCAATTTGAGAAGTGGATATGGATTCATTGTAGCACCTGGTGTGAAGGAAGGAATATTTGTCAACCGAAGAGATGTGAGCGCTCATCTGCCTAGAGGACACCCTGGCAGAAACCTAAAGATGGGGGATTCAGTACAGTTTACCATGCATCAAGGCGAGAGAGGACTGTACGCGCTTGACGTAGCACTATGTACCAGCAAACCTTACAGCCACCCCATGCTACAGGAAAGAGAAACAGATACAGGAAAGGAAACAGATGAAGATAGAGAAAGCAGAGACAAGGAACCTGCAGATGAGACAACAACAGATGAAGAAAGAGGCCAAGAAAGCAACAGGTGCCGCAGCCCTACAGGCCCAAGCCCTGGTGAAATGGAGGAGTAGAGAAAAGTAAAGTAAAGAAAGAAGTTACCAGTTGAAAAGTTTTGTTTTGCAACGTTCACGTTTAAGCATGTGCCCACAAAAACTATTGTGAGAAAAACCATAAACCTTAAGGCTATGAACTGGCTATAGCCACAAACTCTCGCAGTGTAAATAGTTACACCAGAGGGCACCACCACCACCAGAGTCAGCCTGTTTAGGGGCTTGGCTCGTCTGCAACCAGGAGGAGTCCGTCCGTATATAGGGCCTTGGCTCACCTGCGACCAGAGAGCATGCCTGTTTATGGGGCCTGGCTCTCCACCACAAAGAGGGTACCTGGTCAGCACCAACTGTGGAGGCCGCCTCTGCATCCTGCCAGAAGAGGCTGAAGGCGCGGATCCACCAGGCCAGGTATACCCTGAAACCACCAGCCCATGTAAGCCGCCTCTACATCCTGCCAGAAGTGGCTGAAGCCGCGGCCAACGTGAAAGGGTTTTGGGTGGGTTAACGGACTTGTGGGTGGAGGGTGGTGATGTATGGTACCTGGTGCTTTTAAAAATGTTTTACATGTTTTAATGTTTTATGCATTTTAAAATGTTGTCTTGCAGCCCGAGGACGTGCTGGTGATAACTAAGGGGGAATGTGGCGCCCCTGACCTGGTCAGGCACCACTGAGTACTGCACCCATGCTGGGGACAGTACAATACAGGTAATCCAGAAGGCTGACCGGGGTGTGGTACACAGGCGCATAGTGATCAGGTCTCACACATGTACCCATGAGAGGACCCCTGGGGATCCCAGGAGGGGGAAAAGCCTTGACCTTCACTGGAATAGTGGAGGGGGCCAAAAGCCTCCATCTCCTCTCAAGGGGTGTGGTAAGAGAGTCTGGTTGCTAGGTGGCGTAGGCAAGAACAGGAGAGGAGGGGCAGTGAGTCAGTTAGAGCAGAACTCCATAGGGCTCAGTGAGGAGCAGACCTGTGGGGCTGTTGCTGTCTAACAGCGCCCGCGCAGTGGCTACTGACGGGGGAGAACGGTCAACTAGGAGTGCTACCCGAAATCCATCTTCAGCTAAAGAGAGGGCACGGAGTGGGAAGTAAGGAGACTGCTAGAGAGTACCAGGCCCAAACGGGCGGCAGATCCCGAAGCGGAGATAGATCCAGCTTTCTTTTGCTAAACCTGCCGGTGTGGGGCTCTCAAAGCCCACGCCACAACACCACAAAAGCCGCAGCCACGTAGCCACAGTTAGGGCCCATAGGTCACAGGAGGCAAGCAGCTGGAGTGGCCTGGCCCAGGCGACAAGCACACGGCAAACGAAGGGGAGAGAGGCTGCAGCATCTTCCCTGGGTGACCCCCATAGGGACTCAAAGTCGGGGTTACTCCAAACACAAAAAGGGCTAAGGAAGGCGAGTTGGTAGTCACCCTCATAAAGTCAGCCTGAAGGATACCTGGTTCCCACCTGGTTCATCTCAGCTACGCCCGGGCTACTCACCCTGCCATCAAATGTGAGTAAAGCCCTTGAAAGACATTTCTGCCTGTGTGAGTCATTCTGCGACTTGTAGTACTACGCATCTACACTGGACCCTGGGGCATGCCTCACTCTCAGGAGGCTACTACATCTGACTGCACATATCATCAGCCCCAGGCACCCCTAACCTGCAGTGGCGGTCCCCACTGACCGCAATACTGAGAGTGGCGTCACGATCAAACAGAAGATTTCCTACCAGTGACGGAGATCCAGCAACGTGGAGTCCCTGAAGGTAATGCACCGACACCGACACAACACCTGTGGGGCTTCACATATGGAGGTCTATGTGGTGCCATTATTCTGTATGGAAGACTATGTGGCCCCATTATTCTGTATGGAGGACTATGTGGCCCCATTATTCTGTATGGAGGGCTATGTGGTGCCATTATTCTGTATGGAGGTCTATGTGGTGCCATTATTCTGTATGGAGGACTATGTGGCCCCATTATTCTGTATGGAGGACTATGTGGCCCCATCATTCTGTATGGAGGACTATGTGGGCCCATTATTCTGTATGGAGGGCTATGTGGGTCCATTATTCTGTATGGAGGGCTATGTGGTCCTATTATTCTGTATGGAGGGCTATGTGGACCCCATTATTCTGTATGGAGGGCTATGTGAACCCCATTATTCTGTATGGAGGGCTATGTGGACCCCATTATTCTGTATCGAGGACTATGTGGCCCCATTATTCTGTATAGAGGACTAAGTGGCCCCATTATTCTGTATGGAGGACTAAGTGGCCCCATTATTCTGTATGGAACTCTATGTGGCCCCATTATTCTGTATGGAGGACTATGTGGCCCCATTATTCTGTATGGAGGGCTATGTGGGGACCATTATTCTGTATGTACGGCAATGTAGACCCCTTTATTCTGTATGGAGGGCTATGTGGACCCCATTATTCTGCATGGAGGGCTATGTGGACCCCATTATTTTATATGGAGGGCTATGTGGCCCCATTATTCTGTATGGAGGGCTATGTGGGGCCCATTATTCTGTATGGAGGACTATGTGGCCCCATTATTCTGTATGGAGGACTATGTGGGCCCATTATTCTGTATGGAGGACTATGTGGCCCCATTATTCTGTATGGAGAGCTATGTGGCCCCATTATTCTGTATGGAGAGCTATGTGGCCCCATTATTCTGTATGGAGGGCTATGTGGGGCCCATTATTCTGTATGGAGGGCTATGTGAACCCCATTATTCTGTATGGAGGGCTATGTGGACCCCATTATTCTGTATCGAGGACTATGTGGCTCCATTATTCTGTATGGAGGACTATGTGGCCCCATTATTCTGTATGGAGGACTATGTGGGGCCCATTATTCTGTATGGAGGGCTATGTGGGGCCCATTATTCTGTATGGAGGGCTATGTGGGGCCCATTATTCTGTATGGAGGGCTATGTGGGGCACATTATTCTGGAGGGCTATGTGGGGCCCATGTGGGGCTATATTATTGGGGCTATGTGGGGCTATATTATTATGGAGAGCTATGTGGGGCCCATTATTCTGTATGGAAGACTATGTGGGCCCCATTATTCTATATGGAGGACTACATGGGGCCAGTGACTAGATTGACCCATGTATTTGCCCACGTTTTTAACTTTGGCCCTCTGTGTATTGGAGTTTGACATCCCTGCTGTAGAGGACCTCCAAATACTCAGATAGAAAACAGAAAGAAATACAGCACATTGTAAGCCAATTAACTAAGAAGCAAAAAACTGACCTAAGGCACATGGAGGACCTGACATCCTCTCTCAATGACAGTCAGGAAGGTTTTCGTAGGACCTGGCTCCCATGGTTGGAGTTCACTTACTCGGCGGATTATGCCAGATTACTCGCTGCTTCACGGCTGGTGTGAGGCTCTGGAGGAGCACTCTCCCTCCACTCTCCCCCCCCCCCCCTTTTTTTTTTTTTTTTTTTTCTCTTCTCTTCTCATCTCTTCTCTCGCTTTCCTTTCCTCTCACTTCTTTGCCCCCTATCATCTCCTATTCTCCCCTCCCCCTTATTCCCCTTTCTACCTCTTTCTCTTATCCTGTTCTAAATTCTTTTCGGGCTTTGCTTTCTCTTTCTATGTTCTGTATTCTACCCTTGTTGGGTTGGTTCATTAAAGGATTAAAATGGGCCTGACTCGAGCAGTTGCAGTAACTAGATATGTACAGGGGAGCGGAAGGGTGGGCTACATGTCAATGTTTAATATTTGCAATCTGTTATTCTGCTCTTTGTGGTGCAGTTGTTATTTTGTATGTTCTCGAGTCGGTCTTTAAAATAAAGAATTTAAAAAAAAAAAAAAAAAAGAAGCAAAAAACAAAGGTCAACCAATGGAAATTGTAGTTATCTTTTTATATTTTAAGAGTTTTAATTTTACATTTTTAGTTACATATTTAAAAAATAGATCTAGGGAAAAAATAAAGCAAAAAAATCTGTTTCTTCTCATTATATATATAAAAGTTAGATAGAATTTTTTTTAATCATTTTATCAATAATATTAAATTAAACTTAGATAATCTTATGATTTTCAATAGATTTTTTTTCATTATACTCCTTTTACATGCACATGGATATTTAAAATGTATAAAGTTTTGAGAAAAAAAATTGACTTTTATAGTTATGAGTAGGTAAATTTATTATACCAGATGTATGCAAATGAAATTGTT
This sequence comes from Anomaloglossus baeobatrachus, assembly GCF_048569485.1. Lineage (NCBI taxonomy): Eukaryota > Metazoa > Chordata > Amphibia > Anura > Aromobatidae > Anomaloglossus > Anomaloglossus baeobatrachus. The sequence goes on along the minus strand of NC_134357.1, from coordinate 53,793,378 downwards.
TCCAATGTCTGATCCATAACCTAAGTGTGGTATATACTGTGTGTCATATATATATATATATATATATATATATATATATATATATATATATATATACAGTTAGGTCCAGAAATATTTGGACAGTGACACAATTTTCGCGAGTTGGGCTCTGCATGCCTCCACATTGGATTTGAAATGAAACCTCTACAACAGAATTCAAGTGCAGATTGTAACGTTTAATTTGAAGGTTTGAACAAAAATATCTGATAGAAATTGTAGGAATTGTACACATTTCTTTACAAACACTCCACATTTTAGGAGGTCAAAAGTAATTGGACAAATAAACCAAACCCAAACAAAATATTTTTATTTTCAATATTTTGTTGCGAATCCTTTGGAGGCAATCACTGCCTTAAGTCTGGAACCCATGGACATCACCAAACGCTGGGTTTCCTCCTTCTTAATGCTTTGCCAGGCCTTTACAGCCGCAGCCTTCAGGTCTTGCTTGTTTGTGGGTCTTTCCGTCTTAAGTCTGGATTTGAGCAAGTGAAATGCATGCTCAATTGGGTTAAGATCCGGTGATTGACTTGGCCATTGCAGAATGTTCCACTTTTTTGCACTCATGAACTCCTGGGTAGCTTTGGCTGTATGCTTGGGGTCATTGTCCATCTGTACTATGAAGCGCCGTCCGATCAACTTTGCGGCATTTGGCTGAATCTGGGCTGAAAGTATATCCCGGTACACTTCAGAATTCATCCGGCTACTCTTGTCTGCTGTTATGTCATCAATAAACACAAGTGACCCAGTGCCATTGAAAGCCATGCATGTCTATGCCATCACGTTGCCTCCACCATGTTTTACAGAGGATGTGGTGTGCCTTGGATCATGTGCCGTTCCCTTTCTTCTCCAAACTTTTTTCTTCCCATCATTCTGGTACAGGTTGATCTTTGTCTCATCTGTCCATAGAATACTTTTCCAGAACTGAGCTTGCTTCATGAGGTGTTTTTCAGCAAATTGAACTCTGGCCTGTCTATTTTTGGAATCGATGAATGGTTTGCATCTAGATGTGAACCCTTTGTATTTACTTTCATGGAGTCTTCTCTTTACTGTTGACTTAGAGACAGATACACCTACTTCACTGAGAGTGTTCTGGACTTCAGTTGATGTTGTGAACGGGTTCTTCTTCACCAAAGAAAGTATGCAGCGATCATCCACCACTGTTGTCATCCGTGGACGCCCAGGCCTTTTTGAGTTCCCAAGCTCACCAGTCAATTCCTTTTTTCTCAGAATGTACCCGACTGTTGATTTTGCTACTCCAAGCATGTCTGCTATCTCTCTGATGGATTTTTTCTTTTTTTTCAGCCTCAGGATGTTCTGCTTCACCTCAATTGAGAGTTCCTTAGACCGCATGTTGTCTGGTCACAGCAACAGCTTCCAAATGCAAAACCACACACCTGTAATCAACCCCAGACCTTTTAACTACTTCATTGATTACAGGTTCACGAGGGAGACACCTTCAGAGTTAATTGCAGCCCTTAGAGTCCCTTGTCCAATTACTTTTGGTCCCTTGAAAAAGAGGAGGCTATGCATTACAGAGCTATGATTCCTAAACCCTTTCTCCGATTTGGATGTGAAAACTCTCATATTGCAGCTGGGAGTGTGCACTTTCAGCCCATATTATATATATAATTGTATTTCTGAACATGTTTTTGTAAACAGCTAAAATAACAAAACTTGTGTCACTGTCCAAATATTTCTGGACCTAACTGTATATATTATTATATGTATACATATATATATATTTATATATATATTTAGATATATATATATAGATAGTTTTATATATATATATATACCGTAGATAGATATAGATAAATAGAAATATAGATATATATCTATATATATATATAGATATATACACCTATATCTATATCTATCTATATCTATCTATCTATCTATCTATATATATATATATATATATATACATATATATTTATTTATATATAGATCTAGACAATGACATATATAAATATTTATATATAGATGTTGACATGTATGTATATGTATATATATATATATATACACAATTTTATTTTGTTTTCATTTATTTATTTTTTTGCATCGCTTAGCTGTTATATTTTAGCTAGATCTTTATTGTAATGTTTTTTTTGTTTTTTTCCTTATTACATCTAAAAATTTTGCGCTTTTTTTTAATCTAAACACGTAAAACTAAGTGTAAATTGTAACCAATGACCATAATCCATTCCATCAATAAGGGCGATTGTATCATTGGATGTTTGCGGTAATTGTGTGATGTCTGTGTGTGCCTGTTGTAAACGCTGTTCATTCAGTGCCCATTGTGTAACTCTAAATGGTGCTTATGGCGTGGTGTCAGGGGAGGTGGTCCCAAGGTGGGGAGGTGATTAGAGGGCAGGTTATTATGAGCTAATGAGGCATTTCACCCCTCTGCCTTCCCCAGCTGGGATTCGGTGCTTGACAGGCAGCACAATGTGTTATTACAGATTTATGGCAGAGATCACAGCATCAGTGAATTTTACCATAACATTCTGCCCTCCCCCCGCTCTATTACCCTGCACAACCGCCCTCCTGGGTGCTCAATCTTTATTTCCTGCTTGCGAACATTCTTCTTTGTGCCGTACAAACCCTGTAATGCAAAGTTACAATTGGAAATGTGTTTATTATTATTATTGTCGAAGTGAAAGGAGAATAATATTTAACAGCTGCCTGGCAGCGAAACTGTTCGGAGGTGATATACCGGAGCCAAGATATATGTTCTACAGAGGGCATTTAAATGCAAAATATACCTTAAAGTTTATATTGTTGTGTTCTTTTATATTCTGTACAATATCTGGCATGTTCATTTTCAGTTTTGCAGGTTAGCTTTCTCTATGTACCATGCATCATGTGTGACACGATTGGGAAATTTCTCTTAAGTTCAAGGATAAAACTACACTAAAACTTCAACAAAAAGATATATAGATAGATAGAGTAGAGGGGGTGTTACACGCAGCGATATCGCTGGTGAAAGCACCCGTCCCCGTCGTTTGTGCGTCACGGGCAAATCGCTGCCCGTGGCACACAAAATCATTAGGAGCCGTCACATGGGACTTACCTGCCTAGCGACGTCGCTGTGTATGGCGAACCACCTCCTTTCTAAGGGGGTGGTTCTTTCGGCATCACAGCGGTGTCACTAAGTGGCCGCCCAATAGAAGCGGAGGGGCGGAGATTAGCGGCCGTAACATCCCGCCCACCTCCTTCCTTCCTCATTGCCGGCGGCCGCAGGTAAGCTGTAGTTCGTCGCTCCCGAGGTGTCACACATAGCGATGTGTACTGCCTCGGGAACGACAAACAACCTGCGAGATCAACAATCAACGATTTTTTGAAAAGGAACAATGAGTGAACGATGGACGATAAGGTGAGTATTTTCCATCGTTAACGCTCGTTCCTTGCTGTCACACGCAACAACGTCGCTAACGATGCCAGATGTGTGTCACGGAATCCGTGACCCCGGCGATATATCGTTAGATACGTCGTTGCGTGTAATGGGCCTTAACACCTGTTCACGGTCCCAGTGTGGTATCCCTGCACATCCCTGCTCCCAGGCTCCGGCAGGGGTGTCCTCCCTCTCATTTGCCCGGCGGCTACACTCCCTCCTTCCCTCTCCTGGGGTTTGCCGTGGCCTCCTCCTGCTATCAGGCCACGCACGATCCTTCTGTAAACACCTGTAGGGTGCACGTGCAGTCACGCCATCTTTCTTAAATGGCCAGCATCCCATTACCCGGAAGCTAGGAGGCGCCTGAGCAATGTTGCCTATGAGTGCGTTGCTAGTTTTCAGGTCCCTGTCCGTTACTGTGTCTAGTCCTGCTATTGTGTCCTAGTACCAGTCTTGTGTGCCTAATCTCTGTCTCGTTCTAGAACCTGCTCTCTACCACCATCTCCGTGCTGCCATGTCTGAGCCACTACCTCTGTGCTGCCACTTCTGAGCCACTACCTCCATGCTGCCACATCTGAGCCATCACCTTCATGCTGCCACATCTGAGCCACTACCTTTATGTTGTCACGTCAGACCAACTATCTGAATGTTGCCACATCCAAGTCATTACCTCTGTGCCGGCATGTCTGAGCCACCACCTCCATGCTGCTACGTCTGAGCCACCACCTCAGTGCTGCCACGTCTGAGCCACTACCTCTGTGCTGCCATGTCAGACCAACTACCTTTGTGCTGCCACGTCTGAATCACTACCTCTGTGCTGCCACGTCTGAGCCATCACTGTGCTGCCACATCTGAGCACACCAGCACCGGACATTATGAGACTATACTCATTCGTAAGAGCCAACCACCACTTGGTCCTGGTAGTCTTGCATTTAGGTCCCTGGTTGCTGTGCCAGACAGCCCCTGTATAGGGGTTTGCTAATGGTTGCTCCTCGGGGAGTCTGGGTTATTGCCCAATGGGTCCACTCCCGGACACTCGTTGCCCCTCAGCGACCGTAACAAATAAATAGATAGATGGAGAGATACAAAGAATACAATTTATTAAGTATTGAGTAGGAGTGCAACTTGCAGAAATCCATGCACTTACACTCCTTGGCTGCTATCACTGAAGTTATTAACGGTTGTCTGAGGAGTCTTCTGCCACGCCAAATGCACGTGGGCATCAAGATTAACTGCTGGCAGCTCTCTTTGCAATTGCCGACCAGTGATGTCCCAGATGTGCTCAACGGAAGACAAGTCTGGACACGCTGCACACCATGGAAGCACATTTAGGCTACACAGGCTGCTCACAGTAGCATGAGCAGCATATTGCCTGGCGGTATCATGTTGAAAAATGGAACACTTTGTAGAAATGGCTGTATGACTGGTGCCACCAACAATGAAAACTAACACTCAGCTGTTAGTGTTCCTGGAATGAAGACTACTGAAGTCCAGCTAAAGGACATTATGCCACCCTACACTATAATCCCAGGAGTAGGACCTGTGTAATGTTATCTCATAAAGGGTTCTTCATGGCATTGCGCACATTGCTCCATTCCAAGCTTCAGTCTCTATCAGAACACAATGTATCCTGGAATGAAGGACTATCCTTTTCAGTAATGAAGTTATGGAGTCCCACTTTTGTCTTGGACGTAATGTAACCAGGCATTGGTCTGAAGACACGTGGACAACTTAATGTACGATAGAAGGGGCCCTCTAGTCTTCATTACAGTTATGCTAACAGCTCAGCATTACTTTAATTTGGACATGGAACCCGTGCTACGACCATTTCTCCAAACTATTCCATGAGCCATTTTTGAATATGAGCATACCAGGCCACATGTTGCTCGTGCTACTGTGACGAGCCTACATGGTCTAAACATGCTACCATGGCCTGCAGCATCTTCTGACTTGCTTCCCATCGAGCACATCAGGGACATCATTGGTCGGTAATTGCAAAGGGAGCTGCCAACAGTGAATTTTGATGATTTACATGCCCAAATATGATAATACATCGTATATAAATTCTAATACATATATTTGAAGCCTGTTAATTATAGTCTTTATACTTTGATCAACATGCTCATGAGGTTAAGCTATGGGCAAATCTGTACACACACTCTCTATTGAGCCTGCTCCGGTCACTCTGGAGGATTAGAGCTGGTTCACACTAAGCGACAGCGACGTCGCTGTTACGTCACCATTTTCTGTGACGTAACAGCGACCTTGTAAGTCGCTGTTATGATCGCTGCTTAGCTGTCAAACACAGCAGACGCAGCAGCGATCATAACCGCGAGAGCAGGGAGCCGCGCACACTGCTTAGCGCTGGCTCCTTGCTCTCCTAGCTACAGTACACATCGGGTTAATTAACCCGATGTGTACTGCAGCTACATGTGCAGAGAGCCGGAGCCGGCAGCACAGGTAGCGTGAGAGCTGCGGAGGCTGGTAACTAAGGTAAATATCGGGTAACCACCTTGGTTACCCGATGTTTACCTTGGTTACAGCTTTCCGCAGCTGCCAGATGCCGGCTCCTGCTCCCTGCTCGCTTCATTTCGTCGCTCTCTCGCTGTCACACACAGCGATCTGTGTGTCACAGCGGGAGAGCGCCTTTGAAGAAAACGAACCAGGGCTGTGTGTAACGAGCAGCGATCTCGCAGCAGGGGCTAATGAGGTCACTGTTGCGTCACCAAAACCGTGCCGTAGCAGCGATTTCGGTAGCGATCTCGCTATGTGTGAAGCACCCCTTAGTCAAGCTTATACTTTGAGCAATCGTGGTTGTCAAAGAAGCTAAAAATCTACCAATCAGCAATATTTAACATACAGGTATAGTATATTAAAAATGTGTTAAAAAAGTAAAGTTAGACTTTAAAGAAGTTGTGATTGTAAGTCTTTCCTAATTGTTTGTGAAATCTCCAAAATTTTCCATATTTCTTCATAAATTTGACCTAAAACTACTGCAGATTTTAACACATGCTCTAAAAGTAGATAAAGAGAACCAAACAAATTGGTCAAAGGTATTAGATTTAAGGCCGCTTTACACACTGCGATATCGGTACCCTTCCCCATCGGTTGTGCGACACGGGCCAATCGCTGCCCGTGTCGCACAACATCGCTCGGACCCGTCACATGGACTTACCTTCCCTGCGACGTCGCTGTGACCGGCGAACCACCTTCTTTCTAAGGGGGCGGTTCGTTCAGCGTCACAGCGACGTCACAGCAGCGTCACTGAACCGCCGCCCAATAGAAGCGGAGGGGCGGAGATGAGCGGGACGTAACATCCCGCCCACCTCCTTCCTTCCGCATTGTGGCCGGGAGGCAGGTAAGGAGAGCTTCCTCGTTCCTGCGGTGTCACACGGAGCGATGTGTGCTGCCGCAGGAACGAGGAACAACTTCGTAACGATATATGAGAATGGACCCCCATGTCACCAATGAGCGATTTTGCACGTTTTTGCGACGATGCAAAATCGCTCATAGGTGTCACACGCAACGGCATTGCTAAAGCGACCGGATCTGCGTCACAAAATCCGTGACCCCAACGAGATCACTTGAGCGATGTCGTAGCGTGTAAAGCCCGCTTTAGGGGTACTTTGCACGCTGCGACATCCCTACTGCGATCTCGTCGGGGTCAAATCGAAAGTGACGCACATCCGGAGCCGGAAACGACGTCGCAACGTGTAAAGCCTAGATGCGCCGATAAATGATCGCAAAAGTGTCATCAATTGGTGATCTGTGTAGTGTCGGTCATTTTCATAATGTCGCACCAATAGGAGATACGATGTTGTTCCTCGTTCCTGTGGCAGCACACATCGCTGTGTGTGAAGCCGCAGGAGCGAGGAACATCTCCTTACCTGCCTCCACCGGCTATGCGGAAGGAAGTAGGTGGGTGGGATATTTACGTCCCGCTCATCTCCGCCCCTCCGCTTCTATTGGCCGCCTGACGTGTGACGTCGCTGTGACGCCACACGACTCGCCCCCTTAGGAAGGAGGTGGGTCGCCGGCCAGAGCGACGCCGCAGGGCAGGTAAGTACATGTGAAGCTGCCGTAGCGATAATGTTCGCTACGGCAGCAATCACAAGAAATCGCATGTGCGACAGGGGCGGTACTATCGCGCTCGGCATCGCAAGCATCGGCTAGCGATGTCGCAGCGTGCAAAGTACCCCCTGGTTTTTTTAATTGAGTAAAATGATACAATATCATGACTGTGAGTGGTGAAAGTATGTGAACCTTTGCTTTCAGTCTCTGGTGTGAGCCCTTTGTGCAGCAAATGTTTCCAGTAATTGTTGATTTGTCCAGCACGTCAGCTTTAGGAACTTTAGCCCATTCTTCCCTACAAAACATCTTCAATTCTGTTATGTTGGTGGTCTTCTTCTAGTCACTTCACGTCTTTCTAGAACATTTCTATAGGATTAAGATCAGGACTTTGACTTGGCCATTTCAAAACTTTAACTTTTTGTTATTTTTTTAACCATTTTTTCGTAGAACGACTTGTGTACTCTGGCTGCAAGATACACATTGTCTTGAGATTCTGCTCATGAGCAGATGTCGTAACAGTTTTCTTTAGAATTATCTGAATTTTCTGGTCAAGATGCAACAAAACAAGTCCAATGTCTGATTCCGCTACCGATGTTTCACAAATTCATAGCAATAAGCCCTATTTTAGTCTCATCCATCTATAAAATATTGTTCCGATAGCCTTCTAGGTTGTCCAGCTGATCTTAGCAAGATGCAGCCAGACACAATGTAATTTTTTGGAGAGCGGTGGCTTTTTTCCTAACAATCCGACCATGCAAACTATTGTTGTTCAATGCCCTCCTGATGTTGTAATCACGAACATTAACATTAGCTTATGAGTGTGGCCTTTAGTTGCCTTGTATTTACCTTGGGTTTCTTTGTGATCTAACGGAGTATGATACACCTTGCTCTTGGGAGTGATCTTTGTTGGTTGTTCACTCCTGAGGAGTGTATTTGTCACGCTCCCCGGGTCCCCTGCCCTGCTCCCCGGCTCACCTGCCACGCTCCTCGGCTCCCCTGCCTCGCTCCCCGGTTCTTCGGTCCGGTCTCTGCCGCTCCCCGCTCTCCAGCCTCCATTGCCTGCGCTTCCCAGGCGTCCTGGTCCCCGCTCCCGGCGCCCGTCGGCTTCTCAGCCCCAGCCCGGCTCTGCTGCTTCCTCCTCACAGCTTCCTGCTTTGGCTTCTGGCACCCGGGCCGCGCGCATGCGCATTAGGGCGCGCGCGCGGTCATTGACCCTTTCTTAAAGGGCCAGCGTCCACTGACAGGAAATGAAGCACACAGGTACAGGGTATAAAGGGGTTTAGTGTCCAAGTGGGCGGGGCCTGTTCTTCGTGTTTCCCAAGCTAGGAGTCAGGTCTCCTTGTGTTCCTGTGAGATACTCACCTCTCTCTCTTCTAGAGCCGATCCTGGCTTGCCATCCGGTCCTGCCGAATCCCGCACCCCGAACGCTGCCTATCTGCCATCCTGACAGTCCGTACCATCTCTGATCCCTGTGGTGACCCGTCATCTCGCTCCAACGGTTCCGGACTCCGCCTGACATCATCTCGGCTTCCGAACCTGAGCTCCGTCACCCGGACTACCATCAGTGACTCCGTGGTCCCAGGGACTTCTCCATTATACTCTTGTGCACGGACTGTCCTGCTACCTGTAGTGCTCCAGCTACCGGACCCCTTACCATCATCAAGGAGTTCGGCCCAGTGGATCCACCTCCTGGGTCTGCCCGTCCACCTGGCCCTAACAGTAAGAACAGGCCATGGATCCCGCTGAAGCACTAGCGGCCTTGCAGGAGGAACTCCAACGCCAGCGTGAGACCCAGACCCGCATGCTGAACTTCATGACTTCGGTGGACGCCCGCCTGAACACGCTACAAGCGTCAATTACATCTTCAGCATCTCGGGCTTCCACTAGCCAATCCACGGCTCCAGCCCCCGTGGCAGCCTCTTCGGATGCTTCCAGACTTCGTTTGGCCTCACCACCCCGGTACGCCGGAGATCCCAAGACCTGCAGGGGTTTCATAAACCAATGCTCCCTCCATTTCACACAGCTGCCGCATTTGTTTGCCTCCGACCAAGCCAAGGTCGCGTTTATCATGTCCCATCTAGAGGGTGAGGCACTGGCGTGGATGAACCCCTTGTGGGAAAAGGAGGATCCTGTGACCACAAACATCCAGGAGTTCCTGCAGGCATTTCGTGGCACCTTTGACGAGCCCGGACGCGCCTCCGCGTCTGCCTCATCTCTTCTCCGGTTACGTCAGGGGACTCTGACGGTGGGTCAATACGCCATCCGTTTTCGCACCTTGGCTTCGGAACTCGGGTGGAACAACGAGGCTCTAACCGCCGCCTTCTGGGAAGGACTCTCGGGTCGAATTAAAGATGAGCTGGCTGGCCGTGACGTACCGTCCACCCTGGATGCCCTGATTAACCTAGCGACTCGAGTGGACATTCGCTTTCAGGAGCGATCCAAAGAAGTGTCCCGTGAGAGACGTCCGGTACGACATTCCTCTCCTCCGCAGAAGCCCGCCGTACTTCAGTCAACGGCATCTGGTGTCTCCGTCCACGAGCCCATGCAGATCGACCGTGTGCGGCAGTCTGAACAACGCCGAGCAGAGCGACTCGCCAAGGGCCTCTGCTTCTACTGCGGAGAGGGCACACACCTGCTACGCTCCTGTCCAGAAAGGCCGGGAAACTCCAAAGCCTAGGGTTGGTAGGAGAGGCCACCCTAGGTGCTGGGACTCTCTCAGACCCGGTTACCTGGACTGTGCAAGTGACAACGGGAGAGACGCGGTTCACGGCTGAGGCGTACCTCGATTCTGGGGCAGCAGGCAATTTCATCCAGCAAGCCACGGTGGACAAGTACCAGGTGCCTGTTACTCCACTCGACAAACCCCTCGTGATTGCCTCTGTGGATGGGAGATCCCTCTCTGACACCATCTCATGGATCACCAAGCCGGTCGAACTGCGTATCGGTGCCCTGCGCACCGAGACCATCGCTCTCTACGTCCTTCCACACATGTCCCATCAAATCCTGCTGGGACTTCCCTGGTTACGGACACACGAGCCATCAGTCAGCTGGGGCACTGGTGAAATCACCCGATGGGGCTCTTCTTGCCATGAAAACTGTCTGAAGACCATACAACCCATCCGACGACCTCCGGTTCCAGAGTCCCTACCGGGACTGCCCTCGGCCTATTGGTCCTTCGTGGATGTCTTCGATAAAAAGGAATCAGAGGTACTTCCGCCACATCGTCCATACGATTGTGCCATCGACCTGCTCCCGGGAACTACACCTCCTCGAGGACGGATATATCCGCTGTCTCCAGCCGAGACAAGGGCCATGTCTACCTACATCACAGAGAGCCTGGCAAGGGGATTCATTCGGAGATCCTCCTCTCCTGCTGGAGCAGGCTTCTTCTTCGTTAAGAAGAAAGAAGGCGACTTACGCCCATGCATAGACTACCGGGGATTGAACCAAATCACCGTGAAAAAGAAGTATCCCCTGCCGCTCATCCCCGAATTGTTTGATCGGCTTAGAGGAGCTCGTGTGTTCACCAAGTTGGATCTTCGGGTGCCTACAACCTGGTCCGCATCCGCTCTGGGGACGAATGGAAGACCGCGTTCAATACTCGCGATGGGCACTATGAATACTGCGTGATGCCCTTCGGCCTGTGTAACGCACCAGCAGTCTTTCAAGAATTGGTGAACGACGTTTTCCGGGACCTTCTCTACGTCTGTGTGGTGGTGTATCTGGATGATATCCTTGTCTTCTCTCCGGACCTCCAGACCCACAGAGAGAACGTGCAGCTGGTTCTACAAAGACTGAGAGAGAATCGTCTGTACGCCAAGTACGAGAAGTGTGTCTTTGAGCAGTCTTCTCTCCCCTTCCTGGGTTACATCATCTCCGATACCGGACTGCAGATGGATCCAAAGAAGGTCTCCTCCATTCTCAACTGGCCTCCTCCTTCTGGACTGAAGGCAATCCAACGCTTTCTGGGATTCGCCAACTACTACCGCCAGTTCATCCCTCACTTCTCTGCTCTGACTGCTCCTCTCTCCGCCTTGACCAAGAAGGGGGCTAATCCAAAGGACTGGTCACCTGCGGCCGACGCCGCGTTTGGCTCTCTGAAGCGGGCATTTGCCTCCTCTCCTGTACTCCACCATCCGGAGTTAAACCGCCAGTTCACCTTGGAGGTGGATGCCTCCTCCTCGGGAGCCGGAGCAGTGCTCATGCAGAAGTCCTCCTCCGGGAAGATGGTGACTTGCGGTTTTTTCTCCAAGAGCTTCTCAGCGCCTGAACGCAACTACACCATCGGTGACCGAGAACTATTGGCAGTCAAACTGGCTCTGGAGGAATGGCGCTACCTTCTGGAAGGAGCAGTGTACCCCGTTATTATTTACACGGACCACAAGAACCTGGAATACCTGCGGTCTGCTCAGCGACTGAACCCACGGCAAGCCAGGTGGTCCTTGTTCTTTGCCAGATTCGATTTCCAGCTCCATTTCCGACCCGCGGACAAGAATGTACGCGCTGATGCCTTGTCCAGGTCTTTCATGCCCATGGAGCAGGAGGAGGAGACATCTCAACCCATCATCTGTCCTAGTAAAATCATTCCGGTGGCTCCTGTCACCCTGGCCCAGATACCGCCCGGGAAGACCTATGTCTCTGAGACTGACAGGCAAAAAGTGTTACACTGGGGCCATGCCTCGAAAACAGCCGGTCATGCTGGTCAGAAGAGAACATGGAGTGCGATTGTACGTCATTACTGGTGGCCATCCCTTCGCACGGACGTCGCTTCTTTTGTCTCTGCCTGCTCCTCTTGTGCCAGGAACAAGACGCCCAAACACCTGCCATATGGCCGTCTTCTGCCTCTGCCTATACCCTCAGTTCCGTGGCAACACATTGCGATGGACTTTATTACGGACTTGCCATTGTCCTCCGGACACACAGTCATATGGGTCGTGGTGGATCGATTCTCTAAAATGGCTCATTTCATCCCTATGACTGGACTGCCCTCTGCCCAAGAACTCGCGGACGCCTATATACTTCACATCTTCCGCTTGCATGGCTTTCCATCACACATTGTGTCCGACAGAGGAACTCAGTTCACCTCCCGCTTCTGGAGGGCTCTCTGCAAACATCTGGGAGTGACCCTGGACTTTTCTTCAGCTTACCATCCTCAGTCGAACGGCCAAGTGGAACGGGTCAATCAGATCTTGACCTCCTTCTTACGTCACTACGTCAACGCCCATCATGACGACTGGTCCACGCTTCTTCCTTGGGCTGAATTCTCCCATAACCACCACGTCAGTGAGTCCTCCTCCAGCTCTCCCTTCCATGTCGTTTACGGACTTCAGCCTTCCGTCCCTTTACCTGTATCCTCTTCCTTGGATGTTCCTGCTGCTGATGCTGTAGTCCGTGACTTTTCTACGATTTGGGACTCTGTCAAGACGTCCCTTGAACGTGCTTCCCTGCGGATGAAGAGACACGCGGACAAGAGACGTCTGGACCCTCCGTGTTTCTCTCCTGGAGATCTCGTCTGGCTTGCCTCCAAGTACGTCCGATTGAAGCTACCATCCTACAAGCTGGGTCCTCGCTACATCGGGCCGTTTAAAGTCCTCAGCAAGATCAATGAGGTCTCCTACAAGCTACAGCTCCCGGCCACGATGAGGATACCCAACTCCTTCCACGTCTCCCTGCTCAAGCCGGTTGTCCTTGGTCCCTTCTCCGCTGCTGCCAGTTCGGCTCCTCCTCCTATTGCCGATGACGACATCTATGCGGTAAGGGATATCGTGGCCATGAAGACCGTACGGGGTCGACAGTTCTTCCTGGTGGACTGGGCAGGGTATGGTCCTGAGGATAGGTCCTGGGAGCCTCGGGAGAATGTGGGCACTCCTCTGATCCGTGCCTTCCTGTCCCGGTTGCGGGGAGGAGGGCGTGGGGGGGGGGTACTGTCACGCTCCCCGGGTCCCCTGCCCTGCTCCCCGGCTCACCTGCCACGCTCCTCGGCTCCCCTGCCTCGCTCCCCGGTTCTTCGGTCCGGTCTCCGCCGCTCCCCGCTCTCCAGCCTCCATTGCCTGCGCTTCCCAGGCGTCCTGGTCCCCGCTCCCGGCGCCCGTCGGCTTCTCAGCCCCAGCCCGGCTCTGCTGCTTCCTCCTCACAGCTTCCTGCTCTGGCTTCTGGCACCCGGGCCGCGCGCATGCGCATTAGGGCGCGCGCGCGGTCATTGACCCTTTCTTAAAGGGCCAGCGTCCACTGACAGGAAATGAAGCACACAGGTACAGGGTATAAAGGGGTTTAGTGTCCAAGTGGGCGGGGCCTGTTCTTCGTGTTTCCCAAGCTAGAAGTCAGGTCTCCTTGTGTTCCTGTGAGATACTCACCTCTCTCTCTTCTAGAGCCGATCCTGCCTTGCCATCCGGTCCTGCCGAATCCCGCACCCCGAACGCTGCCTATCTGCCATCCTGACAGTCCGTACCATCTCTGATCCCTGTGGTGACCCGTCATCTCGCTCCAACGGTTCCGGACTCCGCCTGACATCATCTCGGCTTCCGAACCTGAGCTCCGTCACCCGGACTACCATCAGTGACTCCGTGGTCCCAGGGACTTCTCCATTATACTCTTGTGCACGGACTGTCCTGCTACCTGTAGTGCTCCAGCTACCGGACCCCTTACCATCATCAAGGAGTTCGGCCCAGTGGATCCACCTCCTGGGTCTGCCCGTCCACCTGGCCCTAACAGTATTAATGGTTTTGAATTTCCTACATTTGTACACAATCCATCTGACATGGTAGAGTCCAAACTTTTTAGAGATGGGTATGTGACTAGAGATGAGTGGACCCATGGAAGTTCGGTTTGAACTTTAGATAAAGTTCGGTTTGGGACCCAGACTTCACCTGAACCCTAATGAAAGTAACTAATTGGGCAGTTTGTGTCTCTGCGCATCCAGCCTTAAACGGATCACTTCCAAGGGAGGGTGGGCGGTGTTTTTCCATTTTTTTGTTTGGTTTCATAGTTTCATAGTTTTTAAGGTTGAAGGGAGACTCTAAGGCGGGCTTTGCACACTACGACATCGCAGGCCGATGCTGCGATGCCGAGTGCGATAGTGCCCGCCCCCGTCGCAGCAGCGATATGTGGTGATAGCTGGCATAGCGAAAGTTATCGCTACGCCAGCTTCACACACACACTCACCTGCCGTGCGACGTCCCTGTGGCCGGCGACCCGCCTCCTTGTTAAGGGGGCGGGTCGTGCGGCGTCACTGCGACGTCACACGGCAGGCGGCCAATCAGAGCGGAGGGGCGGAGATGAGCAGGATGTAAACATCCTGCCCACCTCCTTCCTTCCGCATATCCTACGGAAGCCGCAGTGAGGCCGGTAGGAGACGTTCCTCGCTCCTGCGACTTCACACACAGCGATGTGTGCTGCCGCAGGAGCGAGGAACAACATCGGACCATTGCGTCAGCGTAATTATGGATTACGCCGACGCTGTACCGATGATACGATTACGACGCTTTTGCGCTCGTTAATCGTATCATCCAGCCTTTACACACTGCGATGTCGCATGCGATGCCGGAAGTGCGTCATTTTCAATTTGACCCCACCGACATCGCACCTGCGATGTCGCAGTGTGCAAAGTGCCCCTAAGTCTATCTAGTTCAACCTGTAGCCTAACATGTTGATCCAGAGGAAGGCAAAAAAACCCCAATGTGTCAAATAAGCTCCAATGGGGAAAAAAATTCCTTCCTGACTCCACATACGGCAATCAGACTAGTTCCCTGGATCAACACCCTGTCATAAAATCTAATATACATAACTGGTAATATTATATTTTTCAAGAAATGCATCCAGGCTCTGCTTAAATTTTACTAGTGAATCCCTCATTACAACATCATACGGCAGAGAGCTCCATAGTCTCACTGCTCGTACAGTAAAGAATCCTCATCTGTGATTATGATTAAACATTCTTTCCTCAAGACGTAGCGGATGCCCCCGTGTTCCAGGCGCAGGCCTAGGTGTAAAGAGATCTTTGGAAAGGTCTCTGTACTGTCCCCTCATATATTTATACATTGTGATTAGATCCCCCTAAGCCTTTGTTTTTCCTAACTAACTAACCCCAAGTTTAATAACCTGTCTTGGTATTGCAGCCCCCCCCATTCCTCTAATAATCTAGGTCGCTCTTCTATCTACCTGTAAGATTATGCTATTTATAACCTTCTATACTTTTGCTAACAAGAAATGTATCCATTCCTCTCTTAAATTCATTCAGTGAGTTGGCCATCACCACTTCCTCAGGAAGAGAGTTCCAGAGCCTCACTGCTCTTACCGTGAAGAACCCTCTTCTATGCTGATGTAGGAATTTTCTTTCCTCCAATCGAAAAGATTGGAGGAATCGTGCACACTACATCATGCTGTTACCCCCAGTGCGAGCGAATCAAACATTACAAGCGGCTTGCACTGGGCTGACCACCGATTGCACCC
The DNA here is from genome assembly GCF_048569485.1 of Anomaloglossus baeobatrachus. Taxonomy (NCBI): domain Eukaryota; kingdom Metazoa; phylum Chordata; class Amphibia; order Anura; family Aromobatidae; genus Anomaloglossus; species Anomaloglossus baeobatrachus. The sequence goes on along the minus strand of NC_134357.1, from coordinate 53,777,426 downwards.
ATGCACAGCGATGCTCAGGCGAGTGATTTGCTTACATAGAGCACCCGGACTGTTTTTTTTTGTAAAGCCTGTGTTTAATACGAACACCGAACCTCGGGTTTGCTCATCTCTATTTGTGAACTTTTACCGCCTGATGAATCAACAACTCTTCTACTGAGGTCCTCAGAAATCCCCTTTATTTATGACATGCTTCCACAAACGAGTACTGAAAATCAGATTTTGATAGATCCCTGTTCGTTAAATAAACGTCCCCTCACACATAATGGTCCTCCTATTGACTGAAAACACCAGACTGAGATTTCACCTTCAACTAATCTACTAATCCTAAAGGTTCATATATTTTTGCAACTCATAGGCTTATGATATTAGTCTTTTTATTGAGGAATATGATCCAAGGCTAATATTTTCCACTCATTTGCTCTATTTTGATATCTACTTTCAAAACTATGGTGAAAATCTGATGAAATTTTAGGTCAAACGTCTGCAGAAATATGGAACATTCCAAGAGTTCACAACCTTTCACGTAATGACTTAGGTGCAACCATCAGTCACACACTAAAGTTTAGGATACTTTTTACTATACTTCTAAAGCTGTTTTTATTGAGTATTCAAAATGATTAGACATATACTGTATATATATATATATATATATATATATATATATAACAGACCAAAAGTTTGGACACACCTTCTCATTCAAAGAGTTTTCTTTATTTTCAGGACTCTGAAAATTGTAGATTCACATTGAAGCGTTGAAGGCATCAAAACTATGAATTAAAATAGGTGGAATGAAATACTTGAAGTGTGAAACAACTGAAAATATGTCTTATATTCTAGGTTCTTCAAAGTAGCCACCTTTTGCTTTCATTACTACTTTGCACACTCTTGGCATTCTCTTGATGAGCTTCAAGAGGTAGTCACCGTAAATTATTTTCCAACAGTCTTGAAGGAGTTCCCAGAGATGCTTAGCACTTGTTGGCCCTTTTGCCTTCACTCTGCGGTCCAGCTCACCCCAAACCATCTCGATTGGGTTCAGGTCTGGTGACTGTGGAGACCAGGTCATCTGGCGTAGCACCCCATCACTCTCCTTCTTAGTCAAATACCCCTTACACAGCCTGGAGGTGTGTTTGGGGTCATTGTCCTGTTGAAAAATAAATGATGGTCCAACTAAACGCAAACTGGATGGAATAGCATGCCGCTGCAAGATGCTGTGGTAGCCATGCTGGTTGTGTATGCCTTCAATTTTGAATAAATCCCCAACAGTGTCACCAGCAAAGCACCCCCCACACCATCACACCTCCTCCTCCATGCTTCACGGTGGGAACCAGGCATGTAGAGGCCATCTGTTCACCTTTTCTACAAAGACACGGTGGTTGGATACAAAGATCTCAAATTTGGACTCCTCAGACCAAAGCACAGATTTCCACTGGTCTAATGTCCATTCCTTGTGTTCTTTAGCCCAAACAAGTCTCTTCTTCTTGTTGCCTGTCCTTAGCAGTGGTTTCCTAGCAGCTATTCTACCATGAAGGCCTGCTGCACAAAGTCTCCTCTTAAAAGTTGTTCTAGAGATGAGAAGGTGTGTCCAAACTTTTGGTCGGTACTGTGTATGTATATATATATATATATATATATATATATATATATATATATATATATATATATATATATATATATATATATGTGTGACTTCCCCTCCTGTACAATCGTCAGCTTGTGCACAGCATGGACTGGAGGGAACTGTCCTCTCTCTTTCATGGATTCCCGCTTACGTCAGGAGATTGATCATTTGTTTTGTTGTGACAACTTGTAAAGGAACAAAGTTACGTTTGTGTTTAGAGTATAGACGTCTGAATGTGTGCACTTGTGTATATGTATACTGTGTGTTTGTATGCATATGTATCATTACAGTTGTAAGAGGTTTATATGGCCGGACTCTGTGGTATCTGGTTGTAACCAGATTCCTTTGTGTAATTTTGCATACTTCCACCACGTCTTTGTTTTGGGGCATAATACCTGTCGCACGTACCTTGCTTGAATTTTTTTTTATTTTTAAATCTATATATTTTCATTTATATCAATAAATATTAACGAATATGAGTGCCATATTATAGCTAGACATTCCTAACACTAAAGGATAAAGATTAGAGGATAGACTAAAAAGAAAAATCACAAATGTTTTGTGTTTGCTGAAAAAAAAAATAGTGCTTTGTTTAATTTTTGGAAAAATAGCCCTAAATAGTGTCAGGGTCACCATCCACTTATCGTATATAATATAATATACAGCAGATACAGTAAGTGTGAAATATTGCACTTTTATTCAGCCTTATAGCAGTTGTTCTTCCATTTGCTTTTTTAAGGCATGGACATGTAAAGATGCAAAAAAATATATAGTGAAACTCACTGTGTTTGTCCTAATGACCATGCATTATAACTTATGCATAAGATATATCACAAAAGTGAGTACATACCACACATTTTTGTAAATATTTTATTATATCTTTTCATGGGATAACACTGAAGATCTGACATTGTGATGCAATGTACAGTAGTCAGTGTGCAGCTTGTATAACAGTGTAAATCTAGTGTTTCCTCTAAATAACTCAACAAACAGCCATTATTGTCTAAACCGCTGGCAACAAAAGTGAGTACACCCCTAAGTGAAAATGGTTAAGTTGTGTCCAATTAGCCATTTTCCCTCCTCGGTGTCATGTGACTCATTAGTGTTACAAGGTCTCAGGTATGAATGGGGGCAGGGGTGTTACATTTGGTGTTATCGCTCACACACACTCAGACCCGCAACACACATCCGTGTAATTTGTACGTGTGCGGTACGTATTTGCACGTACCGGAGACACGTACACACGGAGACCCATGTTATTCAATGGTAGATGGCACACACACGTAAAATCACACGGAACATGTGACCGTGTGGTAAGTACGTGTGTACGCTTTTCTACACGGACGACATGTCCGTTTTTGGCCGGCATCACGCAGGCACAGACCCGCTTTAGTCAATGGGTCCGTGCCTGCACGGACCGCACATGGAGTATGTCCGTGTTCAGCACCTTTCGTGCGTGTGCGTTTTTACACTAGCGATCTTTTCTTTTGTTTTTTTTTAAATTAAATTCAGTATACTTACCTTTTTTCTACTGTTCTCAGTCATACTTACATTGGCGCTCGTTTTTTTTCTTCCCCCGGCTCATACCGCTCCCCGATCACCAGCGCGGCGAGGAACAGCTGTGCAGAGAATACGCGGCAACAATTACTTTGAATATGCCGGCCGCTCATTAATCAATCTCGTATTCCCTGCTTTCCCCGCCCACAGGCGCCTATGATTGGTTGCAGTGAGACACGCCCCCACGCTGAGTGACAGGTGTCTCACTGCACCCAATCACAGCAGCCGGTGGGCGTGTCTATACTGTGCAGTAAAATAAATAAATAAATAAATTAAAAAAACGGCGTGCGGTCCCCCCCAATTTTAATACCAGCCAGATAAAGCCATACGACTGAAGGCTGGTATTCTCAGGATGGGGAGCCCCACGTTATGGGGAGCCCCCAGCCTAACAATATCAGTCAGCAGCCGCCCAGAATTGCCGCATATATTATATGCGACAGTTCTGGGACTGTACCCGGCTCTTCCCGATTTGCCCTGGTGCGTTGGCAAATCGGGGTAATAAGGAGTTTTTGGCAGCCCATAGCTGCCAATAAGTCCTAGATTAATCATGTCAGGCGTCTCCCCGAGATACCTTCCATGATTAATCTGTAAATTACAGTAAATAAACACACACACCCTAACAATCCTTTATTAGAAAAAAAAAACACTAACAAATTGCCTTGTTCACCAATTTAATAAGCCCGAAAAAGCCCTCCATGTCCGGCGTACTCCAGGATGGTCCAGCGTCGCTTCCAGCTCTGCTGCATGAAGGTGCCCTCTAAATAACTAAACAGAGAGCCACTATTTATTATTTTGTTTGAAACTCTTTGTTGGTGATGACAGCTTCAAGGCGCCTTCTGTATGGAGAAACTAATTGCATGCATTGCTCAGGTGTGATTCTGTCCCACTCTTCCACACAAATACTATCCAAATCCTGAAAGTTCTGTGGGTTCCTTCTATGAACTCTGAGCTTTAGTTCCTTCCATAAATTTTTTTTTGGATACATGTCAGATGATTGGCTGGACCATTCTAGGATTGTTTTTTTTTTTCTCTGAAACCAGGTGAGGGTTTCCTTGGCTGTGTGTTTCGAATCATTGTCTTGCTAAAATGTCCAATCTTATTTCATTATCATTAACCAAGATGGCAGCAGATTTTTATAATGAATGTCTAGGTACATTTGTCCATTCATCCTACCTTCAATTATATGAAGTTTGCCAGTGCCATAAGCTGAAAAGCAGCCCCACACCATGATGTTCCCATCTCCAAACTTCACTCTTGGCATGGTGTTTCGGGGTTACTTTGCCTTTTGGCCTCCACACATGGTGTGTATTATGACAACCCAAGTCACATCTGACCAGACTATATTTCCCAGTATTTCACAGGCTTGTCTGAATGTTGCTGAGCAAACTTTAAATATGCTTAAACATGCTTTTTGTTCACCAATGGAGTCTTGCGTGGTGAGTGTGCATACAGGCCTTGGAAGTTAATTTACGTATTGTTTTGTTTGAAACATTTGTACTTGTTGATTCCAGCTCTTTCTGTAGCTCTCCACAGGAGGTTCTTGGCTCTCAGACAACTATTCTGATAATTATTTTCACTTTTGTATCTGTAATCTTGCAGGGAACACCAGGTCGTGGCCAATTTATAGTGAAATTATGTTCTTTTTACTTCTGGATTATGGCCCCAACACTGCTCACTGGAGCCTTGTTCAGTAATTCTGCTCTAATCAATGCCATCATTATGTTTTGCAACAATAAGGTTGCAAAGGTCTTGAGACAGCTCACGTGTTTAACCCATCATGAGATGTTTCTTGTGTGGCACCTTGGTAATAAGATAACTTTTTTCAGTCCATCAGTTGAACCAGATATTATTTTTCATGAAGTGTCAGGATTGCTTTCTAATTGGTGATAGATTTCAGCTGGTGTCATAACTTTCCATGGCTTTGTACACCTCTTCCTGTGTTCAATACTTTTTCCCTGTCTCATTTATCATTATTGCATGTCACTAAAGTTATGGACATCTATGGATTGAGTTCTTCTGAAACAGCTCACTGGTTTAACCCATCATGAGATGTTTCTTGTGTGGCACCTTGGTAATGAGATAACTTTTTACAGTTCAGCAGTTGAACCAGATGATATTATTTTTCATTAAGTGGCAAGATTGGTTTCTAATTACTGATAGATTTCAGATGGTGTAATTTCCACGGCTTTTTGCAATTCTTCCTTTGTTCAATACTTTTTCCCTGTCTCATTTCTCATTATTACACATCACTAAAGTAACGGACATCTATGGATTGATTTCTTCGCCTGTGTGGAATGGATGGGTTGTTACTGACATCTGGTGAGAAATTCATGTCAATGCCTCCTTTAGAAATATATTTACTTAGAAAATTGGTTATCATGGTTCGCCTCCCCATACACATGGCTTGGGGGTGGAGCCTTCTCCCTGGCCTCACTTCTGGAGCCTGAATGCCTTAAAAGCTGACATTTCCTGTGAACCAGCGCCGGCTATAAGCTTAGCGCTGCTTTGCCTGTGATTGCTGGTCCTGTGAGTGATATCCTGATCCGTCTGTTCCTGTGCCCCCGTGCCCTTGTCTGTGTTCCGTCCCCTGGTCGTCCCTCCAGTCCTCTGTACCCTCTCCTACCTCCCCACTCGGTTGCTTCCTCTGGTACTGACCTCGGCCTGACTTTGACTCCGCTTCTGCTCGTTCCTCTGGTCCTCCTTCTGACCGTACTGTGTTTGACCCAGCCTGCCTGACTATTCCTCGTACGCCCTGCAGCTCTGCTCCCCAGCTGTGCTGTGAGGCAGTGTACGAGAACACTGTGTATTTACATCCTGGTTCTCGTTGCTCTATGTAGTGTCTTCTGCTGCAGAGCTCCAGCTCCCCCTGGTGGCAGCTTGACATAGGTGATGTGTTCAATAGTTGTATTAGCCAAAACATTCCTTGGAACTACAGCCTTGATCCCTTACCAGTCTTCTCACTTCCTCTTCTGTTGGTGGAGGGCAAGTGACTGCTGCAGACCTTCAGTGGCCAGTGATTTTTTTTTCTTTATGTTCAGATAAGATTAGAAGACCACCTGATGTTCTCCAGTAGAGGAGGAAGCAAGGACACATGCAGCAGTCGAGAGGAACAGTGAACGTCCAGTAGGTGGCAATATTTTTAAGTCCACCATGGACAACTTTTCAAAATAAAAAGTAGTGCGTCAGCCTTTAACATTTTTTTTTAGTTGCATTAAGTTATTTAATTTGTCATGGTATCTGTTCAGTACGGTTTTGCTCCATCCAATGAAATAGTAGATTAATAAGACCTGTAGAATAATAAAGAAATCATCGCAAAATATTTGAAATTATGTCCTGCCTAAAAAATATGGGGATAGGTTTACTTTAAAGCCTACCTGGATATAAAGAGTAAAGAAAGTGTGTGCTGACGGAGGGATGCAGGGAGGGATAGGGATGCGTGCATGTGTAAAATCTCTTAATTTGTGAATGGCTCTGGAATGTGTTTTAGGGTGTAACCGGAAATCCCTGTCTATGTCCCTCAGACATCCACCCGCACCATCACACACAAATGAATGAGTTCGGTCAAACACTCTAGATTTTATCTCACCGTGAACTGAAAACAGAGGAGCTCTGGTGGCCAAAGGGACAGAAGGGGGGTCACATTGGACAAGTGCTGAACCCTTCCTGACCTATGCAGGAAAGGAGAAGGAGGGGAAATGGGGGGTAAGCGAATGATCAGCCACAGGTGCATCTATACCTGTCTCAATATCAGAGTCAAGTGTACGCTCTTTGTGCAAGCTCTGAGAATGTAGTGTCTGGCTCTCTCTTTACTGTTCCCTAAGGGAGGCTTTGTGTTCTCATTGTTACCTTGTGCCAGGTGAGGGGGAGGTATATCCAACTATATAAGATTCTGGAGAATTCATCACCGACATTCCAGTGCTATGACTAGTCATTGTTTGACCCTCCCAGTACCGGACGATTACAGGACGTATTGGACTTGGTTAGAATGGATGTGATGAGAATAAGATAATTCTGATAAAGTCTTTGATATATAAGGTAAATATTCTAGTCTCCATTTACCTCAATGAGTTGTCAGCCATATGAGCAATCTATCTTCTAGCCCTTCTGTATACATGCAAGATCGTGTCACGCCACAGAAGCGTGGAGATGTTTCTGTGGACTCACTGGACCACCGGGTGAGCAGTGGCAGCAGATTACCCGATACAGCAAGAGACTGGAGAGAACTTGGTGAAAACAAAAGATGTCTTATTTAAAGGGATGGTGAACAAAAGCTGAGGGTAAGAGGGCCCTAGGGGTCATGAAGCTGGACACTGCCAGAGGAGCAAACGGCGAGGGAACCCCTATACAGGGATTATCCCAGCACAGCCCCGAAAGGTCAGACAGCCACTTGCCAAAGGGGCGACTCAAGCAGTCCATAGTATCTCAATCCAGACTGTGGAATGAGGCTCAAGCAGGAGGGAATCCAGAAAGCTCTGCACCATCTAGTGAAGTGGATCAAGTCGTAGAAGGAATCCAAAATGCTCTGCACCGACCTGGCGAAGCGGATCCAGCCGTTGAAGGACTCCAGTGAGTTCCACAATGACAACGGAGGTTGAACTGTATAAGTGGAATCCGAGGCATGCAGTGAAGCCAGAGATGACGGATTAGCAGCAGGAGATAATGTGGAGCGAGAGAGGTAAGTATCTTGCACACAGTGGCGTATCTAGAGTTTGATGGGCCCCGGTGCAAAGTTTGGACCTGTGCCCCCCCAAGCCATGTACACTGACACTCGGGGTACGGGATAATGACACTGACACTTGGTTCTTACCCTCAGCACCCAGGTTTCCCATGATCTGAAATCCCTCTATCAACACCCAGCTTTCCTATGTTCTGATATCCATCTCATCCTCGACACCCAGCTTCTCCATGCTCTGCTATACATCTTTCCCTCAGCACTCAGCTTTCCCACATCAGAGCATGGAAAAGTTGAATGCAGAGATATGTATAGCAGAGCATCAGATAACTGGGTGCTGAGGAAAAGAGCATTTTTCCCTCAGCACAAAACGTTCCCATCCCATGCTTGTATCTTTGTCCCCCCTCTTATATAGTTTTCCAAATACAATAATTGGCCCCCACATAGCCTTCCATATAGTATAACAGGTTCCACATAACCCTTCATATATTAGAATGCACCCCCATAGTCCTCCATGTATTATAATGCATTTCCCATAGTTATCCATGTATTATAATTCACCCCATAGTTCTCCATATATTATAATGCAGCTCCTAGTACTCCATATATTATACTGCACCCCATAGTCCTCCATATATTATAACACAGCCTACAGTACTCCATATATTATACTGCACCACATAGTCCACCATATATTATAATGCACCTATAAGGTGTCCTTCATGTTGTATAATGCATACCCATAGACTTCCATGTATAATGCAGCCCCCTAGGCCTCCTGTATAATGCTGCCAGCTCCCCAGGCCTTCATGTATTATGCAGCCAGCCCCCAGGCTTCCGTGTATAATGCAGCCAGCCCCCCAGGCCTCCATGTATAATGCAGCCAGCCCCCCAGGCCTCCATGTATAATACAGCCCTCTAGGCCTCCATGTATAATGCAGCCAGCCCCCAGGCCTCCATGTATAATGCAGCCAGCCCCCCAGGCCTCCATGTATAATACAGCCCTCTAGGCCTCCATGTATAATGCAGCCAGCCCCCAGGCCTCTATGTATAATGCAGCCAGCCCCCCAGGCCTCCATGTTTAATGCAGCCCCCTAGGCCTCTAGCCACTGTATGCTCACTGATTTAAAAAACAAAACAAAACAAAAAAAATACTCATCTCTCCTCATTTCACCGCTGCTCTGTCCTCACCTCTCTTCTCGTTCCCCCACTGCTCCGGTCAGCATCCTCCCATCCTGCGCTCTGTGCTTTGCATGCCTCAGCACAGCAGTCGCACAGGAGTGACGTCACCGCACAGGCACAGGGGGAGAATGATGGAGTGGCGCGGGCCGCTCCATGCTTCATCATTGCACTGCACGATGACTGGCGAGGGGGGCCCGATACTGCCGCTACTGACACCAGGCCCCCCTGACTGGTGTAGTCCGCCACAGAACAGTGCAGCTCCTCTCTCACAGAGAGAAGTCGGCTGCTGATCTGCAGGGTGGGCCCCTAACCTGCCGGGCCCGGTTGCAATGGCGACCTCTGCGACCATGGTCATTATGCCCCTAAAGCTGAGTGTATGTAGTTATGTGTGTATGTGTGTGTTTTGTCCGTTAAAGTAATCTGCATCGTCGCATTTACAATCACAAAATTTTGCACAGATGCATCATGTGACTCAGGGAACGTCATAGACTATATTTTGAAGGGAAGATTTAACCCCGCGCTTTACAGTTATTCATAAAAAAAACTGGTTACATTAAAGTCAATGGTACTGGGAGCTACAGGTCATTAATATGAGCTGTGACTGGTTGCTATAGGCAACCAAGGACATTCTTAGTATAAGAAGCTTATCTGTGAGGTAATATGATATCAGTGGAGAGACAGATAAAGAGATAGACAGAAACAGACAGACAGACAGAGACAGATAGGGAAAGAGACAGACAAACAGAGACAGACAGGGAAAGAGGCAGACAGAGGCAAACAGACAGGGAAAGAGACAGACAGGGAAAGAGACAGACAGAGAAAGAGACAGACAGAGAAAGAGACAGACAGAGAGACAGATAGGGACAGAGACAGACAGGGAAAGAGATAGACAGAAACAGACAGAGACAAACAGGGAAAGAGACAGACAGAGACAAAAAGACACAGACAAACAGGGAAAGAGCCAGACAGGGAAAGAGACAGACAAGAAAAGATACAGACACAGAAAGAGACAGACAGACATGGAAAGAGACAGACAAAGAGACAGACAAACATACAGAGACAGACAGAGAAAGAGACAGACAGCGAAAGAGACAGACAGCGAAAGGGACAGACAGGGAAAGGGACAGACAGGGAAAGGGACAGACAGGGAAAGCGACAGACAGGGAGCTGGAGAGAGAGACAGACACACAAAGACATAGAGAAGTAGAGAGAGATACAGACAGACAGATAGATAGAGAGGGAGAAAAACAGAGAGACAGTTCCTATCCTGGGAAACACCGAGTACTACAGCTAATCAAGACATAAAATGCAAAAAATAATCCATGGTAGGTAGCCTATGAACAAAACGTGATTTGTTCATAGGCTACCTACAATGGATTATTATTGGGATATAATGTGTTGATGCTATAAGATTTTTATGAAATTTTTGATAAATAAAGGATGAGTTATTAAGAAGTTGCTGATTGTCGGATATTCTTATTCCTTTGTGCTCCTGCTGACACCCAGTTTCCGCTGAAATGGACATCTTCTCCTGCTGGTGAGCTGACCCCTTTCTTCTTGGTGTTGCTGTATGTGCCTAGTGTCGGACTGGCTACCGGAGGAACCTCCAGTAATACCAGGCCTGGCTGTGGTTACATGCACTGAACTCCAGAGCTCCTGACCTCCTGAGTGCAGCCTGGACTGAACTCGGGGTTTGCAGGACTTAACTGCAAATGCCAACTGATTCCCCGGTGATTGTGGTTCAGTTTATGGCAGCTGCGGACAGGCCGGGCTGAACTCCAAAGCTGTCACCTGAGCTCCGGAGTTCAGCCCGGCCTGTCCGCAGCTGTGATATGACCTGAATCGCAATCGACGTGGAATCATTTGGCGCTCATGGTTCAGTCCTGCAAACCCTGAGTTCAGTCCAGGCTGCACGCCGAAGCTCAGGTGAGAGCTCCAGAGTTTAGTGCAGGTAACCGCAGCCAGGCCTGGTATTACTGGTAGTTGCTCCGGTAGCCAGTCTGATTCTGTATGTGCCCCTACTACTGCACCAGCTGTGTGGCACAAAAACTGTGCTCCTCTTACTGCCTCACATAGTAATGTCAGCACTGTGCTCATTACATGATAAAAAATATTAATGGTGGAAAATTTTAATGCCCTGTGCAAGTGCCCTAGAAAAGTGTCCACATTTTGCTCCTAGAAAGTAATAATGCCCCCTGTGTGCTCCTTTGTTGGTTACAATACCCTGAGTGCCCCTATAACAATAATGATAAGCGCTTTCTTAACATTCAATAATATCTCCCCATGTAAACTTCCCCTATACACAGTTTGATGGTGTAGCGCCCCTGAAACCATCAGGGAGCTACAAGGTTCTGCATCCCCACCAGGATGCAGGCCCTACCTCCTAGGTCCCCGGAAGACCAGTACCGGTCACACACAAACATTCCAGGTAATCCCAGTTTTCCCCAAGAATCCCCCATACAATTATACAGGGCTAGGATTGGACCAATGGATGGCTGCCTAGAGGTGGAGCTAGTCCAGTCCACTAGTTGACCAGGTGAGAGGGGCAACTGAGGACAGACAGTCAGATAGTCTGAGGAGTCGAAGAGTGAAGGTGGACAGGAGGAGACGCACTGACACGGAGTTGACAGTAACCTAGTGCCCAGAAGGGTAGTTGCCGGTAGAGTATGGTGGAGTACTCTCGGAACTACGCACCAACGAGGTACAGGACCCTAGGACAGGCAGAGGCTCCAAGCAGGCCTGTTAACACCTGCACAGTGAGTGGACCATCAAGAACCTTGCTGACCCTAAAAATCCGAGACTCAGTAGCAAAGAGAGAGCCGGGGACAGGACCAGAGACTCCAACCCCACAGGGTTCATGCTACCGTCATACGAACCGCAGTGGAAAGAAACACCACCGGACGGGGACAGGCAGTTGCTCTACGCCACGGGGACCCACTAACCAGAGACAGGTGCAGGGGAAGAAGGTACCAGATTACTACACTGGCACTGGGATAAAGGGGACCTGAAAGTGAAACCAACCGGCCTCGAGTGACCAGTTACCACCAGAAGATAAGTAAAGAACCAGTTGCACTGAATTCCTTGTGTGGACTACCTTCTTCCGACACCTACCCTCTGGGGCCCGGCCCTGCTTGTGTGACACCCCTCGACTATCAGGTCATCACAGGGTACTGCACAAGCTGCCCTTCTGTGCAGTATTCCGCCTCCCTCTTGGTTCTGGGTCCCTAACTAAATGGTGTTGCCTCCAACAGAAAATCAAATCCTAGAGACACCCTGCACCTCACCCACCAGACACGAGCAAATACAAAGAACAGTCCAGCTCACTTTTTGTAATTCATTGGAGACCAGCAATTTTTGACCGTGCACGGACTAGAAGGAGAAAGGCAACTCCAAGTAGATAAGGAGATAAATTTGTAGGATTGTCCAGCAAACAGGTCCAAAGTTTAAAAGTAAAAAATTTTTTTCTTTATTTCATCGTAGATAAAATTCCATCATTGATAGAATTTTATCTACAATGAAATAAAGAAAAAATGTTTTACTTTTAAACTTTGGACCTGTTTGCTGGACAATCCTACAAATTTACCCACCAGACACACCAGTGGACAGCTTGAGTGGAATAGAGTCGCCTACCTGGGGGGTCAGGGAGGGGAGGTGAGGAGTGTAGAGAGTGAGTAAGCAGCCCTGGAGCTGTGAGGAGCTCAGAGGAAGTCGGGAGTGTTGACTCCTGAAGGAAGCGTCTAGGTTGCAGACGGTGGTCTGGGCCTAGAGGAGTCGGACCCCCGATCGCAGGGGATTGTGCAAGGGGCCTAGAACTGTCGAGGAGGACAGCCGGCAGCCTAGTGCTATAACCGGTCCGGGACCGAAGGCACAACGGGGTACACGGACCATAGGTCGGGGAGTAGCTTTAGGCAACCCGACAATTCACCTGAGGAGAACGGAGTGTGCCGCCCCCGTGGTAGCAGCCAAGCTGCTCGGATCCGGGTTCGCTGTGGCTCGAGGGTCTCCGGACCCGAGGATCGTGCGGCCACTCGAGTGAAGGGGGGTATTTACAGGGGAGTTATAGTTCGTGACGCCACCCTTGGTGTGTGGTAATTGGGAGTACCACCGCTACCGTTGGGAGTACCCGGGGTGATGGAGCGGTGGCAGCAATGTGTTGTAACCCTCCACGGGTAGGGGGAATGCCCCGGGACTCTGTGAAGGGGTGCCATGGGGTGCACGGGTCACTCTCGTACTCACTCAGTTCATAAGCAGACACTGACAACCGGGTAAACCAAGTCTCTGGGTACCGCTGCCGCTTAGGGGAGCTCGTCCGGGTCCCGTCCCCAAGTGGTGCTGCCTGGTGATCGGTGACCTGTCTCCTAGCACTTAGTTTGGCTTCAACTTGATGGCCTGGTAGCATGGAACTAGCTGGGCCCCGCTCCCTACTATGGCTAAGTATGGGAGCTTGCTCTCAGGGCTCAAGGGGGAGCGCTACAGCTGGGGGGGGGCACTGCCAGGCGCCACTGCAGAGTCGTGCGCTGACATGCGCCCCAGCAGACAGGTGTGCCGGCAAGGTGCAAAAGCAGAGGGGTGTGCTGTCAAGCACCGGAGCAGAAGGGCACGTTGCCAAACACAGCAGCAGAGGGGTGAGGGGCACGCCACCAGGCACAGTAGCAGATGGGCAAGGGGGACTCTGCCTGGTGCAGTAGCAAAGAGGCGTGCTGCCAAGCGCAAATAGCAAGAGTGGAAAGGGGCCCAATGCCAGGGACAGTAGCAGAGGGGCAAATGGAATAATGCCAGGTGCAGTTGCAGAGGGACGGGGGGGGCACAATGCCATGCATTGTTGCAGAGGGGCAAAAGACACTTTGCCAGGCACAGTTGCTGAGGGGCGCGCTGCCAGGTGTAAGTAGCAGAGGGATGAGGGGCACACTGTCAGGCGCAGTAGCAGAGGGGCAGCCTGCTAGGCGTAAGTAGCAGAGGAGTGCGCTGTCAGGCGAAAGAAGCAAAGGGGCACATTGCCAGACACAGTTGCAGATGGATGAGGAGACACATTGCTAGATACAGTTGCAGGCGGGATAGGCACCGCCGGCCGCAGCAGCGGGGGGTGGGGGGTGAGGGGTTTGCTGACTAGGATGTGTCCCAGGCCGTCACTATACCAAGTGTGCACTTCTATGTTTCCTATGGGCACAGGTAGACTTATCAAACTTTGGAACTACAACTTCCAGACTGCTGTGATTTCATCGCTATACGTCCTGTCCGGTCCACCAATGTGCTGTCTGCACTGGGAACAGCTGCTGACTGATCACAACCCAACTGATCATCGGGTCCAGAGGCCACTCTGTGTTTATCAGCAGATCATAGAGAAGGTTTTCTTCACTTTTCCCATTGTCATGTCCATATGCTCCGCCATCTTCACTACTGGAAAGTGAACTAACAGCGCAGGAGCTCGGTTATGGCTACAATGATGATGATGTCGCAGGAGGGGGCGAAGCCTCCTGTATCACAGCACCGGGGTCAACTGCTCTGAAGAGGAACTGATAGCGGCACTGTCCTGAACAAGGGGGAGGATTAGGCAGGGGAGCCATGTACTAGAGGAAGAGGCTGTATATAGATGAGAGGAGCCATGTACTAGAGGAAGAGGCTGTATATAGATGAGAGGAGCCATGTACTAGAGGAAGAGGCTGTATATAGATGAGAGGAGCCATGTACTATAGGAGGCTGTATATAGATGAGAGGAGCCATGTACTAGAGGAGGGGGCTGTATATAGATGAGCGGAGCCATGTACTAGAGGAAGAGGCTGTATATAGATGAGAGGAGCCATGTACTATAGGAGGCTGTATATAGATGAGAGGAGCCATGTACTAGAAAAGGAGGCTGTATATAGATGAGAGGAGACATGTACTAGAGGAGGAGGCTGTATAGAGATGAGAGGAGCCATGTACTAGAGGAGGAGGCTGTATATAGATAAGAGGAGCCATGTACTAGAGGAGGAGACTGTATATAGATGAAAGGCATCATGTACTAGAGGAGGGGGCTGTATATAGATGAGAGGAGCCATGTACTAGAGGAAGAGGCTGTATATAGATGAGAGGAGCCATGTACTAGAGAAGGAGGCTGTATATAGATGAGAGGAGCTATGTACTAGAGGAAGAGGCTGTATATAGATGAGAGGAGCCATGTACTAGAGGAGGAGGCTGTATATAGATGAGAGGAGCCATGTACTAGAGGAAGAGGCTGTATATAGATGAGAGGAGCCATGTACTAGAGAAGGAGGCTGTATATAGATGAGAGGAGCCATGTACTAAAGGAGGGGGCTGTATATAGATGAGAGAAGCTATGTACTAGAGGAAGAGGCTGTATATAGATGAGAGGAGCCATGTACTAGAGGAGGAGGCTGTATATAGATGAGAGGAGCCATGTACTAGAGGAGGAGGCTGTATAGAGGTGAGAGGAGCCATGTACTAGAGGAGGAGGCTGTATAGAGATGAGAGGAGCCATGTACTAGAGGAGGGGGCTGTATATAGATGAGAGGAGCCATGTACTAGAGGAGGAGGCTGTATATAGATGAGAGGAGCCATGTACTGCAGGGTGAGGCTGTATATAGATGAGAGGAGCCATGTACTGCAGGATGGGGCTGAGAGGAGTGATATGCTGTAGTAAGTGGCTGTATATAACGGGATAAGAGAGATGACTGTGCAAAGCATGACCGCAGAACCAAAATCACCAAAAGGAGTCTTGTTGTGAGACACTACACCCAAAATATAATTTATTGGATTGTACCATTTATATATTTTATGTTTTTCGTACAAGGCTGTATAACACGCGGCCCCCATTACATCTCCAGGGGTCTCTCCCGGGTTTCTAAAAATTCAGAGTTTTTATTTACTTTAACATCTGTCACTCAACTTTCCCAGAATCCTTAGTGGCTGATCCCCCGGCTCTAGAGCTGTGAATTCAGGGAACCATTGATCGCACATTTGCCTTTTATAGCACTAAGTCCTCTGCTTTGTAACTAGACAAGAAAACTGAACCCCGACATCTGCGCCGCAGTCATGAATGGTTCAGATGATGGTGACGGCCGGGCCCCGAATGGAATGTTCATGTCTGTTCTCATTGTGGTGACATCAGAGGTTTATGACATCATGAAATATGCAAATTCCATCCAACTTCATAGAATATGCAAATTGCATCTGACCACAGCCAATGACTAATAAAGGTGCCCCGCCCACTTGACTATGTCATCACTTTGTGATGTCACAATGATCAAAGGCTCTAAACAAACCGCTCCTGGGAGCTTTACAGCCATTTGCCACTTTTTACTATAGAGGCGGCAGGACGATAGAGCCGAACTATGGCAGCCAGAAAGACGTAAGTGGAGCTCTGGGAACATAAACCTGGAGCCCTGCAACAATATTACTTTCTTATATAGGACAAAGGACAAGAACGAGCCTTTGGATTATAAACCGTGGAGCCCTGCACCCTTATTGCCATTTTGGAGAGAAACAGGATAAGAATGAAATAGGAGCCGATGGAGGACGACCCAGGACCATGATGTGAACCTGGTGACGTATACCCCTCCCCTGCTCTGTATCTGCTAATGTCATGTAACCCTTTGGTGGCGTTTAATCAAGGCTGGTGTTTTTCTATACCAACCTTCATGAAGCGCCCATTGGAGTAAGATGCACCAAACTTATTTCCTCTTAATGAATTTGACTCATATTTTAAAGGGAATCTGTCAGGAAGTTTTTTCCATCTAATCTTCATAATGCACGGGCAGAGATCCTGATTCCAGTGATGTGTCACTTACTGGGCTGCTCAGTGTAGTTTTGATAAAATCATTGTGTAATCAGCAGGAGATTATCATTACAGGACTACTTGGTGTGCTGCCAGTTAGTCCAGCATATTAATCAGCTCTGTATAACTGCTAGATCTGCAGCAAAGAAAACATTGATTTTATCAAAATGACAGCACACAGCTCAGTAAGTGACACATCACTGGAATCATGGTCTCTTGTGACTTCTCTCTGTATCTTCAGCTCCTTGGGAGACTCATGTACAGGATGAAGTGTAAAATATGCAAAACAATTAGCAATTTTTTTTATGACCTTTCTGGTTATAAGTCCTGTGAAGAATCTATGGGTAAATATTTTTTTTATCAGAATTTTAATTCGGGTTTCTTAAAAGGGTTTTCCAGGCTTGAGGTAACAGTCTGCAGTTGCTCTCGGTATCTGCACCTGAACGTATGCAAGTCACATACTCGTGGTCACGACTGCCCGACACCGGCACAGGTGAATCCTCACAGCGCACAGTGCAGTTCCTGTTAGGATTCAAAAGTCTGTCGTTAACCTCAAGCCTGGACATCCTCTTTAAGACAAAAATTACATTTTATTATATATTAAATATATTAAAATGATTGTCCACGACGAGAAATCCATTTTAAAGTAAATAGTTCCCCTTGTAAAATTTCTGGTGCAAACTACTTGAGGAGTGAACTCTTAGTCTGCGTGCCCATGATCAGGTTTAGCAGCGTATTGGATGCAGCATGCTTCAGCGCCGTCCAAAACGCTGTGATGTACAGTACAAGCACAGTGGATGGATTTCTAGACATCTCTTGCCCACTGTGTGTATGGCCCACAGTAAAAACTGACCTGCAGTGTGGCTTTCCTGAGCCGCAGCATGTCAGTTGTTTGCTGCGGAGTCACAAGTGTCCTCCGTAGGGAGCACACAAGCGAGAGACCGCAGTGCCCTGAACCCTGATTGTGGGCACGGGCCGCTGCGGTCTCCTGCATTCTCCTACAGAGGAGACTCTCTGCCCCGCAGGTCAGGACACGCTGAGTCCAGGATAGAGCGGGTACTGATCGGGGGCACGTACCCTTATGTTATTACAGTACAACAGGATATATTATATAACCTGCAGACTAATAATGGGTGATGTCACCTATGTAAACCAAGAAAACCGAAAATAAGATGAATTTTTGTATATTTTATTCCGGTACCTTGTTGGAATTTGTCTTCTGTACTTTATTGGATTTTGTCTCCTGGTAATTTGTATCATTTCCATTTGTCCATCTTTTAAAATTGTAAAACTAAAATGCCATAAAATATGTTTTATGTTACAATGAGGGTCCTTGAATGGAATCTTGAGTGAATGTATACGGATTACCTATAACATCCTGAATGTGAATACGGGAGTCCAACTAGGTGTGGTCAACAGTCATTTGTGGACTGAAGACAAATGATAGTGTATTATACACTACACCCCAGGTACACGCTCCCTGATCCCATAGAGATAATATTTCTTGTTGTCGTAAATATCTATATAGGTATTGTTTTTGGAAATTTCTATTAATAACACTGAGTGACTGAAACCTCCACGTTTCAAAAGTGGACGCAGGGTCAGACCTGCAGCGGTCGAGTGGGACCTTGTCACGATCACTGTGGAGTTAGTAGAGTCCGCGCCGGTGGTGCTCTGAATACCTGATTTTAAGAACGGGAACGTCGCTGGATATAATGAGGCGGTGTCGTTGGACTTTATCTCAGAACTTCAGGTCTAGGAGTGTGAGGGAACTTTTATCTCATCTTTTCTTGTACATTCTCCTTGTCTGTTGCTGGAGACATTGTCTTAAGTACTAAAGTAAATTACCCTTGAGTGCTATTATCAACAGATATGTTATATCTTATACTAAATTGCAAGGTACCGGATTAAAATATTTCACAAGTTCTAATATTATATTGGCTAAGTGTCTGCATGTCAGTTGTAATATATTGTGTTATGATTGGGGATGAACGAACCCAAACTGTAAAGTGCGGGGTTCATACCAGACACTGGGTGTTCAGGGCTCGAACTCCAACATAGACTTTTAAAAAAGTAATTGTCTAAGTTTGAATGCTACTCGTTTGCTAATAAAGTTTGTTGAAAGGCTGCAGTGCAACCAATTAACAATTTGGCCCTTCCCAGCCTAAAAATAGCAGCCTCCAGCCCCTTCAGAAGTGGCACATGCATTAGATTTACCAAGTCTGGCGCTTTGCCCAGCCTTTCCTGATTGCCCTTGTGTGGTGGCAATCGGATTAATAGTTTTGGGGCTGATGTCAGCTGTGAAATGGCAGCTGTCATCAACCCCGAGGGTTAGTAATGGAGAGGTGTCTATTAGACACCTCCATTACTAACCCGGCTGAAAGAAAAAAGTTCATGGATGGCATATGTGCCTTTTGTGAATAATAGAATATTGCAGGTTATTGTTACTAGATTTTGTTAGAGGACGTTGATCCAGGGAACTAGTCTGATTGCCATATGTGGAGTCGGGAAGGAATTTTTCCCCTAATATGGGGCAATTAGCTTCTGCCTCATGGGGTTTTTGCCTTCCTCTGGATCAGCACATTAGCTTTTAGAATGAACTTGATGGACTTAGGTCTTTCAACCTTAGAGCTATGAAACTGTCTTTGTATTGAGGCTCAAGTTTGTAGGCCGGGGTTTCTTTGGGACCAGCATTAATGGAGTGTTTTGCTCCAAGTCTATCCCAGGAAGCCTTTTTGAGCTGATGTCCTTAGACAGATCCCAGCATTTAGGGGAGAAAAAAAGCTTTAGTTAGTTAAAGGGGTTTTCCCATGAGCAAACTTAATTTTAAGATAAATTTTAATCCATAGATCTTAGAATAATATTAATTTCCAGAATTGGATGTAATTAAAACAAATGTTCCTGTGGTGAGATAATCTTATATGTGTGCCCCTGCTATGTACTGTGTAATGGCTGTGTCTGACCGTACAGGGACATGGTCTGATCATACTCCTAGGCAGGGGAGGACTTAACGTACACAGACATTAGAGCACAAGATCACAAATTATTCTTTCTTTGAGAAAAAACATTTTTTAAAAGCAAGTAGGGAAATGTTTTACCTCACAAAAAGAATCAGCTGTCATCCTGTTCAATTGATTAATTTTAACTTTATTCATGGGGAAACCCCTTTAAGGGTGAATTAAAAGCAAAACTACAGAAAGATTTAGGTTTTTTTTCTTGCTATATTGAACTTTCAAGGAATTTTAATTCCTTTTTCTGTGGCTTTGCATTTAATTTTAGGTAGGGACTCGCAAGATAATGAGGACCCTTGACGTGGGTTGCGAGCTTGTATATTTTGTCCAAAATATTGACCCATGCCACATAAATGTATTATATATTTTTGCACTTTATATCTCTTTTTATGCAGGATGCAGCCAAGCCCATCTATGTTGGCCTTGTAAACTAGGGTGTCTGTGATTGTGGGGTGCACTGATAGAGTGCTGGGCAGCCCGCCTAATCTAATACTACGGGCGTCACTAATAGGCTGTAAGCCAGGCACTGTGCACTTCATGTGTGACCAGCCCCTATTCAGGCCTCTGTGTGCAATGTTAATACTGAGCAATCACCCCGCCATGATTTGGCAGGTTGTGAGTGGTTGTCCCATCAGTGTTTTGCACCTTTGTTACCTCCATATTTTTCAAGGACGGCTGCTCCATCCAGTAACTGCATTACATTCTGTGACCTGGGCAGGTAAATACTGTTGCCCATTTTTTGCTATATTGAACTTATGAAATTTCGGGAAATATTAATTTTTCTGTGGCTTTGCTTAAAATTTTAGTACAGGGACTCACAAAACAATGAGGACCCTTGACGTTGGGTTGTGAGCTTCTGTATTTTGGCCAAAATATTAACCAATACCTCATTTATTTATATTTTTATGTACACGATTCTTGATTACAGCCAATCCCATCTATGTTGGTCTTGTAAACTAGGGTGTCTGTCCCAGTGGACTGCAATGATAGAGTGCTGGGTAGGGTGTCTGTCCCGGATGATTGCAATGATAGAGTGCTGGGTAGGGTGTCTGTCCCGGATGACTGCAATGATAGAGTGCTGGGTAGGGTGTCTGTCCCAGTGGAGTGCAATGATAGAGTGTCGGGTAGGGTGTTTGTCCCAGTGGAGTGCAATGATACAGTGTCGGGTAGGGTGTCTGTCCCAGCGGAGTGCAATGATAGAGTGCTGGATAGGGAGTCTGTCCCAGTGGAGTGCAATGATAGAGTGTCGGGTAGGGTGTCTGTCCCAGTGGAGTGCAATGATTGATAGAGTGCTAGGTAGGGTGTCTGTCCCAGTGGAGTGCAATGATTGATAGAGTGCTGGGTACGGTGTCTGTCCCAGTGGAGTGCAATGATAGAGTGCTGGGTAGGGTGTCTGTCCCAGTGGAGTGCAATGATAGAGTGCTGGGTAGGGTGTCTGTCCCAGTGGAGTGCAATGATAGAGTGCTGGGTAGGGTGTCTGTCCCAGTGGAGTGCAATGATAGAGTGCTGGGTAGGGTGTCTGTCCCGGTGTAATGCAATGATAGAGTGCTGGGTAGGGTGTCTGTCCCAGTGGAGTGCAATGATACACTCCCTGACAGACGTTCGGTCACTTATTCATGTTATGTAAATAAAAGCTTATAACCTGACTTTAAATTCATCCATTGGTTTCATAAATTAGTCTTTTGAAATCTGAAACCCTCCCAAATTTGGTTTAGGTTATGAAAATAAAGTAGCTGCAAAGCTGAAATATTGATCATTTAATGAACACAGAAAGGTCAGATTTTGGCAAGACAAAAGTTTTGTCTCCCACAGAAAGTAATGTGAAAGTCAAATAATTAACTTCTATTACAAAGATTTGTTGCATAACATTGGTGAATGAAGTTGTGGTGCTATTAGAGCCATATTTAATATTTTGTGTGACTTCCATGAGCTTGAAGAACTGCATCCATGTGGTTCAACAATGATTCATACAATTTATTGATGAAGTCATCAGGAATAGCAAATAATGCAGTCTAAAGGCCCTGTCACACACAGAGATAAATCTTTGGCAGATCTGTGGTTGCAGTGAAATCATGGACATATTGTTCCATTTGTACACAGCCACAAACCTGACACTGATTGTCCACAATTTCACTGCAACCACAGATCTACCACAGATCTACCACAGATTTATCTCTGTGTGTGACAGGGCCTTTACTTGCCTCCCAGAGTCCATCTAGATTCTTTGCTTTTGTCTTCCAAGCTTCCTCTTTCACCCTACCTCAAACATGCTCAATGATGTTCATGTCTGGTGACTGGGCTGGCCAGTCCTTGAGCACCTTGATCTTCTTTGCTAGGAGGAACTTTGTTGTAGAGATGGATGTATGAGCTGGAGCACCATCCTGCTGCAGAATTTGACCCCTTTTATAATTGGAAATGTAAGAGGTAGCTAATACTTCTTGATGTTTTAGGCTATTGATATTGCCTTCCACCTTGCAAATGTTTCACACACCCTTTTTGAGCCGACGGCCTCAGACAGGTCCTAACAAGAGAGTCGCAGTAGACAGTTTTTTCATTTAGGGTTGATACAGTCACTCCAGCCTCAAGCTCACTCTTCTGTCCAGCAGCTACTCTGCAGATCCAGCCCTGGACCTGTGGTACGTCGCAGTAGCAGAGGGGTGTGGGCTGCACTGCCAGGCTCAAGCAGCAGAGGGAAAGGGGACCATTGCCAGGTGCAACTGGTGTGCTGCCAGGTGCAGTAGGAGAGGGGTAAGGGGCGGTGGGGGCTCTGTCAGGCACCGCACCAGAGTGATGTTGTCGCGGGCGGGGAGGAGGGTGTCGGCACACTACGCTCACCCCTTCTGCTCGGGTCCGGCAGCTGCTCAGTGGTGGCTCGAGCTGTGGGCCGGATCCCGGGGTTTCTCGAGCGACACTCCTCGCCCGTGAGTGAAAGGGTGGTTTGTTGGGTGTGGGGATTGTTTATAGTCCGTGACGCCACCCACGGTTGTGGTGATTTCACCACCGCTGCTCAATACGGGAATCCCGGGGATGGTGATGCGGAGCAGCCAGGTGTTGTGTTGCCCCTCCATGGGCAGGGGTTGGTGATCCCGGGGCCCGGTGATGGTTTGTGAGGTGCGGGGCCTGGTGGGCGCAGGGACGCGGGGGGCAGCGCTGTGCCTTGCGGCACTGTGGTACTCACTCAGCCTGAGACATGGACACAGTTTGTACGGTAAACCAAACGGCTGGTAGGACGGTCCCACAGACGGCTGCACCTGCACTCCCGGTAGGTGACGGTGATGTCCCTCTTCCTTGCACCTATGGTTGACTTGTGGTAGCGGTGGATTCCCTCCGGTTACCCGCTCCCCGGCTTCAATCTGGGCCGGAGGAGCCCTACACTTTGCCCGCAGGCGCTGGCCCTGAGAAACTGGTGCCGTGGCGGTGGCGGTGTCTCTCCGGTTCGGGTTGGGCTGTTGCCTTCAATCGGGACTTGGTTGTTGGGGGATCTACGTCCCCTTCACTGACGGATTCGGCAAATTTGGCGACTCCTAGCCTTGCCGGGGTCCGAGAGGCCCCTGCCCTGGTGCTGACTGTCCTTCGGAACACTGCTCCAGACCACCGGGCACACAGCCAACGGGGTCCTTCCAGGAACTTCCAAATGGTCCCCCTCCAGACAGTCACCGCCGTCGCTGACCTTGCTGATCTGGCCCTACACAAAGCTGGACCCTTCAGGCTTTCTTTCTTTACTGCCACTTCACTTGCTTTCCTTCTTTACCACTTTTCTGCTTTCACTGCTTGTTGACTCTCACTTTAGCTCCTCACACTTGCCCTGCCTGGGCTCAACTCCTTTTACTCTTGCCCTGCCTGGGCTCAACTGCCTGGTTTCTCCCGCCTCCAGAGCTGTGACCTCCTTGGTGGGCGGAGCCAACCGCCTGGCCCACCCCCTGGTGTGAATCATCAGCCTCTGGAGGAAGGCAACAAGGATTTGTAGTTTAGCTGTGATGTGCCTACCTGGAGTGTGGGGTGTGGTGGTGTTGTGACCTGTGACCCCTGGCTTGCCCAGGGCGTCACAATGTGCTGCTAGGTGCTATAGCAGAGAGGCACGCTGCCTGGTGCAGTAGCAGAGAATCACGTTGTCAGGTGCAGGCGCAGAGAGGCAAGGCGCATTCCGCCCAGCGCAGTGGCAGAGGTGTGCTGCCAGTTGCCACACCAGATCAAAGGAGCGAGAGGAATGCTGCCTGGTGCAAATAGCGCAGGGGCGAGGGACGCCCTACCATACACAAGTAGCAGAGGGGAGTAGTAGCAAAGCGGTAAGGGGTACAATGCCAGGCAAAGTAGCAGAAGGGCAAGGGTCACAATGACAGGCGCAGCAGCAGGGGCACAAAGATAATGCCAGGGACAGTATCAGAGAAGCAAGTGGCACAATGTCAGGCGCAGTAGCAAAGGGGTGATAATGACAGGAGCTGTAAGGCTATGTGCACACGCTGCGTTTTTTTGACGCTGTGGTTTTGTGCATTTTTGGCTGCTAAAAACGCACCCGCGGCAAAAAAACGCGGCAAAAAATGCATGCGTTATTACCTCGATTTGGTGCATTTTTGGCTGCATTTTGCTGCGTTTTTGATCTCTGCGTTTTTCCAATGCATTGCATGGGGGGAAAATGGAGAAAAACGCAGGAAAGAATTGACATGTCCATTTTTTTTTTAAGCTCAAAAGCGCAGCTTAAAAAAAAAGTTGTGTGCGGACAGCAAAAATGAAAACTCCTAGACTTTGCTGGGGAAGCAAAGTCATGCGGTTTTGAGGCCAAAAACGCACCCGAAAAACGTGCAAAAACGCCGCGAAAAACGCACTGTGTGAACTTACCCTAATCAGGGCCGGACTGGCCATCTAGCAACTCTGGCAAATGCCAGATGCAGGGCCGGCTCCAGGTTTTTGTTGGCCCTTGGGGAAAGATTCCCAGTGGGCCCCTTTAACAGATACCATGATTCATGATTAGTGTATAGAGGTAACTAGGGGTTCAGCTCAGGGGGGGGGGTGAAACATCAGAGTGGGCCCCTAACCAGGTAACCATGATTACTACAGTAGCGCAGCCTAATCGTGGGTATAGTGGAACTTCAGCAGATGACACTGATATTACCGCTACATGGTGACTATATAGTGGTAGATAGCGGAGCTGCAGGACATACAGTCATATGAAAAAGTTTGGGCACCCCTATTAATGTTAACCTTTTTTCTTTATAACAATTTGGGTTTTTGCAACAGCTATTTCAGTTTCATATATCTAATAACTGATGGACTGAGTAATATTTCTGGATTGAAATGAGGTTTATTGTACTAACAGAAAATGTGCAATCCGCATTTAAACAAAATTTGACCGGTGCAAAAGTATGGTCACCTCAACATAAAAGGGGCATTAATATTTTCTAGATCCTCCTTTTGCAAAAATCACAGCCTCTAGTCGCTTCCTGTAGCTTTTAATGAGTTCCTGGATCCTGGATGAAGGTATATTTGACCATTCCTGTGTACAAAACAATTCCAGTTCAGTTAAGTTTGATGGTCGCCGAGCATGGACAGCCGCTTCAAATCAGCCCACAGATTTTCAATGATATTCAGGTCTGGGGACTGGGATGGCCATTCCAGAACATTGTAATTGTTCCTCTGCATGAATGCCTGAGTAGATTTGGAGCGGTGTTTTGGATCATTGTCTTGCTGAAATATCCATCCCCTGCGTAACTTCAACTTCGTCACTGATTCTTGCACAATATTGTCAAGAATCTGCTGATACTGAGTTGAATCCATGCGACCCTCAACTTTAACAAGATTCCCGGTGCCGGCATTGGCCTCACAGCCCCAAAGCATGATGGAACCTCCACCAAATTTTACTGTGGGTAGCAAGTGCTTTTCTTGGAATGCCGTGTTTTTTTGCCTCCATGCATAACGCCTTTATGTATGACCAAACAACTCAATCTTTGTTTCATCAGTCCACAGGATCTTCTTCCAAAATGTAACTGGATTGTCCAAATGTGCTTTTGCATACCTCAGGCGATTCTGTTTGTGGCGTGCTTGCAGAAACGGCTTCTTTCGCATCACTCTCCCATACAGCTTCTCCTTGTGCAACGTGCACTGTATTATTGACCGATGCACATTGACACCATCTGCAGCAAGATGAAGCTGCAGGTCTTTGGAGGTGGTCTGTGGATGTGGATTGTCCTTGACTGTTCTCACCATTCTTCTTCTCTGCCTTTCTGATATTTTTCTTGGCCTGCCACTTCTGGGCTTAACAAGAACTGTACCTGTGTTCTTCCATTTCCTTACTATGTTCCTCACAGTGGAAACTGACAATTTAAATCTCTGAGACAACTTTTTGTATCCTTCCCCTGAACAACTATGTTGAATAATCTTTGTTTTCAGATCATTTGAGAGTTGTTTTAAGGAGCCCATGATGCCTCTCTTCATAGGAGATTCAAATAGGAGAACAACTTGCAAGTGGCCACCTTAAATACCTTTTCTCATGATTGGATACACCTGCCTATTAAGTTCAAAGCTCAATGAGATTACAAAACCATTTTAGTGCTTTAGTAACTCAGTAAAAAGTAGTTAGGAGTGTTCAAATCAAGAAATTGATAAGGGTGCCCATACTTTTGCACCGGTCAAATTTTCTTTAAATGCGGATTGCACATTTTCTGTTAGTACAATAAACCTCATTTCAATCCAGAAATATTACTGAGTCCATCAGTTATTAGATATATGCAACTGAAATAGCTGTTGCAAAAACCCAAATTGTTATAAAGAAAAAAGATTAACATTAATAGGGGTGCCCAAACTTTTTCATATGAGTGTACAAGAGATCACAGTGCAGTTATAGGTGGTGACTTACAGCTGATGTTCTTTCGGATAGAATTGTTCACTTTTCCCATCTTTTCCATCTGGTCCTAACCGACATGACAACTTCTTCCAGGAACAACTCATCTACAGAGATGACAAAAAAAGACACATTTGACCTCACATTTCCGACCATGTCCCATCTATTTCAAACCTGCACAAACTCCTCATCCTCCTACCCCCCGAATACTGAGCCGCTGCTGCCGTATGTGCCCTTATTACTGCACCAGCTGTGTGGCACAAAAACCGTGCTCCTCTTATTGCCCCACATACCGTGTTTCCCCGAAAATAAGATACAGTATATATTATTATGGGTGTTTTTGCCCCCAAAAAAGCACCAGGTCTTATTTTCGGGGGGGCTTATTTTCGGGGAGACATGGTTTGGGGTAAGTTTACCCCCCAGGAAATGCAGATCCCCCTTCCCAGTTATAAAGTAAATGGGCATTTATACAGTGTAGGGGCCACTTATACAGGATGGGAGCTAATGTGGGGGGCTGTCATATACTATGGGAACTACTTTGGGGTTCTCATACAGTGTGGGGACTACTGTAGAAGCCATTATACAATGTGGGGATTGCTGTTTGGACAGTCAGTGTGTCGGCTACTGTGGTGGCCATTATACAGTGTGTGGAATATTGTTTTTGGGGGAGCTGTGGACCCATCATACTCTCTATAGGGAAGGTGTAGTTGCATCATACTGTGTATAGGGGAGGTGTAGCTGCATCATACTGTGTATAGGGGAGGTGTAGTTGCATCATACTGTCTATAGGGAAGGTGCAATTGCACCATACTGTGTATATAGGAGCTCTACATGGGGAGAATATGGAGACATTATTAAATGTAAAGAAGGCTTTTAAGAACCATTACTGTTATAGG
The DNA here is from genome assembly GCF_048569485.1 of Anomaloglossus baeobatrachus. NCBI lineage: Eukaryota > Metazoa > Chordata > Amphibia > Anura > Aromobatidae > Anomaloglossus > Anomaloglossus baeobatrachus. Next base: position 53,749,881 of record NC_134357.1, on the reverse strand, counting down.
GCACTCAGGGTATTGTAACCATCAAAGGAGCACATGGGTCATTATTATTACTTTCCTAAGGGCAAATTGTGGACACTTTTCTAGGGCACTTTCTCAGGGCATTAATATTTTCTACCATTAATATTTTTTTACCATCTAGAGGGCACAAAGGAGGCATTTTACCATGTAAGGGGCACAGTGATGTTATTACCGTGTTTCCCTGAAAATAAGACCTCCCCGAAAATAAGACCTTGCAGGAGTTTTCAGCAAGGCTTATATAAAAGACATCCTTCGAAAATAAACCCTAGTCGTGGTTCAATAATGAAGTGTCCATGCAGCTAAAAAAGAGTTAAAGATACTGCAGGATACTTCATTATAGAAAGCAGACACACCCAAAAGAGAGAAGAGAGAAGAAAGAAGACCCAGATACTATACTCACCAGACACTGACCGGGAGCAGTGGAACGCATCTGGACCTTCGGCGGAATGCACACATCAGATCGCGCACACACACATCAGATCGCACACACACACAGATCACATATATACACACACCACATCCAGCGATATTGATTGCTTCAGGGCGGCATAAGGACCTGTGATGCTGTGCAATGGAGCTTTCACGACCTGCGGGTGGAACGCATCATGTGACCCTGTGCACTGTATCTTCTAGGACCTGCTGGCCGGAAGCAAGTGGTTTCACTGGATGTGGTGAGTGTGTGCTGGTGCAATTCTATGAGCGATATGTGGTGTGTGTGATCTGATGTGTGAGTGTATGCAATCTGATGTGTGACTAGCCTACTCATCCCACCGCGCCGCACACAGTAAAAAAAAAAAAAATATTAACAATTGTACTATGTGTTCACTTTCAAAATGAGGCATATGGAATTTTGTATAGAAAGATAGGATGGATGTATAGATAGATAGATAGATAGATATACAGACAGTCAGATAGGATGGATAGATAGGATAGACAGACAGACAGGATGGATGTACAGACAGACAGATCGATAGGATGGACAGACAGTATACACACATATTGTGGTAATAATTTCAGGCTCAACCGCTTATGTTAGGTGCTTGTGGAAATAAGTACTGTAAACAGTGATGTATAACCCCAGCACTCAAATGAAAGCAAAAAAAAAAAAAAAGATTTTTTTCCATGCAAGTGAATTTATTATTGACAAACTGCAAAGTGAACCTCAACAAGAGCAACACCACCGACGTTTAGGCGTAGAGCCTTTCTCAAGGTAGTTGCATCATGTACAAGAACAGGGTCACGTGGGTCACAACGGACGACTGGAATGGACAAATAGAAGTAAGGTTCTGCACATTTGCAGAATGTGCTCGCTTGCAGGGGAGTGACTGTGTCTGTATGAGAGGTGAGTGATCGCCTGTAGGGATAGCCCGAGGAAAGCAGCAGTGGCTGAGATAATAGCAGCAGCGTCGCGTAGGGTCCCCCTTATTTTGATAACCAGCCAAAGGTAAAGCAAACAACTGGTGTCTGATATCAGGCTGGGAAGAGGCCAAAACCTTCCATGCCTGATAATATCATCCCCCAGCTGTCTGCTTTACCTTGGCTGTTTAGCAAAAAATGAGTAGACCTCACGCCAAGGTAAAGCAGACATCTCGGGGATGATATTATCAGGGTGTGAACAGCCATGGTTATTGGCCCCTTCCCAGCCTAAATATACCAGTCCCACAGCTGCCCCAGAAGTGGCACATCTATTAGATGCGTTAATTTTGGCGATTTGCCAGGTCCTTCCCATTGCCCTGGTGCAGTGGCAGTCAGGGTCAGATGTCAGCTTTGTAGTGTAACATGGCATCAAGTCTAGGAGTTAGTAATTGATAGGGGTCTATCATACACTGCCATTACTAACCCCGTAAGTGTGAAGTTAAAAAAACACAGACACAAGAAAAAATATTTTACTCTAAAAAAAAACCTCCCCAGTTCACCAATTTATAAAAAAAAAGAGAAAAAAATCATGAAGATCAGACGTGCCATGGAATCAGATGTAGTCCAATAATGGGAACATCAAAGACATAAAATAAGAGTTTAAAAAAAGAACCAAGACACCGTCCCTGGTTGACCATTTTATTATGGTAGCTCCCTTTAAAAAAAACTCATAGGTTTCAAGCTCTTTAAAATCTATTATCTATATGATCATACCGTCCCTTCTAAATCAGATGTTCAGATGATATTGTGGCACCCCTGTGGCTTCAGTTGCCACAGGGTACTGCACCTTACTTAAGGTGCAGTATTCATCTCAGGTAAAGAGGGGGTTAATCACCGGTGTTTCCAGATTTCACTTTACATACAGCTTAGGTGCCTTCTCACTGGGGACTGGACTAGGGTAGGCAGGGGGGTGGCCATCACGAGGCATGGGACTTTCCCATTCACTAGGACAACCACCTGGGGGGCAGGCATCACTTGGGGTAGAAGAGGAGCAACCTGGACACAATGGACAGTCAAGTCAGGACTACAGTTCTGGTGATATGACACCACTTTCTTCTTTAATGGGGCCTGAGACTTGGAGCAGGAAGCTCAGCCCGGGTTCCTCACTCTGGAAGGGGCATCCCTTGGAAAGGACACTTTCAAACACTGGTGGCCACCTCTAACTTACCCGGGATCGGCTGGAGTCCTTCACGGCAGCGACCGGCACTTCCCGGGCAATCCAAGGACAGTGAGTAAAAAGACCTGGAACTGCAGCAGCCGACTCAGCCTTTTATTGCTTGCGCCCCGCGCTTCGGCACAAATGACCACTACTACCTCCATCATCCTCCCTGGGTTCTAGCTTCACCTGCAGGAAGCTGAACTATCCTAGCTGCGACACAACCTGCCCCAGAGGACAGCGACCGCAGCGGCGGCAAATCCCTGGCCGCATACCACAGGTGGCGTCACGCGACAACAACCGCTCCTCTTCCTCATCACCCCCACCATCATCCCATCCATCCATCCATGCATCCCTTTGTGTGGACACCTCGGGGTCACGAAACCAGGCAGGGCCACCAGTGACATCCCCTGACCCTCACCGGCCCGGTGACGAGTATTTCCCCAAGGCTCCATGGGGTGCTGCTGTCGCGGGCGGGGAGGAGGGTGTCAGCACACTATGCTCACCCCTTCTGCTCGGGTCCGGCGGCTGCTGCTCAGTGGTGGCTCGAGCGGTGGGCCGGATCCCGGGGGTTTCTCGAGCGGCACTCCTCGCCCGTGAGTGAAAGGGGATTGTTGGGTGTGGGAATTGTTTATTGTCCGTGACGCCACCCACGGTTGTGGTGATTTCACCACCGCTGCTCTATACGGGGCTCCCGGGGATGGTGATGCGGAGCAGCCAGGTGTTGTGTTGCCCCTCCGTGGGTAGGGGTTGGTGATCCCGGGGCCCGGTGATGGTTTGGGAGATGCAGGGCCTGGTGGGTGCAGGGACGCGGGGGCAGCGCTGTACCTTGCGGCACGGAGGTACTCACTCAGCCAGTAAACACGACACAGCTCTCGGTAAACAAACGGCTGGTTGGACGGGTCCCTCGGACGGTCCACGGTGCTGCGGTTCCCTGCAGTTAGCGGTGACGGTCTCTTCCCTGCACCTTTGAAATGTCTGTTTGGTAGCGATGGATTCCCACCGGTTACCCGCTCCCCGACTACAATCTGTGCCGGAGGAGCTCCACACTTTGCCCGCAGGCGCCGGCCCTGGGAAACTGGTGCCTTGGCGGTGGCGGTGTTTCCCCGTTGTGGTTGGACCTTTGCCGTCAATCAGGACTTGCTTGTTGGGGGATCTACGTCCCCTTCACTAACGGATTTGGCAATTTACGGCGACTCCAAGCCTTGCCGGGATCCGAAAGGCCCCTGCCCTGGTGCTGACTGCCCTTTGTATACTGCTCCAGACCCCCGGGCACACAGCCTCCGTGGTCCTTCCAGCAACCTCCAGACAGTCCCACTGCAGACCTTCACCACCGTCTGCTGACCTTGCTGACTCCGTCTGGGCACACAGCCACAGATCAACTTCAGGCTTTCTGTCACTTCCACTGATGTTTCACTTCACTCTAGCTCCCTCCTGAGCTACACTCCGTTCACCTCCTACTCCTTCCTCTTCCAAACTCTCCCTCCCCACTTTCACTTGTTTACTCCTCCACTTAACTCCTCACCCTAGCTCTTCCCTGAGCTTTCTCTGTTTACTCAAGCTCGTCCCTGAGCTGACTGCCTGGTTTCTCCCGCCTCCAGAGCTGTGTACTCCTCGGTGGGCGGAGCCAACCGCCTGGCCCACCCCCTGGTGTGAATCATCAGCCTCTGGAGGAAGGCAACAAGGATTTGTGGGTTAGCTGGTGTACCTGCAGGGAATGTGGGGTGCGTGTGGTGTTGTGACCTGTGACCCCTGGCTTGCCCAGGGCGTCACATTCCCCCTTAGCAAAATGCAGACCGTCCTCGGGCTGCCCGTCCAACACCGGTTTTATTTTTCTGTAAAAGATAACATGGTAAAGTAATAACATATGTACATTTTTAATAATAACTCTTCCCAAGACGGGAGGCACATTTCTTAAACGTTGCATAACGGTTTACGGTTACGGTTTCCGCTCTCTCCCACCCAAGCAACCTGGCCCTGATGCTGCCCCTAAAGCCCAGGCAGCACCCCTTGACCCACAGTCCAGCACACGGTACCCGAGCGGGATCTGTCCTTCCCTCCAGAGGGTAGCCACCGGTTCCTTTGGTGGCTGGGCCCCAGCCTGCTCTGCTGAGGGCCCTCCCTCCAACCTGCCTCTCCGGAGGCTGCATTGCGTAAAACGGTAACGGCAAACAACTTATTTACAAGCCACTTAACGTTTGTGGTTGCCCTGCAAGTTCACGGGCTCGTCCATGGAAAGTCCTCCATGCATAACTTTTTAAACGGTCCCCTCGGGGACAACGGTGCCGGCTCCAGCCGGTTGCAAATCACAGTAAATCAGGTGAAACTTCGGTAATCATCTGTTTCTTATCATTCTTTCAAAACTTTTCAAACAACAAAATGGTGGTCCCAACGGGGACGGTGCAACGGGCATCTGCTGCCCTACTCCGGACTTCCAGGCTCATGTCCTCCTTCCCAGGGAGGGGGCGCGGCGCTCGCTCGGGCCTCTGGGCTGCCCCTCAATTTAGCGTCCAGCGCGAACCACCCCCGCTCCCCAAAGAACCGGGTGTATTGCACGATGTCACCCGGCATCAGATTGCGGCCGGGATGCTCCTCGGGCAGGTGGGCATTCACATCCCGCCGGGCTATAAACACTTCGGCCTCCAGGCCCGGTTCGTAGATAAACCCGTAGCCCCGGCGGACATCAAACCGCCTCACCTGCCCCTCGTACAACGGTCCCCGGACACGGGAGGTTGCTTGCCGGAGGTTCTCTTTTTCTCGGATAGCTCGGGCCACCAGCTCGGCCTTCTTCCGTTCCCTCTCGGCGATCTCCAGGCCCAGCGGTACCGGCTCCCTATCCCAATACGGCGCTGCCACCAGCGCCGGCGCACGGGTCGGGCCCCGCGGGACATCCTGGACGTTGCCCACTGTCAGGAATCTGGGCGGCATGTCCTGCGGTGTCTTGGCCTTGGGCGCTGCTTTGCAGCAACAACCCGGCGCTACCTCAGCCGAGGTGTGGGGGATGGGCATAGGGGCTTTCCGCTGCTGGGCCTCCGGCTCGGAGCGGGTCATCGGCTCCGGCTCGGGGGATTTTTCAGGGGATGCCTCCGGTTCCACTTTCGGAGTCTTCCACGGTAACACCTCTGGGGTGCCGCGGGCTCCGGCTACAGGTCGGCCCGCCTGGGCGGGGACGCTGGGTACTGCTACCGGTTGCGGTGGTAGCAGGCCTAGTGGCGGGGTCACGGCCTCCGGGACGGGTGGCGAGGGAGGCAACGGGGGGAGAGGGCTTGGACCGGGCCCCACAGCCGCGATGACCGGCCCCTCAAGGGCATCGGGACGTGGGTCACTCACCCTCCCTTTCTCCGCCTCCTCCTCGCGTCTCCGTACGGTGGCTATAACGTCCGCCATGTCGGCCTCCCACTCCTCCATGAGGAGCTGCATCCTGACCTGCAGCCTTTGGTAGAGCTGCGCAGTTCGGATCTCCACCCACGCCGCGGTTCCAGGCGCGGGGGCTACGGTGTCACGGGACGGCATCCACATGATGGCTTCTTCTTTACTTCCAGGAACGGTATGTTTGCAGAGTCCTGGCGTCCCTGCTTTTATAGCTGCAGCTACATGCGTCCAGCCGCCATCGCGTCCCCCTTAGCTCTTTTCGGCCCCTCCTCTTTCGGGCGGGGTTTTGGCCTTCGCGCCTCTACTACTCGAGAAGACGCTCGAGCGTGAACTTTTCGCGCCAAAGATGGCGGCTTCTGAAATTTTCCTGCCGGATACCTCCGGCGGTAACAAGGCGCACCTCTACCAGACGGCAGAGTGGTAAGATCCTGTTCGTGACGCCAAGTTGTCGCGGGCGGGGAGGAGGGTGTCAGCACACTACGCTCACCCCTTCTGCTCGGGTCCGGCGGCTGCTGTTCAGTGGTGGCTCGAGCGGTGGGCCGGATCCCGGGGGTTTCTCGAGCGGCACTCCTCGCCCGTGAGTGAAAGGGGATTGTTGGGTGTGGGAATTGTTTATTGTCCGTGACGCCACCCACGGTTGTGGTGATTTCACCACCGCTGCTCTATACGGGGCTCCCGGGGATGGTGATGCGGAGCAGCCAGGTGTTGTGTTGCCCCTCCGTGGGTAGGGGTTGGTGATCCCGGGGCCCGGTGATGGTTTGGGAGATGCAGGGCCTGGTGGGTGCAGGGACGCGGGGGCAGCGCTGTACCTTGCGGCACGGAGGTACTCACTCAGCCAGTAAACACGACACAGTTCTCGGTAAACAAACGGCTGGTTGGACGGGTCCCTCGGACAGTCCACGGTGCTGCGGTTCCCTGCAGTTAGCGGTGACGGTCTCTTCCCTGCACCTTTGAAATGTCTGTTTGGTAGCGATGGATTCCCACCGGTTACCCGCTCCCCGACTACAATCTGTGCCGGAGGAGCTCCACACTTTGCCCGCAGGCGCCGGCCCTGGGAAACTGGTGCCTTGGCGGTGGCGGTGTTTCCCCGTTCTGGTTGGACCTTTGCCGTCAATCAGGACTTGCTTGTTGGGGGATCTACGTCCCCTTCACTAACGGATTTGGAAATTTACGGCGACTCCAAGCCTTGCCGGGATCCGAAAGGCCCCTGCCCTGGTGCTGACTGCCCTTTGTATACTGCTCCAGACCCCCGGGCACACAGCCTCCGTGGTCCTTCCAGCAACCTCCAGACAGTCCCACTGCAGACCTTCACCACCGTCTGCTGACCTTGCTGACTCCGTCTGGGCACACAGCCACAGACCAACTTCAGGCTTTCTGTCACTTCCACTGATGTTTCACTTCACTCTAGCTCCCTCCTGAGCTACACTCCGTTCACCTCCTACTCCTTCCTCTTCCAAACTCTCTCTCCCCACTTTCACTTGTTTACTCCTCCACTTAGCTCCTCACCCTAGCTCTTCCCTGAGCTTTCTCTGTTTACTCAAGCTCATCCCTGAGCTGACTGCCTGGTTTCTCCCGCCTCCAGAGCTGTGTACTCCTCGGTGGGCGGAGCCAACCGCCTGGCCCACCCCCTGGTGTGAATCATCAGCCTCTGGAGGAAGGCAACAAGGATTTGTGGGTTAGCTGGTGTACCTGCAGGGAATGTGGGGTGCGTGTGGTGTTGTGACCTGTGACCCCTGGGCGTCACACTGCAATATACATGGAAGAGGGGACTAATAAGAAAGGAATGAGCTGCCAGAATTCTCTGGTGGTGACTTATCTCTCCTGGGAATACATGTATACGGCATGTTGAGGTTTTGCAGCCTCATCTCCCTCCACCCCCCAACATCTACAGTTTGGATAAAGTCTGGTCACCCTCTACACATTAAGTAGTTGTCCGATGATTAGTTAGCGGACATGAATGTGTATGACCATCTTTAATGATGAGTGACTGCCTCCATGCCAATCCTAAAGACTTTACCATGACTTCAATGAATCTCTTTGGTCTCTTAGTATTACAAAATCCCCTGACTCAGGGACACATTGGCAGCCAGACACAGATAGGGCTGAAAAGCCAAATGCTTCCTCTAGAGAAAGGTCCTGTTTAACAGAAACAAATTGCTGAGCACTTTTCCATGACACGACTAAAGGCGGGAGCTCCTTCTACTCAGCGAGGACATACAAAGCCTCCAGCCTGCTCAGGGATCCGGTTCCCCTTGCCTTTGTTCCAACCGGTCCCCTTGAAACTGTAGGGAACAGAGAGTGGTTAAGTATTGCTCTGGCAGCTCACACATAGGGCTGATGAAAAGTTCAGAACACTAGTACCGGTAGTCAGGTCCTCAGCTGCGGGCTGTGCCTATGAAAGACCTGTCTGTCCCGGCTCACTCAGCCGAGCATTACGGGAGCCTCATGAATGAAAGCCTCTTTTTTGCCTTGTTCTCTTTAGTGCAGAAGCACAAAACTGTACATTCGACACTAGGTTTGCGGTTGCCTGATCTGCTGTGTGTGTGTGAGTCACTCTGTTTGTTACGACTTGTCCCTTTGAAGGTCATGATACCTTTTTATTTTCAGATTTCCCCATTTGCACTCGAGCACGTAAGGCATGAACGATGATTCACGGCAAATCAATACGACCATTCCTCATCCTGACAACTTTATATACATAAATACATATATTTACATCTGTGTTATACTCCTCCACGTGGAAAGGAATTTTCTATTATAGCTGAAAAAGGCTACAAACAAAGAATAATGACCGCTGCATTGTCACCATTCCACCGGGGGCTCTGGGGTTTCTTTTGGGCAACAGTACATTAATTCCAATTTTTTTTAACTGTTTTTTCTTTTAGGGCAATTTACTTTTATTATTTTTATTATTATTATTATTATTATTATTATTATTATTTTGTTTTATTATTATTATTGTATTACAATTATTATTTTGTATTATTAATATTATATTATTAGTATTATTTTTTGTTATCATTTATTATTCTCAAAACTGATCTTAATATGAACTCATATTCATTTTTTATTATTATTTTGTATTACTATTATTATATTACAATTATTATATTACAATTATTATTTTGTATTATTATTATTATTATTTATCATTCTCAAAACTGATCTTAATATGAACTCATATTTATTTTTATTATTATTTTTGTATTATTATTATTGTATTATTGTTATTGTTGTTGTATTATTATTATTAGTATTATTATCATCATCATTTATTATTATTATTATTATTATTTTATTATAATTTATAATTCTTAAAACTGATCTTAATATAAACTGATATTCGTTTTTTTTATTATTTTTTTGATTACTACTATTATTGTATTATTGTTATTTTTATATTACTATTATTATCATTTTGTATTATTATTATTATTATTATTTGTCATTCTCAAAACTGATCTTAATATGAATTCAGATTTATTTTTTATTATTTTTGTATTATTATTGTATTATTGTTATTGTTTTGTATTATTATTAGTATTATTATCATCATCATTTTTTATTATTATTATTATTATTATTATTTTATTATAATTTATTATTCTCAAAACCGATCTTAATATGAACTGATATTCGTTTTTTTTATTTTTTTGTATTACTATTATTATTATTGTATTATTGTTATTTTTCTATTATTATCATTTTGTATTATTATTATTATTATTATTAGTATTATTTATCATTCTCAAAACTGTTCTTAATATGAACCCATATTCATTTTTGCTTTTTCCTCTGCATTCTAAAATCCATAACATTTGACATTTTTTCTTCAAAATAACCTGAAGGTTGAGGTCTATCATCTAGTACATTATAATATAGTTAAAAATTGGAAAAAAATAAAGTGGGTTAGGCTTAAAAAAGTGAGATGTTCTTGATTTCAGCTTTATTTTTATGATATTCACTTTGCAAAAAGAAAAAGCTCCAATAACTTTGCAACTTTGTATAATGGGTCAGTAGAGTTAACCAAACAATCATTTTATTTAACTATTAATAAAAAAAACCTTGTTTCAGTTGTCATATTCTGAGAATGATAACATACATTTGGGGGGTCAGTTGTAGATGTTTTTTTTCCTCTTCGTGAACAGCTGTAGTTTTTATTTGTACTATTTTGGGTTCATATGATTTTCTGATTTTTTTTGTTACATTCACTTTGGGGGAGAGGCAAAATGACTAATAACAGTGATTTGATTGTATCTTTTTGATTTTTTTTTCACTTTGGAGTTCAGAGAATGTTATAAATATTTTAATATTGAATTAGTTTGGACAAATATAGAGACAATTGCACTCATCAATGCTAAGATATGTTAACAATCAATATAGAAATATGAGCATGCATATAAACATTGAGATACTTAAAAAAGGCCAGTTTTATATGAGCCCAACAGCTAATGTCATGGCGTATCTCTACTGTTGGGTCCCTCTTTACTCTAATGCCTCTCTTTGGGTTAAAAAAAAGTCCAATTTATGGGTGGCTGGGAACCTGTTAATAAAGAATTAAAATCGCTTAAGGCTGAAGAGCAGGAATGTTCAATCAGAAGGTATTAAGTAAAAAGACTGATGGCACTTTCGCACTTCTTTAAACATAAGTGTGAACAGGTACATACCGCACTGAACATGAGATATATTATAACACATAAAGAGACAATTGCACTCTGCAATGCTAAGATAGGTTAACAATGAATATAGGAATATGAACACATGTATTACAGCAAAAAAAATAAATATAAATATATATAAACTATTTAAATACTTAACATATAAAAAAGGCCAGTTTTATGTGAGCCCAACAGCCAACGTCAAGGCGTATCTCTAATATTGGGTCCCTCTTTAATGCCTCTCTTTTGGGTTAAATAACCCCACTGGGGTGGTTAGGAGCCTGCTAATAAACTAAAATCGCCAGAATGTTGAAAGGAAAAATGGCTGCATAAAATATGGACACATTTTTGACACATTTTTAGTCGCGTTTTTTTCCCCTCTTTCATCTGAATAGCTGGATCATGCTCCAAAACGCAGAAAAATTGGACATGCTGGAAAAATGCACCGCAGCTTGAAATATGCAAGGAAACAAAGCAGCATGTATTTGAGGTTTTGGAAATATCTCATTGGTTTTCCAGGTACTTTAAAATGCTTTGTTTATTACAGCAGAAAAAAATGTGCAGCAAATACATGGCAAAAAAAGCAGTGTGTGAACAAGCCCAGAGGGTAGGTTCCCAATATTAGTTTTGTTGCTATATATATAGTATCCCTACTCAAAAAAATGCAGCGTTTTACATTTCCAGCAAAGTGGATGGGATGTGTAGAAATAAACTCATTGTGCTTTGTTTTCAAGCCTTGTAAAGTGACATTTTTGAAATAAGCAACATGTAAATTACTTTACATTAAAGGGGTTTCCCACGAACAAAGTTACGTTTAAATTTTATTCTAATAAATAGATCTTGCAATAATAATAATATCCACAATTCGATGTGATTTAAAAAAAATGTTCCTGTGCTGAGATAATCTTATATATATGTCCCTGCTGTGTGCTGTGTAATGGCCGTGTCTGACCGTACAGGGACATGGTCTGATCATATGACAGCTCCAGGGCAGGGGGGACGGAAAAGAGAAGATAGAGATAGCACAGCATGGGGTCACAGCTATTTCTTTCTGTGAGGTAAAACATTTCTCTGTCTGTTTTTAAAAAATGTTTTACCTCAAAGAAGCAGTTGAAGGAAATATGTGCTCACTTTGTGCTGCTGTGAAGAGACCTCCATAGGAAGGATTAAGAAGACATCAGTAGATGGACGAGTTCGTAGATACCAAATATGTATAGTTTTATTTTTATCTAAGTGGTGAAAAATAATCAGAAGTTTGTCAAAAAAAGAATTGCACTTTTGTTGCCATTTTCCGAGACTCATAGCGTTCTCATTTTTCGGGATATGGGGCTCAGTGAGGGCTTATTTGTTGCGTCTTGAGCTGGCATTTTTAATTATACCATATTTAAGTAGATATGATGTTTTGGTCGCCTGTTATTGCATTTTAATGCCATGTTGTGGTGACCAAAAATCGTAATTTTGACATTCTGATTTTTATTCTCACTACCCCGTGTACCAATCAGATTAATTGATTTTATATTTTGATAGATCGGGCATTTCTGAACATGGCGATACAAAAAAATGTGTATTATTATTATTGTTGTTTTATTTTCAATGTGGCAAAAAGGGGCTGATTTGAACTTTTAGATTTTTTTATTTTTTAAAACTTTTCTTTGATTTTTTTTTTACTGACTTTACTAGTCCCCCTAGGGGACTTTATCACTTCACAGTCCAGTCGCTTGTGCTAATCAGAGCAATGCTTCAGCATTGCACTGATGGGAGAAATGCTGATCTCCTGTGAATGCCGGCGCTTAAGGTCCTGTCACATTTAACAACTTACCAGCGATCCCAAAAACGATATGACCTGATAAGGATCGCTGGTAAGTCGCTGGGAGGTCGCTGGTGAGATGTCACACAGTCAGATCTTTCCAACGATGCAGTAACGATGAGCGACCTGTATAACGATCTCGGCGGAAGTTGGGACTGTGTTAGGAGGTCGTTGGTAGGCGTCAAACACAGCGATGCGTCCTGCCTAGCAGGACATCGCCTTTGAAGAAAATGGTCCCAACCATTCAATAACGACCGGCGACCTCACAGCAGGGGCTCGATCACTGGTAGGTGTCACACATAACGAGATCGCTGCTACGCCACGGAAACGGTGACGCAGCAACGATCTCGTTGGCGATCTCATTGTGTGTGACGGGGCCTTTAGTCGGCATTCACAGGGAGTGAGTCATGGCAGCAACAGTGGTGATCTGCTGACTCCGCTCTGCCATGCCAACCCATTTTGCCTCGTGATCACGGGAAATAGTGTGATCCCCGCCGATGAGCATTAGATTGTTCTGTCAGAGTTTGACAGCATAATCTAAAGGGTTAAAAGACGCTGATGGGTGAAAGCTGTAACGAATGTCTCCGTGCCAGCCTTCCCGGAGGCGGTGCTTTTGTTCATGTTTCCGATGTCTACGAATGCCTATAAAAAAAAATCGTTATTACGACATATGGTGCAAGCAGCTAAAACAATAATTCTCCATTGGCAGGCCTTCCTCTCCTCCCCACTGTTCCAGACTGTATTGAGATAGTGGGGCGCCTCGCAATGTGACCTGGGTGCTCACTACCTTTGTTGTTTCTTGTCTCGGTTTCAATGGATTCCCATGCTCAGAGTTTCAGCATCTCTACCTATCCTTCTCTTGAGGGTGTGTCCTTCATCTCTTTTCTTTACTCTTCTCCCTACTATAATCCTATTTCTTACTAATCTCTTTGTTATGGTTTATGTTCATGCACTCAATTATTTGTACTCATGATGGTCCTTCATATGTATGTCTTGTTAATGAGTGCTGTGTGGTTCTCTTTGAAAATCAATGCAAATTTATAAATTGAAAAAAAAAAAAAGGCACAGATGGATCTCGGATCCACCCACGCCTGTTAGCCACATGTTTGCTGATCAGATCCCACAGTAACCAGTAACCGGGGGGGGGGGGGGGGGAGTGACGTCCTAGCTCGTGAGGAGGTTAAAATGAACTTTGTTTATGGGAAAACCCCTTTAAGTTTTATGTGTGGATTTTCCCCACATAATTGCAATAGATGCAGAAAATCTACAAAGTAATTTGCATGTATTCTGCACATGACTGTATAAATAAAGGTTTGGCACTACTAGAGCACCTTCAATAAGACACATAGGACACACCATATGACAAATGGGTATCGTCGTGCTCAACTTAATAATAGTCAATTATAACAAGTGATTTCCAAAAATGAAAAACTGGCATCCCCATCCATAAAAAATAGCTTTTATTTTCATGTCATTTTCTGATGGAAGCGGGATGTGCTATGGATGACGGCCATTTCCCAAGTGACAACGCTTCCAGAGGGATGGAAACTGTTCATCCAGAGCATCCTCGTTCATGTATGGTGCCAGAAAATAATACTATCAAAAGCTATGAAATATTTAATGGATAAAGGAGGAACATTTTATAACACCGCTGGGCAGGGAGCAATGATGCTAATAAATTGGGGTCATTAGTGTGGACGCTAGCGTGCCCTGGCGAGTGGGTGGTGGACGGCTTTTAATTGTATGTTGATGGCTTTAGGCATGGTTGTTCATTTCCTTCTCTTGGCTACAAGAAGAAATGAATGTAGGATGATATTGTCCCGTTGTCCCATTCTTCCCCACTCCGGATGGCAGAATGACCTTATTGATTTGCTATAAGTCATTATGGTCGGATGCAGTGTGCAGGGTAAATTGAGGCCCCGGACTGCATTTACGGCTTGTCTGCGGCACGTGCGCTTCCAGCTCATCCTCCTGATACTATCATTTATGACGAGTTTTATTTGATCAACAGGGAAATCAATCACCGCTGGTGTCGTCCATTACTGCTCACATCACTTATGGATCCTTGACTCCGGCAGGGCATATAGACAAGAACATCCATGGAGTCTCTTTAGAAACAGTAAAAGATATCAATTTGCTGAATGTAACTCTCCTATCATTACATTTTAAAACAGATCTATCTTTCATTGCCTTGCTGGCCACGGCCGGCTCCTGGAAGATATATATATTTATATTGGGGAGAAGTGACAGGCAGTAAGAGAAGGACAATGAGGCCTTAAAGTTAGTGAAATTCAAAAAATTGATTTCTTTGGTTTTTCCATTGTAAGAAATGAACATTCCTTCCCCCGTGCGGGGGGAAGAAGAATATCCTCGCTAGAAACTGTGAATGTGCCAATATTGATTGAGGCTAGAAATAAATGGAAAGGTTAGAAATGAGAATGGTTATTACGATTTAATGATCGATTAGATACTGGAGGACAGGGGTGACATGGGTAAAGGATAGGACACTTACCAGTCCCTGCTTTCTGCAATATATAGAGCAATCTAATTATATTACTATATTATGGCTGATCATTTTATTATAAACTCTTATCCCATTTACTTTGTGCCTCATTGTGTTACCATATTTTAGATATCTGCTTGCTTTCCTTATTTTTGCTTACAACCAGGGGTTTAAAGGGAACCTATGCACCCAGAACCACGAGCAGATCTGGGTGCATAGTGCTAATCCATGCCTAACTGTCCCTGAAGTAGCATAGATAAAGAGATCTTTATAAAACTTATTTCTAAAGATCCTTTATGATATGCTAATGAGCGCAAGGACTAATCACGAGGGCGTAAGTTTCCCCCCACTAGACCGCCCTCTTAGCATGTTAGCAAGCCCACAGGCTAATGACGACCCACGCCCACATGCTATTCAATGCCTATTGCCAAGTGTCATCATCGGTGACGCACGTACATGTGTCTGTTATCACCACTTCATAACACTGGGCTTAGGGTCAGTGCGCATGATCAGAATGCCCGGCACATCCGGTCATGCGCACTATGAAGTCGTGTGTAAACGTCCCGGCTTCAGAGAGGTCTAGTTCGCATGACCGGAAGTGCAATCTTTTCTGATCATGTGCAGAGTCCCTGAGACCACATTCTGAGGCGGTGACAACGGACACAGGTAGGCATGTCCCCGCTGATGACGCTGGGTAATGGGCATTGAATAGCATGTGAGCATGCTCCTGTGGGAGTGCTAACATGCTAAGAGGGTGGAATGAGCTCAGGAACTAATGGCCTTACGACTAGTCCCTACCCTCATTAGCATATCATAAAGGATCTTTAGAATTACATAAAGAGATCTTTAGCAAAAGTATGCTACTAGATGTGGGGACAGTTAGCCAGGGATTAGCAATATACTGTACATCCAGAACTGCTCGTGGTTCTGGGTGCATATTTGACCTGACAGGTTCACTTTAATGGGTTATTAAAAAAATTAACTTGTTATCCCTTATCTATTCTATAGTTGATAACTTTCTGCTTGCTGGGGGTCCAATTGCTGGGATCTCAAGGTGGTGGCTCTAGAACTCTAAAAGCATCACAATGAAGTGTAATGTAATATGATGTGCCATGTGAAATGTAATGTGTTCCAGTATAGTGTGTGTTCTGATAATATATATATAATGTAGAGTGTGATAATGTAAGGTATAATATGTATATGGTGTAGCTGTGTTGGTAATGTGAAGTAATGTTTGTGTATTAGAAATTTAAGATGTATAAGGTAGGTAAAAGGTTAAGTTTGCCCAGCAACAGACCGCAGGAACAGAAACAGTTAAGTGTTGGGACTAGCCTTCCCTCAGCTGACAGGGAAAGGACGGTTGATTCTAGCAAGAGCCAGTGAGCAAACGTGATACACATATAATTGGTCAGTCATGAAGGTCGCATACATTCGGTGGTTTGTGGCAATGGAGCAAAGGAGACAGAAGGCAGGATAGTGCGAACTTGGAGAGTGGCTGGAGACACAGGGTATGAAAAGTGTTGTAACTAGAGACCAATCCTCGAATGAAGTGGCTCCAGGCCCTAGGAGCCAGAAAAAGGATTCCTTACATCCAGGCCCCTTAAATCATGGTACTGGGTGAACCTCTGCTGGCGTGTGACGTAGTCCACCAACCGGTGTCCTGTTAGACGTCAGGGTGTGCAGGCTTTACTCCGGTCATTATGAGTTCCCTGAGAAGACTGGACATGGGACTGCAGGAAGGGAAGGTGTATAGTGTAACACTGGACTGGATTGTACTGGGACTCTCTGGCCCAGTTAGATCAACCCAGAGGGAAGTTGAACTGTGTCTGTTAATTCAAAGGGAAAATGTAATCTGCAGGAATATCTGTGTCTGCTATTTGAAGTGTAATGTTTTAAAGACAATGAGCCATCCATTAAAGAGTTGGGGTTTAAAGTGAACAGTTGGTTTCCTTGTGCGTGCAAGTTGTCATCCGGTCCTGCCCAGCCGATATCAGTGTCAGTATGTGACTTATATGGGTTGCCAGCCCACGCGGTGAAAGTCCACACACCCTGTCAATACCAGGTATTTCATGCAGCATACCGGAGCATCTGGAGTCCGTTCCTCACCCTTAAAGGGGTTTTCCGATTAACAAAGTTAATTTTTATGTTCACTTTAATCAAGAGATCTTGGAATAATAATTTCCACAATTAGATGGGTTTTTTTTAAATAATATTCCTATTGTGAAATCTAATATATAAAGCTGAATGTGTGTATGTATGTTTATATGTGTGTGTATATGTATGTATATATGTCCGGGATTGGCATCTGCAGCGTCGCAGCTACAGCCACAACATTTTGCACACTCACACGTCTGGACCCCGAGAGCGTCACAGGCTATGTTGTGAGGCGAAATTTTAACCCCGCGCGTTCCAATTTACCAATCAATTTTGGCCCTATCTACATAATGGGGAAAAGCTGAAACGAAAAGTGTATCTGCACCGTCACATTTACAATCACGACATTTTGCACAGACACCTCCTGTGACCCAGGGAACGTCGTAGACTATGTTTTGACAGGAAAATGTAACCCCGCGCTTTACACTTACTCTCCAAAAAACATACCTCCATTAACCCTCTGGTGGGAACAATATATTTAATAACGAGTTTGGGAAAAATGTGCCTGTCAGGTACAGGCTAGAAAAATACCTATATCATCTAATTTTTGCCATTTCAGTGATCTAAAAGTGATCAGAGACCTTCATAGGGATGCAATAAAAGAGACTACACATTATCAGGTGCAAAACAAACACATTTACTCAACATAAAAGTAATAACTCTGAAATACATTTCAAAACTCCCACCAAATAGCCCCCAGTTATAACACATAACAGTTATTAAAAAGAGAAAAAATTGTCAAAAACATAATTTCAAGGCACCTAAAATAATATTACACACATAATTATTCAGAATTAGATCCTGAAGTTTCCCCAGAAAAAACACATTTGCAGAGCAAAGACCAAGAGCAACCTTATAAAGTGTGATGTGTTCGGGAACAATTAGCCTGAGAAGCCAGCACAGGTATATCTGCCCTCCTGAAGCTCTGCAGACCAATTGTGGTATCAGGTTTCACACAGCAGCTAGTGCCAGGAGACTACCTGGAGAGAGGGGATTTCCTGAAAATCTGGTGAGGAGGGAGAAATGAAAGTAAAAGAGAAGCGCCTGTCAGGCACATTAATCCCATCCGAGGGTTAAAGTAAATGGAGCCTGGAACTACAGGTTATTAGTAGGAGCTGTGATTGGTTGCTATAGGAACAAAAGACATTCATAGTATAAGAAGCTTATATGTGAGGTAATAAGATGTCGGTGGGGAGACGGATAGAGAGAGACAGACAGACAGACAGACAGAGACAGACAGAGAGACAGACAGGGAAAGAGACAGAGAGACAGACAGGGAAAGAGACAGAGAGATAGTGTCACGCTTCCCGGTCCCCGGCGCCGCCTGCCACTAATCGCTCCGGCCCTCGGTCCCTCTGCCCGCGGCTGCTCCTCTCACTCCACCTCCTCTGTGTCCTCCATGCCTCCCGCCCGCCGGCTCCGGCGTCCTCCTGCGATCCAGGACACGCTGTCTGGCTCCCCTGCATCTCCTTCACAGTGACCTGTACTGGCCTCCGCACCCGAGCCTCGCGCATGCGCATTAGGGCGCGCGCGCGCTCACTCACCTTGTCTTAAAGGGCCTGCGTGCCGGGAACAGGATATGACAAGATACAAGGGTATATAAGACTGCCCTTTTCTGGTGGGCGGTGCCTGATCAACGTGTTCCCCAAGCTAGGTGCTCAGGTCTCCTTGTGCTTTGTCTCTCCGTTAACCGTGTCTCGTCCACAGACTCCGTCCGCTGGTCCTGACTACCGGTTCTCCAGGAAGTGTCCCAGTGACCGTCTGCTGAGGATCCCGTCATCCTCCATCAGCCCATTCCCGTCACCGATCCCCGGCTCCACCTGGTACATCCGCCTGCACGGCTCACTGGACCCGGACCCCGTCTGCTGTTCCTACCCGGCACCTGAACCCGGTTCCCGCCATCCATCCTTCCCAGGGTGCCTTTGGACTCAGAGACATTCCCTGCAAATCCCTGAAGGACTCGTACCCCTAGTGTTCCGGCTGCCGTGCATCTAGGCCCTCTGGTGGGGTGATCGGACAGTCCCTGTATAGGGGTTAGCTCCGGGTTGTCTCACTGGGGGAGTCCGGTGCACGATCTAGTGAATCCACCACCAGGACATTACAGATAGAGACAGACAGGGAAAGAGACAGAGACAAACGGTGAAAAAGACATACAGAGACAGACGGTGAAAGAGACAGACAGAGACTGACTCGGAAAGAGACAGACCTGGAAAGAGACAGACCAGGAAAGAGACAGATGGGGAAAGAGACAGATGGGGAAAGAGACAGACAGACATGCAGACAGGGACAGAGACAGGCAGACAGGGAAGGAGGAGACAACCAGAGAGACAAAGATAGATGGGGAAAGACGCAGACCTTGATAGAGACAGACGGGAAAAGAGACAGAGAAATAGAGACAGACAAGGAAAGAGACAGACAGAGACAGGCAGACAGTGAAAGAGATAGACAGGAAAAGACACAGACAAAGAGACGGGGAGAGAGACGGGGAAAGAGACAGACATGGGAAAGAGACAGACCTAGAAAGAGACAGATGGGGAAAGAAACAGAGATAGAGACAGACAAAAAAAGAGACAGACAGAGACAGGCAGACGGGGAAAGAGACAGACAGGGAAAGAGACAGACCTGGAAAGAGACAGACGGAGCACATTACTTGGCCAATTTAAATCTGTGTGGAATATCTGTGTTGAAATATATGTTGTGAAATGCTTCTATTAGCTTAGTTTTTGCCTTTTAATAATTACATTTCTATCTATTTGTTTTGTGGTTTTTGTGTGCAGAATAAATTTTTGTTAATACATTCTATTTTGTTAACAACAGTTATTAACCCAGGCGAAACCGGGTAGTACAGCTAGTAATCTTATAAATGTGCACCTGCTATGTACTGTGTAATGGCCGTGTCTGACTGCAGGGAAATGGTCTGATCAAAATATTTGATTTGAAACAGGCAGAGTATTGATTTATCTCACAAAAAGAATCAACTTTGATCTCATGCTGGTCAAACCCTTTTTCCTCACTCGCTCTCTGTTATCTGTCTATTTTCTGAGGCAGAGAGTTATTCATCTTTCCTACCTTTAGGATATTTAGTTCTCCGGCTGGGTTCGCGGTGCACAGGATGTTAGTTCACCCCTCGGCTACTTCTAGTTGTGATGGTTAGTAAGGGGATGGCGGCCAGATTAGTTGCCAATGCTCTTGTCACCTTTTGCCAATGATTTGTGGTGGTCTTCCATGGTTCCGGATCATAACACATATCCTACTGTTGGGTTTCTTGCTTCTATTTCCCCTGTTTAATACACCCTTTAAGAATTGATATAAAAATCTTTTTTTCCACTTTTGCATCAAAAAACGAGTGTGCAGTGTTTTTCCTGACTATTGTGTGGGTCTATGTACAACTAGCACCTCGGTCACGACCACTGTGCACGCCATTTCTCTCATTTCAAATACCAATTGTAATTGAACCTCAAAATGAATTGAGCGGTTCATGGATCGAACACCTGTTGTGAATTTTGTCATTAAACTCCTCGTTAGAGAAGAGCAAGTTGTCCAAAAACTACTGAAACTTTGTACAGATAGACATGTGTATTCAAAAGTTTAAAGAAGGTCACATTAAGTTCACCTGAAAAGGTTAGAGGGCATTTTAAGACCATCCTGAAATTTCCCCAGACAGCCAAATATCCCGAACTTTTCGTGACTAGTTTATATAAAATTACCTCAGCATAAGAAGATTTTTTTTTTAAACACATCCAATTGTGAAATTTTTATTATTTCAAAATCTATTGATTAAAATTAACTTTATTCATGGGAAAACCCCTTTATCTATTGCCTCCTCACACTCTACACATGGATAGTGCAAGGTCTGTCATTCTTTACCTGTCCTCTATGTGTAGTATGGGGTCTGTCACTCTTTACCTGTCCTCTATGTGTAATATGGGGTCTGTCACTCTCTACCTATCCTCCATGTGTAGTGTTGGGTCTGTCACTCTTTACCTGTCCTCTATGTGTAGTGTTGGGTCTGTCACTCTTTACCTGTCCTCTATGTGTAGTGTTGGGTCTGTCACTCTTTACCTGTCCTCTATGTGTAGTATGGGGTCTGTCACTCTTTACCTGTCCTCTATGTGTAGTATGGGGTCTGTCACTCTCTTCATGTCCTCCATGTGTAGTGTGGGGTCTGTCACTCTTTACCTATCCTCTATGTGTAGTATGGGGTCTGTCACTCTCTACCTGTCCTCCATGTGTAGTACGGGGTCTGTCACTCTTTACCTGTCCTCCATGTGTAGTATGGGGTCTGTCACTCTCTATCTGCAAAACAAGAATGCCGCGGAGACACCAACACATGTTTCTCAAAGCTGGCAGGAAACTAGCCAGGTCTTTCAGCGGGAATGGACAGCCACAGGAAGGGCAGTCTCCAGTCACGGAAACCGCCTATACCAAAACATGGTATCCATTCGCAGACAGCTGTTTCGGGGTATTTGCCCCTCATCAGTGTGGAGTAGGAAACTGGCTAGTGGGAGCATTGCCTAGTAGAAGACTACATAGGTAAGGATGGTTGACCTCAGGGAGATCAACATCCAACACCTCGGAGACACCATCACGTGTTTCTCAACGCAGTGACACTAGAACAAGGCCCCATGGAAAAATATGCAAAACAAGAATGCCACGGAGACAACATCACATGTTTCTCAACGCTGGCAGGAAACTAGCCAGGTCTTTCACCAGGAAGGAACAACCACGGGAAGGGCAGTCTCCAGTCAAGGAAACCGCCTATACAAAAACATGGTATTCATCCACAGACAGCTGTGGGAGCATTATTTTCCCAGGAGGCCTTGTTCTAGTGTCACTGCGTTGAGAAACACGTGATGGTGTCTCCGCGGTGTTGGATGTTGATCTCCCCGAGGTCAACCATCCTTACCTCTGTGTCACTCTCTACCTGTCCTCCATGTGTAGTGTGGGGCCTGTCACTCTCTACCTGTCCTCCATGTGTAGTGCAGGGTCTGTCACTCTCTACCTGTCCTCCATGTGTAGTGCGGGGTCTGTCACGCTCTACCTGTCTTCCATGTGTAGTATGGGGTCTGTCATTCTCTACCTGTCCTCCATGTGTAGTATGGGGTCTGTCATTCTCTACCTGTCCTCCATGTGTAGTGCGGGGTCTGTCACTATCTTTCTGTCCTCCATGTGCAGTGCAGGATCTGCCACTCTCTACCTGTCCTCCATGTGCAGTGCAGGATCTGTCACTCTATACCTGTCCTCCATGTGTAGTGCAGCTGTAGCACCCACGAGGCAAGGGGTTAAATGTACTCGTCGCCAGGCCGGTGATGTCGGGTCTAGGATATCACGGATGGCCCTTGCCCGGTTTTGTTGCCCCGAGGTGTACAATAAGAGGGAGTATGGAGAAGGATGGGATGATGGTGGGGAGATGTGGGGGATGATGGGAGTTGTCTCGTGACGCCACCTGTGGTATGCGGCCAGGGATTAGCCGCCGCTGGGTTCGCAGTCCTCTGGGGTGGATGATGTCGCAGCTAGGGTAGTCAAGCGAAGCTAGGCCCCAAGGAGGATGATGGAGGTAGTAGTGGCCGTTGAAGGATGGACACAGCAGTTGCGGTTCCAGGTCTTTGCTCACTGTCCTTTGGTTGCCCGGGGGTACCGGTCTCTGCCGTGATGGGCTCCAGCCGATCCCAGATAATTCTGAGGTCACCGCCGGTGTTCCCACTATGTGTCCTTTCTGGTCGGAGTGCCTCCAATCCCGTGGATAGAATGTGGAATGGGCTGCGAGTGTTTCCTGCACTCACCACAGACCTTGGAATCCCCGGTAGCTGCAGAAAACCAGGGCTGAGCTGCCTGCTCCAAGCCACGGGTCTTGTAGTACTCCCAGAAGTGTGAAGGTAGAGAGAATATGCATGGACTGAAGTCCCGACTGTGCTCCTCACCCCAAGCTGTGCTCGGAGTTAACTGACTATGTGTGAAGATGCCCTTCTTTTTCCACAAGTGGTGCCCGCCCCCCAGGTGGTTGTCCTAGTGACTGGGAAAGTCCCATGCCTAGTGATGCCCCTCCAATCCCAGTGGGAAAGCACCTAACTGTGTGTGGGTTGTGAATGGGAGAAACACCAGCAGTTAACCTTTTCCTTACCCGGGATGAGTACCGCCCTTAAGTGAGGTGCAGTACCCTGTGGTGACTGAAGCATCAGGGGCGCCACATGGGGTCTGTCACTCTACTTGTCCTCCATGTGTAGTGCGGGGTCTGTCACGCTACTTGTCCTCCATGTAGAAAAATCAAAAAGCCAGCACTAAATGTGCACTTCAGCACAAAAAATTCCAAACTGTACTTATAAAAATTTTGAGATTTTTAGCAAAAAAATGCAATTTCTTGAGCTACCTCGCCACGTCATGGCAAATCTCATTTGAGGCAGTCCTACACTAAAATATTTTTATAAAACGTGCCATACGGCCTCACATATGAATAGTAGAACTGCTCTTAGCAGCACTCACCTGGTCTATTTCAATCCCGCACCCATGACTGAGTCATGGCTGTGGGCGGGACAGGTCAGAGCAAATGCTGCATGAAGTAAATAGCCTGTGGACAAGGCCTGATGACTGAATGTGAACAGTCACCAACCGCCAAAATCTAGACAGGTGGAATACATCCCAAATTGGGGTGCATAGCAGGGTGGGGGGTCAGCCACCGACCAATTCAATGAAGAAAAAACAAAAAGCCAGCACTGAATGTGCACTTCAGCACTAAAAATTCCAAACTGTACTTATTATAAACATTTTGATATTTTTGGCAAAAAATTGCAATTTCTTGAGCTACCTCGCCACGTCACGGCAAATCTCATTTGAGGCAGTCCTACACTAAAATATTTTTATAAAATGTGCCATACGGCCTCACATATGAATAGTAGAACTGCTCTTAGCAGCACTCACACTTGTCCTCCATGTGCAGTGCAGGGTCTGTCACCCTACTTGTCCTCCATGTGTAGTGTGGGGTCTGTCACTCTCTACCTGTCTTCCATGTGTAGTGCAGGGTCTGTCACTCTCTACCTGTTCTCCATGTGTAGTGTGGGGTCTGTCACCCTAGTTGTCCTCCATGTGTAGTGCAGGGTGTGTCACTCTCTACCTGTCCTCCATGTGTAGTACGGGGTCTGTCACTCTAGTTATCCTCCATGTGTACTGCAGGATCTGTCACTCTCTACCTGTCCTCCATGTGTAGTCTGGGGTCTGTCACTCTCTACCTATCCTCCATGTGTATTGCGGGGTCTGTCACTCTCTACCTGCCCTGTGTGTAGTGCGGGGGGTCTATTACTCTCTACCTGCCCTCCCAGAAGCAGATTATTCAGTTACGTAGAGATACATTGTAAATTTATCTCTATGTCCCTTAAGGTGAAGAAAAAGGCAGATTTTTTTGTTCTTATAAAACTATTATAAAATAATGAAAAATAATTACAAAAATATCAGTTTTTGTCAGCTTTCCCTGGGACTAAAACCAACAACTTTCAAACCTTTCAGCAGTAGGTAAGACTTTGAGGCACATACTCTGATGATGTCACAGGGAGAATTTAGTATACTCGAAGCTGCAGTGCAGGCTGATTACACTGGATATAGAGATACATTGTACAAAGCAGTGCATCTGTATGTCCTGTATTCAAGAGGGAAAATAATAGATGTTTTTATTCTAAGAAAATTAGTAAAAGTAATAAAAAAATAGAATAATGTAATTATTAATGCACTTTTAAAAAAATAATAATAAACATCACAAATGAACAAATAACATGGACTTATTTGGTGTCCCTGTAATCATAACAACCCACACAACACAGCGATCAGATTATTTATAGGGATTGTTAAATTGTGGAAAAATGGTGTGGTTATATTTTTCTATTACACCCATGAAATCAAATCCACTTTGCTTGGACATTTAGTCCGTGTTCACATGTTGTGTAAAGGTTGCATTTTTTTTGCTGCTTTTTTGGCACAGAAATTCTGCTGTGTTTAACTGTCCAAGCGAATTTAATGTGATTTCATGAAAGCTGCGCCCACTGTGCGTCTAAAGGCGCGGATGAATGCTGCAGCTATGGTACTTTTCCTTCTCTACAGTAGATGATTCTTTGTGGAGCTTAAAAAAAAACGCATGGAAAAACTGCAGTTACTTTTTTAAGTGCAGAATCATAGCTTTTCTGCAGTACAAAAAACACTTAAAATTTGCACCAAAAACACATGAAATAATGGGGAAAATGCATAAAAAATGCAGCAATAATCAGAGAAGATTGTTATTGTGTATTTCTGTGCAGAAAAAACAAAAACAACAGTATTTATACAACATGTGAACACAGCCTTAGGCCTGTTTCACACGTCAGTGATTCTGGTATGCTTGTGCTTTTTTTTAAAACGTACCAGAATCACTGAAATACGCAGACCCATTATAATCAATGGGTCTGCACACACATCAGTGATTTTTCACTGAACGTGTCTCCGTGCAGCGTGCACGCGTGGCCGTCATTCTGCACGAAGACATGTCCGTTTTTTCTGGTATCACTGATGACCCACGGACCACACTATGGTGTGATCCGTGTGTGATCAGTGAAACACGTACCGGAAAATCACGGACATATTAAATATTTTCAACTTACCTTGCCTGCGATTTGCTCTGGAGCCTCCACTTTCGGCAGCTTCTGCCTGGCTCATGAATATTCATGAGAGCAGGAACAGCCGACCAGGAAGTAGCTGCTGAGAGCGGTGGGCGGACGCTGCAGAGCCAGAGACTTCAGCATCATGGAAAGCAGGAGTGAAGGCAGGTGAGTAATGTCCATATGCAATCATGGATCATGGTTCACGGATTGCACATGGACAACCCTTGTTTGCCGTGAATCACAGAACACGGAGGGACATATGCGTGTTTTACACATCAGTGAAGAAAGTCTGTGTTTTTCACTGACGTGTGAAATGGGCCTTACAGACACAAAAAAAGCAACAAGCCATATAGCAAAGCGACATAAAGATGACAACGTTCTGGCTGCTATGAATGAATGAACAGTCTGGGGCACCTGCTGAATGTCTCTCACAGCCAAACGGGTGTGGCTTGGGGTATATTTAGAGGCATGGTAAAAAATTTCCACGAAGTGCTGAGTGCGTCTCATAATTTGTCCCTTTTTGTGCGGGAGGTCTCGTGTGTGATCAACCTGTGGTTTCATATACAGCTCTGGCAAAAATTTAGAGACCACTGCAAAATTTTCAGTTTTTCTGATTTTTCTCTTTATAGGTATATTTTTGAGTAAAATGTAAATTGTGCTTTTATTCTATAAACCACTGACAACGTCTCTGAATTTCCAAGCAATAAATTTTGCATTTATTTTCTGAAAATGAGAAATTGTCAAAATAACAAAAAAAATGCATTGCTTTCATACATCAAATAATGAAAGGAAACAAGTTCATAATTATTTAGAAACAACAATACTAATAATGTTTTACATCAGGAAGAGTTCAGAAATCAATATTTTGTGGAATAACCATGATTTTTAATCACAGCTTTCATGCGTCTTGGCTGCTTTCCACCAGTCTGTCACACTGCTTTTGGGTGACCTTATGCTACTCCTGGCACAAACATTTAAGCAGTTCTTTATTTAATGGCTTGTGACTATCCATCTTCACCTTGATTACATTTCAGAGGTTTTTAATGGTGTTCAGGTCTGGAGATTGGGCTGACCATGACAGTGACCTAAAAAAGGAATGGCAAATGGCAGCTGGGGTGAAGTGCACGGCAAGAACAGTTCATAACAGGCTCCTAGAGGCAGAGCTCAAGTCATGTAAAGCTAGAAATGAGCCATTCATCAATGAGAAGCAAGGAGAGCCAGGCTGAAGCTTGCCAAAGACCATAAGGATTGGACCATAGATGACCAGAGTAAGGTAATCTTCTCTGATGAGTCTAATTTTCAGCTTTGCCCAACACCTGGTTGTCTAATGGTTAGACGGAGACCTGGAGAGGCGTACAAGCCACAGTGTCTTGCACCCACTGTGAAATTTGGTGGAGGATCGGTGATGATCTGGGGATACTTCAGCAAGGCTGGAATTGGGCAGATTAAACGGTGCGATGGACGTATGACTCAAGCCACTGTCTTGCTAAATTCTCCTTAAAAGGGGCTGAAAGCCCAAACTTACGAAGCACTCGCTGATATCCTAATCAGGCACGAATACTAAGATTCTTTATAGCAAGATATTATTTATTTTAATAGCACATGGATAATCAATGGTACATAAGCATTAGCACTACTTTATAGTCATAAAATCTTATACAATAACAGAAATATGCATCAACATTACCGTATGTTGTAGCACTCCTTCCTCATCAGAGGGACTCGATTAGTGACAAGGGAAACAACCCGGCCTCT
The DNA here is from genome assembly GCF_048569485.1 of Anomaloglossus baeobatrachus. Classification (NCBI taxonomy): domain Eukaryota; kingdom Metazoa; phylum Chordata; class Amphibia; order Anura; family Aromobatidae; genus Anomaloglossus; species Anomaloglossus baeobatrachus. The sequence goes on along the minus strand of NC_134357.1, from coordinate 53,722,424 downwards.
GCATCACAGGCGCAGTGCGTCCACTTTGAGCGTCCTGGAAATGTCCCTATCTCACTAAGCGAGCCCTGTATTTTTATATTCTACTTTGTACATTGTGTTCGTCGTGTGCACAGAGTATTGCAATTGGTGACCAGCATGTGATTGCTGAGTCATGGTCATGCAACCTGACCACACGCTGTTGTGGGCACCAGTAGCTTCCTACACCTGTTGCTAATTGACCACTGGCTGACCACTGATTTCCTGCATATGTTGCAATGAGCCGTGAATTTTACATCGGCAGTTTCCTACACATGTTTCTAACTAACCATGAGTTTCCTGCATATGTTCAACTGTAAGCGTTCCTTCCTCATAATCAAGACCTGCTAACACGTATTCTTCATCATGGTGAAATAGGGTCAACCAGAGGACGCCTCTCTGATACTGAGTTTTGGATGGATCAAATAATATCTGTGATCACTATCTTTTGATTAGGATCCCTATCTAATCACACTCATCCTTCAGTCATATCACATTGGTATCACAACCGCATACATGGTTATCCTGTAAAAACAGTTTCTTCTTTCTACTCAGGCAATGTTCTCCAACTCTGAGGACTGTTTTTTCCAGCAGGACAATTAGTCATGCCACAAAGCTAGGTCAATCAATGTGTGGATGAAGGACCAACACATCAAACCCTGTCATGGCCAGCCCAATCTCCAGACCTGAACCCCATTGAAAACCTTTGGAATGTAATCAAAAGGAAGATGGATAGTCACAAACCATCAAACAAAGAACTTTTTAAATTTTTGCACCAGGAGTGGCATAAGGTCATCCAAAAGCATTGTGAAAGACTGGTGGAAAGCATGCCAGCCAAGACACATGAACGCTGTGATTAAAATCATGGTTATTCTACAAAATATTGATTTCTGAATTCTTCCTGAGGTAATACATTATTAGTATTGTTGTTTTTGAATGATCATGAACTTGTTATCTTTGCATTATTTGAGGTCTGAAAGCAATGCATTGTTTTGTTATTTTGACTATTTCTCATTTACAGAAAATAAATACAAAATTTATTGCTTGGAAATCCGGAGACGTCGTCAGTAGTTTATAGAATAAAAGAACAATTTACATTTTACTCAAAAATATAAAGAGAAAAATCAGAAAAACTGACAATTTTGCAGGGGTCTCTTAATTTTTGCCAGAGCTATATACCATATATATATATATATGTATATATATATATATATATATATATATATATATATATATACACACATATATATAGGTTTAATTAAGAATGCTGTGTGATAATAATATGGGCATAGCTGTTGATGCTGTAAATGAGTTAATTACAACTTGCACAGTAATGTAACCCCCCCCCACCCACCCCCAATATCGCATTGAATCCTATTAGCTCATGTGATTATCTGGAGTAGATTTGTTTTGCAGGCGATTTGTATATCATGGTATGTAATATGTGTTAAAGTGCGGAGAGTGCATCATTACTGCCACAATGACAATAAGGCGTAGATTGACCAATATTTACACCTCTAATTCAGTTACCAAGTCTCATTTCAGAAAAGCTGACTTTGTTACCCATGGCAACCAATCAGCACTCGCCTTTCATTTCCTTAGTTGCTCTGGTAAAATGATAGCCGTGTTGTAATTGGTCAAGCAGCACAAAGTATAACAGGTAAGGTTGTGTTTGGGTGGGGGAATAATGAACATTTGTGCCTTTGAAAACGTAAAACAGTGTCCATACCATGGTCTGTGCCGTTTTGTACTTCTCCCCCTCAGGCACTGCTGACGTGCTGCTCTCAGGGTCCAATTCAGGAGCAATCCTGAGGAAGGATCTTTACATGTGTTAACTTTAGGTAATAAAATTGCACTAAGTTTTAGGCTGCAATCTTTAGTGTCTTTTATTAAAGGGAATCTGTCACCAGGTTTTTGCCACCTAATGAGAGTATCATAATGTAGGGGCAGAAACCCTGATTCCAGCGATGTGTTACTTACTGGGCTCCTTAGTGTAGTTTTGATAAAATCCCTGTTTAATCAGCAGGAGATTATCATTACAGGACTACTTGGTGTGCTGCAAGTATTCCAGAATATTCATGACCTCTCTCTATTTGCTAGATCTGCAGCAGCGAAAACTGATTTTATCAAAATGGCAGCAGACAGCTCAGTAAGTGACACATCACTGGAATCAGGGTCTCTGTCTCTACATCATGCAGCTCTCAGTTGTGGTAGCAAAAACCATGTGAAACATTTACTTTAATCCCCCCTGATATGCACTTTACAGCTTGATCCAAATTTCAGATTTTCTGTTGTGGGAGTGTCCCTCTCAGTAATATAGGCTGGATGTGTGGTTTGTACATATCCACTAATGTCTAATATTTTCATTAACTCAGCACAGCTTCTATCCTGTGTTAAATTCTTATTTGTGTGGTATTAGCTTGTTTTCACTGTCCTAAACCAAGACTGTACACTATCACACACAGTATCAGTAACATGAGCAGAAAATAAAGGATGAGGAACAAAGACATATCAAATCCAAAATAGACCCCAAAGTGTATAAAACGTGGTGGCAGATTCCCTTTAATCACCCCTGATATGCACTTTACAGCTTGATCCAAATTTCAGATTTTCTCTTGTGGGAATGTCCCTCTCAGTAATATAGGCTGGATGTGTGGTTTGTACATATCCACTAATGTCTAATATTTTCATTAACTCAGCACAGCTTCTATCCTGTGTTAAATTATTATTTGTGTGGTATTAGCCTGTTTTCACTGTCCTAAACCAAGACTGTACACTATCACACACAGTATCAGTAACATGAGCAAAAAATAAAGGATGAGGAACAAAGACATATCAAATTCAAAATTAGACCTCAAAGTGTATAAAACCTGGTGGTAGATTCCCTTTAATCCCCCCTGATATGCACTTTACAGCTTGATCCAAATTTCAGATTTTCTCTTGTGGGAGTGTGCCTCTCAGTAATATAGGCTGGATGTGTGGTTTGTACATATCCACTAATGGCAAAGTGTTTAAAATCTGATAAGAGTTCTTCACTTTGGATTTACTTCCAATGGTGCTCTAAGGTAGAAGTATCCACAAAATCCTAAATTTATTTAGATCCTAGACCAGGTACCTAAAGGAATTCAGACCCTCGGCCTATTTTTAACAAAATGTAGAATTTTTCATAATACACTGATTAAGTTTTTATGTTTTTGTTTTTTTACAAAATAATTATGTCTTATCCTTTTTTCTTTCTTTGCATCTTCCCTCTAGGAATTCCTTCTTTTTAGAATGAAATCTCAATCCACAATCACAGACGCCATGTCACTTCCACATTTCATTTAAGCCTTTCCTGACTCATCTCATGTTGTTATATGGTATATCCACTGGGAAATCTTGTGTAAGTGCCCTGTCAACAACCACATGACGTGTGTCACTTGTTCGGAGGATCTCGAGAACTCATCTCCAGCACTTGCAATTTTCAAGTCAATCCCCGGCTCTGAATTGTCACTTATTAGCCTATTGCCTTTCACTATGGTGCCCTGTGGCACTTTATTGGCTGCAGTATATGCATGTGTATGCTGTAATGAGAGGACGGATTAAGGTCTCAAACTGCCCTTTGTGTGACAGAATTCTGGATAATCCTTTGCTTAATCTTCTTTAGCTCCTAGCAGCATCTTGGGGTAAAGTGATACTCCTGGGAGCTGGCAGTGCTTCCTGAATTGTCCAAGACTTGGAGATAAAAAATACAGAGGAGTCGAATCCAAGACTCTCCCGGCCACGAAGAAAATTATCCGAAGTTTGGGAAGGACAAGGCCTCGAATGTATTTTTTCAAAGGGAAAACTGGATAAGGATATAAATTGTAAATTATTGTAGGAAACTTTTGAGGATGTAACTGTAAAAAAAAATGAACTTAAAGGGAAGGTGTCGTCCAAAAAAAAAAAATTTCAATAACTGAAAAAATGTAAAGTATTAATGTTTAAATGTTTTGTTTATATATTATTATTTGTTTTTAATTGAGCAAAATATAAAAAAAAATAAAACTTTGATATTTTCAACTCTTAAACACTAGGGAGCAGCTGCTGAAATCCTGCTGTAGAGCTACTGTAGAACTAGCTCACATTACAACTGCAGTAAAAGTGGGTGGGATCTGCTCTCCTGAGTGTGATGTCACCTCCCCCTCCCAATCTGGGTGTTTTGAAAAGGATAAGGGGAGATAAAATTTAGGCTCACATTGTGGAGCGAGTGCGGAGTGATGCTAATGTCTAAAGTGTTACCAAGGACAGCTGCATAGTGCTCCCCACATTGCGCTCCGCACGCCCCGTACCAGCAATGCTCTACCGCACGCACGCCCGGCTGCAATGCTCTGTCGCACGCCCGCCTGCAATGCTCTGCTGCATGCATGCCCGCCTGCAATGCTCTACTGCATGCATACCTGCCTGCAATGCTCTGCCGCACACATGCCTGCCTGAAATGCTCTGCCGTACGCACGCCTGCCTGCCATGCACTGCCGCATGCACGCCGCAATGATCTGCCGCACGCACGCACGACCCCCTGCAATGCTCTGCCATACGCACGCCTGCCTGCACTGCTCTGCCGCATGTCTGCCTGCAATGCTCTGCCGCATGCACACCCACCTGCAATGCTCTGCTCTGCAAAGGGTACAAAATATAATTTACCATTTTTAAAATATGATTTCAATGTGAAAACGTATGTTTGTATTAGTATGGGAATTGATTTTCAGTTTCAAAAATTCCTGTAGCAAAAATAAAAGCCTTATTATTATTATTATTTACTATTATTGCACCATTTATTGCATGGCACTTTACATATGAAAAGGGGTATACATAATAGGGACAAGTACAATAATTATGAACAATACAAGGCACAGACAGGTACAGGAGGAGAGAGGTCCCTGCCTGCGAGGGCTCACAGTCTACAAGGGATGGGTGAGGATACAGTAGGTGAGGGTGGAGATCGTTGTACGGCGCTGTATCAGACTGAGGGTTACGGCAGGTTGTAGGTTTGTCGGAAGAGATGGATCTTCAGGTTCCTTTTGAAGCTTGTCAAGGTAGGTGACAGTCTGATGTGTTGTGGCAGAGCATTCCAGAGTATGGGGGAGGCACGGGAGAAACCTTGGATGCAATCGTGGGAAGAGGAGATGCGAGGGGAGTAGAGAAGGAGATCTTGTGAGGATCAAAGTTTACGTGCAGGTAAGTACCGGGAGACTAGGTCACAGATGTATGGAGAGAGGTTGTGGATGGCTTTGTAGGTATTGGTTAGGGTTTTGAACTGGAGTCGTTGGGCAATGGGAAGCCAGTGAAGGGATTGGCAGAGAGGAGAGGTCGGGAGTACCGGGGACAGGTGGATTAGTCGGGCAGCAAAGTTTAGAATAGATTGTAGGGGTACGAGACTGTTAGAAGGGAGGCCACAGAACAGGAGGTTGCAATAGTGCAGGCGGGAGATAATTAGGACATGCACTAGGGTTTTTGCAACTTCTTGGGAAAGGAATGTACGAATATGGGAAATATTTTTGAGTTGGAGGCGGCAGGAGGTGAAGAGAGCTTGGATGTGTGGCTTGAAAGAGAGAACAGAGTCTAGTGGGTGAATGTGAATACGCCATAAAATGCAAATGCAGAGGAGATTATATTATGAAATGTCAATCTATGCAGATCTACAGTTCCCAAGTCCATCAAGCTAAGCCCATTTAAATGCCCTGGATTCGGATAAACTGCAGTTGTCTCACACAAGCCCCACCAGCCCATATACAATATGCACCTCACTGGATGCACTATAAATGACTGATAGATGTGAGTCTCTGTTTATGTGACGCCCCTGCAGCTTCAGGCACCACAGGATACTGCACCTCAAAGAAGGTGCAGTATTCATCCCGGGTAAGGAAGAGGACATTCACCGGTGTGCATTACAATTCATCCAACATACCACTTAGTTGCTATCACCACTGGGGCTGGGTTAGGGTCGGTGCTGGGGGTGGCCATCATGTGGTATGGGACCTCCTTACACTAGTTTAGCAACCCCGGAGCCAGGGCAACCTTCAGAGGAAGTGAGGAGCAATATGACACATTGGGAGTTGAATCCGGATCACAGTCCAAGCAAGACAAACCTATAGGAGAGCAAGTGCAGCAAGGCATCCGTGGTCTGGAGCTGAAGGCTTGACCTGGGTTCAATAATAAAAAACAATTACAATGACATTTTAATGCACTTTAAAATTTTTGGGGAGGTATCTCTAAAGTCGTAACAACCTTTACAATACAGTGATCACATTATTTCCGATAATCAGTAAATGGTGTAAAACGTTGTCACTTAAACCAATAAAAATGTAATAAAAATATAACATTGAGGTCATGTTCACATGTAGCCGAAATGCTGTGTTTTTTTCTGCTGCTTTTTATCTGCAACTATTCTGAAGGTGTCCGCACCATGTGACGCAATAACAATCTTTGATTATTGCTTTTTTTCTGCATTCTTTATGACTTTTCCACCTTTTTATGTGCAAATTTGAAGGTACGGTTGGGGGTGAGGCTAGAGACATAAGGGTACTTTACACGCTGCGACATCGCTAGCGATTGCTAGCGATGTCGAGCGCGATAGCACTCGCCCCCGTCGCTCATGCGACATTTGTTGATCGCTGCCGTAGTGAATATTATCGCTACGGCAGCGTCACACGCACATACCTTGTCAGCGACGTCGCTGTGACCGCCGAACAATACCTCCCTCAAGAGGGAGGTGCGTTCGGCGTCATAGCGACATCATTGCAGCGTCACTAAGGGGCCGCCCAATAGAAGCGGTGGGGCGGAGATGAGCGGGACGTAACATCCCGCCCACCTCCTTCCTTCCGCATTGCCAGTGGACGCAGGTAAGGAGATGTTTGTCGCTCCTGCGGTGTCACACATAGCAATGTGTGATGCCGCAGGGACAACGAACAACATCGTACCGGTGGCTGCAACGATATTATGACACCGTTTTTGAATGATTTTGTGCTCGTTGATTGTTGCTCATTTGTGTTACACGCTGCGATGTCGGTAACGGCGCCGGATGTGCGTCACTACCGACGTGACCCCGACGATATATCGTTACCGATATCGCAGCGTGTAAAGTACCCTATAGTCAAAAATTTGCCGCCGCACACAATGCATATTTTGTCCCTCTTTCTTTTCTTTTTTGTCCTTCTTTGTAGTCTGCTTTTAATGAAAAACAAATACCATAACTCCGCACAAGATATCTGTCATGAGGGTATCTCGCTCATGGGAGACTCTGGGTGAATCTGGTGTCAGAAGGTTACAGTGCCTTGACACTGGCAAGTTCACTACTGTTATTTAATAACATCTGCTTGCTTGTGGTGCTGTAAGGGTTAAACACGCTCTTTTGCCTGGCTGTGGGCTGTAGCTGTAAATCTTAGGTGTGGCTCTTTGGGATCACTCCCCTTCACTAATTAAGTCATGTGATCTGAAACTTAATCCCTCATTTCTATGTGGTCAACTTTGGAAGGAGCCTGCTCTGGGAGAAGTCTGTCATGTTGTTGTGACGCCCTGGGCAAGCCAGGGGTCACAGGTCACAACACCACATGCACCCCACATTCCCTGCAGGTACACCGAAGTCAAAACTTAAATCCTTGTTGCCTTCCTCCAGGGGCTGGTGTCCACACCAGGGGGGTGGGCCAGGCGGTTGGCTCCACCCACCGAGGAGTTCACAGCCCTGGAGGCGGGAAACCAAGGCAGACGAGTGTTAGAGTTGAGAGTAGAAGGAAGTGGTAAAGGAGCAAGTGACAGTAGTGGAAGTGACAAGAGAAAAGTGACAGCGAGAAGCCTGAAGTTAGTCCGGGTGTGTGCCCCGGACTGAGACAGCAGGGTTGGCAGACGGCGGTGACCGTCTGCAGGAGAGATTGCTCGGAGGTTGCCGAAAGGACCGTGGACGGGTGGTGACCCGGCGGTACCGGAGCGGTATACGAAGAACAGTCAGCACCAGGGCAGGGGCCTTTCGGATCCCGGCAAGGCTAGGAGTCGTCATAATTTGCCAAATCCGTCAGTGAAGGGGACCTCTGTCTCCCAACAACCAAGTCCCGTTTGAAGGCAACAGTCCGATCGTTAAGGGGAGACACCGCCACCGCCAAGGCACCAGTTTCCCAGGGCCAGCGCCTGCGGGCAAGAGAGGGGCTCTTCCGGCTCATATCCAGGTCGGGGAGCGGGTTACCGGTGGGAATCCATCACTACCAAAGGACTATACATAGGTGCAGGGAAGAGACCGTCACCGCTAACTGCAGGGAACATCAGCACCGTAGCCGTCCGAGGGACCCGTCCAACCAGCCGTTTGTTTACCGAGAACTTTGTCATCATCCTTTGGCTGAGTGAGTACCTCCGTGCCGTGCGGCACAGCGCTGCCCCTGCGCCCCTGCACCTCCACAGGCCCCATAACCCGCCTGTCCACCATCCCAACCCCATCACTGGGCCCCGGGACAACCAACCCCCCTACCCACGGAGGGGAGAACTAACAACTTTGCTGCTCCCTGTCACCGCTCCCGGGATTCCCATACAGAGCAGCGGTGGTGCCCCTACAATCACCACAACCGTGGGTGGCGTCACGAACAATAAACTATCCCAACAACCAAACCCCTTTCACTCACGGGCGAGGAGCGCCGCGCGAGTCCCCGGGATCCGGCCCATCGCTCGAGCCACCGAGCAGCAGCAGGCCGCAGCAGCAGCGGCAGCCGGACCCGAGCAGTGGGAGAGCGCAGCGTCCCCTCCTTCGCCCGCGACATTGTGTGCACCAGTGGTGTTTGCTGCACTGAAGCCTGGAGTGTTTTCTCTTTTCATGTCTATTTCCCCTGTTTGTATTCCTTCTCTTGTGTTTCTGTATTGTAGTGGCGAGTCTAGTGATCTCGACGGCCTACTCACTAGCCAGGGTGAGTGGAGAACCTGTATAGGGACGCTAGGGAGCTCAGGATTCAGATGGTTGTGAGTTCAGGAGGTGCACCCTCTTCCTAGTTGCAGGGACGTCCGTTGTATCGTGACCCCTGTGGTCCCTGTGTTGTACATTTTCTGGGGGTTTACCAGGTACTAGGTAAACCCTGCTAGTCACGTGCATGACAATATCTCCCTGGCAGTGACAAAGAAATATAACAGTGCAGCACTATTGCCTCCCTTCCTACCTCCTTTACTGCCTCCCTTCACGGTATCGTTCCTCTCATTCACACCCTTCCAACTCCTTCTTGCTGGTAGTAGCATTGCGCCATTTGCCATTCCCAAGCCATTCACAATATTATCCTTTACCGTTTACCATATCACTCTTGACTATAAAACATTGCAATGAAGCTGATGCTGGAATATAAGGACTGCTCACCAATCTTTACTCTTCGTTGCAGTCTCTTAGATGTCTTTTAGATCTCAAACGCTCTCAAATATCAGTTCGCACACAGGGTTGTACACCCTGTGTGCGAACTGATATTTAGTCGAGATGATTGGATCCATTCGCGGGACTCCGGTCCAGCATCCAGGTCAGTGGTATCTGGTGGATAGATGGGAGGCCCACAATTCTCTTAACTTCCGGCATCCCAGGCCGGTATTTGGTATGTTAGAGCTGTCACGATGTCGTCTGAGCAACGTGATGTAAAAGTATATAGCTCTTTTATTTGTCTCTTTCTGAACTTTTCTTAGCTGATTTTATGATTGTATTTAAGTTTTGCACAACTTTGATGTGGTCATAAATCAGCAATCACAACAAAAAAGGAAAAATATTTGTAAAACACTCAAGATAATAGTCATTTTTCATAAGCTAAGAGCAACACTGTAAAACAAAAAAACATAAAGGAAGCCAAAACGGCAGTTTATATGTAAGGCCTAAAGCCTGCTTTACATGTTACGATTCTGCATACGATATCGTATGCGATCGTAACCGCCCCCATCGTATGTGTGGCACGTTCAATTTTGTTGAATGTGCCGCACAAACGATTAACCCCCCCGTCACACGTACTTACCCATCCATACGACCTCGATGTGGGAGGCGAACGTCCACTTCCTGGAGTGGGAGGGACATTCGGCGTCATATCGACGTCACGCGGCAGCCGGCCAATAGAAGCGGAGGGGCGGAGATGAGCGGGACGTAAACATCCCGCCCACCTCCTTCCTTCCGCATTGCTGGCCGGGAGCCGCAGGATGCAGGTAAGATCTGTTCATCGTTCCCGGGGTGTCACACACTGCGATGTGTGCTACCCCGAGTACGATGAACAACCTGATGTTCAATTCATGCCGCGTGACGTCGATGTGACGCCGAACGTCCCTCCCACTCCAGGAAGTGGACGTTCACCGCCCACATCGAGGTCGTCTGGACGGGTAAGTACGTGTGACGGGGGTTAATCGTTTGTGCGGCACATTCAACAAAAATGAACGTGCCGCACATACCATGGGGGCGGTTACGATCGCATACGATATTGTATGCAGAATCGTAACATGTAAAGCAGGCTTAAGACACACGGCATGAAAATCGGAGCAAGTGGAATGCAATAAAACATCGCAGTCCACTGGGACCAATAATACCCTATGTGCCAGCACCCGTGAGCGATTATTTTCTCAGCCCTAATCGGACTGAGAAAATAGTCGTAGGATGCTACAACTGTAATGCGATCCTTGTTTCTCTCGCAGCCATTCAAGTCTATGGGGCGAGAGAAAAAAATCACACTGCACTTGCAATACACTGGTGTACCGCGAGTGCAGTGCGAGAATGGCAGTAGCCGGCAACGGAGAGAGATAAATCCTTCCCTCCCCTCCTCAGAGCCGGCCCGCACCCTGCAGCTGTGGTCCAATCGCATGGTCGGACCTCAGTCGCAGTGACACTCGCATTACACTGTGCTGACAGTGTGAGCCGAGTGTCATGCGAGGATCGCAGTAGTCCCTGGTGTGGCCTCGGCCTTAGTGGTCAAATTGCTCATGTTTCACTTCTTACGACTCATCGTCCATGATAATGGTGTCGTAGATGGGTTAAGTGACTGTACTATATGGCAAAAAAAAAAAGCTTTTTGATTATGCAGTAAATCGTCTATGCCAGTAAAAAATATTGTTGCTCGTTCATCCATTGTGCCATGTAAATGTAAACCGTGTGAATTAAATGTGTTAGAGGTGTATCAACGCACATGAAGTGTAGTCATTTACATTATTCCAACATTGACAGTCCTTTATCTTTTTTTTTACCCTATTGATGACTAATGCCATACATGTAAGTCAGAATGAACCATTACGACATGGAGCGGGTTCAAGAGCTGGATCAGCTCTATGCATCATGAATGCTGGCTGTGTTATTTGTGACTCAAGAGTATCCCTTTAAAATTCTCCCATCAAGCATAACAGCAGCTTTTAAAAAGCCTCCTACTTGGCAACTGTCACTCCAGTGCCCATCAGTCCCCAATACATTGCAATCATGAAGTGCCAATGGATTGCCATGGAAGTAGAGAGTCTCTTGAAGGCCTCCATGTCTCTCATGAAAGTACTCCTATGAAGCCCAGCCATGGACTGGGCTTCATTGGAGATCGCCAATTATACAGTAGACTAGAATCTTCCTGTATTGCAATCTATGGTGTAGACAATCAAGAGATTGCAGTTTCAACTCATTTATGGGGACTAAAAGGCATAAGAAAAATTGAACAAATATTTTTAAAAAGTATTTAAAAAACATACAGAATTTTAAATCCCCTTTTTTCCCTAAACATATTAAAAAAGTGTTATCCCTATCTGCGTATTTGTCTACACTAATAAAATTTAAAAATATTTATTGCAAATTATGAATGCCGAAGCAGAAAAAAAAATATTTTTTCAATACATTATATATGAAAATATTAATAAAATTAATTTTGTTAGTTAAAAAAAGCAAGTCCTGTAAAAATACAAATCCTCTTATGACTATGTTGATAGAAAAATGAAAAAGGTATAAGGTCTTGGAAGAAAGGGAAGAAAAACAAAGCACAGAATCAAAAAATTATAAGGTGGTAAAATAGAAACACAGCGGATGACGTCTGACAATACAAGTAAACATAACATGGATGTAACATAGAATGTATAATATAATAATAATAATAATAGGCATTTTTCAAGGGGGGTCTACTCTTTTAAAAATTTTAAATTACATCCACTACTTTTTTCAGGGGAAAAAAAAATTCAGAAAAAAACCCTACATCCACTTGTAAGCTCATGATGTCATGCAGTCCATAGTGATGATGTCATGTTCTGTCAAAGTATGACAATCACACCATAATGTTCAATCGTTTCAGTATTGCATGCTTTTGTCATTTTCAACTGTTAAGGGCACTTTACACGCAGCGACGTCGCTAGCGATGTCGCTGCCGATCGCACCCGCCCCCGTCGTTTGTGCGTCACGGACAAATCGCTGCCCGTGGCGCACAATATTGTTAGTCCCCGTCACACGGACTTACCTGCCTAGCAACGTCGCTGTAGCCGGCAAACCGCCTCCTTTCTAAGGGGGTGGTTCGTGCGACGTCACAAGGCAGCCGTCCAATAGAAGCGGAGGGGTGGAGAGCAGCCGAAAGAAAGTGACGCCCACCTCGTTGCCGGAGGACGCAAGGTAAGGTGTTTGTTCGTCGTTCCTGGGGTGTCACACGTAGCGATGTGTGCTGCCTCAGGAACGACGAACAACCTGCATCCAAAAGCAGCAACGATATTTGAGATTAGAACGACGCGTCAACAATCAACGATAAGGTGAGTATTTGTGATCATTAGCGGTTGTTCGTACGTTTCACACGCAACAACGTCGCTAACGAGGCCGGATGTGCGTCACGAGTTCCGTGACCCCAACGACATCTCGTTAGAAATGTCGTTGCGTGTAAAGTGGCCTTTAGTTCCAGCTACTAAGCCTTCTGTAATATGATCCAGAGCTGCATTCAAAGTTCTGCTTACCAAACAGTCAATAAGCAGGTTGAGGCCCCCAATAACCTAATCCAGTAATATAGGAGGACTGATTTGGTCATACACTTAAGATAGCTGAGATAACTGTTCTACAGCCAAATTGGATCAGTGATGAAAAGAGTTGAAGCCAACTAGTTTTGTGGTGCTGAAAACAAATATGATACTTTAATTTGTTGATTGGCTCTAATTTTTAAGATCCAGAGGAGGTTGTAATTACTTCAGACACCTTTCATTGTAAAATTGCATCTTTATTATTTTATCATTATTGCATTGTTAGTAATAACTCAAAAAACACCAACTGATCTCCGATGACGTAACACCGCAATGTCTTCAATAAAATGGTGCCGGAGATGCGCAAACTCCGGCACCATTTTAATGAAGACAGAATCATTGTGTCGATGCGCATGTGCTGCTAACAACAGCAATGGCGGCGTGATATTAAAATAAAAGAGGTCAACCGCAGAAGGACACAGAATAAACCCGAGGACCCGACCCACAAAGACCTGCTCTGTTGCACCTGTCAATCAAAGTGCACTCCATTTCTGCAACTTTGATTAAAAATATTTCATCAACCAACGATTGGATCTTTCTATAACCGGTATGCCTGGATTCAGCATCTTACTGCCTGTTTGGCACTGCCAGCACTTCATATAGCAAAATCCTGGTGGTTGGTTCTCTTTAATTAAGAATTTTGTAAAGGAAATGGATAAAAATGGAAAAGCATTCAAGTATCTCATTGATAAATTTCCAAAGCTGAGTGAAGCAAAGATAAAGGAAGGAGTCTTCATTGGACCTCTGATTCGTAAGCTTCTTCACAAGATGAAGAGTTTCTCCATTTTTTGCAGGTCAAGGAAAAGGCTGAATGGTAGCATTTGCATTAGTGGTAACTATTTTTTTGGGAAACTTAAGAGAAGATACTATGAAGAATTAGTGGAAAATCGCCTCAAAACATGTAAGTATCTTGGTCCTTAAAGATTAATTTCTTACATTCGAATCTAGACTTTCATCCACCAAACTACAGAACAGTGACCCAAAAACACAGTGAGAGCTTTCACCAAGATTTTGCAGCTATGGAGAAAACATATCAAGGAAAATGGAATCCATCAATACTTGCAGATTACAGCTGGACAATTGTAAAGGGGGCTTTACACGCTGCGACATCGCCCGCCCCCGTCGTTCATGCGACATGTGGTGATCGCTACCGTAGCGAACAATATCTCTACAGCAGCGTCACATGCACATACCTGTTCAGCGACATCTCTCTGGCCGCCGAACAATCCCTCCTTCAAGGGGGAGATGCGTTCGGCGTCACAGCAACATCACACGGCAGCCGCCCAATAGAAGAGGAGAGGAGGAGAGGAGGAGATGAGCGGCCGGAACATCCCGCCCAACTCCTTCCTTCCTCCTTTCCGGTCGACGCAGGTAGGATGATGTTCATCGTTCCTGCGGTGTCACACACAGCGATGTGTGGTGCCGCAGGAACGATGAACAAGAATGAAACATCAACGACATTATGATTAGGAGCGACGTGTCAACGACCAACAATTTTTGCCGTTTTTGCGATCGTTGATCGTCGCTCCTAGCTGTCACACGCTGCGATGTCGCTAACGACGCCGGATGTGCGTCACAAACACCGTGACCCCGATGATATACCGTTAGCGATGTTGCAGCCTGTAAAGCGGCCTTTTGACATGATCCGATGCAGGAGGACAAGAGATGAGCAAAAAAAAGAAAATTTTGTTGTGCAATTTCTGTAACTGTTTATCGTTTGCAGTAATGTTTAGACATGTTCTATCTATTTGACTTGTTACTAAATTTCCTCTAAATAAATATCAGAAAATTGGCACAACAAAATATTTAATGCATTAATTGTATGTATGTAAAAGGAGAACTCTTTGATATTATAGAAACAAGAGGCAACTAAAAAATGTTCATTGCCAGATTTGTATTCAGGACTCTCAGGAGGTCAAAATTAGTGATGAACAAGCACTAAACTGCTCAAGTGCTCGTTACTCGAATTAAGGAGGTTCGAAGCTCAGATCATCAGATGGGCTCGATTTGAGTAACAAGTATAATGGTAGTCAATGGGAAACTCAATGTAGGAAAATCACTAAAATGGATGGAAAAATGGGAATAACATAGAAAAGAAGTCTGGACACATCTCTGACTCCCAGGTCGCTGCTGGGAAGTAAATAAATAATTTGAAAAAGCAGAATGGGGTCCCCTCTATTTTTGATAATCAGACAAGGTAAATCAGACAGCTGGGGCTGGTATTATCAGGCTGGGAAGATGCATGGTTATTTGTCCCTTCCCAGCCTAAAAATAGCAGCTATCAGCCACCCAAGAATTGGCACATCACATTAGATGTGCCAATTCTGGCGCTTTGCTCTTCCCGATAGCCCTGGTGCAGAGGCAATCGAGGTAATATTTTGGGTGGTTGATGTCAGCTGTGTAACGTCAGCTGGCATCAAGAAAAGGGGTCAGTAATAGAGAGTGGTCTATTAGACACTCCTATTACTAACCCAATAAGTGTAAGGTGAAAAAACACACAGGAAAAAATAGTTCATTTGAATAAAGACACCCCCTCACTATACCTCATTCACCACTTTATTATTTTAAAAAATCCATGAAGCTCCTATATAATCTATGGTTTACTGGTCTCATGACATCCTCTAAATTAATTCTCCAACCTATGAGAACAAGGCGCCAAAGGTCACTCCCTATCAGCAATAGACCTGTAATTTCTCATGCTCTGTGATGTCACTGAGTTAATGATATCACCCTCTGAATGAGACTCCATAGGTTGGATGTCATGGGACCAGTACACCATGGATTATGTCAGACTTGCATTTTTTTCAATTATAAATTGGTGAGTGAGGGATAGTGTGGGGGAGTCTGTATTCAAATAAACAATTTGTTTTCTGTGTGTTTTTTTTCTTTACACTTACAGGGTTAGTAATGGGGATGTATGATTGAGGCCTCTCCATTACTAACACCAGTGCACACAGCTGACATCAACCCCAAAAATATTACCCCAATTGCCAATGCACCAGTGCAATCGGGAAAAGGCAGAGCAAAGCGCCAGAAATGACGCATTTAATGTGATACGCCAATCGTGGAGTGGATGCGGGCAGCTATTTTTAGGCTGGAAAGGGGCCAGTATTAATGAGCCTTCCCAGCCTGATAATACCAGCCCCCAGCTGACTGCTTTACCTTGGCTAGTGATCAAAAATAGAGGGGATCCTAATTCATTTTTTGTATTTATTTATTTACTGGGTTAAACAAGGCTGAAAACAGCCTTTAGTGACATAAAAGGCGCTAAAAGGTGCAGGTGTACAATACTGCCTACAATATATGCCTGCTCTAATCTAAGCTCTCGCTCCTTCATCAACTCTCCCTGAAGTGCTTCGGGAGGAGCTGAGCATCACGCCTTTGGGTTTCATAAGACCCAATGATGGGATGCAGCCGGCCAATCACAGTAATGCCAGTAGCCAACATGGCTATGGCATTACCGTGATTGGCAGGCAAGCCCTTTGCTATCTAACATCTGTGAAACATGTGTGGCAGGGACTCAAGCTTTCGCTTGAACACCCTCGATACTTGATCGAGTAACAAGCGTGTCCAAACACCCCACTGCTCAATTGAGTATCGAGCAGTGACGAGCACACTCGCCCATGGTTAGTCAAAATAACTAAGAAATGGCTCATTTCATAATTGAACCTGACAACTTTAAATATATAGATCAGTGCTATTTATTCAACTATTGCTAAATCCTGCAACTTCCCCATAAATATTCACGCTCTGGTCAACCTTGGCATCAGCTATTAGGGAGACATTTGGTAGACCCCCATAACTTATGGTTTTCTGGATTTTCATACATATGGATAAGCAATACTAAGGGGTACTTTGCTACTGCGATATCGTCGGGGTCAAATCGAAAGTGACGCACATCCGGCGCCAGTAACGACGTCGCAACGTGTAAAGCCTAGATGCACCGATAAACGATCGCAAAAGCGTCGTAAATCGGTGATCTGTGCAGTGTCGGACATTTCCATAATGCCGCACCAATAGGAGATACAATGTTGTTCCTCGTTCCTGCGGCAGCACACATCGCTGTGTGTGAAGCCGCAGGAGCGAGGAACATCTCCTACCTGCGTCCACCGGCTATGCGGAAGGAAGGAGGTGGGCGATATGTTTACGTCCCCCTCATCTCCGCCCCTCCGCTTCTATTGGCCGCCTGCCGTGTGACGTCGCTGTGATGCCGCACGACCCGCCCCCTTAGGAAGGAGGCGGGTCACCGGCCAGAGCGACGTCGCAGAACAGGTAAGTGTGTGTGAAGCTGCCGTAGCGATAATGTTCGCTACGGCAACTATCACAAGATATCGCATGTGCGACGGGGGCGGGTACTATCGCGCTCGGCATCGCTATCATCGGCTAGCGATGTCGCAGCGTGCAAAGTATCCCTAAGAACTATGTGTGGTGCACATCTTCAGAGGCGATTGCTTATGTACAGACTGATATTCCTTTCTAGTTATTTTCCATAATGACATTTGATGCTTTTTATAGACAATCGGTAGCGGTGAAGACCACTGACCATCACGGCTGAATTTCCTCTGCTCTTAGCACACATAAACCTGAAATGTCCACTTGAAAGAGATTAAAGTGGGAACTGTCAGTCAGTAATAGCTGAAATTATAAAACTGATGTGTGCCGGTATTTATTACCCACTTATCATCCTGCAAGTCAGGAATAAATCTCTTTTACAGAGAGTTTATGATACATGTATATTAATGGGCTGTTGTCAGTTCTATATAATTATGTCACACCACGTTCTATGCTGCCCAGCTCTCGCTTCATGTTGGGGACTTCTTGTATCCTTGTGAAATAAGGAAAAATAATTCTAACACATATATATTTCATAGTACTGTATAAGATAGTTTTCCACTGTCTCACTTGGAAGACATTTAGAAGATGTAGCTACGCCTTGTTTCGCCCAGATGTAATATCTCTAACTCTGTATCCAAATACCCCGACAAATCCACATGCCCAAGTTGAGTTCTCTCCTTGTCGGTTTGATACCAAATGCATGCAGAAAAGTCATCTACTGACATCTAACCAATTAAAGTGATACCCTTTTTAACCCTTTTTAACCCAGAACAAGGACTCAACAAAAACAAGTAATATACATCATCATCACACCACCAGGAAGAAGCGTGGCTCATAGGCTACATGACCGGCACTTTCGGTCATGCGCACTAGACCTCTCTGAAGCCAGGACGCGCACACCCAGCTTCATAGTGCGCATGACCGGAAGTGCCGGGACTTCTGATCATGCGCACTGACTCTAAGGGGTACTTTGCACGCTGCGACATCGCTAGCCGATTGTAGCGATGCCGAGCGCGATAGTCCCCGCCCCCGTCGCAGATGCGATATCTTGTGATAGCTGCCGTAGCGAACATTATCGCTACGGCAGCTTCACACGCACTTACCTTCCCTGCGACGTCGCTCTGGCCGGCGACCCGCCTCCTTCCTAAGGGCGCGGGTCGTGCAGCGTTACAGCGATGTCACACGGCAGGCGGCCAATAGAAGCGGAGGGGCGGAGATGAGCGGGACGTAAACATCCTGCCCACCTCCTTCCTTCCTCATTGCAAGCAGGACGCAGGTAAGGAGATGTTCCTCGCTCCTGCGGCTTCATACACAGCGATGTGTGCTGCCGCAGGAACGAGGAACAACATCGTACCTGTCGCTGCAGCGAAATTATGGAAATGACCGACACTACACAGATCACCGATTTTCAACGCTTTTGCGATCGTTTATCGGTGCTTCTAGGCTTTACACGTTCCGACGTCGTTACCGGCACCGGATGTGTGT
This sequence comes from Anomaloglossus baeobatrachus, assembly GCF_048569485.1. Classification (NCBI taxonomy): domain Eukaryota; kingdom Metazoa; phylum Chordata; class Amphibia; order Anura; family Aromobatidae; genus Anomaloglossus; species Anomaloglossus baeobatrachus. The sequence continues at coordinate 53,703,629 of NC_134357.1, read as the reverse complement.
CACTTTCGATTTGACCCTGACGAGATCGCAGTAGCGATGTCGCAACGTGCAAAGTACCACTAATGACACTGGGCAATGTGCTTTGAATAGCATATTAGGACGCCCCGGAGGAAGTGCTAACATGCCAAGAGGGTGGACTAGGTTGGGGAAGTAACGCCCTTGCGACTATTCTCTGCGCTCATTAGCATATCAGCCCCGGGGTCCAGCTCCTACCAGGCCCAGACCACTGTCTGCTACCTAGTACTTCCAAGGAGCCTGGCTCCTGACCTCCTTTCTCCTTCCCTTCCAACACTACACTGGCCTCCTCCTGACACTCCTGACCTCCCATTACCAACCCCCCAAGTGGGCGACCCTATTCCACTGGTGTGTCTGGTGGGTGTGGTGCAGAGTGTTCCTAGGATTTTGATTAGCTGGGTTTGGCAACACCATAGTTTAGGGACCCTTAACCAAGGAGGAGGTGGATATTGCACAGAAGGGCAGATTGCACAATACCCTTGGTTAAACGAGCTACGTTTAACCAAGAGGGAATGTGATGCCCTGGCCTATCAGGTCGTCACATTCCCCCTTGGTTAAACGTAGCTCGTCTCTGAGCTACAGGACATCAGAGGTTTATTATTTTTTTTTTAAACTGGGAAGTAGAAATACGCCCCTCATAAGGGAGGCTGTTTACTTAAACGTTACTAAAACTTTAGAGTTCATCTCTCCAACGGTGGAACGCTACCGGTTTCAGTAGTAGCGGAGGCTCAACCTGCTCCGTTGCAGCCTCTTACTGCAACAGTCCAGTCCCAATGTCTCGGATCCCATTAACTCGCCACCCAAACAACCTGTGGGTCCGTGGTCCCAGGCATTGTAATAGACGACTCTGTAGAAGTCCTGAGCAACCTGGTAGCCATTGCCCATTGCGCCGACCCCCACCGGGGCCTCCTGGTGCCGCCTACCAGCACTGCAGCGTCCAAGGCCCTGATGGCCTTTTCCCTGTAACAAAAGGGTTCAAAAAGGTTCAACAAGGAGGACGCAGTCTAATTATAGCAGAACTTTTCCGGTCACCTTCCATCAGGATCCCTTCAGCCGGTCCCTGACAGCCTCCTCCATTTGAACACTGGAGAACGTTCAACAAAGGTGACCGTCCATATAAAACTTTAAAACATGCAGGTTCCGGTCCCTTTAGCGTTGGGCACTCCCTGGACACACTCTTACAAAGTGCCATGGTAAACCACAGCGACGGCAGATAGGCACTACTTCCATGGCATCAACTGGGATTTCCTCATCCAAAGTGGACTCTGCTTCCATCTCCATTATCTCCAATGCCATCTGTGCCCGTAACGACAGTATCATCCTACGGCCGTTTCCTCCATAATGTAATGTGCCCGTCGTGCCCTGGCCCCTGTCCGGTGATGGTACAAGGCCGCCGGCTGTCCTCCACGACAATACCGTGCCCCTTGTCACAATCTCCTGCGACTGGGGGTCCAGCTCCTACCAGGCTCTGACCACCGTCTGCTACCTAGTACTTCCAAGGAGCCTGGCTCCTGAGCTCCTCTCTCCTTCCCTTTCAACACTACACTGGCCTCCTCCTAACACTCCTGACCTCCCCTTACCAACCCCCCAAGTGGGCGACCCTATTCCACTCAGTCCGTCCACTGGTGTGTCTGGTGGGTGTGGTGCAGAGTGTTCCTAGGATTTTGATTAGCTGGTTTTGGCAACACCATTATTTAGGGTCCCCTAACCAAGGAGGAGGTGGATATTGTACAGAAGGGCAGATTGCACAATACCCTGTGACGACCTGATAGGCCAGGGCGTCACACATACAGTGCTCAGCATAAATGAGTACATCCCTTTGAAAAATAAGATTTTAATCAATATCTCACTGAACACAAGAACAATTTCTAAAAGTTTGACAATATGAGTCTCATAGAACTTTTTTCTTAACCCACTACATGAAAGTAAGAATAACAATATAACTTTCATTACAAAATCTTCAATTTTACTCAAAATAGTTGATGCAAAAATGAGTACACCCAACATCAAAAAATACTACAGCTAGTATTTTGTATGACCGATGATTTTTAAGGACAGAACCAAAACTTTTAGGCCTTGAATGGTCAAGTTGGCGACATATTGCAACATTTGTCATTTTCCATTCTTCCACAACAAACTCTGGATGCTGGATGGAGAGTGAAGACAACTGGTCTCTTCAGAAATCCCCATAGGTGTTCAGTTGGGTTTAGATCAGGAGACACTTGGCCACTGAATCACTTCCACCCTGTTCTTCTTCAGAAATGCAGCGGTGCTCTTAGATGTGTGTTTTGGAACATTGTCCTGTTGGAAAAGTGCACGTCTACCAAGAGCACGGAGTAATGGGAGCATCTTTTCTTTCAGTATAGAGCAGAACATTTGTGAATTCACGATACCATCAATGATATGTAGCCCCCGATACTAGCAGCTCATGCTGCGACACATAAGAACACTACCACCACCATGTTTCACTGTAGGCACAAGACATTTTTCTTTGTACTCACTCCCCTCTGCCACAACAAACTGTTTTGCAGCCATCAGTTCAGAAACATTTATCTTAAGGCCCTGTCACACAGAGAGATAAATCTGCGGCAGATCTGTGGTTGCAGAGAAATTGTGGACAATCAGTGCCAGGTTTGTGGCTGTGTACAAATGGAACAATATGTCCATGATTTCACTGCAACCACAGATCTGCCAAAGATTTCTCTCTCGGTGTGACGGGGCCTTTAGTCTCAACACTCCAGAGTATAGAGTCCCAATAGTCTTAATATGTTTCAGCATGGGTCTTGACAAATTGTAGCTGGGTGTTTTTGTGCGCGGGCTTTAGGAGAAGCTTCTTTCATGGATGACACCCAAATTATTTTCTTTCTCAGGTCTTGTGACATTTCTCTTCTATGTGGTGCCATTGTTGAAAGCATGATATAAAGAGAAGGGCTGCACACCAGCGACAGTGCAAGGGAAATAAATGTAAAGCAGAAACCGCTATGTTAATACTGACATGAAAAATACAATAGCTATATGTAAAAATGAAAATATGACAATGGTATGTGCATAACTGCTATGGACTTTAAGAATAAAGAGAAATTTAGCTATTGAATTGATCAATACAACAGAGCCCCTAACACCTCGTCACGGTATTCTCTTACATTGGGGTCCCTTAAATTGGTTTGTAGTTTTTTGTTTGTGAACTCGACGCTACCCACACCTATTGCCGGTCCACATTATACATTTATAGCCTGGGTCTCAGCTTCCCATAACCAGTAGGTTTTTTTTAACAAGAGAGGACACACATTAGCTAGGGACCCCAATGTAAGAGAATACCGTGACGGGGTGTTGGGGCTGTGTTGTATTGATCAATTCAATAGCTAAATTTCTCTTTATATTTAAAGTCCATAGCAGTTATGCAGATACTATTATCATATTTTCATTCTTACATATAGCTATTGTATTTTTCATGTCAGTATTCACACAGCAGTTTCTGCTTTACATTTATTCCCCTTGCACCGTTGCTGGTGTGCAGCCCTTCTCTTTATATAGTGATTTTTTTTTTTTTTTAGTGTTTTTGCATCCAGTTCAGACTTAGCATGGTGTTCCAGACGTTATTTCTTAAATTGTTGAAAGCATGAACTGGGAAGGGGTTTCCTTTAAGTATCATGCATTTATAGTCACCATCTACTTAATTAAGGTTTACTTGTGGTTGAATTCTTATTATCGTATTTTTCGCTTTATAAGACGCACCTGATTATAAGACGCACCCCCAAATTTGGTGAAGAAATAGAGAATTTTTTAATAAATGGGGTCCATCTTATAATGCCAGTGTCCGTCTAACAAATAATATAGGGTATATGTCCCTCATAGCCCCCTCATCCTAAAATTAGCCCCCTTAATCTGGATATGGCAACCTTATATTGAACACGTCCCCCAGTGATGCCACATTTCCCCTATGGCAGGCACACAGGCCCACTGTGGCAGGAACACAGGCCCACTGTGGCAGGAACACAGGCCCACTGTGGCAGGCACAAAGGCCCACTGTGGCAGGCACACATCACCCTCTGTTACATATCTCCCCCGTGTTGCTGCTTTTAGTAAAATAAACTCTTTCCTTACCTTCTGCAGCACTGTCCTGTCTCGTGTGTCCCTCCTCGGGGTTGAGCTCCTCCTTCTCCTGCACTTCCTACTTCCTGGTTCTAGTGCAGGTCATGTGATCGGGACAGCAGAGTGACATCTCTGCGTGCCTGATCACAGCAGCAGGAGGGAGACCGGGCAGACACGCTGGAGGAGGTGAGTAAAGAGTTTATTATTTTACTATGGGCAGCAGCATGGGGGCCATAGCTAACACAGGGGTGCATGTGCCATCAAAGGTAAGCACAGGCAGATATAATATGCGCTGCTCCCACAGCCCATTAGCGCGATGCAGTTTCAGCACCGCGCTGCTGATGGACAGCGGCTGTGCATATTATATGAGCGGGAGCAGGAGATCTAATGCTGCCGCCCGCAGCTGTCACCTGCCCCCAGCAGCCCCCAGCACCGCTCCAGAGCTGCCTGCACCTCCACTGGACTCTGTATATATATACATCCCCCCCGTATATTCGGATTATAAGACGCACCCCCTACTTTCCCCCAAAATTTGGGGGAACAAAAGTGCGTCTTATAAAGCGAAAAATACGGGTAATTAAATTCTTGTTATCTAAACTGTACCTCTACTCATAAGACTTTTATTGGGATGTACACATTTTTGCAGCATGGTCTTAAATTAATTTATTAGGAAAAATACTTTTTTGGGTATGCAAAATAACAAATCTTGTTTGCATCCAGTGGCTCCCATTTTTGGATTTTGCTATATCAGGTAAAGGCAGTACCATCCTGGCACTAAGTTGCTGAATGCAGACGTCCATGATATAGAAAGATCCGATTGTTGGTTGATTATATATCTTTAATCAAAGTTGCAGAAATTCACTGCACTTTGATTGATGTGTACAACATGGCAGGTCTTTGTGGTCGGGTCCTCGTGTTTATTCCTCCTCCGGTGTCCTCTGGCATGCCCCCTTTTTTTTTTATTTGAACACTAGCTGTAGGACCTGGCATTGCCCGGGATAGTAACGAAGTGTCTCTCTTCCACTCTCCCATTCTCCCTCATTCCCTCTCTGTCTGTCTTTCTGTCTGTCTCTGTTTCTTTCTCTCTGTCTATCTCTGTGGCTTAAGCTGACATACTAAGAATGTCCTTCGCTACCTATAGCAACCAATCAGCACTCGTATTAATGACCTGTAGCAACATAGAAGCAAAGCTGTGATTGGTTGCTATAGGCCACTTGATAAATACCAAGGCTAACTGTAAAAACAGCCAATATATTATCGCAGTTTCTGTGTGTCTGTGTGTATGTAGATGTATGCCTCTTACTCTGTATGTATATATTTATGTCTATGTGTGTCTCGTTATGTAGGTGTCTCTTTTTATGTGTCTCTTTGTGTGTGTATCTCTTTCTGTGTGTCAGTCTCTGTGTCTTTTTCTGTGTGTGTGTGTGTCTCTTTCTGTATGTCTCTTTTTGTCTGTGTCTTTTTCTGTCTGTGTGTCTTTTTCTGTCTGTGTGTCTCTTTCTCTGTGTGTCTTTTTCTGTGTGTCTCTTTCTGCATGTCTCTTTCATTGTGTGTGTCTCTTTCGGTGTGTTTGTTTCTTTCGGTGTGTGTGTGTGTGTGTCTCTCTCTTTCGGTGTCTGTGTCTTTCTGTGTGTGTATCTCTTTCTGTGCATCTGTTTCTGTGTGTGTTTCTGTTAGTGTGTGTGTCTTTTTCTGTGTGTCTCTTTCTGTCTGTGTGTCTCTCTCTGTGTGTGTCCCTTTCTGTATGTGTCTCTTTCTGTGTGTGTCTGTCTCTTTCAGTGTGTGTCTCTTTCGGTGTGTGTATCTTTTGTTGTCTGTCTATCGGTGTGTGTGTGTCTCTTTCAGCGTGTCTTTTTTCTTTCTGTGTCTCTTTCTTTCTGTGTATGTGTCTATTTCAGTGAGTGTCTCTCTTTCTGTATATGTGTGTCTCTTTGTGTGTGTGTGTCCCTGTGTGTCTCTTTCATTGTCCATAATAGGAGTCTACAATAACAGATCCGTTCCCAGCTCCATTGACTTTAATGTAAGCAGGTTTTTTGTCAAATAACTAATGTGCAGGGTTAAATTTTCTCCTCAAATCATAGTCTATGATGTTCACTGAATCAAATAAGGCGGCTGTGCAAAATGTCGTGATTATAAATGCGACGCTGCGGATTCCGTTAGCGGACATACACACACAAACACTCACATACATACACTCAGCTTTATATATTAGATCACACCGCGCCACCATTGCTGTTGTTAGCGTTGCTTGCGCATTGCCACAGCACTAAGGTCTTCATTAAAATGGCGCCGGAGTCCGCAATCTCCAGCCCCATTTTATTGAATACACTGAAGACTATGAGAAGCATCGGCGCATGCGCACATTTTTTTTAATTTTATTTTACAAACTACAAGCGAAATACTGTAAGCGCTGAGCACATGTAAAGTATGTTATTTAGACATAGATGCACTATAAATACTTTTTATCTCTATGTTCAAATATATAAATCCTATATTAATACTGACAAATCTGCCGAACGCAGGTGTATATATCTATAGAATGTTGCCCAATTGACAGCAAAGATAAACTTCCAACATTCATCTTAAAGTGATTGTTATAATAGGGATAAAGTCACTCAGCAAAAATATTGTGGCTACATCAGATTCAATGTGACCATGTCCATTGCAGGGGCGCCATCTTTTGGTTAGCAGAGGTATTGCAAGTCCCACATAAAATACTGATTTGAACCAATAGGAGTAAAATATAAAAATGCGTATTTGTAAAGTGTTTCATAAAACTATCCCACGCTTACTAGATTAAGATCCTGATTTTTACCAAGAACCCCCCCCCTCATTTTTTTTTTTTTTTACCAGGGGTACTATACACATATCAGAGAGGATACAGGCCAGGGGAGTACATAGAAATCATGGGCCGCATAGCAGAATTTCTAATTGTGCCTCCCCTTTGCCCCCCCACCCCCAAAAAAAGTAATAATAGTAGTTGACTAGGTCACATAAGAACATTTCTTACAACTCTTCAGCCCTTTTGAAGTATTGTTCCTTCTATTGAAGCCCCTAGACTCCGTATTCATAGCAGCCATAAGGTATGATGCCCACAAAAGTGCCCCACAAATACTGTACGATACCCCACAGCAATTCCTCCACAAGGTAGGCACCGCTGTACCCCCCCGTCATCCTTCAAATAACCTGGCAATGAATGGAAACCCCAACACAGTAAAATCCCCAACTGTGACCCCCACACAGCCCTACATGCATTATAATAGAGCTATATACAGAATAATGCCCCCTTCTATCTGTCCAAATAGTATAATGGCCCCACAAAGTAGGATGGTCCCTACACAAACCTTCACACTGCTTAATTGCTTGCATACTGTATACTGGCTCTCAAATAGCCCTCCATAAAGTCTAAAGGCTCTCTCAATGCTCTCCAAATACTATAATGGACCCCACCGAGCCACATAGTCCTTCATATATTAGAATGCAGCCCCATAGTCCTCCATGTATTATAATGCACTTCTCATAGTTCTCCATGTATAAGGTAGCCCTCATAGTCCTGCATGTGTTATAATGCACCCCCATAGTACTCTATGTTATAATGCACTCCATAGTCCTCCATGTATTACTGCATAATGCACTGCCTATAGTCCTCCATATGTTATAATGAACTCCCATAGTCCATGTATAAGGTAGCTCCATAATCATTCATAAAGTATAATACACCCTCACATTCCTCCATATATTATACTGCATCCCCCATAGCTTTCCATGTATTATAATGCAGCTCCATAGCTTTTCATATATTATAAAAAAAAAAGCCCCCATAGACTTCCATGTATTATAATGCACCTCCATAGTTTATGTATACGGTAGCCCCCATAGTCCTCCATGTATTATTATGCACCTCCATAGTCCATGTATACGGTAGCCCCCATAGTCTTCCATGTATTATAATGCACCCCCATAGTCCATGTATACGGTAGCGCCCATAGACCTCCATGTATTATAATGCACCCCCATAGTCTATGTATATGGTAGCCCCTATAGTCCTTCATGTATTATAATGCACCCCCATTGTCCATGTATACGGTAGCCACCATAGACCTCCATTTATTATAATGCACCCCCATAGCCTATGTATACGGTAGCCCACATAGTCCTTTATGTATTATAATGCACCCCCCATAGTCCATGTGTAATGTAACCCCAATAGTCTTCCATGTGTAAGGCAACCCCCATAGTCCTCCATATATTATAATGCACCTCCCATACCTCTCCATGTATGTAATGCAGCCCCCATAGTCCATGTATAATGCAGCCCCCATAGTACTCCATGTATTATAATGCACCCCCATAGTCCATGTATAAGGTAGCCTCCATAATCTTCAATGTATAAGGCAGCCTCTATAATCCTCTGTGTATTATAATGCAGCCCTCATAGTGTAGCGTCCACGGGGCCATAGGGTAGTCGTCACCGGGCCAGTGGTTCCTTGGGGAAGCTGTGACTGGCCTGACCCAGTTCCGTGACCCCATCGGCTACATGTTAAATAATTAAATCTCTATAGATGTTACTGGCCCTCAGTTTGGTGGTGCTATCTGCTCGGTGTTACATCCAGACAGCTCTGCTCTGCCTCCCTGAAGGCCTGATAGCTTCCCTTCTGGGAGATGAACATGTCTGCTCTGTCTCGTGTCCAAGCTGTTCTCAGGTAAAGTGAAACTGTTTTCTACTCCTAGTGCTCATGCCCCCACTTTGCAAGTTGCTATGGCAACCTTGGTCTGCTAAGAACTAGCTGAGTCACTTCCTGTGTCTGTAGAAACATTGTTTACCCTTTCCTAGTGACTGCTTCTCCCTGCTGTATGGGGTGTGAGGTGTGTGTAGAACTTACTAGATTAACATCTTGACCTGCCAGGGAAGTATATAATGATATACCCTGTAGCAACCAGTCTCAGGGACAATACATTCCCCCAGGCTACAATGAAAATTACATCGCAATTTTTTTATATCTAAACAATTAACATGTCCACTTTTACCGGGACCAAGTAAAGGAAAGAAAGAAGCTATCCCTTTCCACAGGCTCCCTCTCTGCTGTCGTGCCGCGGCCACCGTGACTAGGGCTTTGTACCTCTCTCTTGTGCTCAGTCCCATTTTCTGGTGACTACTCTCTTCTGGTCCACGATTACAGGTACCGGGTCCCGTCTCTATAGATGTTACTGGCCCCCAGCTTGGTGGTGCTGTCTGCTCGGTGTTACATCCAGACAGCTCTGCTCTGCCTCCCTGAAGGCCTGACAGCCTCCCCTTCAGGGAGCTGCACCACTGTGCGTCTGCTCTGTCTCGTGTCCAAGCTTATTCTGAGGTAAAGTGAAACTGTTTTCTACTCCTAACTGCTCATGCCCCCACTTTGCAAGTTGCTATGGCAACCTGGGTCTGCTAAGAACTAGGTGAGTCACTTCCTGTGTCTGTAGAGACATTGTAAACCCTTTCCTAGCGACTGCTTCTCCCTGATGTATGGTGGTGTGAGGTGTGTGTAGAACTTATTAGATTAACATCTTGACCTGCCAGGGAAGGATATAATGATATACGCTGTAGCAACCAGTCTCAGGGGCGCTACAATAGTACTTCACATTGTATTATGCAGCCCCCCCATACTATTAATGCACCCCCATAGTCCTCTGGCCACTGTGTAATCACTGATTAAAAATATAAATAAAAGTACTCACCTCTTCTCGTTCCGCCGCTGCTCTGGTCAGAGTATCCTGCACTCTGCATGTATCGGCACAGTGGTGTGTAGTATTGACATCACTGCGCTCCGCTGAGACGTAGAGCACAAGCACAGAGGAAGAATGATGAAGGATGGAGCGGAGCGCTACGCTCCCTTTCTCATCACTGCTTTGCGCTGTGATGGGCGGGGGCCTACCGGCAATAGGGGTCCTGTGCTGGCGCTGACATCGGCCCCCGACTTACGGGCCCCATAGCGGTAGTGTGGTCTGCTGCCATTGGCAGTATGCCACGGGTACAGGCACACATAATCACCAAAATCTGTTTTACATTATCAAAATTAGGTGGTGTCATTTTTACAATTTTGTGAGCTCTGGATGTTTCTAAAATCAAGAGCTTTCAAGTGACTTTAGTTTTAAAAACAAAATTAATGTTTGATATAAACACATAAACAAAAAAAAGGGATTTTCTGCTCACCCGATAGATGTGTGCTCCAAGGTCTGGATGGTGCACGGAAAGAGCCCCTTGTCCAAGGGTGCAGCACCGCAAGATGCAGGAAAAAAATGTCTATGATTAGGAGCCCTAATGGGCTTGAAACGCGTAAGACGCCCTGTACGTATTTGCACCTCTGGCCAACCAACTTTTTTTTAATAGTATGGATTAAAGACTTGTGTGACGCCCTGGGCAAGCCAGGGGTCACAGGTCATTGCACCACCACACCCTACACCCCAGCTAGGCACGTCAAAGCTACCAAAATCCTTGTTGCCTTCCTCCAGGGGCTGATGTTCACACCAGGGGGTGGGCCAGGCGGTTGGCTCCGCCCACCGAGGAGTTCACAGCACTGGAGGCGGGAGGAACCAGGCAGAAAGCTCAGGGAAGAGCTTGAGATCAGTTAGGGAAGTGAAGGAAAAAACAGCTAAGTGCAGTTTAGGAAGTGAAAGTAGAAAGAGGAGAAGTAGTAGTGGAGCTAAGTGAAAAGTGACAGAAGAAAAGCCTGAAGTTAGTCCGGCTGTGTGCCCGGACAGTGACAGCAAGGTCAGCAGACGGCGGTGACTGTCTGGAGGGGTGACTGCTCGGAGGTTGCTGGAAGGACCGCGGACGGGTAGTGGCCCGGCGGTCTGGAGCAGTATACAAAGGACAGTCAGCACCAGGGCAGGGGCCTCTCGGACCCCGGCAAGGCTAGGAGTCGCCATAATTTGCCAAATCCGTCAGTGAAGGGGACGGCTGTCTCCAAACAACCAAGTCCCGATAGAAGGCAACAGTCCAACCATTGAGGAGGAACACCGCCACAGCCAGGGCACCAGTTTCTCAGGGCCAGCGCCTGCGGGCAAAGTAGGGCTCCTCCGGCCCATATCCAAGCCGGGGAGCGGGTTACCTGTGGGAACCCATCGCAACCATCATCAACATAGGTGCAGGACAGAGGGACCGTCACCGTCACCTACTGGGGAAAGCAAGTGCAGCCGTCCGTGGGAACCGTCTTTCCAGCCGTGTGTTTTACCGAGAACTGTGTCAAAGTCTCAGGCTGAGTGAGTACCACAGTGCCGCAAGGCACAGCGCTGCCCCCGCGTCCCTGCGCCCACCAAGCCCTGCATCTCCCACCTCATCACTGGGCCCCGGGATCACCAACCCCTACCCACGGAGGAGCAACACCACAACTAGCTGCTCACTACCATCATTCCCGGGATCCTCATACAGAGCAGCGGTAGTGCCAACAAATCACCACAACTGTGGGTGGCGTCACGGACAATAAACAATCCCAAATCCCAATCCCCTTTCACTCACGGGCGAGGAGCGCCGCTAGAGTCCCCGGGATCCAGCCCATCGCTCGAGCCACCGAGCAGCAGCAGGCCGCAGCAGCCGCGGCAGTTGGACCCGAGCAGTAGGGAGAGCGCGGCGTCCCCTCCTCCGCCCACGACAACTTGGCGTCACGAACAGGATCTTACCACTCTGCCGTTGGGTAGAGGTGCGCCTTGTGACCGCCGGAGTTATCCGTCTGAAAAATTTCAGAAGTCGCCATCTTTGGCGCGAAAAGTTCCCGCTCGAGCGTCTTCTCGAGTAGCAGAGGCGCGAAGGCCAAAACCCCGCCCCAATAGAGGAGGGGCCGGAGAGAAGCTAAGGGGGACGCGATGGCGGCTGGCTGCATGTGAGCGCAGCTATAAAAGCAGGGACGCCAGGACCCTGCAGACATCTTGTTCCTGGAAGAAGTCACTATGTGGATGCCGTCCCACGACACCGTAGCCCCCGCGCCTGGAATCGCGGCGTGGGTGGAAATCCGGACCGCGCAGCTCTACCAAAGGCTGCAGGTCAGGATGCAGCTCCTCATGGAGGAGTGGGAGGCCAACATGGCGGACGTTATAGCAGCCATGCGGAGACGCGAGGAGGAAGCAGAGGAAGGGAGGGTGAGTGACCCACGCCCCGATGCCCTTGAAGGGACGGTCATCGCGGCTTCGGGGCCCGGTCCAAGCCATCTCCCCCCGCTGCCTTCATCGCCACCCGTCGCGGAGGCTGTGACCCCGCCACTAGGCCTGCTACCACCGCAACCAGTAGCAATACCCAGCGTCCCCGCCCAGGCGGGCCGACCTGTTGCCGGAGCCCGTAGTCGACCAGGAGGTGTTGCCATGGAAGGCCCCGAAGTCTGCACCGGAGGCATCCCCCGAGAAGTCCCTCGAGCCGGAGCTGATGACCCGTTCCGAGCCGGAGGCCCAGACGCGGAAAGCCCCTGCGCCCATCCCCCACACCTCGGCTGAGGTAGCGCCGGGTTGTCGCTGCAAGGCGGCGCCCAAGGCCAAGACACCGCGGGACCCGCCGCCCAGATCCCTGACAGTGGGTAGCGTCCAGAATGTCCCGCGGGGCCCGACCCGTGCGCTGGAGCTCATAGCAGCGCCGTATTGGGACAGGGAGCCGGTACCGCTGGGCCTGGAGATCGGTGAAAGAGAAAGGAAGAAGGCCGAGCTGGTGGCCCGAGCGATAAGGGAGAAGGAAAATCTCCGTCAGGCCACGTTCCGTGTCCAGGGCCCGCTGTACGAGGGGCAGGTGAGGCGGTTTGATGTCCGCCGGGGCTACGGGTTTATATATGAACCGGGCCTGGAGGCCGAAGTGTTTGTAGCCCGGCGGGATGTGAATGCCCATCTGCCTGAGGAACATCCCGGCCGTAACCTAATGCCGGGCGACCTGGTGCAGTACACCCGGCACTGTGGAGAGAGGGGGTGGTTTGCCCTGGACGCAAAACTGAGGGGCAGCCAGGAGAGCCGTGTGGGTTCTGCACCCCCTCCCTCAGATGAAGCCGAAGCCGATTACCCGGAGTAAGGGCAGCGGATGCCCGCTGCAGCAGTCCCCGTTGGGACCAAAGTGTTTTGTGTGGAAGTTTAAAAACGATGAAAGTAATGATTACCGTGAAAGTCACCTGATTGTCCTACCGTGATTGAAAAAAAACGGCCGTTGCCGGCACCGTTGTCCCCGAGGGGACCGTTTAAAAAGTTTGCATGAGGAACTGCTCATGGACAAGCCCGTGAACTTGCAGGGCAACCACAGACATTAGTGGCTTGTAAATAAGTTGTTTACCGTTACCGTTTCCGCATTGCCGCCTCCGGAGAGGCAGGTTGGAGGGGAAGGACAGATCCCGCTCGGGTGACTTGTGCTGGACTTGGGTCAAGGGGTGCTGCCTGGGTTTTAGGGGCAGCATCAGGGCCAGGTTGCTTGGGTGGGAGAGAGCGGAAACCGTAATCGTGAACCGTTTTGCAACGTTTAAGAAAAGTGCCTCCCATTGTGGGATGATGTATTAAAAATGTATATATGTTACCGTTTTGCTTTTATATATATTTTTCAGAAAATAAAACCGGTGTTGGACGGGCAGCCCGCAGACGGTCTGCATTTTGCTAAGGGGGAATGTGACGCCCTGGGCAAGCCAGGGGTCACAGGTCATCGCACCACCACACCCTACACCCCAGCTAGGCACATCAAAGCTACCAAAATCCTTGTTGCCTTCCTCCAGGGGCTGATGTTCACACCAGGGGGTGGGCCAGGCGGTTGGCTCCGCCCACCGAGGAGTTCACAGCCCTGGAGGCGGGAGGAACCAGGCAGAAAGCTCAGGGAAGAGCTTGAGATCAGTTAGGGAAGTGAAGGAAAAAACAGCTAAGTGCAGTTTAGGAAGTGAAAGTAGAAAGAGGAGAAGTAGTAGTGGAGCTAAGTGAAAAGTGACAGAAGAAAAGCCTGAAGTTAGTCCGGCTGTGTGCCCGGACAGTGATAGCAAGGTCAGCAGACGGCGGTGACTGTCTGGAGGGATGACTGCTCGGAGGTTGCTGGAAGGACCGCGGACGGGTAGTGGCCCGGCGGTCTGAAGCAGTATACCAAGGACAGTCAGCACCAGGGCAGGGGCCTCTCGGACCCCGGCAAGGCTAGGAGTCGCCATAATTTGCCAAATCCGTCAGTGAAGGGGACGGCTGTCTCCAAACAACCAAGTCCCGATAGAAGGCAACAGTCCAACCATTGAGGAGGAACACCGCCACCGCCAGGGCACCAGTTTCTCAGGGCCAGCGCCTGCGGGCAAAGTAGGGCTCCTCCGGCCCATATCCAAGCCGGGGAGCGGGTTACCGGTGGGAACCCATCGCAACCATCATCAACATAGGTGCAGGACAGAGGGACCATCACCGTCACCTACTGGGGAAAGCAAATGCAGCCGTCCGTGGGAACCGTCTTTCCAGCCGTGTGTTTTACCGAGAACTGTGTCAAAGTCTCAGGCTGAGTGAGTACCACAGTGCCACAAGGCACAGCGCTGCCCCCGCGTCCCTGCGCCCACCAAGCCCTGCATCTCCCACCTCATCACTGGGCCCCGGGATCACCAACCCCTACCCATGGAGGGGCAACACCACAACTAGCTGCTCACTACCATCATTCCCGGGATCCTCATACAGAGCAGCGGTGGTGCCAACAAATCACCACAACCGTGGGTGGCGTCACGGACAATAAACAATCCCAAATCCCAATCCCCTTTCACTCATGGGCGAGGAGCGCCGCTAGAGTCCCCGGGATCCGGCCCATCGCTCGAGCCACCGAGCAGCAGCAGGCCGCAGCAGCCGCGGCAGCCGGACCCGAGCAATAGGGAGAGCGCGGCGTCCCCTCCTCCGCCCGCGACACTTGTTTTATATATTTTGGATGAGTTGCTGAATTGCTTTTTTTTCCTTAAACACATATAAACAGTACCATATCTACCAGCTGACAAGAGGCTGCGGTCGCCAGGGCCCCGCGATCTCAGGGGCCCACTCAGAGCTCCCGCTACTGTACACTGTATGGGTGTGCGCAGCGCATCTCTGCAGCTTAACTCCGCGGTAGAGCAGGGAGACATGATCTTCCTGTACTATGGCTTTTTTCTATAGATTGCTTTAGACCTACGGTCTGCAGAACAGTAGGGAGACGCACGAAATGGACACGTGGAGCTGTGTGAAAATGTCATTGCGCTGTGATTCTGCATGCCCCAGCATGATGACATTGTACCGCCCCGCGCTCGGCTGCAGCCAAGCCGCTCAGATCCAGGCTCGTTGGTGGGTGGCTCGAGCGCCTTCAGACCCAGTGTCACTTCGCTCTGAAAGGATGCTGGCGCTACATAGGGGGGTGGTATGTAGATGTACAGCCGAGGCCGTGTTTGAGTTTGTGACGCCACCCACGGGATGCGGTGAAGGTGTAGACACCACCGCTGCAGCTACGCGCACCTGGGGGAGATGGTGATGCAGCAAGATGTTAACCCCTCCGTGGGCAGGGATGATGGCCCCGGGACCCGTTGGGGAGATGTAGCTGGGCGGTGCAGGGCGGTGCGCGGCCGGATGGCACTGTTGTACTCATTGTTATTGACACACACAAGTCTCTGGTAAACAAAGTTGATGGTGGTCGATGCCCGCAGCCGGCTGCATCTGGTCCCCCACCCGGTTCGGTGGTCTTTGCCTTTCTCCTGTACCGTGTAGTGTATGTGTAGACTGCCTACGCTTCAGCGACGGGACTCCGCTCCCCGGCTGTGTATATGTCTTAGGAGCCCGTTTGCCCGCAGACGCTGGCCCGTGGGATCTCTCTGCCTGTGCGGTGGCTTTCTATCCCCCTCGGTGGGCTGTTGTCTTCAGTCGGGACTTGGGTGGGAAAGGACCTATAGTCCAGGCCACAATCAGTGAATTAACTCAGTCCAGTGGATTCTGGACCTCGTTTCAGGGTCTGAGTACCCCCCTGTGTGATCCGGTTTCCAGACGGTTCCCCGGGTCGGTACCGGCGGGCCACTACCCTGTCCCGGTCCACCACGGTTCCACCGAGCCATCTTCCCGGCTCCTGCAGGCTAGGCCACTATATGCCTCCTAGCCAAGGTGTGCAGCTTACGACCCTCACACCTGTCAGTCTGACACATGCCTGGACCACAGGCCTGACCTTCTCCACTCACTGACTGAACTGTTTGACTACAACTGAAACTGACTCTGTTTCCTGCCTCAGGCCCTCAGAACTCCTCGGTGGGCGTGCCAACCGCCTGGCTCCACCCCCCTGGTGTGTCCATCCAGCACTGAGGGAGGTGACTAGGTTTTATGGTTTGGCTGGTGTTACCTAGTGTGGGACTGGTGTTGTGCGGGGCGCTATCTGTGACTACCTGGCTAGTCCAGGGCATCACACTATCACCAAATTGGTCCTGTTTTCCGGAAGACTCCTCAGGATCCATGGGTAGGTGAGTATAAGATGTTTGGGAGGGTTTTGCTAGTGGGGGGATACTGAGGGCCATGATACAGTATGGGGGATACTGGGGGCCATGATACAGTATGGAGGAAATACTGGGGATCTTGATACAGTGTGGGGAGCCCCAGGATAAGATGTTTTTTTTTCTAGTGGGTGGATATTGGGGGCCATGATATAGTGTGGGGGGATACTGAGGGTCATAATACAGTGTGGGTGGATGCTGTGGGTAATGATACAGTGAGGGGGATACTGGGTACAATGATAGTGGGGGAGGATACTGGGGGAAATGATACAGTATTGGAGGATACTGGGGAGTCAAGTCATGATAACGTGGGGGATGCTGGGAGCCACGATACAGTGATGGGAATATTGCGGACTATGTGACGTAAATGCTGGGGGCCATATTACAATTTTGGGGAAAAACTGTGGGCCATATTACAGTATGGGTGAAATACTGGGGCCTGTCCATACAGTACAGGGGAAATGCTGAGGGCCATGATACAGTGTGAGTAGGGTTACTGAAGGCCATAATACAGCAGGGGAAATACCGGGGCCATATTACAGTATAGTGGATACTGAGGACCATATTACAGCTTGGAGGAAATACTGGGGGCCATATCAGAGAGAAGGGAAATACTTGGGGAAATCCATACAGTGTTCAGGGAAACACTGGAGCCATCTATATAAAGTTAGGGAAATACTGAGGGTCATCATAGAGTGGGGGGCTACTGGGACCGTCATACAGTGGGGAGGCTACTAAGGGCCATTGCACAGTGGGAGGGCTACTGGGAGCAGCCATACAGAGGGGGACTACTGATGGTCGTCATACAGCGGGGTAGGCTACTGAGGGCCATTATATGGGGACGCTCCTGGGTGCCTTAATATAGTGGGAGGGGCTTATTGTGGGGCTCGTCATTCTGTGTATAGGCAGCTGTGTACAGTATCTATCATGCTTTAAAAAAATGTGTTGGAAAAGAGCGTCAGGATGGGAGACATTTTCAAAGAAAGGGGCAAGAAAGGGGGATATTATCACAGGATAGGGGCGAGGATGGGAAACATTACCACAAGAAAGGGCCATGATGGGGGACACTGTTACATGAATGGGGACATTATTATTAGACAGGGGACAGGATTTGAAACATTATTACAGGGAGGGGCCAGAATGGTTTATATTATCACAGGTTGGGGCACATTAATACAAAACAGAGGATATTCTTGTAGGATAAGGGATCAGGATGGGAAACACTGTTACAGGAAAGGGCCAGGACGGAAACATTATTACAGAATGGGGGCCAGGATGGGAAACATTATTTGAAGAAGGGGTCAGGATGGAGGGCATTATTACAAGAAGAAGCCAGGATGGAGGGCATTATTACAAGAAGGGGTCAGGATGGAGGGCATTATTACAAGAAGGGGCCAGGATGGAGGACATTATTACAAGAAGGGGCCAGGATGGAGGACATTATTACAAGAAGTGGTCAGGAAGGAGGACATTATTACAAGAAGGGGCCAGGATGGAGGACATTATTACAAAACACAGGACAATATCGCAGGATGGGGGTGAAATTGGGGAAGATTATTACAGTATTAGGGACATTATTTCAGGATGAGGGACATTATTACAGGGGTTCAAGCTTGTAACCAACATATCGGTGGAGGCCCAGGTCTAATTTTGCACACAGGACTCCTTATACGCCACTGAGTATAATAGGTTGGATAAGATTAGAAGGGGGTTTTTTTTCATAAATGGGGCCATTGTTGTCTATGGGCTATGATATGGAAGTTTAGCACTATTAAGTGGCACTAAATTATTACAGACATAACACAAGAGTGGCACTTTTTCAAGAATAAATGTCTGGGTTTTTTCGATTCTTACCAAAGAAACTATTTACAGGGGTCATCCCACCAACAACATTTATAGCCTATGGGGGATAAATGTATCATTATGGACGTCTGAATACTGGTACCCCCATGGAGACTGGTCAAACATCAAAAAAGTGAAAACTTTCCAGCTCACCCGGTCCTGTAGGAGGCTTGCAAATCCTCGGATGCCCATTGAAAATGGGTATCCCATGTTTCCTGTGGAAATTAAGCGCTTGTCCGCATGTGTGATCACCACCTCCATAGGCAATGAGAGCGGCGGTAACGTATGTGCAAAACTATTAATTTGTGCAGAGGGCTTGGGGTCACTCTTCTAATAATTAGTAGTAATCTCAGCATTCAGACCCCCACTGATCATACAATTATCAACTATCCTGCGGATAAGTGATAAATGTTATTGGTGCAATTACTTCTAACTTTTGCTCCAATAATTATACAGCTCTATTTATGTCTCTACTTTTTTTTATACAGAAATGGAAATTTGTAATTAATTAATGATAATAATTATTATTTATCCAGCACTAATATATATTAGGAGCATTGGAAATGTGCTCATTGTAACATTCCTCTGGCCGGGTAAGGCTACTTTCACACTTGCGTTCAGCGCAGTCCGTCACTATGGTGAATAGCGCAGTCTGTTAACGCACTGCGCTATTCTCCATAGACTTGTATGGATGACGCACTGTAACGCAAGTGTCAGCGTTGCATCCGCTGGACGACACAGCATCGTTATTTTGACGCTACGCTGGGCGGATGGAACGCTGCATGTAACGTTTTTTTGAGCAGCGGAAACCTTTATTTTTCACTGCGCATGCTCTCTCTTTTTTTTTTTTAATCACAAACTTTATTTTATTTCTCGGTGGTCGAACGTTCAGCTGAGCGCTCGGCCGCCGGCATGTCAGGGCACTCAGCTGAGCGGTCGGCCGCCGGCATGTCAGGGCACTCAGGTGATCGCCCGGCCGCCGGCATGTCAGGGCACTCAGCTGAGCGTTCGGCCGCCGGCATGTCAGGGCACTCAGCTGAGCGCTCGGCCGCCGGCATGTCAGGGCCCTCAGCTGAGCGCTCGGCCGCTGGCATGTCAGGGCACTCAGCTGATCGCCCGGCCGCCGGCATGTCAGGGCACTCAGCTGAGCGCTCAGCCGCCGGCATGTCAGGGCACTCAGCTGAGCGCTCGGCCGCCGGCATGTCAGGGCACTTAGCTGAGCGCTCGGCCGCCGGCATGACAGGGCACTCAGCTGAGCGCTCGGCCGCCGACATGTCAGGGCACTCAGCTGAGTGCTTGGCCGCCGGCATGACAGGGCACTCAGCTGAGCGCTCGGCCGCCGGCATGTCAGGGCACTCAGCTGATCGCCCGGCCGCCGGCATGTTATAGCGCTCAGCAAAAATAAACAAATAAATAACGCTTTCCGTTATTTTGTACGATCCGTAGCATTGCGTTGTGCCACTATATGCAACGCATCCGTTGCATCCGTCACACAACGCTATGCTACGGAAGCCGTCCAACGCAAGTGTGAAACTAGCCACTCTACTTGGATTGGAATACTTAGACATCAATGTAAATGAAGGTGAGGGTGAGCGAGCTCACAAGTTCATTTATCTCTGCAGATAGAAAATCCCCTCAGACCAAACTGTCTAAATTCATCTGACATCTTGAGATAATAAGCGATTTACAATATTAAGATTCATTCAGAAAAATAGAAGATGAATTTGCATTTAAATAATATTCTTAAGCGAGTTTCGATTGTGATTTGGCCCGCTGCCGTGAAGTGGGAAATTGCAGCTAAAATTGTTTTATTCCTGTATATTTCCCTATGATCTGAACATTCTTATGAAAAGGACTTGCAGACTATGAACAGTATCCGTGGCTCTGGGCTGCTTCCTATATGTGGCTCCTTTGTCATCTCAAATTTTTTTTTAGGATTTTTAATTTAACTGCAGAAAGGGTTAAATTTAGTGTGTGGTGTTAGGTGTTATACAGTAAGAAGTTGTTAAACTTTTTAATTAACTTTCTGTATCAATTGCTCATAACTTTAAGATTTGCTGTTATTAAAGAAAGTGACATACAGAACATTACTGGTTTACCCCAAACTCATAAAGAGGCTTATATTCTGCTTTGATAAATGCACTAGGGCTTATTTTTGGGGGGTGGTTTATATTTGCCTGCTGTATTTGAGCCGGAGGATCGCATCACAATCGTCGGTATCTCTCCTGAGCTGAGAGTGACAGCTGCATAGACATACATGCCATCACTCCCAAATCAGGAGTGGCAGCTAATTAAGTGAATGCATATTCACCCTCTTCCCCACCCAGAATCCCACCTACCGCTCCAAGTCCTGCATGGCATCGACACTCTACGCCTGCTGTACTGTATCACTGTGCAAGGTAAGCATTGCAATCCTCAGTGTCTCTTCTGAGCTGAGAGTGACAGCTGCATAGACATACATGCTGTCACTCTCATATCAGGAGTGCCGCTGATGATTGCAGTGAGCAACTGTGGTGCCCCTGAGGCTCTGGTCACCACAGGGTACTGCACCTCAGTTAGGGTGCGATATCCATCTCAGGTAAGGGGGGATTAGTCCCTGGTGTTCCAAATTCACACCTTACATACAGCTTAGGAGCCTTCTCACAAGGGGGGTTGGCTCAGGGTAGATAGGAGGGTGGCCATCACGATGTATGGGACTTCCCCGATCACTGAAGCCAGCTACCTGGGGGGCGGCTTCCACTTGGGGGTTGAAGTAGGTGCAACATACTCATGCAGACAGACCAGTTGGGACCATAGTTCTGACAAGACACCTCTGGAACTCTTTGATCTACACAGGGCCTGGAGCTTCGAGTGGGAGCTCAGACAGGGTTCCTACCTTCCAAAGGGGACACCCTAAGGATAGAACATTCACTCTCTCTCTCTTCTCAAACACCGGTGGTGGCCCCCTTTACTTGCTTGGGATTGACCGGAGCCCACGATGACAGAGAACAGCACCTGGGCGCAGCTTTAAATTAGTGAGTAAAAAGAACCTGGAACCGCAGTTGCTGACTCAGACTCTGATTAGCGACGCCGTCGCCCCATGCTTCGGCGCTTCCAAGGGACCATCAAACCCCGTCATCCACCCGGGGCCCGCTCCGCCTGTGGGGAGCGACACCATTCCGGCTGCCATAACACCTGCCCCGGCGAGGAATTCTGCAGAGGCGGCTACTCCCTGGTCGCATACCACAGGTGGCGTCACAACAAACTGCTGTATTACCGGTACTGCCAGCCCGAGGATCGCATCACAATCATCAGCAAGTCTGCTGAGCTGAGTGTAAGGCTGGCATCACACGGGATGATCTATCGTGCGATTGCACAAGCGATCGTACCCGCCCCCGTCGTTTGTGCGTTACGGGCAATTAGTTGCCCGTGGCGCATAAAGTCGTTAACCCCTTGTCACACGTACTTACCTCCCAGACGACCTCGCTGTGGGCAGCAAACATCCTCTTCCTGAAGGGGGAGGGACGTTCGGCATCACAGCGACGTCACACAGCGACCGACCAATAGAAGCGGAGGGGCGGAGCTGAGTGGGACATAAAATCCCGCCCACCTTCTTCCTTCCGCATTGCCGGCGGGACGCAGGTAAGCTGTGTTCGTCGTTCCCGGGGTGTCACACGGAGCGATGTGTGCTGCCTCAAGAACGATGAACAACCGGAGCACAGAAGGAGGACCGATATTTTGAAAATGAATGACGTGTCAACGAGCAATGATAAGGTGAGTATTTTTGCTCATTCACAGTCGTTTGGAGGTGTCACACGGTACGATATCTCTAACGATGCCGGATGTGCGTCACGGAATCCGTGACCCCGACGACATATCGCCCGATATATCGTACCGTGTGACGCCGGCATAACAGTTGCATAGACATACGCGCTGTCACACTCTTCTCAGAAGAGTTGCCGATGATTGCAATGTGATCCTCAGGCTGGCAGTATCGGTAATACAGCAGGCAGAGTGAAGATGCAGTGCAGGACAAAGAGCAGTGGGTGAGATTACGGGAGAGGAGGGTGAATATTCATTCTCTTAATTAGCCATGTGCTTGCTCACCGCAATAATTGGTAGCACTCCTGATCTGAGAGTGACAACATGTATGTCTATGCCGCTGTTACACTCAGCTCAGGAGAGGTACCGTTGATTGTGATGCGATCCTTATGCTGGCAGTATCGGTAATACAGCAGGCAGGGCGCAGGTGCAGTGCAGGAATAAGAGCAGCGGATGGGATTACAAGAGAGGAGGGGGAATATTCATTCTCTTAATTAGCCGGGTCTTTGAGCAACACAAGGGGACTACAAAAATTATATATCCAGAAATTAAGCTGCAGAAGCCCTATTTCGGGATACTGTTAGTTTGAGTATGCAACTAGGGCTTATTTCTAGAGGCAATACGGTGATAATCATACAGATGCTCAGTAACTAAAAGTAAATGATGAAGGTTTCCATTAACTGACAGCAAACAGAGAATACGAAAACCTTAAGGAATGTTAATACTTGAGATCTGTGATGGTTCTCTGCCAGTGCCATACTTATCAACATCTTGGTTGTTAAAATATGTTGTTATGTTCTGACCCCAGATCTGCCCTGGAATCTTCCACTTATTGGTATAAAGTCCATTTATGTAAAGTCCACTCCTTTTTGAACCAGCCCATACTCACCTTTCCTTGGACAGATTTGCAGAAACTATGCATGATTTCTACTTGTTCATAGAATATCCATTACCGATGGCACATACTTTTGAATATAGTATTTGCTATATGACGCTCTTGGCAGCTCAAGTCAATGCTATGAATATATTTGCTTGAAGCTATCTTTTGCCATAGCTGTTATTTTTCTCTTCTCCCTCATGCAAAGTCTGTAAGAGGTAGACATGTACCGTGTGCCAGAGGGTTCTTTGGACACCAGGACCTGAATGCGGGTATACTCGCCAATATTTTAAGATCTATACTCGGACTTATCATCCCCATCCCAGAACCAAACAAGAACACTGTCAAAATGCCCGGGTGTGGAGACACGGGGGTCAGTGGGTGCTCTTGTTCGCGGGCCCAGCCACCTTTAGAAAGACCACATTGACCAGTGTTCATCCCAACTGAATGCCTGAACTCCTTACCCATGGACAGAACACTATTCGGACAACACAGGGTGCGGGAACCACAATAATTAGACTTTATTGGATCCCCAATTGTTAAAGGCATACAATATAACACAAAATCATGCAAATCACACAATGTCACAGGCAACAGAGTCTCACCCTTCTGCTGGCTCACCAGGGATTAGAATATACGTGCCTTCGGAGCTTCCAAGGCCAAATACCCCAAACCAGCAGCACCCTGATTTTGGCATGCACCTACCAGGAACAGGATAGTGACAATTGTAGGAAGCTTCACAAGCACAGCAAAGTCCGTAGCCAGGTAACCGAATCGCCCCAACCTGGGTTTCTTCCAGCCGAATCCTAGGCGGTACTCCAGCGCAATATAATCCAGTTTCTGATCCCCTAACCGTCGTTTAAGTGCCAAGGCTTGCTAAAAGATTTACAATCGGGACCGAAACTTCTAGATTGCAGCCATCTAGCAAAGAACACCCTAGTGACTCATGCAGTCCCTTTTCAGATCTCCTGGGCACTCATCCCAGGGTATTGTGGTCCTACCGGATTGGTGGAATAAGGCTGTGCCCTTATTGGGTGGCATTCCAATACGCATAGTTAATTCTCTTGAATAATTCTCTTCTGAGTGAGGTAGACAGAGAGGCTGGGGGATTTACATTAAATTGGCAATACAGAACCTCAGACAATGGAGGGCTCTGATGAGTCCAGCGGAAAACAATGACTTAACAAACACGAGTGATCACACAAAAGGGAACCATGTCTGGCCAAATTAAGAACATTAACCCCTGACAGACATTGAACAGAATGAGAGAGGGTGACTGGCAATTATGCAAACTATTCCCAAACCCCTGTTGGGAATAGTGTGCATAATTGCCAGTCACCCTCCCTCTTTCTCAGGCAAAAGATAATGGTGTTGGCAAAATTAGGACTGAGCACACATTTGTTATAATCATACCCCCCCAATCTGTCTGTGTCTGCCAGTGCTTCTCCCTGTACCATTCCTCTGGACTGACAGGTCTACCTATACACGCACAGAAGGAGAGACCTTTCAGTCAAGGTGAGTTTGGCAGGGAGGAGCCACCAGGGATCACCGGCCTCTTGGACTAGTCATCCGAATCACATCATTCCCAGCTGTTTCAGAGTGAGATATACATGGCTGCAACAAAATATCCGGTCTCTGATTCATGGTTCGGCAGCATTAATCAACTGAGCGGTTCCCTTTAACTGTTATGGGTTTCCGTTAAATGCCACATCGGCTTTAACAATCCTAAATAAAAACTTCATTTATGATTCTGTCTTGCGATAGTGAAGGCTTTTATCACAGCATTAAAGCCTTGATTCCATACAATTATTATCATTTCGCTTATTTAATGTGCTTATTTTGTAGCTTCTGCTGTTGAATGGCTAAAACTTGCAATTACGATGATCACACCGCTGAATATTTATATAAATTTTTGCTTTTAACGGATATAAATTTTAATTTTATTAAATCATCCGGCAATGGGGGAAATTCACAGAGCGCAGTTCAATATCCTTTTCTGTGGAGCCTTAATAGCTCATTACTATGCATTTACCTGCTATTATTACGCTCAGATAGTCTAATGGCATCTGTAATATAGCATTCCCTCCATGTAACAAGTCTTTAATTAGCGGAGAATTCATAGAAGAAGCCGCCGTTATATCACGACAGATCTAGATTCAATAAAGGGCACAGGAAACAATATTTATTACACTGGTCGTTTTGGTTTTAAAGCTCCACCTTTCATAGCAGTAAAATATAAATGTAAAGCTTTTAAGTAGAGTTGGATTTTAATATTTAAAGGGACAGTCTCTAAAACAATATATAACCCCTATGCACAGGGTAGGTGATGAATGTGTGATTACTTGGGGTTTGGATGGTTACTGAGGCACCAAGATCCCAAGAACGAGTGTCCCAATATCCACTGGGTAGAAGTTCAGTGTGAGCATGTGCGACCAATGGTCCATTCATTGTTTACATAAGTGGTGGTCGCACATGCTCAGTTTACAATTTGCCTATTCCCTGTTCTCGGATCAGTGTTTGTGTCAGCAGTTACATCCCCCGTAATTTTACTTGGCTAGAGGTTAAATGTTGCTTTTTGGAGACCATTTTGTCACACTAGTTACGGCAAAGTACTAATCGAACGACGAAAAGGGAAGGGAAGGGAAACCCTGTGTCTAGGGAAGGGGGAGATGGTAACTCCTGACTAAACCTACCACTGGTCCCTGGGGTCCTTCACCACCCTAGATAGGTTCCGCACCTATGCGCCGAGCCGGATACCTGACCTTAGGTATCCCTAGTGCTGGACCCTAAATAGGAAACGGATGAGACGAGCTCTTCATGAACCCTTCTAAACACTGGTTGCAATCAGAGCTTGAATGAACTGAATAATATCACCAGCACCAGTCCAGGGAAGATGGGAGTATTTAGGCACATGGAGAATACTGACAATCAGCAGCTGGACGCAAGGAGGGCTACGTTGGGTCTTATAAATCTACCTAATACAATGAATACTAACAGCAGGAACAATAGAAAGTCAGGGAGCATTTTGCACAGCCTAATGCTGTGACCTTCTATTGCCAGAAACCACATGACTGTCACCCGTGACAGATTTTAACTCATAGATTTGAATTTTATTAAAATTTACAGAGAAAACTGACATAAAAGCTTTGAAAATCATGCAACTTTTGTCATTTTCATACGAATTTGAAACGACCCCACTGAAATGAGCAGAGCTGGGGCA
Source organism: Anomaloglossus baeobatrachus (assembly GCF_048569485.1). NCBI lineage: Eukaryota > Metazoa > Chordata > Amphibia > Anura > Aromobatidae > Anomaloglossus > Anomaloglossus baeobatrachus. The sequence continues at coordinate 53,677,348 of NC_134357.1, read as the reverse complement.
GGATAAGGCCAGGACGGGGTGGGGTCACACTCACGTATGTCAAATTAATTAAAAATGCTGGCATTTTGTACTCCAGATATGCTACTCTAGTCAGTGATTGGAGTAGTATTTCTGTGTGGAGCATGGAGGTGAATAAAGTGGTGTTTACCTCTTAATGGATTCTCTAAAATATACTCCAGCAATGCTGGCGTAGCGAGAGCGTGCACTACACCAGTAATGGTAATTCGGCCCCTTTGTTTCTCTGCACACACAAGTTTAATGTTGTCCTAAATCAGCTGAAAGAAATATAAAAGAGTTCCAAATTCTCCTGTCAAATTGTCAGAATAAGCTCACTAACGTATTCTCAGTTAACCCATTCTGCATCTAGTATTAGAGAATGCAGCATAAAGACTATATAAGGTAAATGTTACATTTTTGAAAATTGCAAAAAATGAAAATTGTCCCCAAAGGTGGACAAGTCCTTTAGAATGTTTGTACCAAGTTAGTAAGTTAAAAGGAAACGTGATAAGTTATAGATTGCTGATGGACCAACTGTTGAAACCATTAACCATTAAAAATCCACCGCTGGGACCCTCAGTGATCCAGAGGTCAGGGCTCTGCAGACCCTGTATGAATCATTCACCCACTCTATTGGTCTATGGGAGATGGACAAATACAGTGCTCACCCTGTAAAGTGTTGCCCCTTTAAGGAAAGAACTCAAACCAGTCAGACAAGTTAGATTTCACTGCCACCAATCCTCTTTCCTATAAAGCATAAATGTCATGAAGGGTAACTGGGAGCTCCTTATCTCCATTTTAATAAATATGCACAATCAGCTGATTCAATTCACAGTTAGAGACGGATAAGATAACCATCAACTGGACAAGGTTATCGCTATCTTTATAATGCAACTGTCCTGGAACATCCAGGAACTGTCATGCAAGGAACACCTGGCGAGCGGCACAACAGGAGAGGTACACCATGAAGATTTAAAGAAAGGTTCTGGCAATAGGGAGAGGGGTCCCCACCTCACATTCACCTGTGACTGAGCTATTTCTAACGTCCCTAGACGGGTCCTTCCCCTGTGTGCAATCATGAGCCTAACTGACCTTGAATTAGCCCTGACTAGTGAGCAGGCCAGCAAGACACTAGTCTTACTTCTAATTTAAAGTCAACAAAAACAACTTTTGTCTACTAAAAAGATAACAGCTTTCCCCGAGGACAACTTTTCACAGGTCAGCATAAAATAAACTATCACTGGCACATGGGACAGCCAGGAGTGAGTTTAAGTAATGAAGGGAAGTGGCATTAAGGTGTAGCAGCTGAAAATAGAGCTAAATGGAATCTCATCAGAATCAACAAAGAACCCTTAACTATTTGAGCACCAAATAAAGTTAAATGCACTCATATTACAGAGAACCTGCAATTGTAGCGCCCCTGAGACTGGTCGCTACAAGGTATATCATTATATCCTTTCCGGGCAGGAAGAGGTTAACTCAGTAAGTTTACACACACCTCACATAGCTCCTCTAAACACAGGCAGGAAGTGACTCAGCCAGTTCCTAGCAGGCCCAGGCACTGTAGGAACTCCAGGTCACCATAACAACGATCTGGAGCCTTGCAAAGGTGGGAGGGCTGGAGTAGGAGTAAGTTACAAAGCAGACAGGTAGTCGAGTGCAGTTCCAGTCAGAGACACAGACAGAGCAGCCACGCTGTTCAGCAGCTCCCTGAAGGGTTGCCTGCCAGGCACCCCTTGGGGAGGCAGAACAGAACTGTCTGGGATGTAACACCACACCGACCTCTGCAGGAGTCTCCTGCAGAAGGGAGCCAGCCAGACCGGGGCTAGTAACACCTGGAGGGACGGGACCCGGTACCAGTAACCGTGGGCTAAAGGAGTACAGTTGCTGGGAGAGCATAGAGAGTACTCACAGGACTGAGCACGGCGGGGTGCAGAACCCTAAGTCAGACAGACGCTCCAGGCTCAACTGATAACTCTGCCCGGTGAGGGTATCTCACCAACCTAAGAGCCCTGAGCACAGCAGCAAAGGGAGAACCCAGGGAGCTGAGACAGAGGTCCAACCCAGACAAGGTTCAAGCTGCCTGCATACGGGCCAAGACTGAAAGACCAGGAGGGGACCCTAAATGCTTCAGGCTACAGGAACCCACCAAGTCTAGAGTAGTGCACGGAGGAGAAAGCCCACGGAGTACTAAACTGGACCGGACCTCTGACCTGCCCAGGATCGACCGGAGTCTCTGACGGCGAGAACCAGCACCTGAGGCGCGATACCAGCTTACCAGTGAATGAAAACACCTGGAACCCGCACCTAGTGACTCTGTGAGTAAATGCCGCTGCCCTGCGCTCTAGCGCTCCCATGGACTACCGCCCCGTTCTCACCAACCTCCCGGGGTAATCCCCCTCCGCCCGTGTGGAGCGATACCATCCTGGCTGCACCCAACACCTGCCCCGTAGAGAGACTCTGCAGCGGCGGCTAATCCCTGGCCGCACACACCACGGGTGGTGCTGCAAAGCATCCCCCATTCCCATCCAACACTGCCCTGGGAGAGGAACAGTTGCAGGAAGGGTCTGCGGCGGAGGAGGCCGAGACCCAGTCGCCATTAGAACCGGCGACATGCTTCCCAGGGACCCGTCGCCCTCCTTCCATCCCCATTTACACTGGACACCTGTTTGTTGTTTTTTTTCATGTAGCCGACAGGGCCACGGAGCCGGGTCAGGCCAATCACAGCAACTCCAAGAAACCACTCGTCCGATGACGAGCAACCTAATGCCTCATGGGCTGCTACACAATCTACAAATCACTGTGACCTTTTAATCACAGATACTGCAATTGTGCCGCCCCTAAGCAGGCGAACTGCTCAAATCCGGGATTGCTATGGCTCGAGGGTCCCCGGACCCGGGGCTTAGCGGCCATTCAATGAAGGGGGGTAATTATAAGGGAGTAATGTTTGTGACGCCACCTGCGGGTTGCGGTAATCGGAGTACCACCGCTGCTTGATGGAGAACCGGGGCAGATGATGTGAAGCACCAAGGTGTCAGTCCCTCCACAGGTAGGAAAGGCCCCAGTGCTCGAGTGATGAGGGGAGATGGGAGGCAAGGTGCAGAGGCAGATGTACTCACTGTGGTGGTTGATGCACTGTACAGCGGAGATAAACTGTCGCTTCCAGGAGCCCATCCAAGTACCCGGTCCCACCGGTGTCACTTAGTGATTCGGAGCCTCCCTCCGTGCACAATTTGTTGTCCGTTGGTGGTCCCCGTGGCTTGAAGCTGTTGGGGGTCCTGCTCACTATGTGTAGTGTAGCCATGCTCTTAAGGGCTGGCACTTGGGACCTCATGGGTTGCTTTGTCTGGAAAACCCTGTCCCCCTTGTTGTGTTGATGCCCTCAATCTCTGAGCTCCTAGGAAGGTCCCTGAAGGTCCCTTCCTCTGCAGGTTAATTGCCAGGATGTTGAATCGGCTCCTGACCTAGGGTCCTGTACCCCGTCGTGCTCCGCACTGGTCAGGTCTGCCAGTCCCTGAACCCGGTCACCGACTCCTCCGGTCACGGATCACTGCCTGCGACCCAACTTCTCCATACTAGCTCCCCAGGAGCTAACACTCCAGCTCCTCTCACTTTGGGAGCTCTTTCTCTTTTCTCTCCCTCCCCCAGTCTGTCTGACCACTAGGTGGGTGGCCCTGTTCCAGCTAGACCAACCCATTGGTGTGTCTGAGAGGTCATGATGTGAGGTGTGGGTTGGGATTTGTGGTGCAGATGGGAGTGACACCGATTTCCTGAGCACTTGGAACCATGGGGGGTAGGCCCTGCACCCTGGGTAAGGATGCAATTCCCTGAAGCACTCTTATGTATTCAGGGGCGCTACACAATGGTCTCAGCCGAACACGACATACTCTTGCCATGATCTCCCAAACTCACAGAAGAGTCAGCAAATCTCCCATATATTACTGAACTTTCCTGAATTTCTGGGAGGTTTCCTTATTTATAGGGATGTTCTGAAGTTTTTAACTTGCTTGAAAATAAGCAAGTATGAAATTGAATTGATTTTTCTACCTGCTGTCATTCTCCTGCAATGAGAGATTTTATCTTTTATAGCACAGAACTCCTTTCCATGGAACCCGACCTCTAGAGCCAGGTCAAGTGTGCACTGTAGCTACTGTCCATTCCAGGCAAGGGGTCAACTCTTAGCATTCCAGCCACCTCTCTCCAGACCAATGATTTCCATATAGAAGTTTCTGTTCACCTCCCTCTCCTACCTCTCCCTCTCTTGCAACATTACCAGACCACAGCTTTCAGAGCAGGTGTAATCACAGCTCTCTGCTCTACGAGCTGTTTACTTTTCAAATGCCCTTTTAATTCTATGTGTAAACAGTGATGGGAGTAAAGACTTTGAACAAACTTTTGATATCTGAATGTGTTACGGCAGAGGTTGTGCTGAGCTTTCTAGTTCTACTACAGCTATAGTTTTACTCCTCACTATATCTGTCACTCAAGGGGAAGAGCCTGCCCTGGTAGAAACCAGGAAGTAAGGAAACTGCACTGCTCTTAGCTGCTCAAGAGACAACTCTACAATACTATTTAGATGGGAGGAAGCAGGTGGGGTATGGATAGGAGGGATGTGGTTTTAGAAATAGAAAGTAGCTCCATCCTAAATTTACTGGCAGAGAGGTTTGTGTACCACAAATGGATTCCAATGCTAGACATCTGCAGTGCAAAGTTGGCAAGCGGGTTTGCTTTTCTTATGTCTATGCTACCTTTAGGGTACTTTTCAGACTGCATAGGCTATATGCACATGCTGCAGTCTTTGTGGCATTTTTGTCACGTTTTTGTCACGTTATTCGGTACAGTTTTGTTGTTAGAATTTTCTCACTTGTGACTTCCCAGCAAAGTCTAGGAAAAGTCAGATTTGCTGTGCGCACGTTGCAGTTTGTCAGCAGGTTTTTGTTTTTACAAAATTTTATGATAAAAAAGAAGCAGCATGTTCATCCTTCTTGCGTTTTTGTCAGCATTTGTCACCCATAGAAATCAATGAGATGTTAAAAAACGGATGGCAAAACTCATGGTTACAAATTGTTTGCATACGTTTTACCCGCAGTTTTGTCAACAAAAACACAGCTTACGAACTTAATTCCAGAATGACAAAATCAATGCTGGAGTGGTTTTGAGGTGTCAGTGTTGGTGTCTCTCTCACTTTATCTCTCTCTCCAAGCGCTACATACTCACCAATCCCCGGGGCAGATGTTACACTGCTCCCGCGGCAGCTCTTTGTTCTTCCCAAATCGGCCGCTCATTAGGCTCATACATATTCACTACTTCCCCCACTCACTGGTGTCTGTGATTGGTTGCAGTCAGACGTTCCCCCATGCTGAGTGACAGTTGTCTGACTGCAACCAATCACAGACCTTGGGTCTATATCGTACAGTAAAATAAATAATTTTGATAACCAGCCAAGATAAAGCCCCACAGCTGGGAGCTGGTATTCTCAGACTGGGGAGGCCTACGGTTATTTGGCTCTCAGCAGCCTAAAAATATCAGCCAGCAGCCGCCCGGAATTTCGGCATCCATTAAATGCAACAGTCCCAGCACTTTACCCAGTTCTTCCTGAATACCCTGGTGCGGTGGCAATCAGGGTAATGAGGGAGTTAATAGCAGTCCACAGCAGCCACTAAATCCTAGATTAGTCATGGCAGGCATCTAGGAGACACGCCCCATCACTAATCTGTAATTGAAAGTAAATAAACACAAGCATCTAAAAAATCCTTTATTTGAAATAAAAGACAAAAAGCCCCCTCTTTCACCACTTTATAAACCTCCAAACACCACTCCAGGTCCACACGAAGTCCCATGACGCTTCCAGCACTGTTACATCTGACGCTCACAGTGAGCAACATAGAACAAGACTGCCACTGTGAAATCCACGCAGCAAGTGAAGTGAGCCGCGCGATAAGCAGTGACATTACTCAGGTGATTTCTGGTCACAGCTGGAGTCCTCCACCTGTGACAGCAAATTAGGCTGCCGCGACTGAAGTGAGCAGCGCAATCACTTCAGTCGCGGACTACAGGACTCATGGACTGCTGCTGTGACCACAAATCACCCGAGTGATGTCACCGCATATCGCGCGGTTCACTTCACTTGCGGCGTGGAGTTCACAGTGGGTAGTTATGGTCTATGACACATGCTGTGACAGGACAGAGATGTAGCAGAGCTGAATTGTCATGGGACCTCCTGTGGCTAACGTCAGACCTGGAGTTGTGTTTGAGGGGTTATTAAAGTGGTGAAAGAGGGTGCTTTTTGTGTTTTATTTCAAATAAATATTTTTTTGGGGTGTTTGTGTTTATTTACTTTCACTTACAGATTAGTGATGCGGGGTGTTTCATAAACGCCTGCCATCACCAAGCTAGGGCTCAGTTACAGCTGTGGGCTCTATTAACTCCTTATTACGCTGATTGCCACCGCACCAGGGCAACGGGAAGAGCTGGACTCAGCGCCAGAATTGGCACATCTTATAGATGCGCCACTTCTGGGGTGGCTGTAGGCTGCTACTGTTAAGCGGGCTTTACACTTTTCGCTGGTGAAAGCACCCGCCCCCGCCGGTTGTGCGTCATGGGCAAATCGCTGCCCGTGGCGCACAACATCGCTAGGAACAGTCACACATATTACCTGCCTAGCGACATCGCTGTGGCCGGCGAACCGCCTTCTTTTTAAGGGAGCGGTTTCTTTGGCGTCACAGCGACGTCACTAAGCGGCCGCCCAATAGAAGCGGAGGGGCGGAGATGAGCGGGCCGAACATCCCACCCACCTCCTTCCTTCCTCATTGCAGGCGGCCGCAGGTATGGTGATGTTCTTCGTTCCTGCGGTGTCACTCGTAGCGATGTGTGCTGCCGCAGGAACGACGAACAACCTGCGTCCTGCAAAGGCAACGATAATTGGGATAGGAACGACTGGTCAATGATCAACGATTTGGTAAGTCATTTTGATCGCTAACGGTCGTTCCTGCGTTTCACACGCAACGACGTCGCTAACAAGGCCATCTCATTAGTGATGTCGTTGCGTGTAATGCCCGCTTTAGGCTGGAAAGGACCAAATAATGATGGCCCTTTGCATCCTAATAATATCAGCCCCCAGTTATGTGCTATACCTTGGCTGGTTTGAGAAAAATGGGGGGGACCCCAAGTCAATTAAAAAAAAAAAAATCAACTAATTTAAAAAAAGTGTGGGATCCCCTCTATTTTTCATAGCCAGCCAAGGTACAGCAGACAGCTGAGAGTTGCAGCCTGCAGCTGCTGCTGTTCCTGTGCTGGAAATTAAAAATGTGGGGGACCCCGCGTCATTTTTTTTACCCCAAAAAATGAAAAAAATAGCTAGCCAAGCTGGCTATCACTCTGTCAAGCTATTCTGTTATTTTTTTCTATCTATTCTATTTGTTCTTTCTTTCTTTCTTTCTTTTTTTCTTTCTTTTCATCTATTGTAGTTATGTATCAATTATCCTATCCTGGTTGCAGTTTATGTACAGAAAAAACTGCAGCGTGCGCATATAGCCTTAAAATACCAATCCAGAGTTTTGCTTTGTTTTATTTCAATGCTGGAGTGGTGCTTTAAATCTAAGCCACCTGCCCCTAGTGTGTACATCTGTTTTCAATGCCGCTCCTGTCAGTCCTCTGCAGTTTGTGACCTGCTGGCTGCTCCAGTGTTTCAAGGAGCGCTAGAGGTCACAACCCAATACAAGTCTATGTGAGCCTCATTATGGTCTCCTTCTGGCTCTTATAGACTTGTATTGAGAGCTTGTGGTATAAACTTTGACTAAAGCCCGATTTACACACTACAATGTATCTTACAATGTGTCGGCGGGGTCACGTTGTAAGTGACGCACATCCGGCATCGTAAGGTACATTGTAGTGTGTGACAGCTACGTGCGATTGCAAATGAACGGTAAAACGTTCATCGCATGCACGTCGTTCATTCCTCATGAATTGAACGTCAGATTGTTCATTGTACCCGGGGTAGCACACATCGCAGTGTGTGACACCCCGGGAACGATGAACAGATTTTACCTGCGTCCTGCGGCTCCCGGCCAGCAATGCGGAAGGAAGGAGGTGGGCGGGATGTTTACGTCCCGCTCATCTCCGCCCCTCCGCTTCTATTGGCCGGCTGCCGCGTGACGTTGATGTGACGGCAAACATCCCTCCCACTCCAGGCAGTGGACGTTCGCCGCCCACATCGAGGTCGTATGGACGGGTAAGTACGTGTGACGGGGGTTAATCGTTTGTGCGGCACATTCAACAAAATTGAACGTGCCGCACATACGATGGGGGCGGTTACGATCGCATACAATATCGTATGCAGAATCGTAACATGTAAAGCAGGCTTTACAGCCAGTCAGAAGGTACAATTGCAAGAATACACTGCAGGACCAGAGCAATGCGGAAAAAAACAGATGAAAACTCTAGGGTAAGTATAACACTGGGGAGCAGAGGACTTGGGTTTAAAGCACTGTTGGAGTGTTTATGTGGGGCCCCGAGGTGCGGTGTCGGTGCAGCTGTGCATTACCTTCAGGGACTCCACGCGGCTGGATCTTGTCACAGGTAGGAAATCCTCTATTTTTGATTGTCGTGACGCCACTCTCAGAATTGCGGTCAGTGGAGACCGCCACTGCAGGTTAGGGGTGCCTGGGGCCGATAGTGGGTGCAGTCAGGTGTAATAGCCTCCTGAGAGTGAGGCATGCCCCAGGGCCCTGTGTAGGTGTGTGGAACTACAAGTCGCAGAATGACTCACACGCACAAGCAGGATGTCTTTCAGGGGTTTTACTCACTGAGGGTGGCAGGGTGAGTAACCCGGGCGTAGCTGGGATGAACCAGGCTGGAACCAGGTGTCCTTCAGGCTGACTGATGAGGGTGGCTACCGACTCGCCTTCCTTAGCCCTTTGTGTTTTGGGGTAACCCCTGCTTGAAGCCCTGCTGGGGTCGCCCAGGGAAGTTGCTGGTGCCTCTCTCCCCTTCCTTTTGGCCCGTTTGCTTGTAGCCTGGACCAGATCACTCCGGCTGCTTGCCTCCTGTGAGCTATGGGCCCTCACTTTGCTACGTGGCTGCGGACTCTGTGGTGTTGTCTTGGGGGTGTAAAGTGCCCCCTCATGCAGGTTTGGCAAAGGACAGGTGAATCTATCCCTGCACTGGGACCTGTTACCCGGTTGGGCCTGGTAACTCCCTGACAGTCTCCTTACTCCCCACTCCGTTGCTCTCTCTTTAGCCGTGGGTGGATTTCGGGCAGCACTACCAGGTGACCGTTCTCCCCCGTCGGTAGCCACTGCGCGTACGTTGTCAGAATTGTGTCGAGCTCCAGGGTCGGCTTCTGCTCTCCCTGAACTTCACTACCCAACTGTCTTCGGCTCACTCTTCCCTCCTCTCCTATTCTTGCCTACGTCACCTAGCAACCAGGCTCTCTACCACACCCCTCGAGTGGAGATGGAGGCTTCGCCCCCTCCTGGGATCCCCAGGGGTCCTCCCAAAGGTACATGTGTGAGACCTGATCACTATGCGCCTGTGTAGTCACACCTCGGTCAGCCTTCTGGATTACCTGTTTTGTACTGTCCCCAGCATGGGTGCAGTACTCAGTGGTGCCTGACCAGGTCAGGGGCGCCACATTTACTTTAACAAATAGAGCTCAGCAGACATGGAAATGGCAAGGCAGTTCGTGAAATGATTCTGGCAACCAAAGGAGGTGACTACATTGGATCTGCACGTTGCATGAAAAATTTTCTGCAATATAAAATATGCTCTCTCTATATTTTTTAGAATATCCGTGATTTGCGTTACGTACTTTTATACTTTACACCAGGTGTTGTGCTTTGGAGGTTTTTTGCCCTGTGCAGAATCCTACCATTTAATGCTTTTCTCTAGTGTCAGCTCAGCAGCGCAGCCTGTATTACCAGACTTTCATCAGGTAGAAAAATGCAGGTTCCTTATAAGAAGGTCTTTGTTTGAGCAGCATTTAATGTAATGTGATGAAAACATAGAAGAATGGCTGGGTGATGGATGGAAAGTGGGCAGCGTGCAGGCTGTATGGGAGCAGTTAGTAGCTCTGCCAAAAATAGACTGAAAAATGTGTTGCTTCATAGTCGTGTATGTAATAATACAAAGTCCATACGTTCTGCTGTACATGGGTGGCATGGAGTCTAGAGGAGTTGTTGTTATGCCTTTAAGAACTTTTGCTGCTAAATAGAAACGTTCACATAGGACATTGGGTCTGATCTTCCAAAAACAAATTATAGAGCAAGAGGAGCAGAGCAACTGAACGACCAGGGAATTTTTTTGTTTTTGCATTTTTGCTTTTTCCTCCCATTGTTCTAAAAGCGATAACTTTTATATTTTTACTTTTTTTTTCTCATTGACTCAGGCCTATACCATGTAATGTACTGAAAAATAGAAACAAAAATTAAAGTGGGATGAAATGGTGAAAAAAATATATTTTTTCATATCAATTTGGGATATAGCATATTTTTTGTTTTATAAGACGCACCGGATTATAAGACAGACCCCAAATTTAAAGAAAAAAAAGTAAAAAAAAAAAAAGGGGGGTCGGTCTTATAATCGGGTAGTGTCTTACGGGGGGGAGCGGCAACAGAGCGGGGTCATAGGAGGCATGGGTGGTGGTGGAATAGGGCAGTGCAGCAGATGTCCCGGATGGTCGCTGCGGGGGCAGTGAGGCAGGAACGCAGGAACATACCAAAACTGTCAGCGGTACAGGCTTCAAAGAAATGGCACCCATAGTCAACTGCACACGTGCCACCTGCAGGCGCCATTTTCTTTAAGTCCGCTACTGGGAGATCAATGGGCCGGTGGCGGCGCATGCGCAGATGAGATTTTGAGCTGAGAGCTCGATCTGCGCATGCACCAACTCTGGGCACCAAGAGCCCAGAACCACCGCCCGCAGAAAGCACTAGCACCGCCCACAGCGAACATTAGCACCACCCGCAGCCCAGCGGCAAGCCCACAGCCTGCAGCATTACCCCTGCCTCCTGTGACCATTCTCCACCACCCGCCGGTAAGCTACATTAGTCTTATAAGACGCACCCCTCATTTTCCTCCCAAATTTTTGGTTAGGAAAAGTGCATCTTATAATCCAAAAAATACGGTATATGATTATTGAAGCGCTTTTTAATGAAGTTTTAGGGACGTGAGATGACAAAAAATAATTTAATTTTTTTTCTTTTATGATGTTTACTATAGTGATTAACTAATTTTATGTGACTGCAGACCTTTGAATCCTAACAGCGTGTGATGCACACACTGTTGTGATTCAGAGATATTGTTGGTGAGAGCGGACAGTCACGTCACCGCAAGTATGCATTTATCACGGGAGGACTAGACGTACTTAGCCTCGCTCGATTCAGTTGTATTTCGACAAGTCAAGCAAGTCTAGTTGAAATATGACCACAGTTATGCAAATCACATACAGTACTTGTAGTCACGTGACCACCCACTCTCATCAACTATACCAGTAAATCCTGACCATGTCTGCACCACACGCTGTCAGGATACAGAACTCTGCAGTCTCAACCCCATCCTAACGAGGGAATGTGTCAATGTATAGGATTGTGGGGTAAAATTCAGTACAACTTGTAATGAATTTAATCAAATTCCTACTCGTTTTTGGCTCTCGGCTTCTTTAGCACCAACTAGGCTTTGCATCGTCATGATGGCAGACTAGGCCTTAAATTAGATTCGGCTATATCTGAGGATTATTATGCTGTAGGGTCTAGAGAGTCTTGGGAGGGAAGGAGAACAATTTTCAACCTACATTAAACGGAATCAACTGACTTTGCACCAGGCTGGGAAGACTGAATCGACAAAAGGCAAGCAGTTCGGTGTGATGAAATCAACTGTAGAAGCAATAATAAAAAAAATGAAGGACATACAAGACCACTCATAATGAATCTGGGGCTCCACGCAAGATGTCACCCCATGGGGTCAAAATGATCACATGAACGATGAGCAAAAATCCCAGAACCATACAGGGGGACCTAGTGAATCACCTGCATAGAGCTGGGACCACCGTAAGAAAGGCGACCATCAGTAACACACTACGCCGCCAGGGACTCAGATCTTGCAGTGCCAGACATGTTCCCCTGCTTAACCAGTACATGTCGGGGCCCATCTCATGTTTGCTAGAGAGCATTTGGATTAGAGTAGTATTGGGAGAGTATTGGGAGAAAGTCATTTAGTCTGATGAAACCAAAGTAGAAATGTTTGGTAGAAACACAACTCGTCGTGTTTGGAGGAGACAGAATGCTGAGTTGCATCCAAAGAACACCATACCTACTGTGAAGCATGGGTGTGGCAACATCATGCTTTGGGGCTGTTTCTCTGCAAAGGAACCAGGAAAACTGATCCGTGTACATGAAAGAATGAATGGGGCCATGTATCGTGAGATTTTGAGTGCAAACCTCCTTCCATCAACAAGGGCATTGAAAATGAAACGTGGCTGGGTCTTTCAGCATGATAATGATCCCAAGCACACCGCCAGGGCAACAAAGGAGTGGCTTCGTAAGAAGCATATGAAGGTCTTGGAGTGGCCTAGCCAGTCTCCAGATCTCAACCCCATAGGAAACCTTTGGAGGAAGTTGAAAGTCCGTGTTGCCCAGCGACAGGCCCAAAACATCACTGCTTTAGAGGAGATCTGCATGGAGGAAAGGGCCAAGATACCACCAACGGTGTGTGCAAACCTTGTGAAGACGTACAGAAAACGTTTGACCTCTGTCATTGCCAAGAAAGGATATATAACAAAATATTGAGATGAACTTTTGTTATTGACCAAATACTTATTTGCCACCATAATTTGCAAAAATAATCCTGCCAAATCAGACGCGGTGATTTTCTGGATTTGTTTTCTCATTTTGTTTCTCATAGTTGTGGTCACCTGTGATGTCAATTACAGGCAAATCTCATCTTTATAAGCGGGAGAATTTGCACAATTGGTGGCTGGCTACTTTTTTCCCCAGCGTAATTAGGGTAAGGGGAGCTGGTAAGGATTTTGCGATCTGCGGCCATGAGTTTGTAATTTTTGCAAAATCTTTTTTTATTCTGGCGTTTGCTTTGATAGTTTTAATAACCGCTACTTACAGGTTATATCAACTTTTACTACTTATTAGAACTGCCTTAAATGTTTTTCCAGATCAGAGAAATTTCCCCAAACAGAACAAGTTTTCAGTACAAATATTTGCGTCCATCAGTGCCGCCGTCTCTCAGCAGATTGTCAGCTCCTGTGAATAGTGCTATTGTTGGTAGATTTCCTTCTTCGATTTATGACACAACCATTTCATTGCTTAGAGTTTGTAGTTCGGTGTTTTGGGTCATCAGTGGATGTTTTCAATATAAATGAGACCGCACAATGTATTGAAGAAGGCCATTGTCTGCAGAGCAAAGTACATCTTTACCACTGTTTACAGGTAAGTATGTCCAATACAATGCACCGGATTTATAATACCCAGCGCCTCTGTGATGCAGCACACATCCACATGATGCCGTTAACTGACAATGCAAACAAATGTTGCTGGCGCCACCTACTGGATACATTAAGGAATGAGATGCAACTCTATTTGCTCATGGTGATCTAAACTATACTAGTGCTTCTGTCGCACCCCCAGAGCAGTAGAGCCGCTTGAATCCAGGTGGTTGGTGGCTCGAACGATCTCAGACCCAAGTAATGGCGGACGCTTAATGAAATGGCAGGGGCTATTTACAAGGGATAATGAAGTTAATGTTCGTGACGCCACCTGCGGTAGTGCGGCAAGGGAATGGGTGCCGCCGCTGCTGCTTGTGAGAGACTGGGGATGATGGAATCAGCTGTGTTAACCCTCCTTCTCAGGTAGGGTAAGCCCCAGTGTCCTCCAGGTGCTGGATGAGGTGCAGGTTGCACGGAATGCAAACAGGCAAAGTCCGAGTGGAACAGGGAGTCTTTACTGATGATTTACTCACAGGTTACACTCCCCTGGTGCTGGGGACAGATTCCTGGTTCTCTTTGTCCTGGCTCTGTCCGTAAAGCCTCGCTATGGCCCCCTCCGTGCACTTCTCTTGTACAGCTCTGTCAGAGTCCCTTGCATACCCCGCAGCCAGCTGCTTCTCCCCTGACATCCTGCCATCGAACCTCAGGCCTCGCACCCAGACCTGACACCCCGCCAGGTGTCCTCCTCCCTCCTGCTCCTCACTCCGTCTGGACTTCCCCTTCCACCCACCAACTCCTCCCCTTCCCTCCAGGGACCTAACTACAGGAGGGATGGATTTACACCTCCTAGGCAACCTCCACTTCCTGGGCAGGCTTTACACCATAGGACGACCAACCCTCTGATCATGCCCTCTTGTGGTCCAGGGTGGTATTGTGTGAGTGTTTTAGGTGTGTGCGGGTTTTAGCCAGAGCTAGGACTCCAAGAACCAGGTTGCAGATCTTAGTAGCATGACCACAGGTACGCTACATTTCTCTCTATTTCTCTTTTATTTTTATATGGCGCTATTAATTCTACAGCGCTTTACATACATTGGCAACTCTGTCCCCATTGGGACTTACAACCTAAGTTCCCTATCTGTATGTTTTTGGAGTGTAGGAAGAAACCAAAGAACCTGGAGGAAACCCACACAAACAGAGGGAGAACATACAAGCTCCCTGCAGATATTTTCCATGGTGGGATTTGAAACCAGGACCCCAGCACTGCAAAGAAACAGTGCTAACCACTGAGCCACCGTACAGTGCTAACAACTGAGCCACTGTGCTACTCTTAAACTATGTCTCAATAATGTCCACAAATATCAAATCAGAGGATTCAATGCAATACTTAGTACAACAGTTGGGTACAATTCTTAACAGAGAAATCTCTATGTTGTATGGATCACTACGGGTCTCCAGGGTGCATGAATGCTGTGGCAATTAACCAACAAATATAATGTGTAGACACACTGCAGTTAATAAATAAAAAGTAAGATGTAAAAAAAAACCCATAGGGTACTTAATGTTCTTTTGATCCAAAAAGTGTAAAAGCCATCCCACCGTGACAAGGTGTACCCAACCAAGGTGGCCCATAACTCTGGTAACTCACTTTGCTATGTGCCTACCATATTGAGTGTACCTTGTCTTAGTGGGATGGCTTTGTATACTTTTTTGATAAAAAAAAAAAGTTAAATGTCAATTCTGACACCTGCTCCGTCTGAACTTCATGCTTACAGGGCTATATTTCCTTTTAATGCACAATGACAGTTCGCTCTCTCATTGGTTCCAATGAGAAGTGATAAGCCGGCAAGAGAGCACAATGTCAGTGCACATTGAAAAATAGGGAACATAGCAAACAGGGGGAACAGAGACCACTCCCCGCCATGAAACATACATCATCAATCATTAGAACCAACAAGGAATCACAAGGAGGTTTTCACAAACATCGCCGACTGTCATGACAGCATTAAGATCTGTGAAGACTACAGATTCTGGTACTCTGCCTGCTGACTTCTCTGATGTCTGTTATGAGCACAGGCAAACTAGGTTGTCGGCCCGCAAACTTGTAGTTCATAGGCAGGCTAAAAAGAATTCGTTGCTGCTGGGCTGCTTGTTAGTGTTTGATCACATGCTGTGGGTCATCAAATTCGTTCCCCTCTGTATATGATAGCTGGACACTTCCTTTACTGCTAGCTATAGCTTCTCGATACTGGTCTAATAAGGTGTTGTGATCCAGACTTACTGGTGATTGCAGTACTTCATTGCTGTGGGCAGTTGCAGTGATAACCCTTGTCTTTTTTTTGCTGCCTTACTCCTCTTGCTTTAATCCTTAGTTTCTTATGGTTTGTTCTTGTGAGTTTGCAGTGTTCTGAGTTTTGTTTCTTCCCTGCCTCTCTTTATCTGTGTTGCCGTCACTCTCCTACCTCTTCCTTCCCTGAGTGGGGGACAGTTTAGTTCTGGTCAGGAGAATAGTAAGGCATGGGACTCCAGCATCTCCACCATCAAGGGTAAACTGTAGGTTACAGACAGCCTAGGGTCCCCTAATGTGAGGGACAGTATTAGCATCCCCTGTCCTTTGCTAGCCCACAATCACAGTGTGACACAAGTGAGCACACTGTAACTGCGCATTCAGAGTGAATGTAGCACTGTAATCATGAAGCTCATACTAAACATGCTTTGGAATTGACAACCGACGCGTTCTCAGTAGAGCAAGAACTGGCCCAGTCCCTGAAATGGGCATCACTGATGACGCTTTGTTTCAGAGTGGGGAAAACAGCTGTAGAAGTGACTGCAGCCACAGCCCCCTGATATCGACCCTTTTGAGTATTCCAGCATGCATCGGGGGATTCTCATAGGAAACATCATCAAAACAGAAGTGGAAAAAAAAACAACAGCAGGAATATAGAGCAGAGAGAGCAAGGGAACAGTAGGGATTTTTTAATTAAACTATATTAGAAAAGTGATTAGATTATTACATTAAATAGACATTTAGGGTTAAATGAAACTTTGGTTTTGGACACCCATTTAGCTACATACCATTTGTTTTTTACGTGTTACTTTTTACTGTGGTGTGCCTATACATTATGTTTTTATTCTAGGAATGTTTTGTTCACTAATAGCCAGAGTGTATATGTGCACCTGCATATTACATTTATACTAAGATGTGTGCTGGCCCTTGTTTTTGCATTTGCTTTAGTTTTTTGTACATAACGGGAATCTGTCAGCAAGTTTTTGCTACCTCATCTGATACAACATGATGTAGGCAAGGAGATTCTGAATCCAACGGTGTATCACTTAGATTACTGGCTGACACAATCTGAATTTTTAGGTTTAGTTATGAAGCTGAGCCCAGTGAGCGGCCTCTGCCCACATCATGCTCTTTATAAAGATTGTACATTGACAGTGAGGTGTCAATCAAAGGAGGGAGCGGGTAGGACTTTTGTGATGCCCTGGCGCCGCCAGCTGGTCACACAGAGTAGGCCCCCGGATAACATCATCCCTCACCAGGTTACATCATGCCAACAAAAACCCTAGTCACCCCACCCAGGGACGGAAAGGCACACCAGTGGGACCAGGCGGATGGAGAACGCCCACCTAGGGGTCTGGAGAGCCCAGGGCGGGAAAAGCAGTAGTTGCAAGTAGGAGTTGCAAGTAAGAGTTGCAAGGAGCAGTTGTGAGGAGAAAGTGAAGTGGAAGTCAGAAAGGAAAGGCGTCGGGGTTGGAGCCCCGGCGTACTGGCTAGGTGGCAGACGGTGGTCCGTGTCTGTCAGGAGACGGGAAGACAGCTGCTGTAGATCCGAGGTGAACCGGGACAGGGTTGGAGCCCGCTGGTACCAACACCGGATAACCGACCCGGAAACCGTGCACAGAGGGGGTACTTGGACCCTGAAGCCAGGACCAGAAGCAACGGCCTAGCTAATTAACCAATTGAGGGCAGGATTTTAGGTCCTGTCCCAACCAAAGTCCCAAAAGCAGACAACAGCCCACTGTGGGGGATAAGGCAACCGCCAGGCCCGGCAGATCCCAAGGGCCAGCATCAGCGGGCAAGGGTCCCAACAAAAGTACCGGGAACGGACTCCCGTGTTCCATACCGGGAAGTCCACAAACACCAAAACAGTGCAGAGGAAAGTGACACAGACCATCACCCCGGGTGAGGGACCAGAATACACCTGGCTGCAGCGGCCGGCCACCAACACCTTGGTTTACCGATTGGACTTGTGTGATTCATTGACTGTGAGTACACAGTATCCCCCGGTCTGACCGGGCGCGCCGGCCCCTGCAATCACCATCCTCAGCACAGAGACACTGGGCCCCGGGGCATCCATCCCTACCCATCGAGGGGTTAATATCCACTTGCCATCCCATCGCCCCCGGGTACCCCATAACAGCAGCGGTGGTGCCACATCTCACCACACACCGTGGGTGGCGTCACAGAGTGATTACGGTAAATCCCGTACAAATACGTCCCCTTTTATTCGGAGTGTACGCGTGACTCCCAGGTCCGGAAGAATTCCTCAAGCCACACTGCGAATCTGGATCCGAGCAGCCCGGCTGCTGGCACGGGGCGGCACACTTTTCTACAGGTGAGTTTATGGTCCTGTAATGATAAGGGTCCTGCTGCTTAAACAAACATGACAAATAAACAAAAGATCAGACTGTGACAAAACAGGCATTAGCAAAAACCTACTGACAGATTCCCTTTAATACATTTGGGGATTTGGCCCCCCCCTGTGAACCTCTCATGCCAACATACTAGGAATGCCTGTGTCCCTCTGTACCTTGTGCAGTGTACCTGCTTCCCTCCTGTCTGCCGTTCACATATAAGTGCAGTCCCCGGCTCTTGTTCCCGGTGGATGCCCACGTGATGGTCGGCTCTGCTCCCACCTAGGCTGCAGGCTCTGCACATGTTGTGTGGGGTTTCCTGCGCTCCAGCCTAGGAGGCTCCCGCGTGCATTTCCTCATCTTTTATAGGGAGATGTGCGCACCTTGCTAAGGTGTCCCCAGCCTATTGCTGGGAGGCACCAGCTATGTGAGGCTCCTCCCTCTGATAGGAGGTGGACAGCATTTTGTATCATTTTTGTATGTGTCTCTGTTTCTCCTGAAGGGCTGGTGTCTTCTGTTCCTGAGTCAAGTTAACTCCCTGAGTGCGGTCACCGGTCTGAAGCTGGCATCCTGTTTGCAGTCCGGTTAACCATTTTCCCAGGTCTTCAGGCATCTGCATATTCAGGGACCGACGTATCTGGTTACTGGCAATCCCCCTGGACTCCAGCCTGGTCCTGTGTCCTGTATTTGTGTGTTCCTGCCGTGTGATGTACCCCGATATCCTGCCGTGTGATGTACCCCGATATCCTGCCGTGTGATGTACCCCGATATCCTGCCGTGTGATGTACCCCGATATCCTGCCGTGTGATGTACCCCGATATCCTGCCGTGTGATGTACCCCGATATCCTGCCGTGTGACCTGATATCCTGCCGTGTGATGTACCCCGATATCCTGCCGTGTGATGTACCCCGATATCCTGCCGTGTGATGTACCCCGATATCCTGCCGTGTGATGTACCCCGATATCCTGCTGTGTGATGTACCCGAAGTCCTTCCGTGTCCTGTGAATAAAGTCGTGTTTTATGTAAGGGTAGTTTCTCATTTTCGTTGTTTTGACGGAAACGGGACCCGTCACAAATGCAGTACAGTTAATTTATTTACAGTGTAAGTGCGACATCATGCGGTTGTGTGCTTCATACACTACCCGCATGTGTCCACATGATGTCGCGCTTCCAGTGTAAATGAATAAACTGTACTGCATTTGTGACGGGTCCCGTTTCCGTCAAAACATCGCAAATGTGAAACTGTGACGCTCCTGGACTGGTCAGGTCGTCACAGGGTACTGCACGTCTTTTATCTCCAGTGCAGGATTCAACCCCCATGGTGCTGGGTCTCCATCCTGCAGTACTGCCTCCACCAGCATTCACAAATCCTAGTGACACCTCACACCACACCCTGTCAGGCACACCAGTGGGCTGCTAAGCTGGAGTAGGGCCACCCACGTAGGGGTCAGGCAGGGAGGTGGGAGGTGACAAGTCAGAACATTGGTAGCACTCGAGCAGTGAGGAGCTCGAGGAAGCCGGGAGTTGGAGCTCCCAGGGGGACGCAGACTAGGTCGAAGACAGTGGTCTGGACCTGGAGGAGTCGGAGACCCGGTCGCGGGAGATTGTGACTGGGTGCTTGGCTAGTCTTGGAGGATAGCCAGCAGCCACAGTTCAATAGCCGAGCTGGGACCGAAGGCACGTCGGGATACATGGACCCTAGGTCGGGGAGAAGCTTCAAGCAACCCGGCAATTAACCTGCGGAGGACAGGGCTTATATGGACTGTTCCCACAAACTCAGAGCTCGGGGGTACTAGCGCAACGAGGGGGATAGGGCTTTCCAAGCAAATCAGCCCACTGAAATCCCAAGCGTGAGCTCCTGAGAGCAAGCTCCTCTGCTACACTTAGTAGGGAGCGGGGCCCGGAAAGCTCCAAGCTGACGGGCCACCTAAACACTCTAAAAGCACTGTGTTCGGAGGAAGGCCACGGACCACCAGGCAGTGCTGCAGGGAACGGGACCCGGACGAGCTCCCCAAGAGGGCAGCGGCATCCAGAGACTTGGTTTACAACGGTGTCAGCGTCTGCTTTCTTCTGAGTACCTGAATAACCCCTGCACCCCGCTCCACCATCCAGAGTCCAGGGGCCCTCCCCTACCCGTGGAGGGTAACATCATCTGGCTGCCCCACTCCATCAACCCGGGTACTCCCAACGGCAGCGGCGGTACTCCCTATTACCGCACACCAAGGGTGGCGTCACAAACTACCTAAATCCCCTGTAAATAACCCCCCCATCACGTACCGGCGCGACCCGAGCCCCCGGGTCCGGATACCCTCAAGCCACGAGTAGTGACATCTGGATCTGAGCGGTCCGACCGCTTCTGGAGGCATCCGGCACAAAACTACACTAACCTGAAGTCTGGATGTACCTGTTGTGCTGACATCACTCTGCTGTGGCCCACGCCGGTGCCTGCACTGCCCTGTTGTGGTCTGTGCCTGCTGTACCTGATGTCCGGTGTCTGATGACTTCTGCCCGATGTCTGGAGCTTGACCCGATGTCCATGACCTGTGCTTAGGGACCTGTGCTTGAGGTCCTACTCCTGGTGTCTCATGCCTGATGTCTGCTGGTGCTTACCCTGCCCATTCCTGTTCAAGTTCCTGCTCTGTGTTTCTGCTTCCTCAGTCCGGCTGTCACCCTGGCCCACTCAGCTGCCACAGTCACGGTCTCCTGCCCTGGGAGTGTCACCTGGCGTCCAGCCTTGCGGCGGGCGCTTGGTCAAGCAGCTCCCTATGTTAAAGGGTACAGCCGGCGTTACACGCAGCGACGTATCTAACGATATATCGCCGGGGTCACGGATTCCGTGACGCACATCCGGTATTGCTAGCGACGTCGCTGTGTGTGACAGCAAGGAACGACCGTTAACAATGGAAAATACTCACCTTATCGTCAATCGTTGACACGTCGTTCCTTTTTAAAAAATCGTTGATTGTGGAGGACGCAGGTTGTTCATTGTTCCCGAGGCAGCACACATCGCTACGTGTGACACCCCGGGAACGACAAACAACAGATTACCTGCGGCCGCCGGCAATGCGGAAGGAAGGAGGTGGGCGGGATGTTACGTCCCGCTCATTTCCACCCCTCCGCTTCTATTGGGCAGTCGCTTAGTGACGTCGCTGTGACGCCGCACGAACCGCCCCCCTTAGAAAGGAGGCGGTTCACCAGCAATAGCGACGTCGCTAGGCAGGTAAGTCCGTGTGACGGGTCCTAACGATTTTGTGCGCCACAGGCAGCGATTTGCCCGTGACGCACAAACGACGGGGGCGAGTGCTTACACCAGCGATATCGCAAGCGATGTAACACCCCTTTAAGTCCAGATTCCCCCTGTGGTCCAGTGGGTCCTCTCTACTCTCGGATTCTCGCTGTCTTCATGACAGCATTCAGCTTTCTACAAGCAGGTATAAACAGTCGGACTCAGGCCCTTCTCTGCCCCATCTACTTTGAGGCCTGGTTGGTATTTAGCTAGGTGAAACACTACAGTCACGGACCACCTTGTCATGGTGAGATGACTTTTATGGGGTTTTTCGTCTTTTCTATGTGTTGCTATTTATATACTGGCTATGCGTTCTGTTTTTATTCCAGGTTATAAAGTATCAAGAATCCAAAGATTTAACATTTTTCATTTTTCACCTAGAAATTGCAATTATTACATTTCCAGATTATCAAACAGTCTACATTTCGGATTAGCACAATTCCAGATTATTGGGTGCCAGAAAGGACTTTACCTGTACAGTTCCAGTGAACACATTACACCTTGTCTCGGAGGCAGCGGCAGCCAATGTAGTCTAATTCACTGCCTTCATTGAAGTATCACATTTTAGCAGAAAGCCGCTCGGCTCGTAGAACTTTACATCTGTCCGTTCTTCCCTCTTCGCTTAATTCTGTTGTCTTTAAAGGGTTTGAACTTTATCAGATCTAACGGGGATTACAGGTATCCCGATCCTGCAGGAACAGAAAAGACCACTTTGCTTGTCAAATGGAGAGTCTGATACCGAATGAAATCCTTCCTGGCTCCTCCAGCAAGAAACAGGTTAATCTTCACTTAGGGGTGTTATAGACTTCAAGGGGCACAGAATGACTCCTTCTAATCTCTATAAAAGGGAAAGCAGTGTTGGCTGAAATCAGAGGAACATTTTGTCAGAAACCAGAGGCTAATCCTCTTCCACTTAATGGTTTGAGTGGAAGGACTCGGAGAGTAAACAGTCACGCAGATTAAACTCCAAAACTTAATTGGGCGTAACCAACACCAACGACATCATCTTAGGCTAAGCCCCTCGTAGACTCCTTCTCATGTCTTAAGCCTTCACCATAAGGACCATTCATGGTTTTTTATCACATTTCAGTCTCAAATTGAAGACTCCAATATCGGAGCCAGCCATCAGGACGCTGCTTGGCTCCCAAAATAAGAGGGCAACCCCAAAAGTGGTCTCCGGTCTGTGGGTACAAAATAGGGACTATTGTTTCATTTCAAATGAATTGGCATTGGCTCTGAAACTGAACGCTACCTATTAAGCAACTCCTAATTGTTTACGCTTTAAAAAAAATATGACATTCGAGACTAATTCCATAGACATTTCTGTCCATTTGCTAAATATTTCGTTAGATGGACAGTTTGTTCTTCAGAGGTGCATTATCTTATACACCTAAGTAGTTGTAGCTGTTCTGGAGAACATGGAGTGTGTAGACAATCATAAGCTGACCATATCAATACGTTTATTTTTTACTCAGCAGCTATTAATCTTTTGTAAGACCATTTACAGTTTTCCGTCTTACGAAATTGTTAGTGGGTAGAAAATGAAGTGGTGCTCATGTTTCTATTATACTTTTCCTCTGATTGTTCCACTCCTGGTTTTGGCTACAAATACTGAGGTAAAAACCTCACCAAATACTCAATACTGCCTTAGAGCAGAAGAGAGGAGGCTCCACCACCAGCTCCAACTTCAGCAAAGCAGAGAAGCTGCTCTTGTGGCACCCCTGCGGCTTCAGGCGCTACAGTGAACTGCACCCCCATTAGGGTGTAATACTTATCCCAGGTTCTGGGAAGGTCGATGCCAGTTTACACTTACACCAACATACAGTCAGCGGGTTGCCCTCACTAATGGGGACTGGGCCAGGGTCGGGTCATAGTAGGGGGTCACTGCAGTGGTGGGTTTACAGGACGCCACCGCACCAGGGGCTCCCCGATCCGCTGGAACCGGGCACTCAAGGTCAGGGAGTAGCAACCACTAGGGGGAGTCAAGAGCACACAGTGGGAAAAGCAGGTTGACCTAGTGAGAGTTGTGAACCAGCCGGTGGCAGCTCAGAACACACAACACAACTACAACAGGAAAGAACAGCTTCAGACACAGAGCAGAGAGGACGTGCCGCGAGCAGCTCTGTGGGCCAAGGCGTTCAACACGGTCACTGGGGAGAAGCAGGTGGCTGCTTCCACAGGCCGGCGCTGTCGGGATACAGAATCCTAGGGTAGATATACTCTACGTTATCTACCAACTCTGCAAGGGTCGCGGGGAACAGCTGGAACAGTCACTGAACCCGTCCCAACGAGTCTGCAGCACATAGCATATAGGATGCAGGGTTGAGGACCGGCCCCGCAACGGAACCGCGCTATCAGCATACAGAACGGGACACTTTACTGACACCGGGATGCTCAAGGACTTCACGCCACAGGGGTCCGATACTTAGCGCATCAAAGGAGGAAAGGGCTCACAGGCTGACACACACACGGGACTTGACCTTTCACGGATCCGAGATCGGCTGGAGCCCATTGTGGTGGAGACTGGTACTCTGGGGCAGTGCCTAAAAGACTTGTGAGTAAAAACACCTGGAACTGCAGCCCCTGTTTCTGCCTCTCCTTTACCGGCGCCATCACCCAGCGCTGCGGTGCCAACGGGGATCACTACTACCCCAGTCATCCTTCCCGGGGTAATCCCTCTCCGCCTGTGAGGAGCGACACCATCCCGGCTGCACCCAACATCAGCCCCGGTGAGAGACCCTGCAGCGGCGACCCCCATACCTGGCCGCGTACCACAGGTGGTGTCACAATTATCTAAAAGACTTTCCAAACCTCCAACTACTACCTCCATCCTCCCTGCCACCCCCCAACCCTCCTTCCTTTACGCCTCGGAGTGACGGAACGGGCCAGGCCACCCCATTACAAGCAGAGGATCTGCACCCCCGGCCCAGCAACGAGTAGGTTAAAAAACCTGCCCCGTGGGGTGCTACACTCTACTATACAGCCACTTCTTTCTCTGCCTCTCCTGCTGTGTAAATTAATGCTAAGCGCTCCCTGTCCTGCCTTCTGCCCTGCAATAACATCTTAGAACTCAGTAGTCGGGTCCCAGGAGGAGGGGAGTTTGCACCACAGGGAAGATGGACATACAGGAAGAAGAACATGCAAAGTAAGGGCCCCACTGCTGTCCGGGGCAGCCGGCATCATGTGCAAATCATCTGTAGACAGGACAAGTCCATGTGTATTATGTTTGTGTGGCGCCCCTGACCTGGTCAGGCACCACTGAGTACTGCACCCATGCTGGGGACAGTACAATACAGGTAATCCAGAAGGCTGACTGGGGTGTGGAACACAGGCGCATAGTGATCAGGTCTCACACATGTACCCATGAGAGGACCCCTGGGGATCCCAGGAGGGGGAAAAGCCTTCACCTTCACTGGAATAGTGGAGGGGGCCAAAAGCCTCCATCTCCTCTCAAGGGGTGTGGTAAGAGAGTCTGGTTGCTAGGTGGCGTAGGCAGGCACAAAAGGGAAAAGAGAAGGAGGAGTAAACAGTCGAGAGTCTGCAGCAGAGTGTGGAGGAGTGAGGAGCAGGAAAGTGAAGCTCAGACAGGAGCAGCAGTGAAGGTCCCAGATGTGAGCTGGTTCAGAGCAGAGTCCAGGGAGCTCCGAGGAGAGCTGACCCCTTCCCCTGGGCTGCTGTAGTCTGACAGCGTCCGCGCAGTGGCTACCGACGGGGGAGAACGGTCAACTAGGAGTGCTACCCGAAATCCATCTTCAGCTAGAGAGAGAGCAACGGAGTGGGAAGTAAGGAGACTGCTAGAGAGTACCAGGCCCAAACGGGCGGCAGATCCCGAAGCGGAGATAGATCCAGCTTTCTTTTGCTAAACCTGCCGGTGTGGGGCTCTCAAAGCCCACGCCACAACACCACAAAAGCCGCAGCCACGTAGCCACAGTTAGGGCCCATAGGTCACAGGAGGCAAGCAGCTGGAGTGATCTGGTCCAGGCGACAAGCAAACGGCAACTGAAGGGGAGTGAGGTTTCAGCAACTTCCCTGGGTGACCCCCATAGGGACTAAAAGTCGGGGTTACCCCAAACCACCAAGGGCTAAGGAAGGCGAGTTAGTAGTCACCCTCACAAGTCAGCCTGAAGGACACCTGGTTCCCACTTGGTTCATCCCAGCTACGCCCGGGTCACTCACCCTGCCATCAACTGTGAGTAAAAACCCTGAAAGACATCCTGCCTGTGTTGAGTCATTCTGCGCCTTGTAGTTCTACACATCTACACAGGGCCCTGGGGCTTGCCTCACTCTCAGGAGGCTACTACAACTGGCTGCACCCACCATCAGCCCCAGGCATCCCTTAACCTGCAGTGGCGGTCCCCCACTGACCGCAAATCTGAGAGTGGCGTCACGACAAACTACAAAGAAGGTTTCCTACCTGTGACAAGATCCAGCCGAGTGGAGTCCCTGAAGGTAATGCACCGACACAACACCTGTGGGGCTTCACATCTGGCGTCACGAACAGGATAAGGACTAGACCTGTCCAGACAGGTGACCATGTGCCTGGGCGGTCCGCTTGAAAAATTGGAAGCGCCGCCATATTGCCACCATGAAAAGCGCGCTGAAAAACAACAGCAGCCCGCGCTGGAAGAAGTTACCGCCCACGAAGAGGTGTGGCTACCCAGAGATCCCCTGCAGAGTTCTGACCTCGCTTGTGAAGAGAGCGGAAGCGTCCAGAGACGTCGGGACAGAAAGGGAGCCAGAAGCCTGCTGCTGGGAGAGGAGCTGCTGAAAAAGGCAGAGCGGAAACTGAACAGCTTGCTACTAGAGGCAACGGCGAGTCCACTGCTGGGAAATCGTGCAGAAGAGGGCGCAGAAGAAATGGCGTCTGACCGCAGAAACCCAGAACCGGGCTCCGCTGCCTGGTGGTATCGGGAGCTGGCCCAGTTCTGCGACCGACTGGAGACCCGGGTCGTGGAGCAGATCAGAGAAGAACGCATGGAACTTCTGGAGATGGCTGCCGCGGTTCAGGCCTATGAGAGGGGAACCGCACGACGAGTGCCAGACCGGACGGCGACGACTCAGACCCCGATGCTGCCACCGATGGGTGAGTCCAGTATTACCCCTGCCGGCCCGGATGCCCCGACCCCTGCTGCCACGCCCGCGGTCCCTGAAGAGGCGCCCGGCGCGGCGACGCTGAGCCAGGCCGCAGCCACGCCAGGTGCGGCCCGCCAAGCCCAGGCCGCCGCAGCGATGCCCTGCTCGGCCCGCCAAGCCCCGGCCGCCGCAGCGATGCCCTGCTCGGCCCGCCAAGCCCCGGCCGCCGCAGCGATGCCCTGCTCGGCCCGCCAAGCCCCGGCCGCCGCAGCGATGCCCTGCTCGGCCCACCAAGACCCGGTCCCTGCAGCGACGCCCAGCCCAGCCTGCACAGATCCCATCGCAGCTGCGACGCCGATCCAGGCCGCCGCCATACAGGGCGCGGCCCGCCAAGACCAGGCCGCCGCCATACAGGGCGCGGCCCGCCAAGACCAGGCCGCCGCCATGCCGAGCGCGGCCCGCCAAGACCAGGCCGCCGCCATACAGGGCGCGGCCCGCCAAGAGATTGCATCACCATTTACCCCGGCCTGCAAGGCCAGAGCAGACACCGCTCCCCAGTCCAAAGAGGTCCCTGCTGGAAAGCCCACGCTGGGGGAGGACCCCGCATACTGGCAGCTGAAGGCTGACATGGAGGTCAAGTTTCCACAATGGTTGGTGGACCAGTACATGCTCCCTCCGCACACCCCCAAGAGGATTCCGGCAACCCCTGCAGCAACTACGCCAAAGAGTCCCCCGCCTGGGCCTGCTGAAGGAAGTTCATCTCCAGCACCGCCACCAAGGGAGTGCCAAGAAGAACTAAGGGGGAGAGGAGGCCAGGAGGTTGAGGAGTTGACCCCGGAGATACCAGCAGTGGATCCATGCCCAGAGCCGGAGATGTTACCCTATTCCCGCTGGGACGAGGAAGACCTGACACCTTCTGCTGAGGAAGATCTGCCCCAAAGCCTCACCTGGGAGCTTGTAAGCTGCACTTCGCAGAATCCCGCCCGCAAGACACAGCGCCGCAGTAGAACCCAGTCTTTCCCTGCACCGCCATCCCCAGAGCAGAGAGAAGTCACGGCCAGAGGACCCCTTTGTAGAGGAATTGTGGAAGACTTCAGCCTAAAGTCAGGATACGGGTTCATTGTTGCACCTGGTATCAAAGAAGGTATCTTCGTCAATAGAAGAGACGTTAGAGCTCATTTGCCCAGAGGACACCCTGGCAGAAACTTAAAAATGGGAGACTCCGTACAGTTTACCCTGCATCAAGGCGAAAGAGGCTGGTACGCGCTAGATGTAGTACCATGTCCCAAAGAAGAAAGGAAAGACAGTAATAAAGAAAGAAAAGACCAAAGACCTAATGATGAGACCACTACAGATGAGGAAAAAGGTCAAGAAACCAACAGGTGCCGCAGCCCTACAGGCCCAAGCCCTGGTGAAGAGGAGTCTGCATAAGTTCAAGTAAAGCATACAGTAAGTTAAAGTTTTGACCAGTTGGAAAGTTTGTTTTGCAACGTTTTAAAAGTTCAAGTATGTGCCCACATAAACTAATGTGAGAAATGAACCTTAAGGCTATGAACTGGCTATAGCCACAAACTCTCGCAGTGTAAATAGTTACACCAGAGGGCACCACCACCACCAGAGTCAGCCTGTTTAGGGGCTTGGCTCGTCTGCAACCAGGAGGAGCCCGTCCGTATATAGGGCCTTGGCTCACCTGCGACCAGAGAGCATGCCTGTTTATGGGGCCTGGCTCTCCACCACAAAGAGGGTACCTGGTCAGCACCAACTGTGGAGGCCGCCTCTACATCCTGCCAGAAGAGGCTGAAGGCGCGGATCCACCAAGCCAGGTATACCCTGAAACCACCAGCCCATGAAAGCCGCCTCTACATCCTGCCAGAAGTGGCTGAAGCCGCGGCCAACGGGAGAGGCAGATTGGAGGAAAGGTCTGGGGAAGTAGATGGCCCAGATCTGGTTACCAAAAGGACCGGTGACCTGCCTCCTGAAAGGGTTTGGGTGGGTTAACGGACTTGTGGGTGGAGGGTGGTGATGTATGGTACCTGGTGCTTTTAAATGTTTTACATGTTTTAATGTTTTATGCATTTTTAAAATGTTGTCTTGCAGCCCGAGGACGTGCTGGTGATAACTAAGGGGGAATGTGGCGCCCCTGACCTGGTCAGGCACCACTGAGTACTGCACCCATGCTGGGGACAGTACAATACAGGTAATCCAGAAGGCTGACTGGGGTGTGGAACACAGGCGCATAGTGATCAGGTCTCACACATGTACCCATGAGAGGACCCCTGGGGATCCCAGGAGGGGGAAAAGCCTTCACCTTCACTGGAATAGTGGAGGGGGGCCAAAAGCCTCCATCTCCTCTCAAGGGGTGTGGTAAGAGAGTCTGGTTGCTAGGTGGCGTAGGCAGGCACAAAAGGGAAAAGAGAAGGAGGAGTAAACAGTCGAGAGTCTGCAGCAGAGTGTGGAGGAGTGAGGAGCAGGAAAGTGAAGCTCAGACAGGAGCAGCAGTGAAGGTCCCAGATGTGAGCCGGTTCAGAGCAGAGTCCAGGGAGCTCCGAGGAGAGCTGACCCCTTCCCCTGGGCTGCTGTAGTCTGACAGCGTCCGCGCAGTGGCTACCGACGGGGGAGAACGGTCAACTAGGAGTGCTACCCGAAATCCATCTTCAGCTAGAGAGAGAGCAACGGAGTGGGAAGTAAGGAGACTGCTAGAGAGTACCAGGCCCAAACGGGCGGCAGATCCCGAAGCGGAGATAGATCCAGCTTTCTTTTGCTAAACCTGCCGGTGTGGGGCTCTCAAAGCCCACGCCACAACACCACAAAAGCCG
Source organism: Anomaloglossus baeobatrachus (assembly GCF_048569485.1). Lineage (NCBI taxonomy): Eukaryota > Metazoa > Chordata > Amphibia > Anura > Aromobatidae > Anomaloglossus > Anomaloglossus baeobatrachus. The sequence continues at coordinate 53,648,104 of NC_134357.1, read as the reverse complement.
CAGCCACGTAGCCACAGTTAGGGCCCATAGGTCACAGGAGGCAAGCAGCTGGAGTGATCTGGTCCAGGCGACAAGCAAACGGCAACTGAAGGGGAGTGAGGCTTCAGCAACTTCCCTGGGTGACCCCCATAGGGACTAAAAGTCGGGGTTACCCCAAACCACCAAGGGCTAAGGAAGGCGAGTTAGTAGTCACCCTCACAAGTCAGCCTGAAGGACACCTGGTTCCCACTTGGTTCATCCCAGCTACGCCCGGGTCACTCACCCTGCCATCAACTGTGAGTAAAAACCCTGAAAGACATCCTGCCTGTGTTGAGTCATTCTGCGCCTTGTAGTTCTACACATCTACACAGGGCCCTGGGGCTTGCCTCACTCTCAGGAGGCTACTACAACTGGCTGCACCCACCATCAGCCCCAGGCATCCCTTAACCTGCAGTGGCGGTCCCCCACTGACCGCAAATCTGAGAGTGGCGTCACGACAAACTACAAAGAAGGTTTCCTACCTGTGACAAGATCCAGCCGAGTGGAGTCCCTGAAGGTAATGCACCGACACAACACCTGTGGGGCTTCACATTTGCACATACAAGTGCATCTCAATAAATTAAGACTATCCTGAAAAAATGAAAGTGAACCTGTCATCAGAAATTTAGCTATAAACCTAAAAGTTCCCCCCTCTGCAGCTCCTTGGCTGCATTCTAGGAAGCTTCCTATAGTTTTTGTGGCCCCTTTTATTACAAAATAAATACTTTACAAACTTGTACCTTTTCGTATGCAAATTTCTTAAATCTTCCATGGGGGCGGGCTGCCTGATGTACGTTGCTGTCCTCCTGCCGATTTACGCTGCCCCCGAACGCTGAATTTCAAACCTCAGGACGCCGCCCCTGGGCGCCCGTGGTCCCGCGCATGCGCTGTGCTACTGTAGCGGTGCACGTGTGACCGCTGGTGACGCTTTTGCGCGGGCACCGACTGCTCCGTCCGCTCCTCCCATCTATTTCCTGCTGCTGAGCAGGATGGGAAGGAGGTGACGTCCTGTCATGTGGCCAGTGAGCGTTTGCGCAGAACGCTGGAGGAAGAGGGGAAAGTGCGGTCACGAGGTTATGGGCGGCACTTGCTGATGACACTCACAGCGCCGCCCATAACCTCGTGCCCGCGCAAAGTGTCACTAGCGGTCACACGTGCACACAGTGCACGGCACCGCTACAGTAGCACAGCGCATGCGCGGGACCACGGGCGCCCAGAAATTTGCATACGAAAAGGTACAAGTTTGTAAAGTATTTATTTTGGAATAAAAGTGGCCACAAAAACTATAGGAAGCTTCCTAGAATGCAGCCCAGGAGCTGCAGAGGGGGGAACTTTTAGCTTTATAGCTAAATTTCTGATGACAGGTTCCCTTTAATTTATTTCAGTAATTCACTACAAGAAGGGAAACACATATATGAAGTCAATACACACAGAGGGATCTATTTCTATATATTATATAGAGTCATTACACACAGAGTGATCTATTTCTATATATTATATAGAGTCATTACACACAGAGGGATCTATTTCTATATATTATATAGAGTCATTACACACAGAGGGATCTATTTCTATATATTATATAGAGTCATTACACACAGAGTGATCTATTTCTATATATTATATAGAGTCATTACACACAGAGTGATCTATTTCTATATATTATATAGAGTCATTACACACAGAGGGATCTATTTCAAGTGTTTATTTCTGTTAATGTTGATGATTATGGCTTACAGCCAATGAAAACCCAGAAGTCATTATCTCAGAGAATTAGAGTAATTGAGACAAAACACCTGCAAAGGCTTCCTAAGCATTTAAAATAGTCCCTTAGGCGGGCTTTACACGTTGCGACATCGCTAGCAATTGCTAGCGATGTCGAGCGTGATAGCACCCGCCCCCGTCGCACATGCGATATTTGGTGCTTGCTGCCATAGCGATCATTATCGCTACGGCAGCTTCACACGTACATACCTGGTCGGCGGCGTCGCTGTGACTGCCGAACAATCCCTCCTTCAAGGAGGAGGTGCGTTCAGTGTCACAGCGACGTCACTGCGATGTCACTAAGCGGCCGGCCAATAGAAGCGGAGGGGCGGAGATGAGCGGGACATATCATCCCGCCCACCTTGTTTCTTCCGCATTGCCGGTGGACGCAGGTTAGGAGATGTTTGTCGTTCCTGCGGTTTCTCACACAGCGATGTGTGGTGCTCCAGGAACGACAAACAACATCATATCTGCAGCAGGAGCGACATTATGGAAATGAACGATGTGACACAGATCAGCGATTTTTTTACGCTTTTGTGCTCGTTCATCGTCGCTCCTAGGATTTACACATTGCGATGTCGCTACCGGCGCCGGATGTGCGTCACTAACGACGTGACCCCGACGATATATCGGTAGCGATGTCGCATCGCAACGTGTAAAGCCTGCCTAAGTCTGGTTCAGTAGGCTACACAATTATGGGGGAAAACTGCTGACTTGACAGATGTCCAGAAGGTAGTCATTGACACACTCCACAAGGAGAGTAAGCAACAAAAGGTCATTGCTAAAGAATCTGGCTATTCACAGAGTGCTGTATCCAAGCATATTAATGGAAAGTTGAGTGGAAGGAAAAAGTGTGGTAGAAAAAGGAGCACAAACAACTGGGATAACCGTAGCCATGAAAAGATTGTTAAGAAAAGGCCATTCAAAAATTTGAGGTAAATTCACAAGGAGTGGACTGCTGCTGGAGTCAGTGCTTCAAGAGCCATCACACACAGACGTATCCAGGACATGGGCTACAACTGTTGCATTCCTTGTGTCAAGCCACTCATGACCAATAGACAACGCCAGAAGCGTCTTACCTGGGCCAAGGAGAAAAAGAACTGGACTGTTCTCAGTGGTCCAAGGTGTTATTTTCAGATGAGAGTAAATTTTGCATTTCATTTGGAAATAGCAGTCCCAGAGTCTGGAGGAAGAGTGGAGAGGCCACAATCCAAGCTGCTTGAGGTCTAGTGTGAAGTCTCCACAATCAGTGATGGTTTAGGGAGCCATGTCATCTGCTGGTGTAGATCCACTGTGTTATATCAAGACCAAAGTCAGCGCAGCCATCTACCAGAACATTTTAGAGCACTTCATGCTTCCCTCTGCCGACAAGCTTTTTGGAAATGGAAATATCATTTTCCACCAGAACTTGGCATCTGTCCCCACTGCCAAACGTACTAATACCTGGTTTAATAACCACAGTATCACTGTACTTGATTGGCCAGCAAACTCGCCTGACCTAAACCCCATAGAGAATCTATGGAGTATTGTCAAGAGGAAGATGAGAGACACCAGACCCAACAATTCAGACGAGCTGAAGGCTGCTATCAAAGCAACCTGGGCTTCCATAACACCTCAGCAGTGCCACAGGCTGATCACCTCCATGCCACGCCGAATTGATGCTGTATTTCATGCAAAAGGAGCCACAACCAAGTATTTACAAGTGCATTTACTATACAGACTTTTCAGTAGGCGCCAACATTTCTGAGTGTAAAATCATTTTTTCAGTTGGTCTTATGTAATATTCTAATTTTCTGAGATAATGACTTTTGGGTTTTCATTGGCTGTAAGCCATAATCATCAACATTATGCGGTTCCTTTTATTTTGATAGACAGTCAAGATAAGTGCATGGCTGAAGGTTGCAGCCTGCAGCCGTATGCTTTATCTGTGCTTAGGATCATAATATAAGGGGACCCTACGCCAATTTATTTTTTTATTTTTATACCATGATAGTGACCTGCAGACAGGGTCTGTGATTGCAAACAGACAATCGCTGTAACACAGAGTGAAGGCGCATCTGACTGCAACCAATCACAGATGCCAGGACTGCCGGGGGGCGGGGAAGCAGTGAATATGGATGAGCACTAATGAGCGGCTCCAGTAGAAGAATAACCAGCCGCGGGAGCAGTTATAGCCACGCCAGAGACTGGTTAGTATAGCACGCTTCCTCTAGTCCCCCTATCCGTTCTACCACCATTTTTAATTGCCGGATTCTGGTCCCCATAGACTTATGTGAGATTAATTCTGATCCAGAGCCCATTTTTTTTAAAGTCCAGTTAGTCCCGCCGATCCCTGATATCTGCGAGTCCCCCCAAAACTACCCCTCAACATTAAAATTGTCAGTAAAAAGGAATAATAATGGTATTAAGAAAATCAGAGGATGTATAGACAATGATATGCAGAACATTCCTCAGACAACTAGTAACCTCACCTATACGGCAGCAGCCAAGGCTGTAAATGCGTGGATTTCTGCACATTGTGCTCATACTCGATACTGAATAAATTGAGAAGTTTTTCAAATTTTGTTCCCATTTTTTCATCATTTGATTATTATTTTAACATGTCTATAGATCTTGGGATTTACATAACTCCACAACATGTTTTTTGTTTTGCAATTTCAATGTTGAGGGTCGTATTATACATGTTTGTGATTTATTCACTGCTGAAATATATTTACAAATGCGGTTTATTCAATGTTGATATATATTCTCAGATACGGTTTACACTGTGTGCAGAATTATTAGGCAAATGAGTATTTTGATCACATGATCCTTTTTATACATGTCCTAAGCTGTATAGGCTGAGAGCCAACTACCAATTAAGTAAATCAGGTGATGTGCATCTGTGTAATGAGGAGGGGTGCGGTGTAATGACATCAACACCCTATATAAGGTGTGCTTAATTATTAGGCAACTTCCTTTCCTCTGGCAAAATGGATAAGAAGAGAGATTTGACGGGCTCTGAAAAGTCCAAAATTGTGGGATGTCTTGCAGAGGGATGCAGCAGTCTTGAATTTGCCAAACTTTTAAAGCGTGATCAACGAACCATGGGCGTACCCAGGATCAAAACTAGGGGGGGGGGCAAGCCATGGTCGTTCAGGTTGTAAAATATTAGTACGGAAAAGGTGAAGGAAACGAAAATTTTAAGAGAATTAAATGTAATTATAGCTCGATTAATGACTCCACGCCCCTCCCCCCTCACCACACACACACACACTACAATGCACCCCCATTACCCTCACACACACGCACACACACACACACACACAATACAATGCACGCTCCATTACCCCCTCCCCACACACACACACTACAATGCACCCCCCCATCACCCCCTATACACAAATGTGTCGCCCTGGACAAGCCAGGGGCCACAGAGAACAACACCACAACACACCCCATACTCCCTGCAGGCACATCAAGGTCAGACACAAAACCCTTGTTGCCCTCCTCCAGGGGCTGATGTCCACACCAGGGGGTGGAGCCAGGTGGTTGGTCTCCACCCAACAAGGAGTTCACAGTCCTGGAGGCGGGAAAACCAGACAGATTAGTTTGAGAGGTGAAAGTGTGAGGAGTGAAGTGGTAGGAGAGCAAGCAAAACTGACTGAGAGCGTCCGGGTGTGTGCCCCGGGCGAGACAGCAAGGTTGGTAGACGGCGGTGACCGTCTGCAGGAGTGGCCGATTGGAGTCTACCGTAAGGACCGCGGACGGGTGGTGGCCCGGCGGTACCGGACCGGTACACAAAGAGAAGCCAGCACCAGTGGCAGGGGCCTTTCGGACCCCGGCAAGGCTTGGAGTCGTCGTGAATTTGACAAATCCGTCAGTGAAGGAGACCTCCTGGGTTTCCAAACAACTAAGTCCCGATTGAAGGCAACAGTCCGACCGAGTGAGAGGGCCACCGCCAAGGCACCAGTTCCTCAGGGCCAGCGCCTGCGGGCAAAAAGGGGCTCCTCCGTCCCATATCCAAGCCGGGAAGCGGGTTACCGGTGGGAACCCATCGATACCAACAACCGTACTTAGGTGCAGGGAAGAGACAGTCACCGCTAACTTGCAGGGAACAACAACACCGCAGCCGTCCGAGGGACCCGTCCAGCCAGCCACTTGTTTTACCGTGAACTGTGTCATCATCATTGGGCTGAGTGAGTACCTCCGTGCCGTGCGGCACAGTGCTGCCCCTGCGACCCTGCACCTAATCAGGCCCCACAACCCGCGTGCCATCCATCCCTACCCCATCACCGGGGCCCCGGGACAACAAACCCCCTACCGACGGAGGGGAGAATAACAACCCAAGCTGCTCCCTGTCACCGTCCCCGGGATCCCCATCCGGAGCAGCGGTGGTGTCACCAAAAATCACCACAACCGTGGGTGGCGTCACGGACAATATCCCCAAAACCAAAACCACCCCCTTTTCACTCACAGGCGAGGAGCGCCGCTCGAGACCCCGGGATCCGGCCCACCGCTCGAGCCACCGCCAAGCAGCAGCCGCAGCAGCAGCGGCCGGACCCGAGCAGGGGGGTGTGAGCGCAGCGTTGCCATCCTCCTCCCCGCCCGCGACAACTTGGCGTCATGAACAGGATCCTACCGCTCTGCCGTTTGGTAGAGGTGCGCCTTGTTACCGCCAGAGGTGTCCGGCCGAAAAATTTCAGAAGCCGCCATCTTTGGCGCGGAAAGTTCCCGCTCGAGCGTCTCCTCAAGTAGTGGAGGCGTGAAGGCCCAAACCCCGCCCTGATAGAGGAGGAGCCGGAAAGAAACTGAAGGGGGACGAAATGGCGGCTGGCCGCGTGTAGCTTGCGGCTCCACAAGTAGGGACGCTGGGACCCCACGATTTGCTGACCCCTGTAAAGAATGTCCGCTCCACCTAGTTATGCGGAGGCTACCGAACCGGTGCCTGGGACAGCGGCATGGCTGAGGGCCCGAACGGCAGGGATCTGCCGACGCTACCGGAGCCAGATCTGTAGGATGATGGAGCAGTGGACCGCAGAGGTGGAGGAGGTACCTGCGGTCGCGTGGGTGTATGGAATGGAGGCTATGATGGGGGAGCTGGAGAGTGACCCACGCCCCTGTGTCCCCGAGGGACCGGCCGGTGCGGCTGAGGGACCCGGTCTGCCCCTGGCCCCCATGCCGCCTCCGTCCTCCTTGCCCGTGCACCGCGCTGCACCTGGCCCGTCGGGTGTACACCCCTCCGTAGCAATGGCTGAGAGAGTGACGAGTCCAGAGGATGCGGCAGCTGGCGGCGACCCGCCTGGCGCAAGGGAGGATGATAGCGAATCCGGACCGGACACAGAGCCCGTTTCTGAGGAAGACGAAGGGGTCGTTGCCCTGTGCGACATGGAGGCTACTTACATTCCCCGGAGCGGGAATAATGGATACCGTGCGGCCCTACCCCGCCGCGCCTGTTATGCACTGGAGGGGCTGGTTCCCGTGTTCCTCCACCCGGGGCCGGATGAAGATGATGAAAGCCAGCAGTAAGGGCAGCGGAGCAACGTTGTCCCAGTCCCCGTTGGGACCACCTGCGTGTGTGTTGTGAAAGTTTTGAAAGTTGAAAAATGATAAGTGAATGGAACCGAAATGTCACCTGATTGTCTACTGCTGATTGAAACCGGCCGTTGCCGGCACCGTTGTCCCCGTGGGGACCGTTCAAAAGGTTGCATAAGGGACTTCTTATGGACAAGCCTGAGAACTTGCAGGGCAACCACAAACATTAGTGGCTTGTAAATAAATGTGTTGTTGCAGCTTCCAACCGTTGCCGCCTCCGGAGAGGCAGATTGGAGGAAGGGCCCGCAGTGGAGCAGGCTGGGGCCCAGCCACCACAGGAACCGGTGGCTAACCTCTGGGGGTTCAGGGGTTCCCCATGGACGTGGGTCCCCTGAAAAGGATAGAACCCGCTCGGGCAATTTGTGCAGGACTGGGGTCAAGGGGTGCTGCCTGTTTCTTAGGGGCAGCATCAGGGCCAGGTTGCTTGGGTGGGTGAGAGCGGAAGCCGTAACCGTTTGAAACCGTTGAAACCGTTTAAGTAAGAGTACCTCCCGATGTGGGAAGATGTTATTTTAATTGTATGTCTGTCACCGTTTTACATTTTACATTTTTCTATTTTTACAGTTGGTGAAAATAAATCCGGTGTTGGACGGGCAGCCCGAGGATGGTCTGCATTAAACTAAGGGGGAATGTGTCGCCCTGGACAAGCCAGGGGCCACAGAGAACAACACCACAACACACCCCATACTCCCTGCAGGCACATCAAGGTCAGACACAAAACCCTTGTTGCCCTCCTTCAGGGGCTGATGTCCACACCAGGGGGTGGAGCCAGGCGGTTGGTCTCCACCCACCGAGGAGTTCACAGTCCTGGAGGCGGGAAAACCAGACATTAGTTTGAGAAGTGAAAGTGTGAGGAGTGAAGTGGTAGGAGTGCAAGCAAAACTGACTGAGACCGTCCGGGTGTGTGCCCCGGGTGAGACAGCAAGGTTGGCAGTCGGCGGTGACCGTCTGCAGGACTGGCCGATTGGAGTCTACCGTAAGGACCGTGGACGGGTGGTGGCCCGGCGGTACCGGATCGGTACACAAAGAGAAGCCAGCACCAGTGGCAGGGGCCTTTCGGACCCCGGCAAGGCTTGGAGTTGCCGTGAATTTGCCAAATCCGTCAGTGAAGGGGACCTCCTGGGTTTCCAAACAACTAAGTCCCGATTGAAGGCAACAGTCCGACTGAGTGAGAGGGACACCGCCACCGCCAAGGCACCAGTTCCTCAGGGCCAGCGCCTGCGGGTAAAAAGGGGCTCCTCCGGCCCATATCCAAGCCGGGGAGCGGGTTACCGGTGGGAACCCATCGATACCAACAACCGTACTTAGGTGCAGGGAAGAGACAGTCACCGCTAACTTGCAGGGAACAACAACACCGCAGCCGTCCGAGGGACCTGTCCAGCCAGCCGCTTGTTTTACCGTGAACTGTGTCATCATCATTGGGCTGAGTGAGTACCTCCGTGCCGTGCGGCACAGCGCTGCCCCTGCGACCCTGCACCTCATCAGGCCCCGCAACCCGCCTGCCATCCATCCCTACCCCATCACCGGGGCCCCGGGACAACAAACCCCTACCCACGGAGGGGAGAATAACAACCCAAGCTGCTCCCTGTCACCGTCCCCGGGATCTCCATCCGGAGCAGCGGTGGTGTCACCAAAAATCACCACAACCGTGGGTGGAGCCACGGACAATATCCCCAAAACCAAACCACCCCCTTTTCACTCACGGGCGAGGAGCGCCGCTCGAGACCCCGGGATCCGGCCCACCGCTCGAGCCACCGCCGAGCAGCAGCCGCAGCAGCGGCCGGACCCGAGCAGGGGGGTGTGAGCGCAGCGTTGCCATCCTCCTCCCCGCCCGCGACACACACACACACACAAACACACACAAACACACAAATACAATGCATCCCCCATTAACCCTCCCCACACACAATACAGTGCAGACTCCATTACCCCTCCCCCCACACACAATACAATGCACCCTCCATTACTCCTCCCCAGACATAATACATTGCACCCCCCCCATCACGCCATACTCACACAAATTACACTACCCCATCACTATACACTCCTGCCTCCCCCCTCCCTCAGAATACAGAACTCCCCCTCTGCGTGTCACAAAGCTGTGTCTCCTTCACAAATGCTCCCCGTTGTGTCCTCAGCCCCTCCCCACTCATCCCCATTAATTACACCTGTGTCTTCGGCTCCTCCATGGAGTGATTACCGCTTCCTGATCTCATCACGTTGCTTCACGTCGGGGTGGGGCCCTGTCCCGGCGCGCTGTTCAAATGTATTTACGTCTGAAAGATGCAAATACATTTGAAATAGGAAGGATGAAGCTGCGGTTACCAGCATCGCCGCGCTCCTCTGCACTGTGTGCATGCCGGGCACACTATCACACAGCAGAGCAGGCACAGCACAGCGCCCTGCCTCCTGCTGCAGCTAGTGTGTCGGACATGCACACAGTGCTGAGGAGCGCGGTGGTGGCTGCAGATACACCATGCCCCTGTTCTAGGGGGGGGCAGCTGCCCCACCCTGCCCCTCGCTGGGTACGCCCATGCACCGAACAATCAAGAGTTTCATGGCAAATAGCCAACAGGGTCGCTAGAAGCGTGTTGGGCAAAAAAGGCACAAAATAACTGCCCATGAATTGAGGAAAATCAAGTGTGAAGCTGCCAAGATGCCATTTGCTACCAGTTTGGCCATATTTCAGACCTGCAACGTTACTGGAGTATCAAAAAGCACAAGGTGTGCCATACTCAGGGACATGGCCAAGGTAAGGACAGCTGAAAAACGACCACCTTTGAACAAGAAGCACAAGATAAAACGTCAAGACTGGGCCAAGAAATATCTTGAGACTGATTTTTCAAAAATTTTATGGACTGATGAAATGAGAGTGACTCTTGATGGGCCAGATGGATGGGCCAGAGGCTGGATCAGTAAAGGGCAGAGAGCTCCACTCCAACTCAGACGCCAGCATGGTGGAGTTGGGTACTGGTATGGGCTGGTATCATCAAAGATGAACTTGTGGGACCTTTTCGGGTTGAGGATGGAGTGAAGATCAACTCTCAGACCTACTGCCAGTTTCTGGAAGACAACTTCTTCAAGCAGTGGTACAGGAAGAAGTCGGTATCGTTCAAGAAAAACATGATTTTCATGCAGGACAATGCTCCACCACATGCATCCAACTACTCCACAGCGTGGCTGGCCAGTAAAGGTCTAAAAGATGAAAAAATAGTGACATGGTCCCCTTGTTCCCCTGATCTGAACCCCATAGAGAACCTGTGATCCCTCATAAACTGTAAGATCTACAGGAAGGGAAAACAGTGCACCTCTCGGAACAGTGTCTGGAGGCTGTGGTGGCTGCTGCACGCAATGTTGATCATAAACAGATCAAGCAACTGACAGAATCTATGGATGGTAGGCTGTTGAGTGTCACCATAAAGAAAGGTGGCTATATTGGTCACTAATTTTTTGGGGGTTTTGTTTTTGGATGTCAGAAACGTTTATTTCTAAATTTTGTGCAGTTATATTGGTTTACCTGGTGAAAATAAACAAGTGAGATGGGAATAGATTTGGTTTTTATTAAGTTGCCTAATAATTCTGCACAGTAATAGTTACCTGCACAAACAGATCCTCCTAAGATAGCCAAATCTAAAAAAAACCCCTCCAACTTCCAAAAATATTAAGCTTTGATATTTATGAGTCTTTTGGGTTGATTGAGAACATAGTTGTTGATCAATAATAAAAAAAATCCTCTAAAATACAACTTGCCTAATAATTCTACACACGGTGTATTTAAAGGGTTTGTCACCTTTCAGAAAATCCCTTGGTGCAATCCTTACTTTACCCATAGCCTTGAGGTCCACTGCTGCGTTTCTGCTGCTTCTAGTATCTGATGTTGGCTGCAGCGATAATGTTATGTCAACAGCGCTGCAGCCAATCTCTGAGCGAGTCATTCAGTCTACATGGGCAGAGATGCTGAGCTCAGTGATTGGCTGTCGATTTGACAGCGCTGCATACAATATCAGACACTATGTCTTAGGCCAAGCTCAGATGATTGTATGAAAACTCAGGCCAGTCACATCAGTAATTTTGGACTTGTATTGGCTCAATGTGCAGCTCCGTGCGCTCATCCAAGTAGCACTAGTCTGGTCCGTAAAAAAGACCAAAGTAGTGCATTCTGCCATTTTTTTCCATGCAGGCTTTCAGTCCATGTCTAAATTGCAGTAATTATGCATTGATTGCAAAACCACTGGATTCTATAGTAAGGTATAGCGCTCAGAACACAACATGATTATTCTTTGACCACAAGGGGGAGCTCTATGATAAAAAAATAAAAAGTATTTTGATCAGGCTTTCTAGATAAATTACATTATTATTTTCTTTTTCTGTATATTTTATTTATAATATTATAATTTAGTTATAGTTATAATTTATGAGCAAAACATCAATGCAAACAGTACAGACTAGTCACTATAAGAAGAGCGACATGTCCAATCCCTCTTTCGGGTTATTTGAGAGCTATCTGATGTTAAAGGGGTTTCCCCATGAACATATTCCTTTTATTTAATAGATCTTGAAATAATAATAATTTCCATAATTGGATGTGATTAAAAAAAAAAGTTCCTGTGCTGAGATAATGTTATATATGTGTCCCTACTGTGTAATTGCTGTGTCTGACCATACAGGGACATGGTCTGATCATACCACAGCTCCTGGGCAGGGGAGGACACAAAAGAGGGTATACTATACAGACATTACAGCATGAGATCACAGCTGATTCTTTCTGTGAGGTAAAGCATTTCCCTGCCTGTTTAAAAAATGTTTTACCTCACAGAAAGAATAATATGCTATCCCTTGCTGTAATGTCTGTATACTCTCTTACTTCCTCCCATGCCCAAGAGATGTGGTATGATCAGACCATGTTTTTGTATGGTTAGACACAGCCATTACACAGTACATAGCAGGGACACATTTATAAGATTATCTCAGCACAGGAACATTTATTTTAAACACATCCAATTGTGGAAATTCTTATTATTCCAAGATTTGTTAATTAAAATTAACTTTTATTTATAGTAAAATCGCTTTAAGTTCTCAGTACTATTCATTAGTGCTAGGATATGCAAGTAATTGTAATGTATCCCCCATACATTGACATTTACAGTATATCAAACTACACGCTGTGCCGTTACAAGCTACAGGTTCTATGTTGCTCTACTTGATGTCTGAACTTTCTTTCATTTAATAAAATGTTTATGATGGAATTTACAGTGACAGCCCTCCTGAACTTCATAGGATATTATCAGGGGAGTAACAATTGTGGACGCAGCGATCGCGACTGGGCTCCGAGGTACAGGGGGCCCGCCGGACCCAGTGCCTGTTTCAGCTAGATGTTTGTCCAAGGGCGTACGTCCAACTAAAATACATCACAGCACAGAGACCCAGCAGTTCCCTGCACTGCGGTGTGCCAGCCACCGATTAAGGCTATGAATATTCACTGCTCGCCACGCCCATAATCCAGGGCATGGGGAGCAGAGGATTTGCCAGCACCCACCAGCTGACTGTGCTGTAAGTGGGCACGCTGTGCATGACAACGTCATGTGCTGCACCGCTTACACTCTGGTCAGTTACAGAATGCCATCATCGGAGGAGGACACAGAGGAAGCGAGGTGAAAGTGAGTATAATTGTTTATAATTTTAACATACAATTATACTAGGATCATACAATTATATGTCGGGGGTATCATATGTACCAGGATGGGGACATAAACCAGGCTGGGGCCATGATGTATAATGGCATGAATGGCAGAATGGGGCCGTTATGGGGACATGTATACCAGGATGGGGCCAGTATGGGGACATGTATACCAGGATGGGGCCATTATGGGGACATGTATACCAGGATGGGGACATGTATACCAGGATGGGACCATTATGGGGACATGTATACCAGGATGGGGCCATTATGGGGACATGAATACTAGGATGGGGCCATTATGGGGACATGTATACCAGGATGGGGCCATTATGGGGACATGAATACTAGGATGGGGCCATTATGGGGACATGTATACCAGGATGGGGCCATTATGGGGACATGTATACCAGGATGGGGCCATTATGGGGACATGTATACCAGGATGGGGCCATTATGGGGACATGTATACCAGGATGGGGCCATTATGGGGACATGTATACCAGGATGGGGCCATTATGGGGACATGTATACCTGGATGGGGATTTCTATACATGGATGGGGCCATGATAAGAACATATATACCAGGATGGGACCACAATGGAGATATATATATACCAGGCTGGGGCCATGATGGGGACATATATACCAGGATACGGCCATGTATACTAGGATATATCCATGTTGGGGTCATACACCAGGATTGGGACATATACCAGGATGGGGACATGATGGGGACATATACCAGGATGGGGGACATATTTACCAGGAAGTGACCCAGGATGAGGGTCATTACTACACAATGAAGGGGATGGGGGAATTTGTATGTCTTTATAGGATTTAGAATGCAACATTGTCTCATACATCTGACCAACATGCAGGGAGGGGGGCCCAGACTCAAACTTTGCTCCGGGGCCCATCAGACTGTAGTTACTCCACTGAATGTTATGATCCAACTTCTTGTAAGCAAAAAAGAAATCATGAAAACTGTGTCGCCCTGGACAAGCCAGGGGCCACAGAGCACAACACCTACACACCCCACACTCCCTGCAGGCACATCAAGGTCAGACACAAAACCCTTGTTGCCTTCCTCCAGGGGCTGATGTCCACACCAGGGGGTGGAGCCAGGCAGTTGGTCTCCGCCCACCGAGGAGTTCACAGTCCTAGAGGCGGGAAAGACAGGCAGTCTAGTTTGGAGGAGGAAGTGGAAGGAGGTGAAGTAGAGAGATAGAGTTTGGAGAGGAAAAGAGTTCAGTTTTGACAGTGAAAGTGGAAAGAGTAAAGTGACAGCTAAAGAGCCTAAAGTTGGTCCGGGTGTGTGGCCCGGACAGAGCAGCAAGGTTGGCAGACAAACAAAAACCCGTCCATCCAGCCGTGTGTTTTACCGTGAACTGTGTCATCATCATTGGGCTGAGTGAGTACCTCCGTGCCGTGCGGCACAGCGCTGCCCCTGCGACCCTGCACCTCACCAGGCCCCGCAACCCGCCTGTCATCCACTCCTACCCCATCACCGGGCCCCGGGAACACCAACCCCCTACCCACGGAGGGGAGAAATAACAACAAAGCTGCTCCCTGTCACCGCTCCCGGGATCCCCGTCCAGAGCAGCGGTGGTGTCCACACAATCACCACAACCGTGGGTGGCGTCATGGACAATATCCCCAAAACCAAACCACCCCTTTTCACTCACGGGCGAGGAGCGCCGCTCGAGTCCCCGGGATCCGGCCCATCGCTCGAGCCACCGAGCAGCAGCAGCTGCAGAGCAGCGGCAGCCGGACCCGAGCAGTGGGAGAGCGCGGGGTCCCCTCCTCCGCCCGCGACAACTTGGCGCCACAAACAGGATCTTACCGCTCTGCCGTCTGGTAGAGGTGCGCCTTCTTACCGCCGGAGGTGTCCGGCCAGAAAATTTCAGAAGCCGCCATCTTTGGCGCGAAAAGTTCCCGCTCGAGCGTCTCCTCGAGTAGTGGAGGCGCGAAGGCCAAAACCCCGCCTCGATAGAGGAGGAGCCGGAAAGAGGCTAAAGGGGACGAAATGGCGACTGGTCGCATGTAGCCGTGGCTATAAAAGCAGGGACGCCAGGACCCTGTGGCCATCTTGCTGCTAGTTCCTGGAAAGCATTATTGCTGAGATGTCCGCTCCAGCTAACAACAGCGAGACCCCCGCGCCCGGCACAGCGGCGTGGATGGAGGACCGAACTGCCCCACTGAGTCATCGTCTGCAAGCCCGGATGTAGCTCCTCCTGGAGGAGTGGGAGGCCGACATGGCGGACGTGGTGGCTGCTATGCTGAGATGCGAGGTAGAGGAAGATCTGGAGGAACGGGTAAGAGACCCACGTCCCTGTATTCCCGAGAGATCGGCCACTGCGGCTGAGGGGCCCGGCCCACACCCGTTCACCCTGCTGCCTCCCCCGCTACCCGCGTTAGCCGCTGCCGCCCCGCCACTAGGCCCGCTACCTGTCCAACCAGTAGCGGTACCCTGCCCGTCCGCCCAAGCGGACCAACCGGCTGCAGACACCTGGGGCAGCCCTGAACTGCTTGCCCAGAGGCCACCGGAGCCGAGGCCCCTTAACGAAAATGTGTTGGAGGCCCCGGCAGTGATTGCGCCGGGTTCCGTGTCCGAGCCCGGGACGGTGGCGTGGATGAGGGCCAGAGTAGTTGAGTTCAACCAACGTCAACAGAATCAGATCTTCCGGATGATGGAGCAGTGGACCAGCGAGGTGGAAGCGCTGGTGGCGACTGTCCCGATGTATGCGATGGGAGCCGGCGTGATGGAGCCGACGGGTGACCCACGCCTCAATGTCCCACAGGGACCAGCCACTGCGGCTGGGGGGCCCGGTCCGGTCTCGGCTCTTGTATCGCCCCTGCCATTACCTACGGGGCGTTCCAGTGTTGGTCGACCTGATCTGCTGCACCGTGCTACAACAGCGGAGCCTGATGTGCCAAGGGCCAGGGACCTGGAGAATGCGGCACCCAGCGTCGAGCCCATCTCA
The DNA here is from genome assembly GCF_048569485.1 of Anomaloglossus baeobatrachus. Taxonomy (NCBI): domain Eukaryota; kingdom Metazoa; phylum Chordata; class Amphibia; order Anura; family Aromobatidae; genus Anomaloglossus; species Anomaloglossus baeobatrachus. The sequence continues at coordinate 53,632,084 of NC_134357.1, read as the reverse complement.
GAGTTTGAGGGGGCAAGTGAGCGTCCCCGCTATGAAGGAGACCTGGTGGTTTTCTACACCCCGCGCACCGGTGGGAACGGATACCGGGCACCCCTGTCACAACAGGCATGTCAGTGCATGTTTGATATGCTGGTGGCGGAGGATGGGTCCGCCTCAGCTGAGGAGTCAGAGTAAGGGCAGCAGAATGCCGTTGCACCGTCCCCGTTGGGACCACCTGTGTGTGTGTTAAAAGTTTTAAAGTTTGAAAATGAAAATGAATAATTGCTGGAAAGTTACCTGATTTACTGTTGATTTGGAACCGGTCGTAGCCGGCAACTGGTCCCCGTTGGGACCCCCTTCACCTTGCATAGAAACTTCTATGAACATGCCTGAGAACTTGCAAGGCAACCACAAACTTTTGGCCTGTAAATAAATGTTTCTTGCAGCTTCCACCGTTACCGCCTCCGGAAAAGGCAGATTGGAGGAAGGGCCCGCAGTGCAGTAGGCTGCGGCCCAGCCACCACAGGAACCGGTGGCAATCCTCTGGGGGTTTCAGGGGTTCCCCATGGACGTGGGTCCCTTGGAAAGGACAGAACCCGCTCGGGCAATTTGTGCAGGACTGGGGTCAAGGGGTGCTGCCTGTTTGCTTAGGGGCAGCATCAGGGCCAGGTTGCTTGGGCGGAAGCCGTAACCGTTTACCGTAACGTTTAAGTAAGAGTACCTCCTGATGTGGGAAGATGTTATTTTAATTGTAATGTGTGTTACCGTTTTTCTATTTTTACAGTTAAAAAGAAAAATAAAACCGGTGATGGACGGGCAGCCCGAGGACGGTCTGCATTTTGCTAAGGGGGAATGTGTCGCCCTGGACAAGCCAGGGGCCACAGAGCACAACACCTACACACCCCACACTCCCTGCAGGCACATCAAGGTCAGACACAAAACCCTTGTTGCCTTCCTCCAGGGGCTGATGTCCACACCAGGGGGTTGAGCCAGGCGGTTGGTCTCCGCCCACCGAAGAGTTCACAGTCCTGGAGGCGGGAGAGACAGGCAGTCTAGTTTGGAGGAGGAAGTGGAAGGAGGTGAAGTAGAGAGATAGAGTTTGGAGAGGAAAAGAGTTCAGTTTTGACAGTGAAAGTGGAAAGAGTAAAGTGACAGCTAAAGAGCCTGAAGTTGGTCCGGGTGTGTGGCCCGGACAGAGCAGCAAGGTTGGCAGACGGTGGTGACCGTCTGCAGGAGTGGCCTATCGGAGTTTGCCGTAAGGACCGTGGACGGGCGGTGGCCCGGCGGTACCGGACCGGTACACAAGGAGAAGCCAGCACCATTGGCAGGGGCTTTTCGGACCCCGGCAAGGCTAGGAGTCGCCGTGAAGTTGCCGAATCCGTTAGTGAAGGGGACCTCCGGGTTTCCAAACAGTCAAGTCCCGACAGAAGGCAACCGTCCAACCGTGAAGGGGAGACACCGCCACCGCCAAGGGCAACCGTTTCCCAGGGCCAGCGCCTGCGGGCAAAAGGGGCTCCTCCAGCCCACATCCAGGTCGGGGAGCGGGTTACCGGTGGGAACCCATCGGAATCAACATAGAACATAGGTGCAGGGAGAGACAGTCATCACTAACCTGCAGGGAACAACAACACCGCAGCCGTCTGTGGGACCCGTCCATCCAGCCGCTTGTTTTACCGTGAACTGTGTCATCATCATTGGGCTGAGTGAGTACCTCCGTGCCGTGCAGCACAGCGCTGCCCCTGCGACCCTGCACCTCACCAGGCCCCGCAACCCGCCTGCCATCCACTCCTACCCCATCACCGGGCCCCGGGACAACCAACCCCCTACCCACAGAGGGGAGACATAACAACAAAGCTTCTCCCTGTCACCGCTCCCGGGATCCCCGTCCAGAGCAGCGGTGGTGTCCACACAATCGCCACAACCGTGGGTGGCGTCACAGACAATATCCCCAAAACCAAACCACCCCTTTTCACTCATGGGCGAGGAGCGCCGCTCGAGTCCCCGGGATCCGGCCCATCGCCGCAGAGCGGCAGCCGGACCCGAGCAGTGGGAGAGCGCGGCGTCCCCTCCTCCGCCCGCGACAAAACAAAAAAAGATTCTTTCATATTCAATTCAATTCATATATTTAATAAAATCACTGCCAAAAATTCAAAAACTTTACAGAAAACTGCAACTTTTTTTAAACCAGTTTAGTGATAACTCCAATTTCATTATTGTTTTTTAGACACATTTTCATTTTTGACAAAATAAATAAAAAAGGAGTAAAAGTCATATATGGTAAAAAGTCTACAGAGTGAAAATGGGTAATTAAAACAGGCAAGAGATAAGGGTAAGGCTACGGGAACACAGAGGGATTTTTTTTAGGAGTTTTTGGTGCAGAAAGTAAGCAGAAACTTTACAAATCGTCCTAAAAGACTCAAAACTCCTCAAAAACTTGGTTGTTTGTCTCATTTTTTGCTTCCTAAATCTGCAGCAGACTCATTAATTAGCTGTCCATTTTTCTTTCCTTTGAAAAGGATCCGTTTTTTTCTTTTTGGATCAATTTCAAATAGAAGAAAACAAATGACTGTTTAACAAATCTATTTTCCATAGCCTTCAATGTTAATAATAAAAAAAAAAAGAAGTTGAAATAAAAAAAATTTTGAGCCGAACAAAAAAGATGTTTCTACACTCAACTGGCCATTTCTGGCTGCAAAATGAGTTACCTGAAAATCTGTCAGTGAGCTCATTCTGCCAGTTTAAGGGGAGATATTGCAACGCCTTTAACTGTGATTTCTGAAAATGTAGGACCACAGACCCCATCAAACTTGAGTGTACAGACAAACAAAAACCTGTCAAAGCCAAATGGTGCACAGTTTTTAATAAAACTCAATGAGAAAAATGATTTTTAGCCCACAATACATGCATTTAAGTTAATACACATGCACACACACACACACACACATATATATATATATATATATATATATATATATATATATATATATATATATATATATATACACACACATACACAGTACAGACCAAAAGTTTGGACACACCTTCTCATTCAAAGAGTTTTCTTTCTTTTCAGGATAGAAAATTGTAGATTCACATTGAAGGCATCAAAACTATGAATTAAAACATGTGGAATGAAATACTTAAAAAAGTGTGAAACAGCTGAAAATATGTCTTATATTCTAGGTTCTTCAAAGTAGCCACCTTTTGCTTTGACTACTGCTTTGCACACTCTTGGCATTCTCTTGATGAGCTTCAAGAGGTAGTCACCGGAAATGGTCTTCCAACAGTCTTGAAGGAGTTCCCAGAGATGCTTAGCACTTGTTGGCCCTTTTGTCTTCACTCTGCGGTCCAGCTCACCCCAAACCATCTCGATTGGGTTCAGGTCTGGTGACTGTGGAGGCCAGGTCATCTGGCGTAGCACCCCATCACTCTCCTTCTTAGTCAGATAGCCCTTACACAGTCTGGAGGTGTGTTTGGGGTCATTGTCCTGTTGAAAAATAAATGATGGCCCAACTAAACGCAAACCGGATGGAATAGCATGCCGCTGCAAGATGCTGTGGTAGCCATGCTGGTTATGTTTGCCTTCAATTTTGAATAAATCCCCAACAGTGTCACTAGCAAAGCCCCCCCACACCATCACACCTCCTCCATGCTTTACGGTGGGAACCAGCCATGTAGAGTCCATCCGTTCATCTTTTCTACAAAGACACGGTGGTTGGATCCAAAGATCTCAAATTTGGACTCATCAGACCAAAGCACAGATTTCCACTGGTCTAATGTCCATTCCTTGTGTTCTTAGCCCAAACAAGTCTCTTCTGCTTGTTGCCTGTCCTTAGCAGTGGTTTCCTAGCAGCTATTTTACCATGAAGGCCTGCTGCACAAAGTCTCCTCTTAATAGTTGTTCTAGAGATGAGAAGGTGTGTCCAAACATTTGGTCGGTACTGTATATATTTTTATTTTTTTATTTTTTTCTCTCTAAAATTGGACATCCACTTTAACGACTCTTTTCCACCTGCTTTACAGCAGTGCGTTTGGCAATAGTTCGATATGGCAGTGTATAAAGGCTGCCTCGGGCTGCTATTCTCCAATGGTGCCTCGTGCTGTAAATTACACAAAGTAAACATCTTTAGAATACATTCATTTTAATTAATCAGTGACAGATGCAGATTTGGTCCAGTGAGGCTGCCATGTTGGTGGAATAATTACAGATACAACGCTCCGGATGCCGACAGCCCACAGATGGCACTTAGCCCGTCTCATTTGATGGCTAAGTGAGTGGACAGGATTGCAGGAAGGGGAGCAAGTTTACTTGTCTCTGTTCTCCATATATACTTATGCAAATCTTCCCTTGATTTATAACCAGGTTAATTACATGTAAATTTGAAACATGAATATGCATGAGACGCCGCTAAGTGTATTGCAGTTTTTTAGCTGACAAGGCCCAGTGGTCCGTAAAAGTAAGGGCTCGGCAGCAACAATGATTTATTGACCAATTAAGACTTCACAGAACATGTGCTAATGTTTTTGCGAGATATAAAAAGATAGTTTAGTGGATTTCATCGAGCGACCACGTGACGGCGTCTTCTTTTTTTTAACCTGTCATCTTCCTTCCTCCTCAGAAATCAAAAGCAGAAAGTGGAAAAGAAGTAAAATGAGGCAGCAAGACTTTTATTTCTATTTATGGGACCAGCTGGGGGATGACAAGAAACAGGGTTGTAACTAGTCTGATGATCTCCGGTGCAAGATTTGGATCTGGGCCCCCACCATACACTCACCCCTGCATGTTGGTGAGATGTCTGTGTGACACCCCTGGACTAGTCAGGTCGTCACAGGGTACTGCACGCTCTTTATCTCCCAGTGCAGGACTCAACCCCCCATGGTTCTGGGTCCCACCTTGCAGTACTGCCTCCATCAGCATACACAAATCCTAATCACACCTCGCACCACACCTGTCAGGCACACCAGTGGGCTTCTAAGCTGGAATAAGGCCGCCCAACTAGGGGTCAGGCAGGGAGGTGGGAGGTGACAAGTCAGTTCAGTGGTAGCCCTCGAGCAGTGAGGAGCTCGAGGAAGCTGGGAGTTAGAGCTCCTGGGGGAGAATTGGATTAGGTTGTAGACGGTGGTCGCGGGATACTGGGACTGGGCGCCTAGCTGAGTCTAGGAGAATGGTCGGCAGCTGCAGTACAACAGCCGGTCCGGGCACGTCGGGATACTGGGCCCTAGGTCGGGGAAAGGCTTCAAGCAACCCGGCAATTAACCTGCGGAGGACAGGGCCTTTACAGACTGTTCCGACGAAGCTCAGAGATCGGGGGCACTAGCGCAATGAGGGGGATAGCGCATTCCAAGCAAAGCAGCCCACTGAAATCCCAAGCGTGAGCCCCTGAGAGCAAGCTCCTCTGTTACCCATAGCAGGGAGCGAGGCCCGGACAGCTCCAAGCTTACGGGCCACAACGAACACTAAAATTCTGTGCATGGAGGCAGGATCCGGACCATCAGGCAGTGCTGCAGGGAACGGGACCCGGACGAGCTCCCCAAGAGGGCAGCGGCACACAGAGACTTGGTTTACAATGTTGTCAGCGTCTGCTTTCCTTCTGAATGAGTTCCTGATCAGCCCCTGCTACCAGCGAGCCTGCGCTCCCCCTGCAATCCATCCTACCATCCAGAGTCCCGGGGTCTTGACTCGCCCACCCCAGGGCTATGGGACACCCGGTGCCGGGCCGGACTAGTCCGGTGGTAGTCAGTGGTGGCTGGGCCCGGCTCCGTGGCCCTGGTGGGTGTCAGTTGAATATGTGGCTTGCTTGTTAATGGTTGCGTTCGTGACGCCACCTGTGGCATGCGGCTATTAAGCCGCCGCTGCTGTGTGAGGCCTCCGGGATGATGATATAGCAGCTATGGTAGTACTGCTCCCCACAGGTGGAGCAATGCCCGGGGCACAATTGGTGCTTGTGAAAGTCTATGGTGCTGTGTGACTAACACGGTGCAGGGCCGACAGGCGAGGAAAGAACCAGGAACAAACAACAGTCTCTTTACCTTTTCCTCTTTTACTCTGGGAACCGTCCAGTCCTGGGAGACCGTTACAGGTGGTGATGGGGATCCGGTCGGCCTGGAAGTACTTGGGGTGATCTTTCTGGCCAGCTGAGTATGAGGCCTACTCCTGTACCTTTCTTGGTGATGATAGGACCCTGCTTCTCTGAATCCAGCAATGGCCCTCTTCGCTGCTGGGACCAATAGCACGTCCCTTCCCTCTGTAGGTGGCTGTGCAGGCCCACTCCCTGGTGCTTCTCCGCTGGGGTCCACACCGGGCCCTGATGCTGCAGCTGTACCTTGGATGTGTCTGGGCCAGGGGCTTGCAGCTCCCCTGCCCTTCGGATTCGGCTACCAGGGACGGATTTTATACCCTGGCAACCACAGACTCCGATGTCCGAGTCTCTCTGCTGCCTCTCAGCTACTCCTGCTTCTCTGGGCCAAACTGCTCCAGCTCTAGGCCCCAGATTCGCAGGACAGCTCACTCTGTGTCTGTTCACTTCTGCTGCTCCCTACAGACTAACTAACTCCTCCCCCAGGTCAGGCTTAAGGAAGCTCCCTGAAACTTCAGGTTCAGAGCTCCCCCTACTGGCCTGAGGGAGAAACTGCGGTGGATGTTAACTTACTGGCCAGTAGATTTCCCCATTACCTCCAGGCTCAGCATTAACCCTCAGGAGGGCAATGCCGTTGTGGCGACCAGGTCCTAGGGCGCCACACTCCCCCTTAGTTAAATTCAGTACTCCCGGACTGTAGAAACAAAACATAACATGTCATACATTTCATCCCAATATGGGAGGCACATTCTCTTTAACGTTACAATCTTAAACATTTCTATAAGAGTCCAGTGTGGCTCCCTGCCGGGTGTCCATTACACTGCTCCATGGGGGACCCGCCGCGATCAAACCCCCAACGTAGGCTCTGGGCGTGCGTCAGAGCATTGATGACCCCACTCTATGCACGCCGGACGGGTTTTTCTTCAGGGGTGTTTGAGCACACTGGTGCTAACTATGAACAATTTAGGTGTTGGCCACCCATAGTCCAGTGGCCCAATTGTCCATTTTCGCAATCAAAGAAAAAGAAAACATTTTGTGCACAACATGACAGACATTTTGCATAACTATTTACACTCTAATAAGTACTCTTTACTTTATACAGTAAACTATTACGTCATCCAGGTACAGCAGCACGGTTTCGAAGTTGTGGTGGCCCAAGCAGCACTCCATCAACCTTTGGAATGTCCCTGGGGCATTGCAGAGCCCGAATGGCATACAATTGAACTCACAGAGACCCATTGGTGTCGTGAATGCAGTCTTCTCCTTGTCCGCCTCTGCCACGGGAACCTGCCAATACCCACTGGTGAGATCCAAGGTGGAGAAATAGTTAGCTGACTTTAAGGCTGTTAGTGACTCCTCTATTCTGGGTAGTGGATAGGCATCTTTATGTGTAATGCGGTTAATTTGCCTGTAATCTACACACATTCTCATTGTACCATCTTTTTTCTTTACGAGCACTAGTGGAGCTGCCCAGGGGCTACAACTATCTCTGATAACCCCAGCCTCCTTCATTTCCCGTAACATTTCCTTGGCACACTGATACTGTGCGGGGGGTACAGGGCGGTATCTTTCTTTAATGGGATGATGATCACCCGTGGGGATTTGATGTTGAACCCCTTTCACCTGCCCAAAATCTAGGGGGTGTTTGCTGAAGACCCGCTCGTACTCCTGTACCACCCGGTAAACCCCATGCTTTTGGTGTGAGGGGTTGGAGTCGGTGCCCACATGTAATTTTTGGCACCAGTCTTCCGGCTGCCCCTTGGAGCCATTGTCTTCCGCCTGGTCGGACGGGATCAAGGGTTCCACTGCTTTAATGGTATTGTTGCTGACAGTGTACAATTTTGCCACAGTGGCATACCGGGGCAATTTGGCTTCCTCCTCCCCACAATTCAGGACACGGACGGGCACTCTCCCCTTGCGGACGTCCGCTACCCCTCTGGCTATCAGGACTCCAGGCCTACTGTCTGAATACATTGGTTCTACCAAGGCATGGTAATCCTGACCCTTGAGGCCTATTGCTGCCCGACACCATATCAACATTTCACTTCTTGGGGGAATTACAATGGGGAGGGGGTCACTTACCCTCACACTGCCAATTTCTCCTCCGGCCAGCTCTACCTGCTGCCTCCTCATCAGGGCTCTGATCTCCCTCTGTAGGACACGCTGCTGCCCGGAGCTGGCAGTTTCAGACGCCTGTTGTAACAAAATTATCACTTCGGCAATACAATTTTCTATCACATTTGTACCAAGAGTTAGCAGTGGGTCAGATTCTTTGCGATCAATATCTACAATTATCATCCCCTGACATGGCAATTCCACCCGCCCCACTTTAATGGTTACTTCTTTGTACCCAATCTGAGGTAAGGGCTGACCATTACTGGCCACAATTGTTAAATCATCATCTGGGCCATGGTCAATGTCTGAATCGGCCCAATATCTTTTGTACAGTTTGTGGGGGATGGTTGTTACCTGGGACCCCGTATCCAGGAGGGCATTCAAAGGGATCCCATCCAGCACAATAGGAAGGACCGGTCGTCCTCCCACATACTTGCTGCGGCTGGGGGTTGAGCCGGGCTTCCTTACACCTGGGGGTCGGCTCCTGGCCCCAGGCTCGGCCCATTTAAAGGACAGCGTCGTGCAATGTGGCCCGCCTGGTTGCAGTTGCGGCAGATCGGTTGTCCTGTTGAATCGTACCGGTCTGTGTCTCTGCCTCGGGTCGGCGGAATCCTTCTCTGTCGCATCCATGGGACGTCCTCTGGGCTGGAGGCCAACTCGATTTTCGCAGGCGAGGGGGTCATTTGTAGAGACTGCACGGTCTTGGCAAGGGCAGCCACAGTCTTGGTCAGCTCCTGGACCTGTTGTCTGAGCTCCGCAGTGGGATCCTTATCCAGGGACTGCGCCTCAGCCCCTGCAGTGGCTCGTGTTGCAGGCACCACCCCGGGGTACGTGATAGCAGGAGGCCGGAGGGGTACTGGGTCATTCGGCGTAGATTCTCTCAGTACCCTGATGGCCTGGTCCTTAAACTTGGCAAAGTCCAGAGCAGGGTTCTGCAGGACCAGGATACGCAGCTGGGTCCTGTGGGCATCTGACAGGAGCCCCTCTATGAACTGCTCAGTTAGGAGTTTGTCTTCTTCACGTACACTCTCTGGGTCCACCTGTTTAACTGCTTTCAGGGCCTCTTGCAGGTTTAGGGCATAGTCCGTTATGCTGTCTGTGGCCCGCTGCTTGCACCCAAAGAATCTCATCTTTATCTCTGCTGCGGTGCGAGTGTCAAACGTACTCTTTAGCTTGGCCAGTATCTGGGCTGCTGTCCCTTTATCTGTATCAGGCCATGACTTCGCTTCACGCTGGGCTGCGCCGGCTAGCTGTCCCATTAATATGCCCACCTTCTGGCTCTCAGTCAGCGGATACACCCGGAATAAGCTGTGCAGGCTTTCTCTGAAGTCACTCAAGGTATGGGACTCCCCGGAGTATTGCGGCAGCCATTCTGCTCCCGGTATGTATGGCATGGTGATCGGCATTACCGGCGCTACAGTGGGGGCCGGGGCGACGGCGACTGGGATTGCTTCTGCTGGTGCTGCGGCGTCTCGGGCTATGGCAGCCACCTGCCCTCCCTCTGAGTCGGACATCTTCCTCCCCCTTAGTGAACCTTACCAGGCTCCGTTCACTTTTCAAATTTTCTTCCGGGTCGCGCGGGGTTAACAGCGCTCTGCTCTGATGGCGCGCTCCCTTCGCGCTCTTTGTCAGGCACGCCCCCCTTCTTCCTGCGCTCGGCGAGGCTAATGGCGGCGGTGGTCTGCAGCCAGTACACAGTCTTTTAAGCACAATTCCGGCAGGCGCACAGTACCCGGTGGGACCGGGCACGAAATCCTGTTCACAGCGCCAAAATTGACTCGCCCACCCCAGGGCTATGGGACACCCGGTGCCGGGCCGGACTAGTCCGGTGGTAGTCAGTGGTGGCTGGGCCCGGCTCCGTGGCCCTGGTGGGTGTCAGTTGAATATGTGGCTTGCTTGTTAATGGTTGCGTTCGTGACGCCACCTGTGGCATGCGGCTATTAAGCCGCCGCTGCTGTGTGAGGCCTCCGGGATGATGATATAGCAGCTATGGTAGTACTGCTCCCCACAGGTGGAGCAATGCCCGGGGCACAGTTGGTGCTTGTGAAAGTCTATGGTGCTGTGTGACTAACACGGTGCAGGGCCGACAGGCGAGGAAAGAACCAGGCACAAACAACAGTCTCTTTACCTTTTCCTATTTTACTCTGGGAACCGTCCAGTCCTGGGAGACCGTTACAGGTGGTGATGGGGATCCGGTCGGCCTGGAAGTACTTGGGGTGATCTTTCTGGCCAGCTGAGTATGAGGCCTACTCCTGTACCTTTCTTGGTGATGATAGGACCCTGCTTCTCTGAATCCAGCAATGGCCCTCTTCGCTGCTGGGACCAATAGCACGTCCCTTCCCTCTGTAGGTGGCTGCGCAGGCCCACTCCCTGGTGCTTCTCCGCTGGGGTCCACACCGGGCCCTGATGCTGCAGCTGTACCTTGGATGTGTCTGGGCCAGGGGCTTGCAGCTCCCCTGCCCTTCGGATTCGGCTACCAGGGACGGATTTTATACCCTGGCAACCACAGACTCCGATGTCCGAGTCTCTCTGCTGCCTCTCAGCTACTCCTGCTTCTCTGGGCCAAACTGCTCCAGCTCTAGGCCCCAGATTCGCAGGACAGCTCACTCTGTGTCTGTTCACTTCTGCTGCTCCCTACAGACTAACTAACTCCTCCCCCAGGTCAGGCTTAAGGAAGCTCCCTGAAACTTCAGGTTCAGAGCTCCCCCTACTGGCCTGAGGGAGAAACTGCGGTGGATGTTAACTTACTGGCCAGTAGATTTCCCCATTACCTCCAGGCTCAGCATTAACCCTCAGGAGGGCAATGCCGTTGTGGCGACCAGGTCCTAGGGCGCCACAGTCTTCCCTACCCGTGCAGGGAAAACGCCATCTAGCTGCCCCCGTTCCATCAGCCCCAGTACTCCCATCGGTAGCGGCGGTACTACCTATTACTGCACACCATGGTTGGCGTCATGAACTAATCCACTGTAAATAACCCCCTTCTACAATTGAGAGTGACCCTGAGCCCCCGGGTTCGGAGACACTCGAACCACGAGTAGCGACACACGGATCCGAGCGGTTCGACCGTTGCTAGGGGCGGTACATATGGGCTCTTGTGGGGTTCTAAATCCTATAAAGACATATGTGTTGCCTTCCCCTTGCATTACGTAGTAACGTTTCTCAACCTGGTATATATGTCCCCAATCCTGGTACAAATGTCACCCATCCTGAACCCTATCCAGATATATATATATATATATATATATATATATATATTTGTATATATATATACAGTGGCATGCAAAAGTTTGAGCACCCCTTGGTCAAGTTTACTGATATTCTGAACAATTAAGCAAGTTGAAGATGAAATTATCTGTAAAAGTCATAAAGTTAAGGATAATACATATCCTCTCCATTTTAGACAAACAAAAAAAAATATATATATATATATATATATATATATTACATTTTTAAATTCACAACAAAAAATAACGTTGGCCAATGCAAAATATTGGGTACCCTGCATGGTTAGTGCCCTGCAGCACCCCCTTTGGCAAGTATCAAAGCTTGTAAATGTTTTTTGTAGCCAGCCAAGAGTCTTTCAATTCTTGTTTGAGGGATTTTCATGCTTTCTTCCTTGGAAAAGTCTTCTTGTTCTATAAGATTACTGGGTCCTCTTGCATGCACTGCTCTTTTGCGGTCTAGCCATAGATTTTCAATGATGTTCAGATCAGGGGACTGTGAGGGCCATTGTAAAACCTTCAGCTTGTACCTTTTGACATAGGCTAATGTGGATTTTGAATTGTGTTTAGGATCCTTTGCATTTGGAGAAGTCATCCTCTTTTCAACTTCAGCTTTTTTACAGATGGTGTTATGTTTGCTTGAAGAATTTGTTAAACTTTAATTGAATCCATTCTTCCCTCTACCCGTGAAATGTTCCCAGTGCCATTGGATAGAACACAACCCAAAGCATGATTAATCCACCCCCATGCTTAATGGTTGGCGAGATATTCCTGTCATGATATTCTGTCTCCTTTTTTTCCCAAACATTTGGTTTGATCGTTGTGGCCAAAGAGTTCTATTTTAACCTCATCAGTTAACACGATTTGTTTCCAAAATACTGTTGTTCTTGTTTAGATGTTATTTTGCATACTTCTGATGCTAAATTTTATGGTTAGGACGCAGGAGAGGTTTTCTTCAGATGACTCTTCCATGAAGGCCATTTTTCTGTAGGTGTCTCTGAACAGTAGAACAATGTACCACAACTCCAGAGTCGGCTAAATCTTCCTGAAGGACTTTTGCAGTGAAGTGAAGGTTCTGAGTTGCCTCTCTAGCAATCCTATGAGCAGCTCTCACAGAAATTTTGCTTGGTTTTCCAGACCTTATCCTGACCTCCACTGTTTCTGTAAGTGCCATTTCTGAATTACTGTTCGAACTGAGGAAAGGGCAACTTGAAAACGCTTTGCTATTTTCTTCTAGCTTTCTTCTGCTTTGTGGGCCTTCACCATTTTGATTTTCAGAGTGCTAGGCAGCTGCTTTGAAAAACCTATAGCTGTTTTATTTGCACAAGGTTAGAGGAAGCTGGGTTTTTATGAAGCTGTGAAATTTGCATCACCTGCCCTTTACTAACTATGATAATGAACAAGCCACAAACCTAACAGGCTAATTAAGGTCTGAAATGATAGTCAAAGTTATCCGAGCACACAAATCTCCAAGGGTGTTCAGACTTTTGCATTGGCCCATTTTCATTTTTGTAGTTTTTAAAATGATAAAGATGAAAATATTTTTTTTGTTCTTCCCTAAAATATATAGGAAATGTGTCATCTTTAACTTTATGCCTTTTAGAGATCATTTAATTTTCAACTTGATTAACTGTTCACAATAACAGTAATTTTGACCAGTGGTGCTCAAACTTCTGCATAGCACTGTATATATATACTGTATGTCCCCCATTCTAGAATATATGTCCCCCATCATGGGCCACTTCATGGTATTTCTGTCCCCCATTCTGGTATATATGTCCCTCATCCTGGGCCATTTCCAGGAATATATGTCCCCTATTCTTTCTAGCCCCCTTCTAGGAATATATGTCCCCTATCCTGACCCCCTTCCAGGTATATATGTTATATATGTTCCCATCCTGTGCCCCTTCCTGGTATCCTCATGTCTTAAAGGGTCATGACGATGGCAAAAACAATTACCATGGTCGACCGCACATTGCTTTAAGGAAACGGGATGTGCTGCTCACAAGATGCGTTCTGTATGGGGACAGAACAATTGTATTACCATTATTCTGTCCCAATACAGTCTGTATCAGCACTGATAATGAGCCATAATAGAGCATCAATCCACTTGTATTTAATTGACAGGTACTCATTCAAGGGACTCTCTCAGCAGGTTTTTGCTATGTAATCTGAGAGCAGCCTAATGTACTGAGCTGTGGGTTGCTGTTTCAATAAAATTAGTGTTCTATCAGCAGGACATTATCTCTACAGGTCTAGATGTCTTTTGCCTTCTAGTCATCTGCTCTGTCTGCAACAAGCAGATTAATAAGTGACACATTCCTGGAATCAGGATCTCAGCTCCTACATGTTGCTCTCATATTACATGGCAAAAACCTGCTGACAGATTGCCTTTAATGCGGAAAAATGGGCCTTAAAGGGAATGTGTCACCAGGTTTTTGCTACCCCATTTGAGAACAGCATAATGTAGGGCCAGAGACCCAAGATCCAGCGATGTGTCACTTACTGGGCTGTTTACTGCCATTTTGATTAAAAACTGTTTTATCTGCAGCAAATCTATCAGTTCTTTGAATGCTGAGATCTGTATAACCCTGAGCACAACACTGCAGTTTTCTGTGTATACTGTACAGCAGCAGAAAGCTATCAGCAGTTGGGGCAGGTGGGATTGATTACCTGGCAGCAGGTTTACAAGTCCTCTAGTGATAATCTCCTTCTGATAAAACAGTGATTTTATCAAAACTACAGCAAGCAGCCCAGTAAGTGACACATCGCTGGAATCAGGATCTCTATCTGTACATGATTGCTCTCATATTAGGTAGCAGAAACCTGGTGAGAGATTTCATTTAAGGCATAAGAGGATGTTCCCCAATAAGCAAATCAGTTTTTCCCCCGTGGTGTGATTTTTTTTTTATCTGATTCATTTTTAAAATGTGAAACTTTTGTTTTCAATGTCACTTTGATACAGGTGGGATTGTGCATTATGACGTGATGGGGTATTGGACAGCGAAGTGCCTTATATTGTTTTTCCACAGGGGCCTTTTTCTGTTTCCGTCCACCAGTGAATGGGTACATATGTACTTCTCTTTCTACCCTATATTTACAGTACTTTAGCTGTAAAAAAAAGAGCTGCTGATCGCACATGCCTCCCGCCACTGCATTCAAGGTCTATAGCAATAATGATGGGCGCTATAGAGGTAACATGGAATATCAGGAAGCTTGCACCATTAATTCAATTCCTCCTTGTTGTGCAGCCAGGGAAGAATAGTGGACATAAGTACCTCATTCTGACCAAAAGAAGAAGAGATGGTAGGTGTATCCACTATCTACAAAACAAAAACTAATTTTGCAAAATAAATTTTAGGATCAAATAACCCCAAATTTGTGCGAACATCAATAGCAACTGAGAAAAAATATGGGGTCCCCCCATTTTTGATAACCAGCAAAAGTAAAGCAGACAGCTGCAGGCTGATATTATCAGGCTGGGGAGATCCCTGTTTATTTGGCTCTTCCCAGCCTAAAAACAGCAGCCCGCAGCCGTCCCATCATATTAGATGCTCCAATTTTGGTGCTTTACCCGACTCTTCCCGATTGCCCTGGTACGTTGATAATCTGGGTAACAGTAGTTGAGGTTGATGTCATCTGTGTAGTGACAGCTGGCATCAAGCCCTGGTATTAGTAATTGAGAGGCGTCTATATGACACCTAGTAATCCAAAATAAAGACACACATGAAAATATAAACATTTTTTGTTTCTGGCTTGTGTATTATAATACTGATGGAAAAAAAACAGCATAGCGCTGCATAGACATAGAAAATAAAAACTGAACTTTCTCTATGAAAAAAGAGTAAATCCTTGAAACGGGGCGCCCCACACACCTCTCAACAAATTACTGCAGTGGCCATATGTTAAAGTCTTGTAATAGGCTCAAATGAAATCACAATGTTCGGGACATCCATTTTTAAGATGGCAGCCTGCCATATCGATTGCAGTTTGTAAAGTTTTGCTGCAGTATTTACCATTTTGCTTATATGAAGAAAGTTGAAGCATTAAACACGGCTTGTATTAAGTGACTCTAAGGCCGGTGTCACATGGTACGATATCTCAGGCGATATGTCGTCTGGGTCACGTCATTAGTGACGCACATCCGGCATCGTCAGACATATCGTACCGTGTGACACCTCGGAACGACTGTGAACGAGGAAAAGTACTCACCTTATCGTTGCTCGTTGACACGTCGTTCATTTTCAAAAAGTCGGTCCTCCTTCTGTGCTCCGGTTGTTCATCGTTCCCGTGGCACCACACATCGCTCCGTGTGACACCACGGGAACGACGAGCACAGCTTACCTGCGTCCCGCCGGCAATGCGGAAGGAAGGAGGTGGGCGGGATGTTTACGTTCCGCTCATCTCCGCCCCTCCGCTTCTATTGGCCGGCCGCTGTGTAACGTCGCTGTGACGCCGAACGTCCCTCCCCCTTTAGGAAGTGGATGTTCGCCGCCCACAGCGAGGTCGTCTGGGAGGTAAGCACGTGTGACGGTGGTTTAACGACTTTGTGCGCCACGGGCAACTAATTGCCCGTGTCACACAAACGATGGGGGCGGGTACGATTGCTCGTGCAATCGCACGATAGATCGTACCATGTAAAGCCCGCATAAGGCCGGCGTCACACGGTACGATATCTCGGGCGATATGTCGTCGGGGTCACGTCGTTAGTGACGCACATCCGGCATCGTCAGACATATCGTACCGTGTGACACCTTGGAACGACTGTTAATGAGCAAAAATACTCACCTTATCGTTGCTCGTTGACACGTCATTCATTTTCAAAAAGTTGGTCCTCCTTCTGTGCTCCGGTTGTTCATCGTTCCCGTGGCAGCACACATCGTTCAGTGTGACACCACGGGAACGACGAACACAGCTTACCTGCGGCCGCCGGCAATGCGGAAGGAAGGAGGTGGGTGGGATGTTACGTCCCGCTCATCTCCGCCCCTCCGCTTCTATTGGGCGGCTGCTGTGTGACATCGCTGTGACGCAGAACGTCCCTCCCCCTTCAGGAAGAGGATGTTCGCCGCCCACAGCGAGGTCGTTTGATGGTAAGTACGTGTGACGGGGGTAAACGAGTTTGTGTGACACGGGCAACAAACTGCCCATGTCGCACAAACGATGGGGGCGGGTGCGATCGCACGATAGATCGTCCCGTGTGACGCCGGCATAATACCTTTCTAGTGGGATTTCCTAACTATCAATGGACTGTAATGCTTTGCGTTCATTATTTCCTGTAATTGCAATACAATTCTAGTTCTAATTTTTAGCAAATGTCTCATACGATATAGAGGTACAGATTTTTTTCCACCACTTAAAGGATTATTTTGATCATTAAAGGTGATAACTTTTTGATTGGTGGTGGTCAATCGCTGGGACTCTCACTGGTCCAAAAATACCCTGTTAGAATAAAGTGGTGCTAATGCGCGTGAACTACTGCACTGTTCATTTTCTATGGGACTGCCAGAAATAGCTCTAGTAGTTCAATAGATAATGAAAGCAGAGACAATGTGCATGTGTCGCCACTGCCGTTTTCCGACAGGACATGTTAGAGTCCCTTCTTGAGACTATAAGCATCACAGCGGACAGACACTGATCGATCACCTATTCTGTGGACAGACTATATGTACAAAAGTATTGGGGCACACATAATCAGAGAATCCAGTCCAATTGTCCATGGCGTATAACCTCCGGCCCCTCACTAAGCCATCTGCCTTTACTAATGTGTGACAGAACAACTGGTGGTGCAGAACTCAATGATACCAACTTGCAGTGTCACTAGCCAAAAACAGTCTGGGTTAGAAACGCAAACCTCATGCTACAAATTGGCATTTCTGAGTGGCATTAGGGTAGAAGGGGGCAGAAATGAAGTGTTCTTTAAAGGGACTCTGTCAGCAGGTTTCTGAAATGTAACCTGAAGATAGCATGTTGCAAGTGTTAAGACAGAGACTTCAGTCCTGCCTCTGTTATCACACAGTCTTTTTTTGTTTACCAGCAATGTTAGCTTAAGCCTCTCATCTTTATCATTGGTGGGTCTCAGCAGGGTGTGAGTTGTAGTCCAACTTCTGTCCTATCTCTGCAATCAGCAGCTTCTGTTTATCGAAATGTACACTGAAAATCTGGTGTGAGGGAGGACAACTCTCAGAGCTTTGCTACATACAAAATCTAAAATCGTTCACTGTATCTGAACGGCTGCACACAGTAATCTATGTGATACATCATTGAACTCAGTGTCTCTTTGCCTACATCATGCTGCTCTCAGATGAGGTAGCAAAATCTGCTGACAGATTCCCTTTAATTTCCAATATCACAGGTGGTAACTGTATAATGGGGTTGTCTTCAATAGGTCACAATGTGCTAAAAGCCTTGAATTAAAAGGTTAAGCATTATATCATGCTGACGAAATGCCTTTCTGGAGCAGTTTCTGCAAATAACAGGTTAACCACCCCTGGATCTTGCACCTAGCAGTCACACTTGTGATTGACTTGTGGCTGTGATTAGGGACAGCTTCACCTTATCTGATACATTCCTCCTTTATTTTGCTGCTGCTCTTATCATTTAACTGTCTGTACATGGTCTGGACTAGCCCAGACCCTCCAGCCTCAAAAATTCCTCTTGCTAGAAGGTATCACTATGACATAACCCTACATACAGACTCTCTGAACGAGTCAAATCAGGGTTCAAAAAGAAGGCACACTCATCTTCATATCTACACAAAAACCCTCTAAGACCTCTTCACACATTTGTTTAAAAAAACGCACGTGGGGCACATTCCGTTTTGACCATCCATGTGTATGTATGTGTCATCCATGACGTCTGTGTGACACATACCAGAAAAAAACACATGACACTGAAATGAATGGTTTTCCTATGTGTTGACGATGTGCAAAGATAGATAGATAGATAGATAGATATGTGGCGCCCCTGAATACATCAGGGTGCCACAGGGTACTGCATCCTTACCCAGGATGCAGGACCTACCCCCATCGTTCCAAGTTCCCAGAAACCGGTGTCACCTCCATCAGCACCACAAATCCCAATCAACACCTTACATCATGACCTGTCAGAAACACCAGTGGGTTGGTCTTGCTGGAAAAGGGCCACCCACCTACGGGTCAGGCAGACTGGTGGAGGGAAGTGAAGCAGTCTAGTGAGAGCCCTCAAAGAGAGAGGAGCTGGGGAGTTTTAGCTCCCGGGGAGCTAGAACGACCGTGGTTGGGTCACAGACAGTAGTCCAGGACCAGAGGAGTCGGGGACCGGTGGCAGTGACATTGGAAAAGGGTGCGACGGACATAGTCTAGGAGGACTGTTGGCACCAGCATCCCCAAAAGAACTGACCGGTACCGAGCACGACGGGGTACAAGACCCTAAGTCAGGAGCCGAGTCAACATCCTGGCAATTAACCTGCAGAGGAATGGGACCTTCAGGGACCTTCCCAGAGAGCTCAGAGACTGAGGACATCAGCACACCGCGGGAACAAGGTTTTCCAGCGAAAGCAACCCATTAAAGTCCTGAGTGCCAGCCCTTGGGAGCAAATGTTCACCTAAATACTGAAAAGCGTGACCTTATAGTTTCAAGCTAGAGGAACCCACATGGACACAGACATGAAACTGTGCACGGAGGCAGGCTCCGGATTTCTATGTGACACCGGTTTGACCGGGTACTTGGACAGGCTTCCCGCAGTGGCAGCGGCACACAGAGAATTTGGTTTACTTGCCGCGTGTGTCTCCTTTATAATCCTCATCTAGCACCACGACTACCCACAGTGAGTACCCTTGTCCCCTGCACCCTGCTCTCCCAAATAACCACCAACAACACCCCTGAGTCCGGACCATACCTACCTGTGGAGGGACTAACATCAGGCTGCGTAACTGCATCTGCCCCGGTACTCCTTACAGCAGCGGCAGTACTCCCATTACCGCAACCCACAGGTGGCGTCACAAACTTATCCCCTGTAAATACCCTCTTTCACAGATCAAACTGTCCGCCAACCTGGGTCCGGGCCCCTTGAGACACCACGATCCTGGATCCAAGCAGCCTGACCAATACCGGGGCGGCACAGATAGATAGATAATAGATATTATAGCTATTAACCAAATAAATAGATAACTTACTGAAAAAACAGTGTGGGGTCCCCCTCATTTTTGATAACTAGCAAAGGTAAACCAGACAGCTGCAGGCTCACATTATCAGGCTGGGGAGATCCATGGTTATCTGGTCCTTCCCAGCCTAAAAATAGCAGCTCACAGCTGCCCCAGAAGTGGCGCATCATATTAGATGCTTCAATTCTGGTGCTTTATCTGACTCTTCCCGATTGCCCTTGTGCGTTGACAATGTGGGTAAAGGTAGTTGAGGTTCATGTCAGCTGTGTAGTGACAGCTGGCATCAAGCCCTGGTGTTAGTAATGGAGATGCGTCTATCAGACACCCCCATAACTAACCCAGTAATCCAAAATAAAGACACACATGAAAAAATAACTTATTTCAATAACCACTCCCAGAAACTTTCCCTCATTTACCATTTTACTAAAAAAAACATGCAGCTCCTCCAGTCCAAGGAATCCACCATTGTCCAAAAAAGGATATCTGAAAAAACACAGAGAGATAAGACTGAGACACATAAAAGTCAATGAAAAACCTAAGTTTTTAACTAATTGGAAGTTATCACTAATTTGTAATATTTCAGGGTCATATCCGTAAATGGATGTTCCACTAGTTTATATTGCTGGACAAAACTGGATAGGTGATCAATATTTAATAGTTGGGGGCTCAATGCCCGGCATCCACGCTGAAGAGCTGTTCTCAGTGCCAGGGATGATATCACAGGGTGTGATGGGATAACCAGGGATCGGGGCTTCTAAACTGGCCCTCAGGCTAGGGGAACCCTAGCTGTCCCTGACCCCAGAGATACTCTACATCTAATGGTGATGATGTCTGGGCCGCCTTTTTTGCCCTACTTCTGTACATCCCGATCTAATACCCCCTCTTCCTAACCCCATTGGAGAGCAGGGACAAAAGTGGTAGAACCCACAGAGAAAGACAAACAGGGGAAACCAAAACTTGATCACCCAGCACACTCACAGAGATCTAATAGACAACAAGTGATAAGGAGGAAAATAAGAGCAGGGAGGAAACAACGAGATGATGAGACAACTCCACAACAACACCACGCACAAAGCTATACAATCACGAGCAGGACTGGAATACAACAGCACACAGACCAGTGTAGCTAAAGCTATAGTTGGCATGGGAAGACAGGCTCCTCCATCTTAAAAGGCAGGGAATGACTGTGATAGGTCTCCCACAACATGTGAGCTAAGAGGTAACCAGCAAGCTATCAGATATTAACTCCTGCACTCCTGCAAACCCTATCACTAATGAAAACACACCTGGTCGACACCCGAGCCTGTCTGTACAACTAAGAAGCACCAAAGGAGGTATAGTGAGGAGTGTCAAACTCAGCAGTGTGAACAGCATCAGATGTTTATTGATACAGTCATGTCCAGAAAACATGCCATTTAAGCGCATATGTGTTTTTTTCCCTGCAGATTTTCTGCATCTAATGCAAGTCTATGGAGAAAATTTATTGAAACACGCAGCGCAGGTCAGTTTATGCAGCGTAAAAAAAGCACAGTGGGCAGGAGTGTTTGTCTACAGCTCTGGCAAAAATTAAGAGACCACTTCGAAATTTTCAGTTTTTCTGATTTTTCTCTTTATAGGTATATTTTTGAGTAAAATGTAAATTGTTCTTTTATTCTATAAACCACTGACAACGTCTCCGAATTTCCAAGCAAAAAAATTTGAATTTATTTTCTGAAAATGAGAAATGGTGAAAATAAAACAATGCATTGCTTTCAGACCTCAAATAATGCAAAGAAAACAAGTTCATAATCATTTAGAAACAACAATACTAATAATGTTTTACCTCAGGAAGAGATCAGAAATCAATATTTTGTGGAAAAACCATGATTTTTAGTCACAGCTTTCATGCGTCTTGGCATGTTTTCCACCAGTCTTTCACACCGCTTTTGGATGACCTTATACAACTCCTGGTGCAAAAATGTAAGCAGTTCTTCTTTGTTTGTTGTCTTGTGACTATCCATCTTCCTCTTGATTACATTCCAGAGGTTTTTAAAGGGGTTCAGGTCTGCAGATTGGGCTGGCCATGACAGGGTTTGATGTGGTGGTCCTTCATTCAAGAATTGATTGACCTAGTGTGACGCCCTGGCCTATCAGGTCGTCACAGGATATTGTGCAACCTGCCCTTCTGCACGGTATCCAATCCTCATTGATTACGGGTCCCTGGGCTTTGGTCTTGCTAAGAACGAGCTAATTAAAACCCTAGAAACACTCTGCACCACACCCACCAGACACATCAATGGGTAGCCTGAAGGGAATAGGGCCGCCCACTTGGGAGTTGGTTGGGGAGGGTCAGGAGTGTCAGGAGCAGACAGTTGAGAGGGGTGTAGCATTGGAAGAGGTTGGGAGCAGGGCTCCTTGAGAATACTAGGTGGCAGATGTTGGTCTGGGCCTGGTAGGAGCTGGAACCACGGTCACAGGGGATCGTATCAAGGGGCACATAACTGCCAAGGAGGGCAGGGGCCAGGGCACGACTGGGTACGTGGACCCAACGCCGGGAAGTAGCTTCACACGTCCTGGTAATTTACCCGACGAGGGCGAAGTCTTCAAGAGTCATTAGGAGAAGAAAAAAACCCTGAGGAGGAAACCTCTAGGGAACAATGGCTGAAGTATTGTCCTCCCTAAAGATCAGAATGTTAATGCCAATCAACATGTTTGTGAGGTTTTTTTAAACTACATGATAGTGAAGTGAGGGTGTCAGGGGGGGTTGCAATAGGAAGCAGGGAAGGTTCAGCACCCCGGCACGCTGCATTGGAATGAGAGGTTTGAGTGTGTGTGTGTGTGTGCTGGAGTTGTTTATCTGCTTACCTCCAGGTCAGTCCTGTTAAACTCCTCACACGGTCCATAGGAACCACGGATAAGGATGATAGACACACTCCTAAAAACTAGCCAGTCTTTACTAGGCACAACTCGTCCTACGTCATCCACACTAGCCGGCATTGAGGTTCTGTGCAGGGACACTTTGATCTGCGCTGAGCAGGGCAGATCAAATTATTGTAGTGCGCCTGCGCAGCACCACAATGCTGGCCTGTGTGGATGATGTACGACGCATCATGCACCGAGGCTTCAGAAGAAGGAGGACAAAGATGGCTGAAAGAGGAGGCGCTGGTACCGGAGAATGGAGACACCCATTCGACCAGTCTGCTCCGCACCGCCCCTTAGGTGAGTATTACAAAGTGATTTTTATGTTCTACACAGCGGCCTGGGCTCTCGTACAGCATGTTAGAATACTGTATATAAGAGCCCACTGGTTACAGGTTCCCTTTAAGTAAAAACTAAACCTAGAAATATATATATATAAACTTAGAAATATAGTATTACAGTCCTCACTGATTCTTAAGGCCCCGTCACACACAACGAGATCGCTAACGAGATCGTTGCTGCGTCACAGTTTCCGTGACGTAGCAGCAATCTCGTTATGTGTGACACCTAAGCGATCAGGCCCCTGCTGTGAGATCGCTAGTCATTGCTGAATGGTTGGGAACATTTTCTTCAAAGGCGATGTCCTGCTGGGCAGGACTCATCGCTGTGTTTGATGCCTACCAACGACCTCCTAACACAGTCCCAACGCCTGCCGAGATCGTCATACAGATCGCTGATCGTTACTGTGTCGTTGGTAAGATCTGACTGTGTGACATCTCACCAGCGACCTCCCAGCGACTTACCAGCAATCCTTATCAGGTCACATCGTTTTTGTGATCACTGGTAAGTCGTTAAATGTGACGGGGGCTTTAGTTTGCAGCATTTTCTGTAGTCTCATAGAAACTCTGCAGAGAACAAAGTGGGTGATCTGCTGTAGATCCATTCCATCTTCAGTTTAGGGTAGAAGCCCTTTAGATAAGGAGAGGCTTAATGACATTTTGTTCTGCAGTAAGAGGAAAGAGGGGGGAGGCTCCTGCTGCAGCCAGTTGTCTTACAGCCAGACACAGATATGTCTATATTCCAAAACACAAGCTCTGTACAATGGAAGATAAAGTAATGTCGGACAACGTAGGGCACATGTTTGCGATACCTGACTCAACTAGCACCATTAGGCCATATATTGACCTCTATGAGTGAGATGAATACTAAATCACAATTCAGTGGACAAGAAGAAATCTTATTCCTTTTCACAGAAAAAGGAGGGGAAGCGCAGGTTTTGTAATTCTTTAACATATCATTAAATGATTGTGTGGTTTGGCAAATCCATGGAACATTTAATCTATTAACAACACAACTAAGTGCTCGGATTTCTTCTCTTCAGTAATAATAGTCTGTAGTAATTATAGTAACACTATATATTGTGCAATGACAGTGAGGGGAGCCTGGTCCTCAGAGAAGGATAAAACGGGTCATATATAAATCTCTGCTTTGTGACAATCTGAAATAAAAGTTCTCTTGGGAACAAAAGAAAGACTGCAGACTTCTGAGCGGCTAAATATAGCAATATTTTATACGCTGCCAACGCTAACAACATGTTTGGCTTCAAAGACACCTGCTTTTAAGATGAAGTTGAGATCGCCTCCAAATGAAAAAATTTTAATTACATATCACAGCTCGAGAAGTTTATACAGCCGCATAAGATATAGAACAAGAATGCATGGCAATGCTGATATTAATACTGAATATTAGGAGCACTGTGTCATGCCTCTGTCAAGGGACGAATTTTGGGTGAAGACTAAGGGCAGCTTTGCACACTACGACATCGCAGGTGCGATGTCGGTGGGGTCAAATTGAAAGTGACGCACATCCGGCATCGCATGCGACATCGTACTGTGTAAAGCCTAGATGATACGATTAACGAGCGCAAAATCGTCGTAATTGTATCATCGGTGCAGCGTCGGCGTAATCCATAATTACGCTGACGCGACGGTCCGATGTTGTTCCTCGTTCCTGCGGCAGCACACATCGCTGTGTGTGAAGCCGCAGGAGCGAGGAACATCTCCTACCGGCGTCACTGCGGCTTCCGTAGGATATGCGGAAGGAAGGAGGTGGGCGGGATGTTTACATCCTGCTCATCTCCGCCCCTCCGCCGCTATTGGCCGCCTGCCGTGTGACGTCGCTATGACGCTGCACGACCCGCCCCCTTAGGAAGAAGGCGGGTCGCCGGCCAGAGCGACGGATGCAGGGCAGGTGAGTGCATGTGAAGCTGCCGTAGCGATAGTTTTCGCTACGCCAGCTATCACACGATATCGTACCTGTGACGGGGGTGGGGACTATCGCGTGCGACATCGCAGCATCGGCTTGCGATGTCGCAATGTGCAAAGCCCGCCTAATGCTAATGGTATCTTCATACAGGGAATCCAGAGACGGTGCCGTATTAGCTGTATATCAGTGCCGATATATCAATGTATCAGACAATGAACACACAGACATGTTCTCTCCTTCAGCCAGCGTCATCAACTGACTCGTGTATTTTGAAAGAAACTTAATTATACAAAAATGCCACTTCGGCCTTGAAGCTAAACAGGGAGTAAGGAGTATTTCACTCCTTACTTTCTCCTTCATCCTTGTTCTTTAAAACATTCTTTCTGTGTGAACACTACTGATAAGACCTTTACTCATCATTAAAAGACTTCCATCATTTGTACATCTGTTCACTTATTCTTGGTAACCCCTTCATGACTATACAGCTTTGAATTATATTATAGGTCTGTGCAATTGCTAGATAGGCAGACAGATAATTATGCTATTACATCTATATTTTGATTATTTACATACACAGATATTCTTATTACGTTTAAACAAACAAGCTATAGCTCAGATCACCTTCACACCTCGACCAGCAGGTCCAAACCCTACTGGGCAGGGGGGGCGGCGCCCAGCACGTGGCTCCGTATGGTCTGCCCATCCCGCTGTCTTTACTTCCATATAGGGTACTCACTCGGATCTCAGTCCTGGACCTTCCTCCAGCTCTCCACCTGTGGACTGTACGTCCAGACCTTCCTTAGGTGAAGCTCGCCACATCCTGCTGGAATTTAAAGACCAGTATGCCTTAACCCAAAAGTGATTCCTGGCCTATTGCGTAGAGGCACTGGATATATAAGGCATCCTCCCCTTCTGGGAGGTGCCTGAGCAATGTCTTCCTGTCCCTTAGTGTGGAATTGCTTCCCGTCAGGTCCCTGTTCCCTGGCTCTGTTTATCCATGCTCCAGATCCTATCCTCTATTCTTTGCCTCCGCTCAGAGCTCGTCAATTTTGATTGGTTCGTTGATTTTTGCACCCTGAAGTCCTTTCGACGAGGAGAACCCCTGTGCCTCCACTCTTTTGACTGCTCCTTGTTTTCAGAGTCATACAAATAAATCCAGGTTTCATCCATAGGGACCAGTCAGTCCAGGAAGTTCTTATCAGTCCGGAAACACTGACAAATGGACCGGGAAGTTTTCACTCGCATGCTCCTCTGATCTGTTGTCAAACATTTGGGGACCCACTTTGCAGATCACTTCCTCATGTCCAAATGTTCATGGATAATGACACAAACACATTCATGGGAAATCCCCATGACGTCTGCTATTGCTTTAGCTGAAATTCGTATAGCTGGTGAAATAAGTATTGAACACATCATCTATTTTCAAAAGTAAATATATTTCTAAAGCTGCTATTGACAAGAGTTTCTCACCAGATGTCGGTAACAACCCAACCAATCCACACAGGCAAAGTAATCAAACCATAGATGTCTAGAATTTTAGTGATATTTAATAATGAGAAATGACACATGAAGTCAAACAAAAAACAAGTAAAAGTGAGTGGTTCTGTCAAGGCACCAAAATATATTGGCTGAATAATTACCTGCGCTGATGTTTGTGAATGACACTTCTGTATGTTACGAGTGGTGTCAACATGACAAAATGAACTATTTTGAGCTGTATAAAGAGCCTGCATTATTGGTAATGTTGAAAGTCTGAATTAGCACTTAGTATATTTCACCTAGGGGTTGCCAGAGTCAGGCTGACCTAATTGGAGCATAGAGTTTGCAGACATTGAATATTTGTGAAATTTAAAGTTTTTTTATGAACCTCTTACGAGAAACTTCTCGTTCATTTTAAGTAAGTATTTACTTCTTATCCATGGCCAGGACCCTAACTGTGCATGTAAAGACTAAAGCTGGCAATGTACAGGAGGCAATTGTTGGCCAAACGTTTGCTCAATGGGCAGCTATCTTCCGACTCAGCTCATCGACCATTCCAGTACTTTCAATGGGGGGAAGGAGAAAGCAGTTGCCAGAAATCTCTGACAGGGGCTTATCTTGCCTAGAACTAAAGAGCAGGGTTTTGAAATTCCAACTGCCCGATTGTATATCTGTTGGGTGAGAGTCTTGAGTAGAGATGAGCGAACCGGTCCCGGTTCGGCTCGAGGTCGGCTCGCTGAACGGGGGTCCCGTTCGAGTTCATAGGAATAGGATACAATAGGCATAGGAAACAATGGCAGGCAATCACAAACACATAAAAACACCTAGAAAACACCCTCAAAGGTGTCCAAAAGGTGACAAACAACTCACAACACAACACAAACACATGGGAAAGTGACAAGGACATATACTCATGCGAAAACAAAACAGCTGGACAAGGAAAAAGAGGAGGACACACAGATATAGGCATGGCACGCCCTTCTAAAGTCATGTAAAACACCGCAAGGTGACTCCAAGCGGAGTCTCCCTTTTTTCCAAAAATTGGGCCCCACACACACCCACCCCTTCAGTGGCAGCAGTTGTGCCCCAGTTGTACACTTCACAGCTAGATTTGCATCAAGCACATTCAAAAATACGCCATACTTAACTGTCCCCAGGATGACACCGGGGTAGGTAGCAAAGTCTTTCCTGATCCCAGCTCTGTGCATCTTGAATCATTTTTAAAAACAATGTAAGCAAGGGTTACTCCAAGCGGAGTCTCCCTTTTTTCCAAAAATTGGGCCCCACTCACACCCACCCCTTCAGTGGCAGCAGTTGTGCCCCAGTTGTACACTTCACAGGTAGATTTGCATCAAGCACATTCAAAAATACGCCATAGTTAACCGTCCCCAGGATGACACCGGGGTAGGTAAAAGTCTTTGCTGAACCATGACTTGTTCATCTTGGCTCCTTTTAAAAACAATGTAAGCAAGGGTTACTCCAAGCGGAGTCTCCCTTTTTTCCAAAAATTGGGCCCCACACACACCCACCCCTTCAGTGGCAGCAGTTGTGCCCCAGTTGTACACTTCACAGCTAGATTTGCATCAAGCACATTCAAAAATACGCCATTCTTATCCGTCCCCAGGATGACACCGGAGTAGGTAGCAAAGTCTTTCCTGATCCCAGCTCTGTTCATCTTGGCTTCTTTTAAAAACACAGCAAGCAAGGGTTACTCCAAGCGGAGTCTCCCTTTTTTCCAAAAATTGGGCCCCACACACACCCACCCCTTCAGTGGCAGCAGTTGTTCCCCAGTTGTACACTTCACAGCTAGATTTGCATCAAGCACATTCAAAAATACGCCATAATTAACCGTCCCCAGGATGACACCGGGGTAGGTAGATAAAGTCTTTGCTGACCCATGACTTGTTCATCTTGGCTTCTTTTAAAAACAATGTAAGCAAGGGTTACTCCAAGCGGAGTCTCCCTTTTTTCCAAAAATTGGGCCCCACACACACCCACCCCTTCAGTGGCAGCAGTTGTGCCCCAGTTGTACACTTCACAGCTAGATTTGCATCAAGCACATTCAAAAATACGCCATTCTTATCCGTCCCCAGGATGACACCGGGGTAGGTAGCAAAGTCTTTCCTGATCCCAGCTCTGTTCATCTTGGCTTCTTTTAAAAACACATCAAGCAAGGGTTACTCCAAGCGGAGTCTCCATTTTTTCCAAAAATTGGGCCCCACACACACCCACCCCTTCAGTGGCAGCAGTTGTGCCCCAGTTGTACACTTCACAGCTAGATTTGCATCAAGCACATTCAAAAATACGCCATTCTTATCCGTCCCCAGGATGACACCGGGGTAGGTAGCAAAGTCTTTCCTGATCCCAGCTCTGTTCATCTTGGCTTCTTTTAAAAACACAGCAAGCAAGGGTTACTCCAAGCGGAGTCTCCATTTTTTCCAAAAATTGGGCCCCACACACACCCACCCCTTCAGTGGCAGCAGTTGTGCCCCAGTTGTACACTTCACAGGTAGATTTGCATCAAGCACATTCAAAAATACGCCATAGTTAACCGTCCCCAGGATGACACCGGGGTAGGTAGCAAAGTCTTTCCTGATCCCAGCTCTGTTCATCTTGGCTTCTTTTAAAAACACAGCAAGCAAGGGTTACTCCAAGCGGAGTCTCCCTTTTTTCCAAAAATTGGGCCCCACACACACCCACCCCTTCAGTGGCAGCAGTTGTGCCCCAGTTGTACACTTCACAGCTAGATTTGCATCAAGCACATTCAAAAATACGCCATTCTTATCCGTCCCCAGGATGACACCGGGGTAGGTAGCAAAGTCTTTCCTGATCCCAGCTCTGTTCATCTTGGCTTCTTTTAAAAACACAGCAAGCAAGGGTTACTCCAAGCGGAGTCTCCCTTTTTTCCAAAAATTGTGCCACACAGACACCCCATCAGTGGCAGCACTTGTGCCCTAGTTGCAAACAGGATGTTTTGATTTGCATCAAGCACATTCCAAATCCACAAGCATTTACTCTCCCCAGGATGACACAGGGGTAGTAAATTCCTTCTGGATCCATGACTTGTTCATTTTGATGAACGTCAGTCTGTCCACATTGTCACTGGACAGATGCGTGCGCTTATCTGTCAGCACACACCCAGCAGCACTGAAGACACGTTCAGAGACAACGCTGGCAGCTGGACACGAGAAGATCTCCAAGGCGTAACTGGAGAGCTCTGGCCATTTTTCTAGATTTGAAGCCCAAAAGGAGCAAGGCTCCATTTGCAAAGTCATGGCATCGATGTTCATTTGGAGATACTCCTGTATCATCCTCTCCAGCCGTTGACTATGTGTCAGACTTGTTGTCTCTGGTGGCCTTGCAAAAGAGGGTCTAAAAAAATTATGAAAAGATTCCATAAAATTGCTGTTACCAGCACCAGATACGGTCCTACTGGTACGGGTAGACTGTTGAAGATGACGAGACCGTCCCATGTTTGTCAAGTTAGAACTGGGAGATTCCCTCCCTGCACCTGCACGGTTGTTTGGTGGAAAAGCCGAACTAAGATCGAGTAACAGCTTCTGCTGATACTCCTGCATACGTGCGTCCCTTTCTATGGCTGGAATTATGTCACAAAATTTGGACTTGTACCGGGGATCTAATAGTGTGGCAATCCAGTGAAGTGTTGTGCCAGGGAGGCCTCTGGCTGTGTAGTCGTGGCTTCAAGGCACATCCCTGGCTCCATCACTCCTTTCATGTTGGGGGCTAGCTTGCTGAGACAATGGAGATCAGTATCTTCGTCGGAGAGTGTACAAACAGTCCTCAGGCAGAAGTTGCTTGCAATAAAAGATAACATTTATTGGCACCATACAAATCCGGTCAGCACAATCCGGCAGTTTCTGTGGAGCTGGGGACAACCTGTCCAAACGCGCCCTCTAGTGGGGATATGCCCTGGGTACTCCACTTCTCCGGACTCCCACTTCTAGGTCAAGCACACACCGGACCCACACCGGCGGAATCAGACCTTTGAGGTTGCGTACTCCTCCGTTGCTCCGGCGTCCCCTGATGTTCCGCTCATACACACTGCCACGGATGGTCACACACTGCTGTCCCGGATCCGACTCCCTTCCACACACACAGACCTTCCCTAGTCATACAGCCGACTCCTCCTCCCCGGTGGCAACAGCCGTCCCACCCGGCCACTAGGGGGTGCCCTAACATTAAAATACAATACAATACAATATAAAAGAATATAACACTTTTAATAATAACGTTTCCGGGATAACTATGCTTTCTTTTGCAGGGGGTCTGCTCACCCACTGCATACCTCCCCTCTTAAAACCCGAGCCTCCCGGCAAGGCTCTTAAGTATAAACACACATTAAAACAAAAAAAACCTGTTAGGTTAGTCCACAACAACAGCGGCAAAAGTTCAGCGGCGCTCCCGGTCCTTGGAGCGTTCGGAGGCGCAGCAGCGCTCCCGGTCTCTAGGTAGCGCCCGGAGGCTCAACAGCACTCCCGGTCTTAGATGGCGCCCGGAGGCTTCAACAGCGCTCCCGGTCTTTAGGTGGCGCCCGGAGGCTCAACAGCGCTCCCGGTCTTACGATGGCGCCCGGTGACGCAACAGGAATAACAACTTTGCAACAGAACTTCTGCCGGTTAAACAACAGCACCGGACTTCAACAACAGGTGGACAGTAGGGACTTACTCTGGGGGCCAGGCCCGCTTCCACTCCTCCGCTTGTGCCTGGATGTAAGCTCCCAGAGACTGTCCCGGCTGGCGGCGGATCCTCCGAAAGAACACGGGGGCAAACGGTGGCTCCGCTGACGCAGCTGCTTCTGCTCCCGGTGGTGGTGGTGGCGTCGCTGCCCGGGGTGGTTGTGGTGCAGGTGGCGGCACATCTAAAACGATGACCGGCTTGTTGGTTACACTTTGGGTCACCGCTACCACTGGGGGAACCTTCTCCGGGTCAGCGGCCGGGCCAGATGATGTCTCCGGGGCAGCGGACAAGGTGCGCCGGGGTTGAGAGGGTGCGGACGGGACCGGTCTTGGATGGCTCTGGCGCCGCTCCTGCAGTTCCTCCCACTCCAGCTCCTGCTGCCACTGTTCCGCTTCCCGGGCGGTCGGCATTCGGGAGACGCCGACAGCAAACAGGCCGCGGCTTCCTGCGTCCGGCAAGAACTGAACTTTCTCGCCCGGCCAAAGAGTATGGAGTCGTTTGGGCAATCCTTCCACGTCCAGATGAACTCTGTTATAGAAGTAGTCATCTCCGGTCTCTACTTCTCGGATAAACCCATATCCCTCCTGCTGGTTGAACTTTACGACCACTCCGGTGGTCATCTGTAGAGCCAGCTCTTCTCCGCCGGGACCGGCCAACATCTCCCGGAATGTGGTTTCGGCCACCAGACGTTCCCGGACAGGGTTAGGCACCGGGGACGGAGCTCTGGGGTAGGGTACGGAGGGTGGAACGATGACCGGCTCCCAGACAAAGCCCAGGTGGTCCACTTCCAACTGCTCAGCGAGCTCTTCGGCCGGCACTCCATATGAGGTGGTTGGAGTAGCAGCGGCGGCACCCGGTTGTGGAGGCTCCCAAGGGGCGTGCGTGGCATATGTGGCCCGGACCTCCGTGATGGTGCCCCCGGTCTTTGCATCCCACGTTGTTTTCCAGGATACTTTCTCAGGCCGTGTGGAACCTCCCGGTCCGATTGGCAGGTCCACAAGAGAAGCTTCGCTTGCAGCCGCAAACTTAGGCCGTCCCCGGCCTAGGCTGACCAGAGCCATGGTGGTGGCCAGCTCCTCTAGTTGCCCCGACATGTTCATCTCTGTCTCCTGTATGTCCAGTAGCGACGGAGTCGATGCTGAGTCTGAGGAAAGAGGAGGAGGGCCTTCGTTTCCCGCTCTTAAACAGAATCCTCCCCCAGCCTCACGCATCATCTTGACTCCTCCGCGGCGGTACTTCTTTTTCTTCCGAACACCGCCCACTTCGTATGTCTTCAATGCCCTGGAACTGGCGCCTCCCCTCTTTGGGCGGAGTACTCCGTGCCTCTTCCTCGGCACCGGCCAGCCCCAGGCTCTTCTTTTGGCGCCAACTTTTCGCGCCTTTTCTTCCACTTCACAGATAACGGCCCTTTCGCCGCCATCTTGTACCCGGTCCAACGCCTTGGGCACTTCTTCATCCCACCATGGGACTGGAAATCTTCGCTCATAGCCCGGATATGGTACACTCGGCACCACTTGATCTCCGGCTTCTTGGGTCCCAGGCAGGGGAATCGCATCCTGCCGACTACGCCACATGAAGTGATGTGCCAGGGAGGCCTCTGGCTGTGTAGTCGTGGCTTCAAGGCACATCCCTGGCTCCATCACTCCTTTCATGTTGGGGGCTAGCTTGCTGAGACAATGGAGATCAGTATCTTCGTCGGAGAGTGTACAAACAGTCCTCAGGCAGAAGTTGCTTGCAATAAAAGATAACATTTATTGGCACCATACAAATCCGGTCAGCACAATCCGGCAGTTTCTGTGGAGCTGGGGACAACCTGTCCAAACACGCCCTCTAGTGGGGATATGCCCTGGGTACTCCACTTCTCCGGACTCCCACTTCTAGGTCAAGCACACACCGGACCCACACCAGCGGAATCAGACCTTTGAGGTTGCGTACTCCTCCGTTGCTCCGGCGTCCCCTGATGTTCCGCTCATACACACTGCCACGGATGGTCACACACTGCTGTCCCGGATCCGACTCCCTTCCACACACACAGACCTTCCCTAGTCATACAGCCGACTCCTCCTCCCCGGTGGCAACAGCCGTCCCACCCGGCCACTAGGGGGTGCCCTAACATTAAAATACAATACAATACAATATAAAAGAATATAACACTTTTAATAATAACGTTTCCGGGATAACTATGCTTTCTTTTGCAGGGGGTCTGCTCACCCACTGCACCAGTAGTCATCATCACTTCTAATTTTGACAATACGACTGTCATGTTGGAGGTAGTGCAACAAAAAAGCACTCATGTGTCTTGCGCAGCCATGCGGACCAAGTCCACGCTGTGTTTGTGGCATAGAGGTGCTACCCGTTCTTTCTTCCTCTGACATCTCCCCCCAACCTCTTTCAACTGAAATTTGACCAAGGTCTCCCTCATCCGCTGAGTCTTCCATGTCCATGGACAGTTCGTCCTCCATTTCTTCATGTTCTCCTGCACCTTGCTCAACATTTCGCCTGCTACTATGCGCCCTTGTCGATCCCTGTCCCCCATGGTCCCATGCCTGCTGCGTTGGTGATGATGAACGTCTGGACCTTGGTGATGTTGTTGTCCCTTGCGCATATGAATCCTCCTGTAGTTCCTCCCCTTCATGTTGTCCCACCCCCTGACTCCGAATAGTGTTTAGCGTGTGCTCCAGCATGTAAATGACTGGAATCGTCATGCTGATAATGGCATTGTCAGCGCTAAACATATTCGTCGCCATGTCGAAACTGTGCAGAAGGGTGCATAGGTCCTTGATCTGAGAAAACTCCATCAGGGTGATCTGCCCCACCTCTGCATCTCGTTGGCCCAGGCTATACGTCATGACGTATTGCACCAGGGCTCTGCGGTGCTGCCACAGTCGCTGTAACATGTGGAGAGTTGAATTCCAGTGTGTCGCCACATCGCATTTCAGGCGATGAACCGGCAGGCCGAAAGACTTCTGGAGCGATGCAAGTCGCTCAGCTGCGGCGCTTGAACGGCGGAAGTGAGCAGACAGTTTTCGTGCCCTGTTCAGAAGGCCATCTAGGCCGGGATAGTGTGTTAAAAATTGCTGGACGACAAGGTTCAACACGTGAGCCATACAAGGTACGTGTGTCACCTTGCCCAGGCGAAGGGCCGCACCCAGGTTTGCAGCATTGTCGCACACGGCCTTACCAGGCTGCAGGTTGAGTGGAGACAACCATTTATTAAACTCGGACCGCAGAGCTGACCACAACTCCTCAGCTGTGTGACTCTTATTCCCAAGACATGTCAAGCTAAAGACCGCCTGATGCCGTTGCGCTCTGCTGCCAGCATAGTAATGAGGGGTGCGTGATTCCTTCTGCGCAGTGAGAACGCTGGTGGCCTGACCAGGCAGGCTTGGGGCGGAGGTGGAGGACCCAGATGAGGTGGAGGAGGCAGAAGCAGTGGCGGAACTTGGACAGACAGAGGATTGACACACAAGTCGTGGGGACGGCAAGACTTGTGCAGCAGACCCTTCACCATCTATCACCATAGTTACCCAGTGCCCAGTCAGCGACATGTAACGTCCCTGTCCATGCTTACTGGTCCAAGTATCGGTGGTGAAATGCACCCGTTCACACACAGAGTTTCTCAAGGAAGCGGTGATGTTGTGTGCAACATGCTGGTGTAGCGCGGGCACACCTTTCTTAGAGAAGTAGTGGCGACTAGGCATCTGGTACTGGGGCACAGCGACAGACATAAGGTCTCTAAAATCCTGTGTGTCCACTAGGCGGAAAGGCAGCATTTCGGTAGCCAACAGCTTACAGAGGGATAGAGTCAACCTCTTAGCTTTGTCATGGGTCGCAGGAAGTGGCCTTTTATTTGACCACATCTGAGGGACAGAGATCTGGCTGCTGTGTGTAGACGGTGTTGAGTAGGGTGTCCCTGGAAAAATGCAGGTTTGTGAGGAAAGTGCAGGCGGAGACATGATGTTGCCTTCATCCAACGTTGGTGCTATCGATGTCTGAGAGAGCTGTACACACTCACTTGTTTCCCCTTCCAAACCAACTGACGACCTACCAAGCAAACTGCCTGTTGCGGTTACAATGGTGGAAGTTGTGCGTGGAAAAACAGGTGTGACAGCTGTCCCCACAGTCCTAGAAGATGAAGAGCGCGCGGATGCACTGGAAGGGGCAGGCGGTGGATGGTTCGCTCCGCTAGGCCGCATTGCAGCACGGTGAGCTTCCCACCGGGACATATGATATTTATTCATGTGACAATTCATGGAAGAAGTTGTCAAACTGCTGAGGTTTTGACCTCTACTAAGAGAACCATGACAAATTTTACAGATCACATAATTTGGGCGATCTTTTTCTATGTCAAAAAAGGACCAGGCTAGGCAAGGCTTAGAGGCCATGCGACCTGTTGATCCACCCCGAATAATGCTCATAGGCAGAGTGGTGGCTGAGGATGCAGT
The DNA here is from genome assembly GCF_048569485.1 of Anomaloglossus baeobatrachus. NCBI lineage: Eukaryota > Metazoa > Chordata > Amphibia > Anura > Aromobatidae > Anomaloglossus > Anomaloglossus baeobatrachus. The sequence goes on along the minus strand of NC_134357.1, from coordinate 53,596,766 downwards.
TGTAGACGTGCTACCAGTGCTCCGACTCTGTCCAGGAAGGCGCAAGGTAACTTCGTCGTCGGTTGCATCCTCCTCCACCGCCTCTGTTGACCTCCTCGAGTGTCTGACTGTGGGTTGACAGTAGGTGGGATCTAGAACTTCATCATCAATTGTTGTGTTTGCACTCCCCTCCCCCTCAGACCGAGCCTCTTCTTGCCCTGACCGAATATTTAAGTTGTCATCCCAATCGGGTATCTGCGTCTCATCTTCATCAGTATGTTCCTCATTGTCTATAACCACAGGTGTTACAGTTTGTGACAAAGGGTCAACATTATGCTCAGAAACTTGGTCCTCACGGCCTGAATCAGAGTCACAAAGGTTCTGGGCATCACTGCAGACCATTTCCTGTTCTGTACTCACTATAGCTTGGGAGCAGACCTCTGATTCCCAGGCTATAGTGTGACTGAACAGCTCTGCAGACTCAGCCATCTCAGTTCCACCATACTGTGCAGGGCTGATGGAGACTTCAGAGCTGGGAGAAAGCAAGTTTGATTGGGATGACAACTCAGAGGACTGGTGTTTTTTGGATGCGGTACTTGAAGTGGCTGAGAGGGCACTTGTTGGACCACTTGAGATCCATTCAAGCATTTTCCTTTTTTGCCCATCATCTACCTTTGTTCCTGTTGTTCGTGTCCGTAAAAAAGGGAGCACATCGGATTGTCCACGGTAAGTAGTAGACATCTTACTTTTGCTGGTAGATGGTCTATCTTCAGCAGATGATAATGGAGCTTTGCCACCTTCCCCACGGACAAAACCTTTTTTGCCTTTTCCACCACGCCTCTTCCCCTTTCCACCAGCATCTGTCATTTTGCCACTCATGTTGATTGCGACAAGATTGTGGACTGAAAATGTGGTAGTAAAAATTGAGAGGTGGTGTAGATTGCAGTGGTGGTCTAGCTTTATTAACAGCAGAATAATAAAGAATAAATATCCCTGACAATGCAACTACGGCCCTTAAACTGGCAGCAAAAATTGCTAGTATAATGGCTTAGTTATAATGAGTTGGAGTGTGCAATGCAGGCAGACGCGCTCTGCAAATGTCTTTGCACTAGTGGGACTATAGCAAAGTCCAATAGCCACGTATAGGATGCCACTAGGTACACTGAGTGTTTGCTAGTATAATGGCTTAGTTATAATGAGTTGGAGTGTGCAATGCAGGCAGATGCGCTCTGCAAATGTCTTTGCACTAGTGTGACTATAGCAAAGTCCAATAGCCACGTATAGGATGCCACTAGGTACACTGAGTGTTTGCTAGTATAATGGCTTAGTTATAATGAGTTGGAGTGTGCAATGCAGGCAGACGCGCTCTGCAAATGTCTTTGCACTAGTGTGACTATAGCAAAGTCCAATAGCCACGTATAGGATGCCACTAGGTACCCTGAGTGTTTGCTAGTATAATGGCTTAGTTATAATGAGTTGGAGTGTGCAATGCATGCAGACGCGCTCTGCAAATGTCTTTGCACTAGTGTGACTATAGCAAAGTCCAATAGCCACGTATAGGATGCCACTAGGTACCCTGAGTGTTTGCTAGTATAATGGCTTAGTTATAATGTGTTGGAGTGTGCAATGCAGGCAGACGCGCTCTGCAAATGTCTTTGCACTAGTGTGACTATAGCAAAGTCCAATAGCCACGTATAGGATGCCACTAGGTACACTGAGTGTTTGCTAGTATAATGGCTTAGTTATAATGAGTTGGAGTGTGCAATGCAGGCAGACGCGCTCTGCAAATGTCTTTGCACTAGTGTGACTATAGCAAAGTCCAATAGCCACGTATAGGATGCCACTAGGTACACTGAGTGTTTGCTAGTATAATGGCTTAGTTATCAATATCATGAGTTGGAGTCTGCAATGCAGGCAGACGCGCTCTGCAAATGTCTTTGCACTAGTGTGACTATAGCAAAGTCCAATAGCCACGTATAGGATGCCACTAGGTACACTGAGTGTTTGCTAGTATAATGGCTTAGTTATAATGAGTTGGAGTGTGCAATGCAGGCAGACGTGCTCTGCAAATGTCTTTGCACTAGTGTGACTATAGCAAAGTCCAATAGCCACGTATAGGATGCCACTAGGTACCCTGAGTGTTTGCTAGTATAATGGCTTAGTTATAATGAGTTGGAGTGTGCAATGCAGGCAGACGCGCTCTGCAAATGTCTTTGCACTAGTGTGACTATAGCAAAGTCCAATAGCCACTGTGAGACTGTGACCGGGGTTATCTATGACGGCCGGTATGTCTCGCCCAGGTTGTGCTCACTCCATGATAGAAAGTAAATCCACTATAGGGTTAATGCTGTTTCCCTACAGGCTTAAGGAAGGGTTAAAAGGAAACAGGAACGAGGGCAGGTGTGCCGGGTGTGAGGGAGTGAACAGAACTCCCTGAGTTTTCTGCTGGAGAGGCACATGTATTGTGTTATGGACTTTTGTTTGGACATTAAAACCGTGTGCTGTGAACCTTAATGCCTGGATCCCGTGTCTTCTGCTGCGCAGCCGACCGTGCTACCTCACATATGGTGGAGAATCGGCGGGCATGACAGCCGGTGAGGTGTAGCATCCATCCCTGGTGACCCAGCTGCGCATGTCCTGGATTCGAGCGGCTATACTACAGCCCAAACCCGGCGACGGCATGGAGGACATACTAAAGCATTTGGCTCAGGCTAATGTACAGCAGCAACAGACCAATGCACACCTGCTCCAATCCTTGCAAGTGCAGGAAAAAAAACTCCAAGAACAGTTGGATCAGGCCAATGCACGTCAGCAGCAATCCTTGCAAGTGCAGGTCAAAATGCACCAAGAACAGATGGAGCAGGCCAATGCACGTCAGCAGCAATCCTTGCAAGTGCAGGACAAAAGGCACCAAGAACAGATGGAGCAGGCCAATGCACGTCAGCAGCAAGCCTTGCAATTGCAGGAAAAAAGGCACCAAGAACAGATGGTTCTCCTGGCCAAGTCGATCCGTGCCGGACCGGCAGCAACAACCCCGGGACCGGGTGACGACGGCAGCGTCCGGAAAGCGGTGAGACAAGCGTTGCAAAAGATGACCCCGGGTGATGATGTGGAAGCGTTCCTGGCGGTGTTTGAGCGGGTGGCCGAGCGGGAAAAGCTGCCGACCCCGCAGTGGGCTGAGGTATTGTCGCCCTATCTGACGGGGGAACCCCAAAAAGCGTACCTGGACCTCTGTGCCGAGGACGCCATTGACTATGTGACCCTGAAAGCCGAAATACTGGCTCGGTTGGGGGTGAATACCTATGTACGGGCTCAGCGGGTAAATCAGTGGTTCTATGAGGAAGCCAAACCCGTACGCTCCCAGGCCTATGACTTGTTGCATCTTGTAAAAAAGTGGTTGCAGCCTGACACTCTGAGCCCGGCGCAAATGGTGGAAAGGGTAGTAGTGGATCGTTTTGTGCGCACTTTACCCGTCACCGTTCAACGGTGGGTCGGACAGGGTGACCCGAGTACCCTGGACCAATTAGTGTCCCTGGTAGAGCGGCATGTGGCTACGCAGGACTTGATACGGGACACTGAGACTTTGCGTACCGCCCGTCGGTCCGGCCCCTCCAAGTCTAGGGCCAAGGACCCACCGCTGACAACGGTACAGGAGTCCCCTACCGTCCCGTCTGAGGCCGCGGCCGCCATTCCTGAGGTACGGAAGGTTCTGTACCCTAAACGACAACCCGTCAAGGGGGTTTCCGTCCCCATTAGATGTTGGCGGTGCCAGCGGGTGGGACATATGGAAGCCCAGTGTCCACTCACTACGGAGCCCATGGATTGTGGGGTTACCCGGCGGGGTTCAATGTATGCTCAGGTGGTGTGTACCGCTGACCTGGTCTCCCCAGAGACAGAGCCCCACTTGTGCCAAATACAGGTGAATGGATGTCCGGTTACAGGATTGTTGGATTCCGGAAGCTTAGTGACCCTTGTGCGATCCACCTTGAGAGCTAAAGTAAAGGCCACAGGACGCACCGTGGGGGTGGTTTGCATACATGGGGACCGCCGCGACTATCCCACAGGGATTGTCACCATCACAGCACCTTGCGGTCAGGTGCAACATGAGGTGGGACTTCTTAACACTCTTCCTTATGACGTGATCCTAGGAAGGGATCTGCCCTATTTTTGGACTTTATGGAGGGGACCCCCTAAGTCCCCTCAGATATTGGTCGGTCCGGGACCTGAGCCCTACAATCCTGAATCCGGGACACCTGCCGTAGGGGTCACCATGATAGGGACAGAGTGTGAACCCGATAGGTCGCCCCTAGAGGTATTGGCAGGAGAGGCTGAGACGGTCGAGCCCATCCCGGAGTTGGAGGCGTCCCCGGATACGTTTGGGACAGCCCAACTCCAGGACCCTACGTTAATACATGCCCGGAGTCGGGTGACAGTAGTTGACGGGGTGGCACAGCTGCCCAGTGCCCAGGTAAGGTACCCCCATTTCGCTCTTAAGCAGGATTTACTCTACCGGGTAGATGAAATACGGGGCGTAGGGGTAGAACAGTTGGTGGTTCCCCAGCCGCATCGCCGGCGGGTCCTCGACTTGGCTCATAAACACCTGATGAGTGGCCACCTAGGGGTCAAGAAAACGCAGGAGCGAATATTGCAAAGGTTCTATTGGCCCGGGGTCTTTGGGGAGGTAAAACGGTTCTGCGAAACCTGCCCGGAGTGTCAGCTTACTGCACCCCTGACCCATTTTCGCAGTCCGTTGGTACCGTTACCCATTATAGAAGTCCCTTTTGAACGGATAGGGATGGATCTGGTGGGGCCCCTCGTAAAGTCCGCTCGAGGGCACCAACACATCCTAGTGATCGTTGACTATGCCACCCGGTATCCCGAGGCGATACCTCTCAGACATACTGCAGCAAAGCTTATAGCTCGGGAGTTGTTTGCTGTGTTCTGCCGGGTGGGGTTGCCCAAGGAGATCCTTACAGATCAGGGGACCCCATTCATGTCTAAAGTGACCAAAGAGCTATGCTGGCTACTCCAGATCAAGCAGTTGCGTACGTCTGTGTATCATCCTCAAACGGACGGTTTAGTCGAGCGTTTCAATAAAACCCTGAAAACCATGCTCAAAAGGGTGATTTCAAAAGACGGGAAAGATTGGGATATGATGCTTCCCTATTTGATGTTTGCCATCCGTGAGGTGCCACAGGCATCCACGGGGTTTTCGCCTTTTGAATTGTTATACGGGCGACATCCCCGGGGATTGTTGGACCTGGCAAAGGAAACATGGGAACAAGAGCCCACCCCCCATAAAAGTGTGATTGAACACATTTTGGGTATGCAGAACCGCATAAGCGCGGTCATGCCAATTGTGAAGGAGCACTTACAGGAGGCTCAGGCCGCGCAAAGCGGCCGCTACAATAGACAAGCCACCGTGCGGACCTTTAAACCCGGGGATCGGGTGTTGGTATTGATCCCCACGGCGGAGAGCAAATTCCTGGCTCAGTGGCAAGGCCCCTACGAGATAAAGGAAAGAGTAGGGGTGGTTAACTATAAAGTATTGCAGCCCGGTAGGCGGAAACCTGAACAAATATACCATGTCAACCTATTAAAACCTTGGCAGGAACGGGAAAGCCTGATGGCTGTTTTTTCCCCACCTCCCTCCTCTTCGGGTCGTTCACATCCGGCTCCAGCGACCTCCGGAGAGGACGAACCGGAAGTAAGGATTGGAGAAGCCCTCACCAAGCAACAGAGGCGAGAGGCCAGACGGTTGGTTCAGCAGAACCCCGATGTCTTCTCCGAGCTGCCCGGTAGGACCAGTCTGATACGACATGATATTGTCACCGAGCCCCACCTGAAGGTACGCCTGAAGTCATACCGGGTACCGGAGGCTCGACGACAAGCCATATCGGAGGAAGTAAAGACAATGTTACGCCTGGGGGTCATCGAAAAATCCCGGAGTGAATGGGCTAGTCCGATTGTTCTAATACCAAAACCCGATGGCTCCTTAAGGTTCTGCAATGACTTTAGGAGATTGAACGAAATATCCAAGTTCGATCTCTACCCCATGCCCCGGGTGGATGAGCTGATTGATAGGCTGGGACAGGCGCGATATTTTACCACGCTCGACCTGACCAAAGGGTACTGGCAGGTGCCACTAACGGAGTCCGCCAAGGAGAAAACCGCTTTTGTTACGCCGGAGGGTCTCTTCCACTATGTTGTCTTGCCTTTTGGGTTACATGGCGCTCCGGCCACGTTCCAGAGGTTGATGGACTTAGTGCTGGAACCCCACCAGGCGTATGCATCAGCGTACCTGGATGACATCATTATTTACAGCTCCGATTGGCAGACCCACTTGGAACAGGTACAAGCGGTGGTGGACGCGCTTCGAACAGCCGGATTGACAGCCAATCCCAAGAAATGTGCATTGGGACTCACGGAAGCCCGCTACTTGGGCTACGTGATAGGCCAAGGAGTGATTAAGCCCCAAATTAACAAGGTTGAGGCGATCCAGAAGTGGCCTAGACCCCTGACCACGAAGCAGGTTAGGGCCTTCCTGGGTATCGTGGGGTACTACAGGAGGTTTGTAAAGGATTTTGCGGGACTATCAGCCCCCTTGACGGACCTTCTCAAAGGCAAGAAGTCCGTCATGGTGCGGTGGACTCCGCAGGCCGAGGACTCCTTCCGGGCCCTGAAGGAGGTCCTGTGCGGACAGCCCGTTCTGGTCAACCCTGATTTCCGGAAGGAGTTCATTGTACAGACTGACGCCTCGGAGGTCGGCCTGGGGGCAGTGCTGTCTCAGGTGGTTCAGGGGGAGGAACACCCCGTCACCTTCTTGAGTAGGAAGCTCACCCCTCCCGAGCGGAATTATAGCGTAGTGGAGAAGGAGTGCCTGGCGATCAAGTGGGCCTTGGAGTCCCTACGCTATTACCTGCTGGGACGGCAGTTTCGCTTGGTGACGGATCACTCTCCACTGGTCTGGATGAGGTCCGCCAAGGAACGGAATGCCCGGGTTACCCGGTGGTTCCTTTCTCTGCAGAACTTCCGGTTTACGGTTGAACACCGGGCCGGTAGGTTGCAGGGCAACGCCGATGCCTTGTCCCGCGGCCCGTGTTTGATGGCTGGAGTTCAACCCCGCACGCTTGAACTGAGGGGGGGGGTATGTGAGACTGTGACCGGGGTTATCTATGACAGCCGGTATGTCTCGCCCAGGTTGTGCTCACTCCATGATAGAAAGTAAATCCACTATAGGGTTAATGCTGTTTCCCTACAGGCTTAAGGAAGGGTTAAAAGGAAACAGGAACGAGGGCAGGTGTGCCGGGTGTGAGGGAGTGAACAGAACTCCCTGAGTTTTCTGCTGGAGAGGCACATGTATTGTGTTATGGACTTTTGTTTGGACATTAAAACCGTGTGCTGTGAACCTTAATGCCTGGATCCCGTGTCTTCTGCTGCGCAGCTGACCGTGCTACCTCACACCACGTATAGGATGCCACTAGGTACACTGAGTGTTTGCTAGTATAATGGCTTAGTTATAATGAGTTGGAGTGTGCAATGCAGGCAGACGCGCTCTGCAAATGTCTTTGCACTAGTGGGACTATAGCAAAGTCCAATAGCCACGTATAGGATGCCACTAGGTACACTGAGTGTTTGCTAGTATAATGGCTTAGTTATAATGAGTTGGAGTGTGCAATGCAGGCAGACGCGCTCTGCAAATGTCTTTGCACTAGTGTGACTATAGCAAAGTCCAATAGCCACGTATAGGATGCCACTAGGTACCCTGAGTGTTTGCTAGTATAATAGCTTAGTTATAATGAGTTGGAGTGTGCAATGCAGGCAGACGCGCTCTGCAAATGTCTTTGCACTAGTGTGACTATAGCAAAGTCCAATAGCCACGTATAGGATGCCACTAGGTACACTGAGTGTTTGCTAGTATAATGGCTTAGTTATAATGAGTTGGAGTGTGCAATGCAGGCAGACGCGCTCTGCAAATGTCTTTGCACTAGTGTGACTATAGCAAAGTCCAATAGCCACGTATAGGATGCCACTAGGTACACTTAGTGTTTGCTAGTATAATGGCTTAGTTCTAATGAGTTGGAGTGTGCAATGCAGGCAGACGCGCTCTGCAAATGTCTTTGCACTAGTGTGACTATAGCAAAGTCCAATAGCCACGTATAGGATGCCACTAGGTACACTGAGTGTTTGCTAGTATAATGGCTTAGTTCTAATGAGTTGGAGTGTGCAATGCAGGCAGACGCGCTCTGCAAATGTCTTTGCACTAGTGTGACTATAGCAAAGTCCAATAGCCACGTATAGGATGCCACTAGGTACACTGAGTGTTTGCTAGTATAATGGCTTAGTTCTAATGAGTTGGAGTGTGCAATGCAGGCAGACGCGCTCTGCAAATGTCTTTGCACTAGTGTGACTATAGCAAAGTCCAATAGCCACGTATAGGATGCCACTAGGTACACTGAGTGTTTGCTAGTATAATGGCTTAGTTATAATGAGTTGGAGTGTGCAGAGGACAGGAGGGTACAGTGGCAGGATTGTGGTGCTCTGGGTAGAGGAATGGAAGACTGCCTTTCTATTCCCTCCTAATGGTGAAATGCAGGGAGGAAATCCCTGACCTTGGCTACACAGACGCTGTCTCTGTTTTCAGGACCTGTCACCTATGGCTCTCTGACCCTGCCGGTTTGAGCCCTTAAAAGGACTGCTAGAAAGTGCTCTCCCTAAGCTGTCTAGCGCTGTGTATGGAGCGCATACAGCTGTATCAGCAATAGGACTCAGGAGGACGGAGCTGCGACAGTGATGTCTGACAGCAAAGACGCAGAAGGCAGATAATGACGTCCTGGAAGAAAATGTCCGGTTTTATAATGCAGGGACATGTGACATGGACATCCTATCACACATGCCGTTGCTTCTCTGGCTAAAAGTCCACTTAGCTGTGTGTGTGTCTGGGATTGGCTGACATGCTGGCCCGCCCCACTACACGCGCGCGCTTAGGGAAGGAAGACAAGAAAAAAAAAAAAAAAATGGCGATCGCCATTATAGAAACAGCAGTGATCTGAAGGCGCTGTTCACGCACACTATACACTGAAATGTCATAATAGTGTGATTCACAGAGTGACTTACACTATTACAGCAGAAACCAAGCTAGGATTTAGCTGTTTTTTTGCTGCTAGAACCGTTCTCGAACGTTTCTAGAACTATCGAGCTTTTGCAAAAAGCTCGAGTTCTAGTTCGATCTAGAACATGCCCCAAAATCACTCGAGCCTAGAACTGGAGAACCACGAACCACGAACCGCGCTCAACTCTAGTCTTGAGTCACCCATACACATCAGATGGTCAGCAGATTACACCAAAATCAATGGATTAGGGCGACTTATGTGCCGCCCCCACTCCTGTGTCATGCTCCCCAGATCCCGGTGCCGCCTGCCACTCACCGCTCCGGTCCCTGGTCCTCCTGCCCGCGGCTGCCTCTCTCACTCCCCCTCCTGTGCGTCCTCCGTGCCTCCCACCCGCCGGTCCGGCGTTCCGCTGCGACCCAGGACTCTCTGCCTGGCTCCCCTGCATCCCCTTCACCTTCCTCGCTGCATCCTGCACTAATCTCCGGCACTCGGGCCTCGTGCATGTGTACCGCCCCGCGCTTGGCGGCAACCGAGCCGCTCGGATCCGGACTCGCCGGGTGGTGGCTCCAGCGTCTCCGGACCAGGGGACCCCGTGGTCCACTTCGATCTGAAAGGGGGGCTGGTGCTTTAGGGGGACGTAGGTGTACGGCCGGAGTCGTGTTTAAGTTCGTGACGCCACCCACGGGTTGTGAAGGTGGACACCACCGCTGCGTTTACTGGGCACCTGGGGGAGATGTTGTGCAGCAAGATGTTAACCGCTCCGTGGGCAGGGATGATGGCCCCGGGATCTGTTGGGTGTTGTGTGGTTGGGCGGTGCAGGGAGGTGCGCGTCCGGAGGGCACTGTTGTACTCACAATTAGTAACACACACAAGTCTCTGGTAAACCAAGTTGATGGTGGTCGGTGCCCGCAGCCGGCTGCGTCGGGTCCCCCACCCGGTTGGTGGTCTCTGCCTTTTTCCTGCACCGTGTTGTGTATCTGTGGACTGCCTGCGCTTCAGCGACGGGAGTCCGCTCTCCGGCCTTGTGAATGTCGGGAGAGCCCGTTTGCCCGCAGACGCTGGCCCATTGGATCTCTCTGCCTGTGTGGTGGCTTTCTATCCCCCTCATTGGGCTGTTGTCTTCAGTCGGGACTTTGGGTGGAAAAGGACCTATAGTCCAGACCTCAATCAGTTAATTAACTCGGTCCAGTGGCTTCTGGACCTCGTTTCAGGGTGAGTACCCCCCTTTGTGCTCCGGTTTCCGGGTTGGTTCCCCGGGTCGGTACCAGTGGGCCACTACCCTGTCCCAGTCCACCACGATTCCACCGAGCCGTCTTCCCGGCTCCTGCAGGCTGAGGCCACTGCTTGCCTCCTAGCCAAAGGTGCCCAGGCTCCAACCCCGGCACCTGTCAGTCTGCTACAGGCCTGTCACACAGGCCTATATATATAGGCATTTCAAGTTAGATTTTTAGTCTAGCTGCCCAGACATGGATGTTTTTAACCTAGACAGTGGCATTTTATTATTGAGATTTACCTTGCTGTTGGTTTCCGGGCTTACATGCATTGGCCAATTCATAAACCAAAAATCTGATTTTTTCATATAGCAGTAATGCAGTACCAGAGTTCCCTTATACATTGATGGCATTTAGTGTGCGGCTGTATCCATTTTGTATTTGCTAGGTTTTTTCAGCTGGCCTCTATACACACTTTTAGGATGTGCGGGTCAGTTTTTTTAAATATTTACAGTGAGTTTCTTTGTGACTGAGCACTCCGCCTGATAAACCAGGCTGTGTTCATAATCCTTATACCAGGAGTCCTAGCTACCCAGACATGGAGGTTAGTCCAGATAGTGGCATTTCAAGTTAGATTTTTAGTCTAGCTGCCCAGACATGGATGTTTTTAACCTAGATAGTGGCATTTTAGTTAGGGACCCGGAATATTGAGATTTACCTTGCCGTTGGTTTCCAGGCTTACATGCATTGGCCAATTCATAAACTAAAAATCTCATTTTTTCATATAGCAGTAATGCAGTACCAGAGTTCCCTTATACATTGATGGCATTTAGTGTGCGGCTGTATCCATTTTGTATTTGTCACACAGGCCTGACCTCCTCCACTGAACTTTCAAACTCAACTCTCTTGTCAAACTGCTCTGTTCTCCTGCCTCAGGCTCTCTGGACTCCTTGGTGGGAGTGGCCAACCACCTGGCTCCGCCCCCTGGTGTGTCCATCAAGCACTGAGAGAGGTGACTAGGTTTTAATGGTTGGCTGAAGACACCTTTTTAGGGGACAGGTGGGGCGCTATCTGTGACTACCTGGCTAGTCCAGGGCATCACACTCCCCCTTGGTTAACTACAGACCGTCCGTGGGCTGTCCGACCACCACCGTTTATTTTTCTGAACTGAAAAGATAAAAACATATTTACAGGTATACTAACATTTCTACAACTCAAGCATATTTGGTTTTCTTCCCTTGCGGGAGGCATGTTACTTAAACGTTGCAAACATTTTTAATAACCGGGAACGGGACGGGACCGGGTCCTTTCATTTGCCCAGCCAAGCAAACCTAGCCCTGATGCTGTCTCTAAGAACTAGGTCAGCACCCCTTTTCTTCAGTCCAGGAAACGGGTTCAGGTCCAGGTATTGCCCATACGGGTCGGGTAATAAGTTCCTTACCCGGCAGTCTCTCAGAGGCCCCACGTCCAGGGGACCCCTGGCCCGGAGGGTTGTCACCGGTCTGCATGGTGACGGGACCTCGGCCTCCTCTGCCGCAGGCCCTTCCTCGAACCAGCCTCTCCGGAGACTGTAGGACCTGGAAGGTTGGTCCAGGGATTATTTACAAGCCCAAAAGTTTTTGGGTGGCCTGCATGTTCTCAGCCATGTTCATTTAAAACAGGCTATAATGGGGCCAAAACATGGTAGCCGGAAACCGCTACCTCTTAACACTCCTCTTCATACTCCTCAGGACTGTATGGCGGAGGAGGGGACTGGGTGTGCCTCCGGGCACTGCGGCTCAACCTCCTCTTCACGTCGAGGGTGAACCATCCCCTGTCCCAGCAATGCCGGGTGTAGCTCATCAGCTCTCCGGGTTTCAGGTCCCGGTCGGGATGACCCACGGGAAGATGCAGGTACACGTCCCTCCGGGACACAAATATTTCCACTTCCAGGCCCGGCTCAAAGATGAACCCCCATCCACGGCGGGGGTCAAACTGCCGAACCTGGTCTTCAAAGGTCGGGCCCCGCATCCGATAGGTGGCGCTGCAGAGGTTTCCCTTTTCTCGGATGATCTGGACTAGCACCTCCACCTTCTTCTTTTCTTGGGCCGCAATCTCCCGGCCCAGCTGGTTTTGCTGCCGCTCCCAGTACGGAGCGCCTGCCTGCGCCGAGTCACTCTGCGCGGGGGTCGGGCCCAGCCGGAGCTCCCCTGTGCCGGCTACGACTGGCACCTTCTGCACTGGGGAACCCCGCTGTGTCGTGGCCTGCTTAGCTGCCTCGCAGCGGCAACCACGCGACACGTCAGCCGAGGCCTGGGTTCTGGGAGCAGCCAGCTTCGCCTGCTGGGCCCACTTCCAGTCGGCAACCACCTCCATCTCGGCCGGGCGGACTGCCGGGGCCTTGGGTAGCCGTGACACGGCTTCCTCCGGGACTGGCGGGGTCACTTCTGCTCACTCTTCCACGGAAGCAGGATTGGCGCTGGTTGGATGATCGGCCGTCCGCGGGCTGCTTCCACAGGCGGGTCCTCACAGGCGGATAGGATGGACTCCGCTGCCGGTGTCGGGGGCAGCGGACCGAGTGGGGGAGTAGCGGCAACCAGTATGGGCAGCGAGGGAGGCAACATAGAGGGCAGGGGCAGACCGGGTCCCTCAGCCACGTCGGCCGGTCCCTCGGGGACATAGGGACGTGGGTCGCTTACCCGCTCCTCCAAGATTGCCTCCACATCATGTACTCGCATGGCGCAGCTATTTCCTCCATCTCGGCCACCCACCGCTCCATTAAGAAGCGCAACTGGGCCTGCAGACGGCGGCACATGAGCGTCGTCCGAGCTTCCACCCACACTGCTGTTCCAGGCGCGGGCTCTGGGACTTCGGGCTTGCCGGACGGGTCAGACACGTCGCACTCTCGGGATCCAGGAACCAGGGTGGCAGGGTCCTGGAGTCCCTGCCCTTTATCTGCTCAGTCACATGTCGCAGAGTCTTCACCCGCCCCACCCTTGGTCTTTTCGCGGCCTTCCTCTTTCTGGCCGGTCAGTTTCGTTTTGCGACTTCCAGCCTTGCTGCACGGCCGTGTTACCAGGGGGCGGGGCTTCAGCTTTCGCGCCCTTTCTGCGGGGAACAAGACTTTGGTGGGAATCTTCGCGCCAAAAGATGGCGACAAGATGGCGGATTCCGAAAATTTTGCAACAGATCACCACTGACTTCACTTCAAGGCGCACTTCACTAGGTAAGTGAATGGGTAAGTATCCTGTTCGTGACGCCAGAAGAGTCAATGTGTACCGCCCCATGCTCGGCGGCAACCGAGCCACTCGGATCCGGACTCGCCGGGTGGTGGCTCGAGCGTCTCCGGACCCGGGGGCCCCGTGATCCACTTCGATCTGAAAGGGGGGCTGGCGCTTTAGGGGGATGTAGGTGTACGGCCGGAGCCGTGTTTGAGTTCGTGACGCCACCCACAGGTTGTGGTGAAGGTGGACACCACCGCTGCGTTTACTGGGCACCCGGGGGAGAGTGCGCAGCAAGATGTTAACCCCTCTGTGGGCAGGGATGATGGCCCCGGGACCCGTTGGGTGTTGTGTGGTTGGGCGGTGCAGGGAGGTGCACGGCCGGAGGGCACTGTTGTACTTACGATTAGTAACACACACAAGTCTCTGGTAAACCAAGTTGATGGTGGTCGGTGCCCGCTGCCGGCTGCGTCAGGTTCCCCACCCGGTTGGTGGTCTCTGCCATTTTCCTGCATCGTGTTCAGCGACGCTTCAGCGTCGGGAGTCCGGTCCCCGGCCTTGTGAATGTCGGGAGAGCCCGTTTGCCCGCAGACACTGGCCCGTGGGATCTCTCTGCCTGCGTGGTGGCTTTCTATCCCCCTCGTTGGGCTGTTGTCTTCAGTCGGGACTTTGGGTGGGAAAGGACCTATAAGTCCAGACCGCAATCAGTTAATTAAGTCGGTCCAGTGGCTTCTGGACCTCATTTCAGGGTCTGAGTACCCCCATTTGTGCTCCGGTTTCCGAGTCGGTTCCTCGGGTCGGTACCGGCGGGCCACTACCCTGTCCCGGTCCACCACGGTTCCACCGAGCTGTCTTCCCGGCTCCTGCAGGCTGAGGCCACCGCTTGCCTCCTAGCCAAAAGGTGCCCGGGCTCCAATCCAGGAACCTGTCAGTCTGCTACAGGCCTGTCACACAGGCCTGACCTACTCCACTGAACTCTCAAACTCAACTCTCTTGTCAAACTGCTCTGTTCTCCTGCCTCAGGCTCTCTGGACTCCTCAGTGGGCATGGCCAACTGCCTGGCTCCGCCCCCTGGTGTGTCCATCAAGCACTGAGAGAGGTGACTAGGTTTAATGGTTGGCTGAGGACACCTTTTTAGGGGACAGGTGTTGTGCGGGGCGCTATCTGTGACTACCTGGCTAGTCCAGGGCATCACACATGCGCATTAGGGTGCGGGCGCGCTCACTCACCTCTTCTTAAAGGGCCAGCGTCCCGGGAACAGGATATGGCTAATTACAGGTACAGGGTATATAAAACTCCCTTTTTTTGTGAGCGGTGCCTGTTCAACGTGTTCCCATAGCTAGGTGTTCAGGTCCCTCTGTACCTTGTACCCAGACTAACACTGTCTCTTCCACAGAGCCCGTCTGCCGTCCTGACCTTGTCCAGATTGCTGATTTCCCAGGAAGTGTCCCGGTGACTGTCTGCTGAGGATCCCACCATCTTCCGTCAGCCTGAACCCGTCACCAATCCGGGATTTCACCTGGATACTTCAGCCTGCATATCCCGCTGGATCCGGACCCTGCCTGCTGTTACTACTCGGCACCCATACCCGATTCCAGTCATCCGTCCTGCCTCCGGTTCCCGTTGGACTAATAGTCATCTCCTGTCCAAACCTCTGAAGGACTCCATACTCCTAGTGTTCCGGCTACCGTGCATCTAGGCCCTCTGGTGGGGTGATCGGACAATCCCTGTATAGGGGTTAGCTCCGGGTTGCCTCTCTGGGGGAGTCCGGTGCACGGTCCTGAGAATCCACCTCCAGGACATTACAGTTTGAACAGGCCATTGATTCCGCCAGAGCACAAGCGTCCCAGCTGGCCGGTTTACAACAAGAACTGGTACGACAACGCGAGACCCAATCTCGCATACTGGCCTTTATGTCGTCAGTGAACACCCGTCTGAATAATCTCCAAGCAACAGCCACATCCCTGTTGGATCAGAACACGGCAGCGGCGTCTGTAGTGGCTTCCTCTTCAACCTCAAGACTCTGCCTAGCTTCTCCACCCCGGTACGCCAGGGATCCCAAGACCTGTAGAGGTTTTCTAAATCAATGCTCGCTGCATTTCAAGTTGCTTCCACACCTCTTTGCCTCTGATCAAGCATAGCTGGCCTTTCTGATGTCCCATCTGGAGGGGAAGCATTGGCCTGGATAAATCCAAAAATATAATAAATTGTGGGAGAAGGTAGAAGGAAGATCCGGTGACTACCGACATCCGGGCATTCCTTGAGGCCTTCCGTAACACCTTTGATGAACCAGGACGCACCACCATGGGCGCCTCTTCGCTCCTCCGGCTACGCCAAGGAACCCTAACAGTTGGCCAGTACGCCATCCGGTTCCGTACGCTTGCCTCTGAGTTAGGATGGAACAACGAGGCATTGACAGCAGCCTTCTGGGAGGGTCTCTCCGGCCGCATCAAGGACGAGTTGGCCGGTCGTGATGTTCCTCCTACCTTGGATGGCCTGGTCTCTCTAGCAACCTGGATTGATCTCCGTTTCCAGGAACGGTCCAAGGACGAATCCCGGGAGAGACGACCGACACATCACGCCTCCACTTCGCAGAGGTCCTCCGTACCTCAGTCAGTGCCACCCGGCAACTCTACTCCCGAACCTATGCAAATAGATCGGCTGGGACAAGCTGAGCAACGCCGAGCAGAGCGGCTCACCAAGGGTCTGTGCTTCTACTGTGGAAGCGGTACACACCTGATTCGTTCCTGCCCCGAGAAGCCAGGAAATTCCAAAGCTTAGGGTTGGTAGGAGAGGCCACCCTAGGTACCGGAACACTCTCAGACCCGGTTACGCTGACCGTCCAAGTGACGACGGAGTAAACCCGGTTTACGGCAGAGGCGTACCTTGATTCAGGGGCAGCGTGCTGAGCCAAGCCGACGAACTGCCAACTACCATCAACATTCCCGTCAGTGCTAACACTTCTCCAGAGCCTCAAGACACTGATCCACCTTCAGCTTCCAGCCTTCCAGGTCAGTCCAATGCACCTCAGACTTTCAAGCCTGAACCTGCTTCATATTCCAATGCACAGCCACACCCTGCGCATCAGCAACCTCCGTATGCCCATGTCTACAGGCAACCTAACATGCCGGCAAGGCGCTACACTCCCAACAACTGTGTAGTTCCGGCCCCGTATGCAACAGAGATTGTACACACCAAACCGATCACTGGTCTAAACGCCTACGCCACTCCGTACTTTCCCATGTTCCCGAACCAAGAAGCTACGAATCATGCAACCAGCACCACGCAGTCAGCAAATGTTCCCTCAACGTCGGAAAGATCAGACATGTCCGACTTTGCGAGGTACATGATCCGCCGAGAACTCACCAACACCGGTCTCACAAAGTTTGATGACCAGCCCGAAAACTACAGAGGGTGGAAGTGTGCCTTCAAAACTGCAACGCGTGACCTCGGCATTACGGCTGCCGAAGAGCTGGACTTGCTAATCACGTGGCTAGGGCCACGGTCTACCGAGAGAATCAAGAGACTCAGATCCATCTACATCAGCGACCCAACAACTGGTCTCGCAACCGCATGGGACAGGCTAGAGAAAGGCTTCGGCAGTCCTGAAGCAATTGAAGATGCATTGCTGAAACAACTATACGACCTTCCCAAAATATCTGGCAAGGATGCTTCAAAGTACCAGGAACTCAGAGACCTGCTGTCCGAGCTCAAGCTGGCCAAAACAGACACACACCTACCTCAGCTACCTGGACACTGCTCGTGGGGTGAAACCCATAGTCGCCAAGTTACCTTACAACGTGCAGGAAAGGTGGACCACGGTAGGAACAAACTATAAAAAAGAGCACCAAGTCTCCTTCCCTCCATTCTCCTACTTCTGCGAGTTCATCAATGGCATCGCTGAACGTAAGGCAGACCCCAGCTTCACCTGTGGAGAACCCACCGACTCCACTTCAACAGCTCCCAGATATGAGAGCCCTCATCAAAATGACAGAAAATGTAGGGGCCCAGTATCAGTCAAAAAGACCGATGTTCTACCACCTACACCAATATCAGCAGCAGACAAGGGCAATGAAGGTGTGAAGGCGGAAAATCCGAACCGCGAGTGTCCTATTCACAAACTGCCATATCCTCTGAAGAAGTGCATTGGCTTCAGGAAGAAACCCCTTCAAGAACGAAAGGAACTCTTGAAAAGGTTTGGTGTATGTTTCAGGTGTTGTGCCTCTACAGAACACTTTGCCAAGGACTGTAAGGTTACAATTAAGTGCATGGAATGTGACAGCACGGATCACGTACAAGCGCTCCACCCATCTCAGCCTGATCCTGCACCTACACCTTCTCCTACCACAAGTCATGACGGGGAGAGTACAGGCCAAGCTACAAACCACCTCACAGTATCCTCCTCGTGCACCGAAGTCTGCGGAGAAGATCTCTGGGACAAGTCTTGTGCAAAAATATGCTTAGTAAGGGTATATCCAAAAGGTCACCCAGAAAGGGCCATGAAGGTATACAGCATCCTGGACGACCAGAGCAACAGGTCACTTGCCAGGTCTGAATTCTTCGACTTGTTCGGCTTAAAAGGAAATGCCTACCCTTACACACTAGGTACTTGCAGCGGCATCTCAGAAGCTTGCGGAAGAAGAGCCAGTGGTCTCGTGGTAACATCTCTTGAAAATACCGTAGAGATAACTCTACCGACACTCGTCGAGTGCAACCAGATACCGGCTAACCGGGAAGAGATTCCGACACCTGAGGCAGCTCTTCACCACCCTCACCTGAGAAGTATCGCCAGCAAGATCCCACCTCTTGATCATAGTGCAAAAATCCTGATTTTGATTGGAAGGGACATCCTCCGGCTACACAAAGTACGCCAACACATCAACGGGCCACACGATGCGCCATTCGCTCAGCGCTACGACTTAGGCTGGGTGATCATGGGAAACGTCTGCGTAGGCAAAATGAAGAGTCCCAACGCGATCTCCTCCTACAAGACGCACATCCTCCCAAATGGTCGCGGTACTCACTTTCAACCATCTCCGCATCACTACGGGGTGAAAGAGAGGCTGAGCGACACCAGGTGGCGACAGCAGCCGCCCGACTGCGTGGACGCTTACCACCTCTGGGATGACGACTTCGGGTCAACAGCGTTCGAGTTTACAAATGAAGACAACAAATTGGCACCGACGAGAGAAGACAAGGAATTCAGTTCTCTCAAAATGACTCTAAGGCGAGCTTTGCACACTACGACATCGCAGGTGCGATGTCGGTGGGGTCAAATTGAAAATGACGTACTTCCGGCATCGCATGCGACATCGTAGTGTGTAAAGGTTCGATGATACGATTAACGAGCGCAAAAGCGTCGTAATCGTATCATCGGTGCAGCGTCGGCGTAATCCATAATTACGCTGACGCGACGGTCCGATGTTGTTCCTCGCTCCTGCGGCAGCACACATCGCTGTGTGTGAAGTCGCAGGAGCGAGGAACATCTCCTACCGGCGTCACTGCGGCTTCCGTAGGATATGCAGAAGGAAGAAGGTGGGCGGGATGTTTACCGGCGTCACTGCGGCTTCCGTAGGATATGCGGAAGGAAGAAGGTGGGCGGGATGTTTACATCCTGCTCAACTCCGCCCCTCCGCTCCTATTGGCCGCCTGCCGTGTGACGTCGCTATGACGCCGCACGACCCGCCCCCTTAATAAGGAGGCGGGTCGCCGGCCAGAGCAACGTCCCAGGACAAGTGAGTCCATGTGAAGCTGCCGTAGCGATAATGTTCGCTACGGCAGCTATCACAAGGATATCGCAGCTGCGACGGGGCGGGGACTATCGCGTGCGACATCGCAGCATCGGCTTGCGATGTCGCAACGTGCAAAGCCCGCCTAACAGTTGGGTAGCCCCATTACCCTTTCGGTCTCCAAGGCCAAGGTTGCCAAACAACTACCAGCAAGCAACCGCAAGGTTCTCCTCTCTAAAACGCACCTTGAAAAGACAACCAGAGATGGAGAAACGCTTTGTCGAGATTACGCAAAATATCCTCAACAGAGATCATGCTGAACAGTGGCACCACATTCCCACCGAACAAAACCCAGCTGACAGAGGAACGAGACTCACTGCTGCGTCCAAACTCGGAGACAACATGTGGCTGACACCTCCAAGTAACTTATACGAGGAGACCTGTGATAACTACATCGGCAACATGTACGAGCTGGTGGAACCAGAATCCGACAAGGAAATTAGACCGGTTGTCTCCGTTCGCTACACTTCAGTGACATCAAAACAGAAGTTGAGACCTCATCGCTTCGAGCGCTTCTCAAGTTGGTCATCTGAGGTACGAGCCGTAGCTTGTCTTATTCACATTGCTCACTGTTTCACCGACTACAAGTCTTTAACGTGCCACGGCTGGCACATGTGTGTGATTCGTCCAATCACCAAACTCGTGCTACTTTTACCGAAGGAGGACGTTACATGAACTAACTTTGTCGTTGGACACTGCCACGGCGGGGAGCGTACCTTTCCTTACCCCTGCTGTACTGAGACACAACTGTCCGTGTCCAATGAACCTTGAACTTTTCCTTTGGATTAAAACTTTACCGTTGGATTATTGGGTTGGAGGAAGAGTTGGCATGTTTGCGGCTTCCCCAATCTGAAGATGGGTTTGTTGAACTTGGATTAATTTTGACACTTTTCTACTTTTACATTTTTACGCAAGGACAATGCGTCATCGACCAAGCATGGACTTGAATTCAGTGCATTACGGATGCATTTTTTGTGTTTGTCTCTTTTCTCGTTACAGGTTTCGTGACATCGAGGGACAGGATCGACTCCTTACGTCGTAGAAGGACTTGTGAAATCAGATGATTTCAGACGTGGAGTGTTGTGTCCCATGAATGGGAACAACCTGTTGTATATAATTCTTCTATTGCATATTTTTCCTCCTATCAGGAAATTCCTTATTGTTACTAGGTAGATTAGACTATATGAAGTTTGTCCCTATGTACCTCCCTTAGTTGGCTTCCGTATAGAAAGCTCCTCCCTTCTCCTTCAGTTTAGTCTAGAGAGGAACCATTGCTAAAGACACGTCTATAACCCTGTACAGATTATTCCTTTTCACCTGCCTTTACTTTGTACTTAATACAAGATTCTAGAAGAAAACTACAGCGTTTCTCCTTGTCTTCCTACAAGTCATCGTTGGGCTGAGTTAAAGCTATCTGTGGATGCCGGTAGAGTGAGTAAAATCATACAGTTATCTAAGGGACTGATAATTAGAGCGGTTGGATTCATTGCTACCAGGAAGAGACAGAATAGAGCCGCCGCTGCAGAATGTCTCTACTGGGGCTGATGGGATTTGCAGCCAGAATGATAGACCCTCCGCAAGTAGGGTTTGCCCCAGAGGATGTATGTTGTAGTGGGCATTGGAAGAAGGTAGTCCACACAGAGGTTTAGTGCAACTGGTTTACTCACTGCTGGTAGATGTTAACTGGTTGCCCGAGGCCGGCTGGTTTCGCCTCCAGGTCCCCTTCATTTTAGTGCCAGTTTGGTTCCCTGCACCTGTCTCTGGTAAGTGGGTACCCATGGTATGGAACAACTGGGGGTCCCCGTCCTGTGGTTTGTCCACTTCTGTCTGCCTAACGGTAGCGTGAACCCTGTGGGGATGGAGTCTCTGGTCCTGTCCCCGGTTTTCCCTTTGCTACTGAGTCTTCAGATTCTTAGGGTCAGCAAGGTTCTTGATGGTCCTCTTTGCCGTGCAGGTGTTAACAGGTCAGCTTGGATCTCTTTCCTGTCCTAGGGTCCTGTAGCCCATCGGTGCGTAGTTCTGGGAGTACTCCACCGTACTCCACTGGCAACCACTTCTCCTGGGTACCAGGTCACCGTTAACCCGAGTCAGACTGTCACTTAACGTCCACCTTCACACACTTCACTCCACTGACTACTCTCTGACTGCTCTGTCTCACTGCAGTCTCCCTTCTGACTACTGTCTTCCTATCTGCTCTGTCCTCAGTCCGCGCCTCCCACCTGGTCAACTAGTGGACCGGATTGGCTCCACCTCTAGGCGGCCATCCATTGGTCCGACAATAGCTAGGTACCATTGTATGTGGGATTGTTTGGGGGAAAAATTGGGATTACCTCGGTTTTTGGTGTTACCGGCACTAGATCTCCGAGTCCCTAAGGGGTAGGCTTTGCATCCCTCGTGGGGATGCGGTACCTTGTAGCTCCCTGATGGCTTCAGGGGCGCTAAACATCCCCTCCAGGATGCAAGGCCTACCCCCTAGGAACCCAGAAGACCAGTGTCGGTAACAACCAAACACTTCAACTAATCCCTGTTTTCCCCAAATTCACCCGTAGACTGGTACCAGGCTAGGGTTGGACCAATGGGTGACCGCCTACAGGTGGAGCCAATCCAGTCCACTAGATGACCAGGTGAGAGGGGCAGACAGTGGACATTCGGTCTAGCAGTGACAGTGAAGGAGAGCAGACGGACTGACAGGAGTGTGAACAGTGACCTGAGGGCCCAGGCGGTTAGTTGCCGGTGGAGTACGGTGGAGTACTCCCGGAACTACGTACCGACGGGGTACAGAATCCTAAGTCAGGCAAATGCTCCAGGAAGACCTGATAAAATCTGCACAGTGAGAGGACCATCAAAGACCTCACTGACCTTGACGTTCGGGACACAGTAGCAACAGGAGAACCGGGGACAGGACCAGAGACTCCAACCCCAAAGGGTTCACGCTACTGTCATACGGACTGCTGTAGAAGACAACCAGGAGGGGACCCCCAGCCACTCCAAGCCACCATGACACCCCGACCAAAGACAGGTGCAGGGGAAAGAAGCCACCAGGTCACTAAACCGGCACTGGGACTAAGGGGACCTGCGGTTGAGACCAGCCGGCCTCGGGTGACCAGTTTCCAGCTTACAGTGAGTAACGGAACCAGTTACACTGTAACCCCTTGTGTGGCATACCTTCTTTCAACATCCATCTGCATCACCTATCCTCTAGGGCCTGGCCCTGCTTGTGGAGGGCCCAATATCCAGGCTGTCACTAGCACCAGCCCCAGTAGTGAAAACTGTGCAGCGGCGGCTCCATCCCAATAGCCGCAAACCGCAAGTGGCGTCACGTGTGAACTTTATTCAAAATCCCCTGTAAATATACCCCTTTAAAAAAGCACCCAGGGCACGGGACCGGGCAACGGCCACCAAGTGTCATTCCCCAGTTATACAGCGCCCGGGACCGAGTACCGCATATCCCTGGGCGACACATGAGCATGGTAGTGCTCGCTCATCACTAGTTACAAATGCCGAGCACCCGAGATTTTTAGATATAAATGTTTTTTCCACTATTGGATTTTCAGCGTCTTCTATAAAAGGCATAGTACAAAGAGTTAAGCGTTCGTTTCCCATATGTATACATCTCACTGTAGGGAAGTGTGTCACTATAGGGGTGGGTGTGTGATCAAGTACATATATATCCGTCTCTCAGGTGTATTTGAGTCGTGATTAAACAACATCTGTGATTCTATGATGGCTGATCAGTCCGCTTAATGTTCCATTAACTCTGTATACAAAGTGAAGCCTGCGGTCATGCATTATAGGAAGGGATTGTAAGTGACTGCAGAGGAAGACGGGGGGGTGTAAGCGTCACATCAGCTGAGGCGCTGTGTATCCTGAAGGATTCGTCGTGGGAGGGGTTGGCGGTGCGTGGGTGAACAGTTGCTAATTACAGCAGTTTCTGCTCTGTCTGTGCTTTCTGCAGACCTGTCAGAACTCCGCTGTTTCCAAGTTCCTGAAATCTCCCAATTACCCAGTGAAGAGAGAATAATGATCGCTCAGAGCAGAGCTGAAGCCAACCAGAATCCGTCCAGGGAGAGAACAGAAGCAAATGCTCTCTGAGAACAGTGTGCCAGGGCCCCCGCGCTCTCCAGGAGGTGAGGACATCCTACTCACGCACACTAATGGGGAGACCAATCACTTCCTCCATGTGGCATTACCAGAACACTATCATCCTTTCCCAGCGGCCCAATTATTATGTTCTAATGTGGTGTATGCGAGTGCAGTGACTAAACTGTCCTGTAATGTAAAGTCTTGCCTACGATCAACACAGTTAATTAATAAGGTTGTTTCTGTTTGCTTAAAATACGACCATGTTGTGTCAGTAAATCATCCGTGTGAGACGACATTATATACACATAGTGTTATGTAAATATTAGGGATGATCGAATATCACAAATATTCTGCAATATTCGGCTTTGCGAATATTCAACGAATAGTTCGCCGCTATGCGAATAGTCGATGCGCAATGTAAAGCGGGCTTTACACGCTGCGACATCGCTAATGCGGAGTCGTTGGGGTCACGGAGTTCGTGACGCACATCCGGCCGCATTAGCGATGCCGTTGCGTGTGACACCGATAAGCGATTTTGCATCGTTGCAAAAACGTGCAAAATCGCTAATCGGCGACATGGGGGGTCCATTCTCAAATCTCGTTACTGCAGCAGTAACGAGGTTGTTCCTCGTTCCTGCGGCAGCATACATCTCTGCGTGTGACGCCGCAGGAACGAGGAAGCTCCCCTTACCTGCCTCCCGGCCGCTATGAGGAAGGAAGGAGAGGTGGGCGGGATGTTACGTCCTGCTCAGCTCCACCCCTCCGCTGCTATTGGGCGGCGGTTCAGTGACGTCGCTGTGACGTCGCACGGACCGCCCCCTTAGAAAGGAGGCGGTTCGCCCGTCACAGCGACGTCGCCGGACAGGTATGTATGTGTGACGGCTGTTGTGCGGCACGGGCAGCGATTTGCCTGTGTCGCGCAACAGATGGGGGCGGGTACCCACACTAGCGATATCGGGACCGATATCGCAGTGTGTAAAGTAGCCTTTAGTCTATGGGAAGCCCGAATAGTTGCTATTCGGCAACTGTTCGGGTTTTCCATAGACTTACATTGCGCATCGAATATTCACAAATAGTCGAATAGCGGCGACCTATTCGGCGAATATGGGCATAGCCGAATATTTGAGGTATTCGATCATCCCTAGTAAATATCTATATGAAACCATAACAAATAACCCTCCTTTTAATTTTTATTTCATACATCAATATTACACATGAAAATTATCAACTTTGTAATATGTCTTATCAGATAAATTTGCTTGTTTCTCCTCCTGGACTGATCTTTCATTCTCAATTCTCATTCTGTATAATCTATATTCACAGAGGAAAGATTTTTCCTATTAGGCTATGTATACATGCTGTAGATTTGGTGCAGAAATTTTCTGCATCAAATCTGCACCTTCTGGCAGGAAAAACGCACCAAAAACGCGTGCATTTTCAGTGCGTTGTTTTTTGTTTTGTTTTTTTCAAAATATTTCCTCTAGTGAAGTCAATGGCTGGAAAGGCTAAAAGAAAAAACGGCAGGAAAACATGCCCCAACAATTGACATGCTGTATATTTTTTCTGCACCAAATCTACAAGGATAAGAAAAGTAATGTGCACACAGCACTTCAGAAATCTCATAGACTTTGCTGGCTTCAGGATAGGCATGCTGATTTTGGTGCAGATTTCTCAAAAATTGCATAAAAAAACACATCGTGTGCCCATAGACTTAGGCCTAAGCCACACGGCATGAAAATCAGTGCGAGTGGTGTGCGATAAAAAATCGCATTCCCCTCGGACCAATTCTAGCCTGTGTGTCAGCGCACATGAGCGATTATTTTCTCAGCCCTAATCGGACCGAGAAAGCAATCGCAGCATGCTGTGACTGTAATGCGAGACTCTTTCTCTCGCACCCATTCAAGTGTATGGGGCGAGAGAAAAATCGCACTGCACTCACGGTACACTGCTCGCACGGTCGGACTTCAGTCGCAGGGACACTCGGCTCTGCTGTACTGCCAGCGTGCGCTGAGTGTCATGCGAGGGGATCGCAGTAATCCCCGTGTGGCCCCGGCCTTACTGTGATAGGAGATGACGGTTGGTGCTTTTAAAATTCTATGGAGGAGAGGAGCTAGAGGCCGACACACATTCTGCTGCAATTTCTCCTCAGTTATAGTTTTTCATAGAACTTTACAAGCACCAACTGCCATCGCCTATTTTAGTAATGGGAAAATCTGTATTCTCTAAAGACACATTTTACCCCTGAGTTGAGAATTTTAAGAATGGGAGGAGAAAGAAGAGTACTTCTTATTTTCACATGAATTACTCTTTACATGTTACAAAATAACAATTTCTACATGAATATCAGTGAATATATACAAGGAAAATAATCAAGAACTTCATGGACTCAGACCCCATACAGCAGCGCCTCGTGGTGATGCACTGTGAATCTGACCCTAATAATAAGGAATCTAAAGGGGGCTTTACATGCAGCGACATCACCAGTCGCTGTGGCCGGCGAACCGTCTCCTTTCTTAGGGGGCGGTTCATTTGGTGTCACAGCGGCATCACTAAGCGGCCGCCCAATAGAAGCAGAGGGGCGGAGATGAGCGGGCGGAATATCCCGCCCACCTCCTTCCTTCCTCATTGTGGGCGGCTGCAGGTACGGTGTTGTTACTCGTTCCCGAGGTATCACACATAGCGATGTGTGCTGCCACGGGAACGACGAACAACCTGCGCCCTCAACAACCAACGAGTTTTTGAAAATGAACGACGTGTCAACAATGGGCGATTTTTTGATGGCGATGGGAGTATTTTCCATCGGTAACGGCTGTTCGTTGGTGTAACACGCAATAACGTTGCTAACGATGCCGAATGTGCGTCACGGAATCCGTGACCCCGGCAATATATCATTAGATACGTTGTTGCGTGTAACGGGATTCTTAAGGAATGTGGCACAAATCATACTAAATGTGACATTCAGGATGAAAGTCCCTAGTAATAACCTGCAACAATACAGTACGCACAAAATTATTAGTTCTGGTCGGTCCAAATTCACATGAGGAATACCTTACTAAGACAGATGATGGACTGGTTCGTCTTTCCTCTTGCTCTACCGGAACGAAGGACCGGGACAAGGCATCAGCCCGCACGTTCTTGTCCGCGGGCCGGAAATGCAGTTGGAAGTCAAACCAGGCAAAGAACAGAGACCAACGGGCTTGTCGTGGGTTAAGTCTTCGAGCGGATCGCAGATACTCCAGGTTTTTATGGTCGGTGTAGATGATAACCGGGTAAACCGCACCCTCCAACAGGTAACGCCATTCCTCCAGAACCAGCTTGACAGCCAGGAGCTCCCGATCATCACTGGTATAATTGCGTTCCAGTGCCGAGAAGATCTTAGTGAAGCACCCGCAGGTGACCAACTTCCCGGTGGACGACTTCTGCATGAGCACGGCTCCGGCTCCTGAGGAGGAGGCGTCCACCTCCAAGGTGAACTGTCGGTTCAACTCCGATCTGTGGATAATGGGAGAGGAGGCAAATGCCCACCCGGAGCTTGCTCAAAGACCTTTAGCCTTGCCATTGCCGCCACGTGTTCACATTCCTTCTGTAGGGCTTCAATTTTTGCTTCCTTGCGTGCAGATTCTGCAATTGTCTCTGCTTCTCTGCATGCAGATTCTGCTTTCATCTCTGCTTCTCTTTACTTTACAGGGCACTTTGTCTGAAGCTGCTATAAAGTTTTATGCTGTGGCTTGTTATCAGCCCCTTGGGGTAATCCTTTCTTTGGATTGTATGCAGTATAGCACTCCTGGAAACAGGTTCTTTAATGATATATGTATACTAATCCCGGTCACAGCTAATCCTTTTCACTATTCTGTCTCTTCCTGGTAGCAATGAATCCAACCGCTCTAATTATCAGTCCCTTAGATAACTGTATGATTTTACTCACTCTACCGGCATCCACAGATAGCTTTAACTCAGCCCAACGATGACTTGTAGGAAGACAAGGAGAAACGCTGAAGTTTTCTTCTAGAATCTTGTATTAAGTACAAAGTAAAGGCAGGTGAAAAGGAATAATCTGTACAGGGTTATAGACGTGTCTTTAGCAATGGTTCCTCTCTAGACTAAACTGAAGGAGAAGGGAGGAGCTTTCTATACAGAAGCCAACTAAGGGATGTACATAGGGACAAACTTCATACAGTCTAATCTACCTAGTAACAATAAGGAATTTCCTGATAGGAAGAAAAATATGCAATGCAAGAAATATATACAACACGTTGTTCCCATTCATAGGACACAACAGGCTCCCTACACTTAGCCGCAACACCACAAGTGGCATCACATATGAACATTATCTTATTCTCCCCTGTAAATACCCCCATTACAAAAAGGGCCCAGGGCACGGAACCGGGTAACGGCCATCACCATGACTTCACCAAGACCTATACTGCCCGAAACCGAGTACCCCATATCCCTGGGTGCGACAGATGCAGTACCTTGTAGCTCCCTGATGGCTTCAGGGGAGCTACACTCAGGTGCTCGGTACTCGTAACTGGTGATGAGCGAGCACTACTATGTTCGGGTACTCAGTACTCGTAACTAGTGATGAGTGTGCACTACCATGCTCAGGTGCTCGGTACTTGTAACCAGTGATGAGTGAGCACTACCATGCTCTTGTGTTCAGTACTCATAACTACTGATGAGTAAGGACTACCATGCTTGAGTGCTCAGTACTCGTAACTAGTGATGAGCGGGCACTACCATGCACGGGTGCTCGGTACTCATAACTAGTAAGGCGCAATCACCTACCATGCTCTTGTGTTCAATACTCATAACTAGTGATGAGTGAGCACTACCATGCTCGGGGCCTCTGTACTCATAACTGGTGATGAGCGAGCACTGCCATGCTCAAGTGCTCGGTACTTGTACCTAGTGATGAGCGAGCACTACCATGCTCAAGTACTCGATACTCGTAACTAGTGATGAGCGAGCACTACCATGCTACAGGTGCTCGGTACTCGTAACTAGTGATGAACGAGCACTACCATGCTCTGGTGCTTGGTACTTGAAATAAGCAGATCGGATACTCTGACAGGCGCAACTGGAGAACCGAGTATAATGTAAGTCAATGGGAAACGTGAGCATTTTTCCTGAAGATCTGACAAATGCACAAAATCACCCATTGACTACCATTATAGTCAGGTACTCTAGTCGCGTGCATCCAATTGCTTGTTAAAAGTACCGAACACCAAAGCATGGTAGTGCTCGCTGATCACTAGTTACGAGTACTGAGCACCCGAGTATGGTAGTGCTTGCTCATCACTAGTTACCAGTACTGAGCACCCGAGCATGGTAGTGCTCGCTCATCACTAGTTATGAGTACTGAGCACCCGAGCATGGTAGTGCTCGCTCATCACTAGTTATGAGTACAGAGCACCGGAGCATGGTAGTGCTTGCCCATCACTAGTTATGAGTACTGAGCACCTGAGCATGGTAGTGCTCGCTCATCACTAGTTACCAGTACTGAGCCCCCGAGCATGGTAGTGTTCGCTCATCACTAGTTACTAGTACTGAACACCCGAGCATGGTAGTGCTCACTTCATACAACTGCTCCATACATTTGTTTTCTCCTTATTGTGGCTGGAAGGAACTTGGGGTTATTATTTCAGCGTTCAGTAGGGATCATAAATATGATACGAACTCCCATCTGACATTATGACCTGTTGTCATGACTATTGCTTGGCTCTGACGGGGTTAAGTCAGGAGGGAGGGGTCTGTTCGGTCGTGCCTTGTTTCAGGACTCTCGCCGGTTTACTATAGTGTGGACTCCCCCGGGACGCCGCCAGTAATAGTTCCTGCTCTGCAGCATGCACACTGGTTCCTTTGAGTTTGCTTTGATCTGTCCCACTACCCAGCTCACATCTCCCTGACCTCTGTTCCCCCTCGTACTATCTGTCCGCCCTATCTACCTCACCCTGGTCCTGTCTCTGCCTCCACGCCCACCTTTGTACTTACGTGCTCTCCCGGCCTCTGACCTCGGTAATGTCCCCTGACCACGGCTTTGCTCCTCTTCGCTCTTTATGTGACTTCTCAGCTTCTGACCGCCTTGCTTCAATTTGCCTTGCTCACTCCCCTGTATTGACATGACATCCTGGTTTGACTTTGGCTTGTCTGACTACTCTTAGGGGTACTTTGCACGCTGCGACATCGCAAGGCAATGCTGCGATGCCGAGCACGATAGTCCCCGCCCCCGTCGCAGCTGCGATATCCTTGTGATAGCTGCCGTAGCGAACATTATCACTACGGCAGCTTCACATGGACTCACCTGTCCTGGGACGTCGCTCTGGCCGGTGACCTGCCTCCTTATTAAAGGGGTGGGTCGTACGGCGTCACTGCGACGTCACACGGCAGGCGGCCAATAGGAGCGGAGGGGCGGAGATGAGCGGGATGTAAACATCCCGCCCACCTCCTTCCTTCCGCATATCCTACAGAAGCCGCGGTGACGCCGGTAGGAGATGTTCCTCGCTCCTGCGGATTCATACACAGCGATGTGTGCTGCCACAGGAATGAGGAACAACATCGGACCGTCGCGTCAGCATAATTATGGATTACGCCGACGCTATACCGATGATACGATTATGATGCTTTTGCGCTCGTTAATCGTATCATCTAGGCTTTACACACTACGATGTCG
Source organism: Anomaloglossus baeobatrachus (assembly GCF_048569485.1). Classification (NCBI taxonomy): domain Eukaryota; kingdom Metazoa; phylum Chordata; class Amphibia; order Anura; family Aromobatidae; genus Anomaloglossus; species Anomaloglossus baeobatrachus. The sequence goes on along the minus strand of NC_134357.1, from coordinate 53,566,721 downwards.
CCTGCGATGCCGGATGTGCGTCACTTTCAATTTGACCCCACCGACATCGCACCTGCGATGTCGTAGTGTGCAAAGCCCGCCTTACTGTTGTGCTAGCGACCTCTGGTGGGCTTTTGTATTACTTTTTATTACTTATTTTGGAAGAGTTGGCAAGTATGGCATTAGTGTAACTACGAATGGGAGAATACTATGTGGTTTCTTTTCTTGTTTTTAATTTTGAACTTTTCAGATCTACATCATTCCGGACTCCCATTTCCGGCGGTTGGACTCCAGTAGAACCAGCAATAAATTCATGCATGAAAGATTCAAAATGTAATTTCTTCTTTGTTTCCTAAATGGAAAAATGGGTGTAATGACCTGACATGTTACGTGGAGAGGTGCTGCGAGGAGAAACCTCATATTTTGCCTCTCGAATGCCTGCCATATAAATTAGGTAATTTCCTACCAAAAGAGCTCTCATCTCCTCCAATCCTCCATTCACCTGCACATTTGGTTTAGTAAAATATCCATTTTAATTCCTACGTAGGCTAGATGGGTGAGCAGCTGCCAGACGACGCTGGCGCCTCTTATCTATGGTGAAAAACAATATGAACCATTCCCTGATAGAGGCCCCCAGAATATGCCTGGTTGCCTTTGTGCACATTTTATGGTTGCTGAATGCTGCTAAAAATATTGGAATCCATGAAGAAAAATCTACGTACGTGTATGTGGGAGAGGGGCCCTGAGTGTATTCTGCTTCTTCTACACTTTACAGATCGGTATACAGGTGAAGCCAGAAGTTTCCCTCCACTCTCTATAAAGACACATCTGTTTATGTTTTTCTCACTATCTGACATGAAATCAGAATAAATCTTTCTCGTTTTAGGTCAATTAGGAACCAAAATGATTTATATTTGCCAAATTCCAGAATAATGGGAGAGAGAATGTTTTAAGGCATTTTAATTACTTTCTACAAAGTCAAACGTTTACGTACATTTCATTCGTTTTTGGTACCATTTCTCTTAAACTGTATGACTTGGGTGAAATATTTTGCATCTTCTTCCACAAGTGTCTCACAATAGTTTGTAGGAATTTGGGCCCATTCTTCCTGACATAAATTGGTATAACTAAGCCACGTTTGTAGGTCGTCTTGCCCGCCCGGCCTTTTCAGCTTTGCCCATAAATTTTCAATAGGATTGAGATCAGGGTTTTGTGATGGCCACTCCAAAACATTGACTTTGTTATCCTTAAGCCTCTTTGTAACCAGTTTGGCAGTATGCTTCGAGTCATTGTCCATTTGGAAGACCCATTTCTGCCCAAGCTTTAAGTTCCTGGCTGATGTCTTGACATGTTGCTTCAGTTTTGCCACAAAATATTCTTTCCTCATGATGCCATCTATTTTGTTAAGTGCACCAGTCCCTCCTGCAGCAAAACAACCCCACAACATGATGCTGCCAACCCCATGTTTCACAATTGGGATGTTGTTCTTAAGCTTCAAAGCTTCTCCCTTTTTCCTCTATGGGTAATGATGGTCATTATGGCCAAACAGTTCAATTTTACTTTTGTCAGACCACAGGACATGTCTCCAAACCTTAAGGTTCTTCTGTTTAAAAGAACTGAGAGTCCTCAGTAGTTGATACCTTTTAATGGCTAACTGAAAAGATGGTAATAATAGCAAGCTTTCGAGACTACTCAGGTCTCTACTGGCTAACACGGTACAAAGATATATTTTACCTGTATCAAGGTTCTTCTGTGCATTTGCAAACATTATTCTGGCTTTTTTTTATGTTTCTTTGGAGTAATGGCTTCTTCCTGGCAGAATGGCCTTTCAGCCGATGTTGGTACAGTACTCGTTTCACTTTGGATCATGACACAATCTTACCAGCTTCCACCAGCATCTTCAGAAGGTCCTTTGTTTTTGTTCTTGGGTTGATATGCACATGTCTGACCAAAGTATATTCATCTTTGGTACACATAACCTAACTCCTTCCTGAGAGTTATGATGGCTGGACAATCACAGCTTGTTTTGCAGAAAGTAATAAATTCTCTCTCTCATTATTCTGGCATTTGACAAATATAAATAATTTTGGTTCCTAATTGACCTAAAACGGGAAAGGTTTATTCTAATTTCTTATCAGATAGTGAAAAACTGCAGATGTGTCTTTAGATAGTGTATGTAAGCTTCTGATTTCAACAGTATATGTTCCTTGGCTTTCAAATTTCTATCATTTGTGACCTAAATATTGAGTTACAGTTTCTTTTATGTTGTTTTGTTCCAGTTTTTGCTCTTTGTGTTGACTTATTACTAGTGTTTAGCATATCTTGCAATATAAGTTTACTCAACTTCTGGGGGACAATTTTCCAGTTTATGCTCCCAAGTTCTTAAAATTGAGATCAATGGTAAATATACTCAGCTAAAGGTTGAGGTTGAGGTGTGATAGTCATCCTGGCTCCCAGCTCCTGGAGAACATGCCCCGCTAGCCCTCTATTTACACCCCTAGATTATGCTGTTTGATTTTTCAGGATTGTCAGAAGTATCTATGTCGCGGGCGGGGAGGAGGGTGTCAGCACACCGCGCTCACCCCTTCTGCTCGGGTCCGGCAGTTGCTCCTGGTGGCTCGAGCTGCGGGCCGGATCCCGGGGTGTCTCGAGCGACACTCCTCGCCCGTGAGTGAAAGGGGGGTGTTTGTTGGGGTTATAGTTCGTGACGCCACCCACGGTTGTGGTGATTGCACCACCGCTGCTCAGTGTGGGGGTCCCGGGGATGGTGATGGGAGCAGCCAGGTGTTGTGTTGCCCCTCCGTGGGTAGGGGTTGGTGATCCCGGGGCCCGGTGGAGAGATGTAGGGTGTAGGGCCTGGAGGGCGCAGGGACGCGGGGGCAGCGCTGTGCCTTGCGGCACTGTGGTACTCACTCAGCCTGACACACGGACACAGTTTGTACGGTAAACCAACGGCTGGTAGGACGGTCCCACAGACGGCTGCACCTGCACTCCCGGTAAGTGACGGTGACGTTTCTCTTCCTTGCACCTGTGTTGTCTGATGGTATCGGTGGATTCCCTCCGGTTACCCGCTCCCCGACTGCAATCTGGGCCGGAGGAGCCCTACACTTTGCCCGCAGGCGCTGGCCCTGAAGAAACTGGTGCCTTGGCGGTGGCGGCGTCTCCTCGGTAATGGTCGGGCTGTTGCCGTCAATCGGGACTTTGTTGCTGGGGGATCTCCGTCCCCTTCACTAACGGATTTAGCAATTTACAGCGACTCCTAGCCTTGCTGGGATCCGAAAAGCCCCTGCTCTGGTGCTGACTGCCCTTTGTATCCGCTCCAGACCACCGGGCACACAGCCAACGGGGTCCTTTCAGTAACCTCCAGACAGTCCCACTCCAGACCTTCACCGTCGTTGCCAACCTTGCTGGTTCCGTCCGGACACACAGTCACGGACCTTCAGGCTTTTCTGTCACTTTCCACTTTCTCCTTTCTACTTTCACTCTGCTGCTTACTTTACTCTACTTCGCTCCTCACACTTGCCCTGCCTGGGCTTCACTCCTCACTCCTGCTCCTCCCTGAGCTTTTTGCCTGGTTACTTCCTGCCTCCAGATCTGTGAGCTCCTAGATGGGCGGAGCCAACCGCCTGGCCCACCCCCTGGTGTGCATCAACAGACTCTTGGAGGGAGGCAACAAGGGTTTGTGTTTTGACTGTGGTGTTCCTACCTGGAGTGTGGGGTGTGGTGGTGTTGTTACCCGTGTCCCCTGGCTTGCCCAGGGCGACACATTCCCCCTTAGCAAAATGCAGACCGTCCGCGGGCTGCCGTCCTACACCGGTTTTATTTTTCTGTAAAAAGGGGATAACAGGGTTAAACATAACATAAGACATTTTTAATAAACTTCTTCCCAAGACGGGAGGCACATTTTACTTTTAACGTTTCAACGGTGTCCGGTTACGGTTTCCGCTCTCTCCCACCCAAGCAACCTGGCCCTGATGCTGCCCCTAAAACCCAGGCAGCACCCCTTGACCCACAGTCCAGCACAAGTCACCCGAGCGGGATCTGTCCTTCCCTCCAGAGGGTAGCCACCGGTTCCTTTGGTGGCTGGGCCCTGGCCTGCTCTGCTCAGGGCCCTCCCTCCAACCTGCCTCTCCGGAGGCGGCATTGCGGAAACGGTAACGGTACCCAACATATTTACAAGCCACTTAACGTTTGTGGTGCCCTGCAGAGTTCACGGGCTTGTCCATGGCTAGTTCCCATGCATTTTTAAACTTAAAACGGTCCCCACGGGGACAACGGTGCCGGCTCCTGCCGGTTGCTAATCACACAAGCAAATCAGGTGAAAACTCGGTAATCATTTTTCATCTTTCCAAAACTTTCAACTTTCAAAAACTTTCAAAACTGTTAACAGACACACACCAACCTTTTACCTTTGCGGGCCCCTCTTACTCACAGAACGGTCTCCCTGTACCTAAGTGGGGGTCTACCTAGGTTGGAACGGGTGGACCTTCGGGGCCCGGTGTCAGTGGTGCTAGACAGTGGGGTAGAGGGAACAATCGGTTCCTCCTCCCTGCTAGAGTGTGGGGCAGGCGGAGGTGCAGGGGGGCTGGGTACAGGTTCATCTCTGGGCACTGGCACTGGTTCTGGCTCACGGTTAACCGCTTCCACTACTTCTTCATCCACGGGTTGTGGGAACAGTATCACTGGAAGGATCACCGCGCCGTTCTGCGTAGGCCAGTTTGCTGGGAAGTCACCCATTACAGTGTGGATTACCTCTGCTGCCTTTTCCACTGGTGGAGGAACCGGTACTTCAGCCTCCGCTTTCAACGCTGGGGGGCATTTTTTTAGATGGTCCCGAGAAACTGTGGCCAGGGTGCCCCCTTGGTCACGACTGATCTGGTAGGTCTTCCCATTGTCCCACTCGGTGGGTTGTACGACGTAAGGGACTTGCTCCCACTGGTCATCCAGTTTGTGGGCTTTTCTCTTCCGTTTCAGCACCACATCTCCTGGCTGGAAAGGACCTGCAGGCGCCTTCTGGTTGAACCGGTGCTCTTGCTGTTCTCGACTTCGACTGAGGTTTTTCTCCACATACTCCTGGATTTGCCGGTACTGGGCCCTCCTCCGACTTTCCCATTCTGCCGTTGAAGGGAGTGCTTCCGGAGCCTCCAACCCCATTTCCAGATCCACCGGCAGGCGGCCAGGCCGGGCCCTCATCAGATACGCTGGGGTGCACTTCGTCGAGCTGGATGGGATATTATTGTACATGTCGACCAAGTCGGGTAACTTTTCCGGCCACATGTTCCGTTCTTCCAGCGGTAACGTCTTGAGGAGCCCCAGGACCAAGTGATTCATTTTCTCGCACATGCCGTTGGTTTGGGCGTGGTACGGAGTGGTCCGGATCTTCTTGCAGCCGTACAACTGGCAAAATTCGTGAAACACTTCTGCTTCAAAAGCCGGGCCTTGGTCGGTCAGCACCTTCTCGGGGTACCCATGGGGTCGGCAAAAATAGGCCTGGAACGCTCGGGCAGCGGTTCGACCAGTCAGGTCCTTAACGGGGACTACCACCATGAATCTTGAGTAGTGGTCTACCATGGTCAATGCGTAGGTGTACCCACTTCGGCTAGGGGTGAGTTTGACATGGTCCAGGGCGACCAGCTCCAGCGGCTGATGGGTGACTATGGGATGTAACGGTGCCCTCTGGCTAGTCTCGTCCTTTCTCCTCAGTGTACAAGGACCGCACTCTCGGCACCAGGCTTCCACCGATTCACGCATCCCACTCCAATAGAACCGCTCCCTCAACAGCATCTCCAGCTTCTTCCACCCGAAGTGGCCAGCACCATCATGGTATGCCCGCAGGACAGTAGCAACCTCAGCTTGAGGAACGATCAACTGGCATATCTTCTCATGGGTCTTTGGGTTGATCAGCTCACGGTACAGCCTCCCTTGGTGTAGGTAGAGCCGTTTTCGTTCTTTCCACAAGCGTTGGGCTTCGGCTGGAGCGGCAGGGTCTATCCCCATAGCACCTTGTTCCACCAGGGTCTTGACAAGGCGGACAGCCGGCGCTTGGTCCTGGGCGTCCTGCCACTCTTGACTGGGCCGCGGGTCCAGATCCACCCGTTGCTGACATACTTGTACCTTCTCAGTAGGCGGCTGGTGAAACGCAGGCAACTCAATCTCCTCGAGGTTGTCATCCTCACACCCCTCTTCTGACAAATGGGGCATCCGGGAGAGTGCATCTGCATTGATGTTGACACGACCAGCTCGGTACTTTATGGTGAAATCATAGTTGGCTAACCGGGCTACCCACCGCTGCTCCAGTGCGCCCAACTTGGCCGTGTTCAGGTGAGTTAGCGGATTGTTGTCCGTAAACGCGGTGAATTTTGCCGCCGCCAGGTAGTGGCGGAACCGCTCTGTGACAGCCCACACCAACGCCAATAGCTCGAGCTTGAAGGAGCTATAGTTCTCAGGGTTCCTTTCGGTCGGCCGGAGTTTTCGGCTGGCGTAGGCAATCACCTTCTCCTTCCCATCCTGGACCTGGGACAAGACCGCTCCTAGCCCCACGTTACTGGCGTCCGTGTGGAGGATGAACGGGCGCCCATAGTCAGGGTACGCCAAGACCTCTTCTCCGGTCAAGGCCGCCTTCAACTGGCCAAAGGACTCCTCATGCTTGTCCTCCCACAACAGTGGAGCTCCAATAGGTCTACCACCTTTGGTCTGTCCCACGAGGAGATCTTGCATGGGGGCAGCCATCTTCGTGTACCCCTTTATAAAGCGCCGGTAGTACCCCACCAGACCCAGGAACTGCCTTACTTCCCTCACTGTGGTTGGTCTCGGCCAGCTCTGGATGGCAGTGATCTTCTCAGGGTCGGGGGCGACACCATCCGCACTCACCACGTGTCCGAGATACTGCACCCTGAGTTTCAGCAGATGGCACTTCGAGGGCTTCAACTTCATCCCGAACTTGGCAAGGGACGCAAACACCTCGGCCAGGTGCTCCAGATGGGCCTCATACGTCTGGGAATAAACAATCACATCATCCAAATACAGCAGGACGGTCTCGAAGTTTAAATGTCCCAGACAGCACTCCATCAACCGTTGGAAGGTCCCGGGGGCATTGCACAGCCCAAACGGCATGCTATTGAATTCGCATAGCCCCATCGGGGTGGTGAAGGCGGTCTTCTCCCGATCCTCGGGGGCCACGGCCACTTGCCAGTATCCGCTGGTGAGGTCAAGGGTCGAGAAGTAGTTTGCAGTTCTCAGTGTAGCCAAAGATTCTTCAATACGAGGCAATGGATAGGCATCTTTATGGGTTATCTGGTTGATCTTCCGGTAGTCCACACACATCCGCATGGTACCATCCTTCTTCTTGACCAGTACCAACGGAGCGGCCCAGGGACTACAACTGTCCCGAATAACCCCTGCCTCCTTCATATTCTTCAACATATCTTTGGCACACTGATAATGTGCAGGGGGAATAGGTCTATACCTCTCTTTGATAGGGGGATGTTCACCCGTGGGAATGTGGTGTTGGACCCCCTTGATCTGCCCAAAGTCTAGGGGGTGCTTACTAAAAACCTGTTCGTACTCCTGCACTACCCGGTGTACCCCTGCCCTGTGATGTGTAGGGGTCTCATCAGTGCCCACATGTAGCTGTTGGTGCCACTCCTTGGTGTCCCCCTGGGGTGGGGAAGTGCTGGTGGTAGGTGGGAGTGTGGATGGACGGGCTTCTTGGATAGTGTGAGGGTCCAGGGTGAGCAGCTTGGCAATGGTGGCATACCGGGGAAGCCTGACTTCTTCCTCCCCACAGTTCAACACTCTCACAGGCACTCTCCCTTTCTTCACATCTACCACCCCTCGGGCGGCCACTACAGTGGGCCAGTGCTCGGAAGGCATGGGTTCCATCATCGCAGGGTAGTCACGCCCCTGAGGCCCTACTGCTGCCCTACACCAGATCATCATCTCACTCCTAGGGGGCACAGTCAATGGAGCAACATCCATCACTCGCACTCCACCAATCTCCCCTCCGGTTGAGCTTACATGCTGGCGGTACATCAGGGCGCGGATCTCACGCTGCACAGCCCTCTGCCGGCTCCCCGCCGCCGTGGCGGCTAGCTGCTGCAAAAGGTTCAACACATCAGCCATGCAGTGTTCCATCACATTGGTTCCCAACACTATTTTTGGGTTATGATCACTAGGCTCATTCATGATCACAATCATACCCTGGTGTTGCAGTTCAGCTTGTCCCACTGTCATAGCCACCTCTTTATACCCCACCTGAGTCAATGGAAGCCCATTAGCGGCAATCAAATTTATACTATTGTCTGGAGGCGCCAGTTCGTCTGTGGCCCAATATTGCTGGTACAATGTGTACGGTATGGTAGTTACCTGTGATCCAGTGTCCAAGAGAGCCATCACGGGTATGCCGTCCACAGCCACAGGGATAATAGGGCGGGCCCCGACGTATCGGTCTCGCCAGTCCGGGGGGCCACGGTGTTCTACTCCTGAGGATTGGCCCGGGGCCCCAGGGGTTGCTCGTTTAACGGGCACTGTCGGTAAACATGACCCGGCTTACGGCACTTGTAGCAGATTGGAGGTCTGCTCCGCGGGTTGTTAGCGCTTCTCTGCTGCATCCAGGGAACATCTTCGGGACTGTCAGCAAGCTGTATCTGCGCTGGGGGCTGAGATCTGGTCAGAGGTTGAAGCGCAGCAAGGATTTTGGCAAGGTCTCCGTCCATGCGACGGATCTGGGCTGCCAGTTCTTCCACTGTGCTGCTCGATGCTGCGGGTAGTAAGGAGGTTGGTTTGGCTGAGGCCGCCACAACGGGAGCTGTCTCGACGGGCCACAGGACGGGTTCCAGAGCTTCAGCAGCTGGGGGCTGTAGTGCTTTGATAGCCCGCTCCTTTAACACAGCAAAGTCCACATCGGGGTGTTCCAGGGCCCACAGCCGGAGTTGTTTACGATCCTCAGGGGACTTCATCCCCTGCGCAAATTGCTCCACTAACATCTTATTGCTATCCGCCTCATTAATAGAGTTCACCCGCTTCAGCGTGCGGAGGGCGGTCTGCAGACGTAGAGCATAGTCCCGAATGCTGTCCCCAGCTCGTTGCCGGCACTGGTAAAACTGCATCCTCAGCTCAGCTTCAGTCCGGGTCTCGAAGGCAGTCTGTAGCTTCTCAAAGATGGTGGCTACAGAGAGCCGGTCCCCCTCGGCCCAGGTCTCCGCTTCCTGCTCCGCCGCACCGGTTAGCTGGCCTAGCACTATCGCTGCACGTTGCTTATCAGTCAGGGGGTACAGCTCTAGCAACGGGTTAAGCTTTTTCCGGAAGGCCTGCAAAGCATCCGGTTTCCCGTCATACTGCGGTAGCCAGGCAGCTCCGGGCGCATAGGGCAAGGAAAACGGCATGACCTGAGCAAGCGCGGGGGCCGCGGCACCTCCCGCCAGTACGGCCGGGACCTGGGCAGGCCCATTCCCATCCGCGGGTGCCGCTGCGGCTGCGACCACCGCTCCTCCAGCGGCTTCGTCGGGCGCAGACATCTTGTTTCCGTCCCCCTTAGCTCTTTCCGGCCCCTCCTCTCTCGGGGCGGGGTTTTGGCCTTCGCGCCTCTACTGCTCGAGAAGACGCTCGAGCGGGAACTTTTCGCGCCAAAGATGGCGGCTTCTGAAATTTTTCTGCCGGATACCTCCGGCGGTAACAAGGCGCACCTCTACCTGACGGCAGAGCGGTAAGATCCTGTTCGTGATGCCAAGTTGTCGCGGGCGGGGAGGAGGGTGTCAGCACACCGCGCTCACCCCTTCTGCTCGGGTCCGGCAGTTGCTCCTGGTGGCTCGAGCTGCGGGCCGGATCCCGGGGTGTCTCGAGCGACACTCCTCGCCCGTGAGTGAAAGGGGGGTGTTTGTTGGGGTTATAGTTCGTGACGCCACCCACGGTTGTGGTGATTGCACCACCGCTGCTCAGTGTGGGGGTCCCGGGGATGGTGATGGGAGCAGCCAGGTGTTGTGTTGCCCCTCCGTGGGTAGGGGTTGGTGATCCCGGGGCCCGGTGGAGAGATGTAGGGTGTAGGGCCTGGAGGGCGCAGGGACGCGGGGGCAGCGCTGTGCCTTGTGGCACTGTGGTACTCACTCAGCCTGACACACGGACACAGTTTGTACGGTAAACCAACGGCTGGTAGGACGGTCCCACAGACGGCTGCACCTGCACTCCCGGTAAGTGACGGTGACGTTTCTCTTCCTTGCACCTGTGTTGTCTGATGGTATCGGTGGATTCCCTCCGGTTACCCGCTCCCCGACTGCAATCTGGGCCGGAGGAGCCCTACACTTTGCCCGCAGGCGCTGGCCCTGAAGAAACTGGTGCCTTGGCGGTGGCGGCGTCTCCTCGGTAATGGTCGGGCTGTTGCCGTCAATCGGGACTTTGTTGCTGGGGGATCTCCGTCCCCTTCACTAACGGATTTAGCAATTTACAGCGACTCCTAGCCTTGCTGGGATCCGAAAAGCCCCTGCTCTGGTGCTGACTGCCCTTTGTATCCGCTCCAGACCACCGGGCACACAGCCAACGGGGTCCTTTCAGTAACCTCCAGACAGTCCCACTCCAGACCTTCACCGTCGTTGCCAACCTTGCTGGTTCCGTCCGGACACACAGTCACGGACCTTCAGGCTTTTCTGTCACTTTCCACTTTCTCCTTTCTACTTTCACTCTGCTGCTTACTTTACTCTACTTCGCTCCTCACACTTGCCCTGCCTGGGCTTCACTCCTCACTCCTGCTCCTCCCTGAGCTTTTTGCCTGGTTACTTCCTGCCTCCAGATCTGTGAGCTCCTAGATGGGCGGAGCCAACTGCCTGGCCCACCCCCTGGTGTGCATCAACAGACTCTTGGAGGGAGGCAACAAGGGTTTGTGTTTTGACTGTGGTGTTCCTACCTGGAGTGTGGGGTGTGGTGGTGTTGTTACCCGTGTCCCCTGGCTTGCCCAGGGCGACACATCTATATTTCCATTCTGCACATTTGAAGCAAATAGTAACTAGAAGCTTTCATCTCCCGTGTTGTAATGAAGTGTTGTCAGCCCTGTTTGCTGGGAGAGGTGTGTGCGCTCCGCTGTCAGGTGTCTGCTCCTGGTCTGTGCAGAGAAAACAAATATGAGTGGGAGGCAGGTACCGCTGCGAGGAGTATAGTACGAGGTCTGGTGGAGGGGGTATAATAATAAATATATAGGAAGGCAAACATCAAATACATATCTGCGTCATCTCTACTCCTAATATTGATATAGGGGCATGGAAGTTAGGTATACAGTGCTGTGCAGAAGTTTTAGGCAGGTGTGGAAAGAATGTTTGCAAAAATGTAAATGTTAATGGTTTATTTTTATTAATTAACAAAAGAGAAATCTTAATTAAATCAATATTTGGTGTGACAATTCTTTGAGGTTCACTAGCACACAGTTTTTGAAGGAACCTGGCAGGGAGGTGGCACCACGTATCCTTTTGTGACCACTGATTCCATGGTCCTCAATGTTGCCTATTTCTTGTTGTCTTCAAGGCTAAGAAATGCTGGCAGATACTTTATCCATCATGCAATAAAATCAGCAAATCTCCAAATTTATTCTACAGCATAATAGTGATTCCAAACACACAACCAATGGCATTAAGAACAATCTATAGTGTAATAAAGTGATGATCCAGCCCCCACAGAGCCAATGAAAATCAAAAAGTAATGGAAGTGATGATCCGGTCCCCACAGAGACCATGAAGATCACAGAGTAATGGAAGTGGTGATCCGGCCCCCACAGAGACGATGAAGATCACGGAGTAATGGAAGTGATGATACGGCCCCCACAGAGCTGATGAAGATCATGGAGTAATGGAAGTGATGATTGGCCACCCACAGAGCTAATGAAGATAAGGAGTATGGAAGTGATGATCCGGCCCCCACAGAGCTGATAAAGATCAAGATGTAATGGAAGTGATGATCCGGCCCCTACAGAGCTGATAAAGATCAAGATGTAATGGAAGTGATGATCCGGCCCCCACAGAGACAATGAAGATCACAGAGTAATGGAAGTGATGATCCAGCCCCCACAGAGACAATGAAGATCACAGAGTAATGGAAGTGATGATATGGCCCCCACAGAGCTGATGAAGATCATGGAGTAATGGAAGTGATGATTGGCCACCCACAGAGCTAATGAAAATAAGGAGTGATGGAAGTGATGATCCGGCCCCCACAGAGCTGATAAAGATCAAGATGTAATTGAAGTGGTGATCCGGCCCCCACAGAGCAGATGAAGATTATGGAGTAATGGAAGTGATGATCCGGCCCCCCACAGAGCAGATGAAGATTATGGAGTAATGGAAGTGATGATCCGGCCCCCCACAGAGCAGATGAAGATCATGGAGTAATGGAAGTGATGATCCGGCCCCCACAGAGCTGATAAAGATCAAGATGTAATGGAAGTGATGATCCGACCCCCACAGAGCCGATGAAGATCAAGAAGTAATGGAAGTGATGAATCAGCCCCCATAAAGCCAATGAAGATCAAGAAGTTATGGAAGTGATGATCCGGCCACCACAGAGCCGTTGGAGATCATGGAGTAATGGAAGTGGTGATCTGGCCCCCCTGAGCCAATGAAGATCATGGAGTAATGGAAGTGATGATCCGGCCCCCACAGAGCCGATGAAGAGCAAGAAGTAATGGAAGTGATGATCCAGCCCCCACAGAGCCGATGAAGGGCAAGGCGTAATGGAATTGCTGATCCGGCCCCACCAGAGCTGATGAAGATCATGAAGTAATGAAAGTGATGATCCAGCCCCCACAGAGCTGATGAAGATCAAGGAGTAATGGAAGTGATGATCTGGCCCCCCACAGAGCCTTGGTCTCTATATCATTGCATGTGTCTGGGATACCATAAAATGACAGAAGGATTTGCACAAGCCTCATACACAGAAGATCTGTGATCAGTTATCGAAGATGTTTGGAACAATCTCCCTGACAAGTTTCTTCAAAAACCATGGAGAAGTGTACTGAGGAGAAATTATGCTGTTTTTAAGGCAAATGGAAGTCCCACCAAATATTGATGGGATTTAGATTTTTCTTTTGTTCCTTCACTTTGCATTTTGATAATTGAAAAAAATAAACTATTAGAAGAGTTGTCCACTACTAGGACAACCCCTTCTGATGCCAAATGTTTCCTCCGGGTAAAATAAAAAAGCCTATACTCACCCACACGGCCAGCGCGGCTCCAGCCGTGTCGGGGCTCATGTGGTGTTGTGACATCATGTGAGCCCCACATCCAATCAGCGCTGGTTTCCTTCTTCCCGCCATTAGACACAGGAACACTCAACAGGAAGTGAGCGGCAGCCACAGTGCTCACTTCCTGTTGATTAACTCATTTGTCCGAAGTCAGGGGGACAGAAGCTAGAACTCATTAGACCTAGGGCTTGCATGACATGATTACTGACACCAATGGAACCACGCCAGCCACGCAGGTGAGTATAAGCTTTTTTATTTTACCTGAGGGAAAAGTGGATAAAAAAGGGTTGTTCTAGCAGTGGACAACCCCTTTAACACATCTATTTTATTAAAAACATTTGCATTTGTACTGTACATTTACGATATGAAATAGCAGATCATTGGGGTTTTTCCATTATGCGGTGGTTAGTGCCAAGGAAGAAAAATCAGGGAACCAGCAACGCGGTTAAGACTCACGGATACATGTGAGGAGCAAAGGCTATCCTGTCCTGTCCAATGCCAAAGAAGAGCTCCTGCAGGACAAGTATCTGGACATTCATGTTGGCCATGATAGAAAGGTTTCAGAACATATGGAGCATCGTTGCTGCAGAGTATTTGGCTATCACAGCCAAATCATCACAACTGAACCATAGAGCAATGGAACAACATGGACTGGTTGGATAAATCATGGAGTCTTTTACATCATGTGGACGGCCGGGTGCGTCACTGTCAAAAGTGTTTCATGTTCAGCTGAGACCGTTGCAGAATCTGTGACCAGAAGGTCCCAGCGATTTGCATATCGCAGGTTCTCTTTACCATGAGTGGATTTAACATAATTTAATGCTAAAGGGGTTAAGGGTTCCTTGTTGATTTTGCTAAGATTCCATTTATCTCTAATCTCAGATGATGTACCTTTATGCCACTTCCCTTCATTATTATTATTCAAACTCACTCCTGGGTCTTCCATATGCCAGTGATAGTTCTTCTATGCTGACCTCCCAGAAGTTGTCTTTGGGGAAACTGTGGAAATCCTTTTGTTGTTTTATTCTCTTATGTTTATCTCTCTCCCTCCCAGTGTTTTGTTTATGTATTAGTAAGGTAAGACTAGTGTCTTCTTGCCCAGCTCATTAGCCAGGGCAAGCCCACGGTCAGCCAGGGACTCTCCCCTCTCCCTATCACCAGGGTCCCCTTTCACCTTTTTTCCTTTCTATTGCACCGCATATTGGGCGTCCTCACCACCCTGGCATGACAGTCACTTATCAGGAGAATAGATAGCGCCAGGATGCACAATTGAAAGAAGACAATCCTGTGGAGGTAGAGTAATGCTCTGGGTAATATTCTGCTGTGGAACTTTTTTTCCTAGTCCATGTGGATGTGACATGTTGTGTTTATATAGTAGTAAGACTAATGTCTTCCTGCCCAGCTCACTAGCTAGGACTAGCTTGGGGTCACCCCGGGCTTAGGCATGGGGGGAAGGACTCAACTAGGGACAATAGGAAGTGCAGGGTTCAGTCTCAGGTCAGTGTGTAGGGGTCTCCCATTCCCCCTCTCCCTATCACCAGGGTCCCCTTTCACCTTTTTGCCTTCACTTTGCACTGCATATTGGGATTCCTGCCCACCCTGGTGTGACAGTCTCTTATCAGGAGAATAGATGGCATCAGGATGCACAATTGAAAGAAGACAATCCTGTGGAGGTAGAGTAATGCTCTGGGCAATATTCTGCTGTGGAACTTTGGTCCTGGAACATGTGTATGGGACATGTTCCACCTACTTAAACATTGTACAGACCAAATGCCCCCCTTCATAGCTGTGATATTTCCTAATGTCAGTGGCGTCTTTCAGCAGGATAGTGCGCCAGCCAAACTACAAAAACGGCTACTGAATGGTTTGAAGAACATGACAAAGAAATCAAGGTGATGACATGTCTCCAAATTACTAAAATCTCAATTGGATTGATCATCAGTGGGATTTACTGGAAAAACAAGTCTGCTATAGAGCTTACAGCACTGGTTTTAACATCTTGTAAGGTGTCATTGGGCATCTTCACAGGTATTGTGGATTCTGCTCAGCTTTCTCCTAAGGCTCCATGGTCAACTGTTGACTGCAATAGGCTGATGGTTCATCCTTCGGTGAAAACCAGGCCGAGGCCACATGAGACTACGTGTCCCAGTATCTTCCCAACATTGCTAATGTGCCGCCCCCGTGCCAGCAGCCGGCGCTGCTCGGATCCGGGCTTGCTGGGGTAGTGGCTCGAGGGTCTCCGGACTCGGGGGTCTCAAGGACACGCCAAATAAATGGGGGGACGTAGATGTACGGGCTAGGCCGTATTAACTTTGTGACGCCATCCACGGTGTGTGGTGAGTTGGGACACCACCGTTGCTGTGATGGGGCACCCGGGGGAGATGTAACAGCAGCTGGATGTTAACCCCTCCGTCGGTAGGGATGGTTGCCCCGGGGCCCAGTGTCTGGTACAGGGTATAGCGACGGCAAGGGGGAGGTTTGATTATTCACAGTCAATAAATCACACAAGTCTCTGTTAAACCAAGGTGCTGGTGGCCGGTTGCATTCGGGTCCCCCACCCAGCTGGTGGTCTATCCTTTTCCTCTGCACTGTTTTGTGTAAGGTGGACTTCCTAGTCTGAAACTCAGGAGTCCCCTCCCGGCTGGATGTGGCCTAAGGAGCAGCAGACGCTGGCCCTGGGATCTATGGGCCCTGGCAGTGACCTCCTATCCCTATCGGTGGGCTGTTGTCTTCTATGAGGGACTTTGGGTGGGACAGGACCTCTAGTCCTGGCCTCAATCGGTGAATTAACCAGTCCGCTTGTTCCCAGTTCTGGCTTCAGGGTCCGAGTACCCCCCTTTGTGCTACGGTTTCCGGGTCGGTATCCCCGTGTCGGTACCTGCGGGCTACAACCCTGTCCCGTCCACCTCGGTTCTGCCGAGCCATCTTCCCGTCTCCTGCTGATGGAGACCACCATCTGCCTTCTAGCCAGAGGCACCAGGGCTCCTACCCTAGTACCGTTCAACTTGAACTTTCCTGCTGGAGCTACACTTAGCTCCAGCCCACACTCCTCTCCACTCTCACTAGAACTCTACTCCTTATTCTTCCTCCCCGGGCTGTCTAGACCCCTGGGTGGGCATGTCCAACCGCCTGGTCACGCTAATTGGTGTGTCTATCTTTTCCTAAGGGGGGGTGACTACTCTTTCAGGTTGGCTGTGTGTTTCCTAATTGGGGGATGGTGTTATGTGGGGGCCTATTTGTGACTACCTGGTTTTGCCAGGGCGTCACACTAACGCCGACGTCACACGGTACGATATATCGTGCGATATGTCGTTGGGGTCACGGAATTCGTGACGCACATCCGGCATCGTTAGAGATGTCGTACCGTGTAACACCTCTGAATGACTGTGAACGAGCAAAAATACTCACCTTATCGTTGCTCGTTGACACGTTGTTCATTTTCAAAATGTCGGTCCTCCTTCTGTGCTCCAGTTGTTCATCGTTCCCGAGGCAGCACACATCGCTCCGTGTGACACCCCGGGAACGATGAACTGCAGCTTACCTGCATCCCGCCGGCAATGTGGAAGGAAGGAGGTGGGCGGGATGTTACGTCCCGCTCATCTCCGCCCCTCCGCTTCTATTGGCCAGCCGCTGTGTGACGTCGCTGTGATGCCGAACGTCCCTCCCCCTTCAGGAAGTGGATGTTCGCCGCCCACAGCGAGGTCGTCCGGGAGGTAAGTACGTGTGACGGGGGTTAACGACTTTGTGCGACACGGGCAACAAATTGCCCGTGACGCACAAACGACGGGGCGGGTACGATCGCTCGTGCGATCGCACGATAGATCGTACCATGTGACGCCGGCATAAGACCTGATTCTAATAATCTGTAGGGATCAGAAGACTAAATCCCCACTAATCACATACTATATGCCAATAAGTTTTCTTTTGAGGCTATCCCAGTAATGTGCCAGGTTTATCTGCAGGCCTAACCCGATAATACTGTCAATGTTTCTGTAGATAAAAAGAAATGTTATTATGCGACTTTGGGATCTGATGACTGCAGAGATGAAGGATTATAACATTTACATCAGTTATTTATTGGAAATACCACACTGCAAAGTCAACTAATTAGGATGTGACAGGAAACATTCCCTGCAGAGACAGCCATGCATCATCCAATCTGTTTCATCAGTGCGGGGATTTTTTACTTCTTGCTTTCTGCCATCTGTATCGCACAGTTGGCATTATATCGGGCAGCATGGCTCCAAGTTGCCTCTGCATGTTGTTAATGCCAGATCAATCAACAGATAGCAGAATTCTGTGGAATCCATGGTGGCTTTGTGTAATAAGACAGCACGACATTATACAGATCGGTGTCATAAGCGGAATTTTTTTATTTTGTAGAAATCAAACTCGTCATTGACCTGAACAAATAAATCTGAGATGGATCATGTATTTTTGATGGATGCAGGAGCAATGCTGATTAATTTTATTATAAGTCTTTATTAGGGTCCGAGCTCCAGATCCCCTACTTACCATATTTTTCGTATTATAAGACGCATTTTTTTCAAACTATTGGGAAGAAATTGAGTGGTGCATCTTAAAATCTGAATGCACTTTACTGGGAGGTGGTGGAGAGGAGTCGCTGGAGGCATGTGCTTTGCTGGGGCCTGTGCGTCGGGCTGTGCTGGGGTCTGTGTGGTGGCGGGCTGTGCTGGGGCCTGTGCGGCAGCTTTGGGCTGTGCTGGGGTCTGTGTGGTGGCAGGCTCTGCTGGGGCCTGTGCGGCAGCTTCGCTTCGGGCTGTGCTGGGGCCTGTGTGGTGGCGGGCTGTGCTGGGGCCGGTGCAGCGGTGGGCTGTATTGGGGCCTGTGACATGGGCTGTGCTGGGGTCTGTGCGGCGGTGGGCTGTGCTGGGGCCTGTGTGGCAGGCTGTGCTGGGGTCTGTGCGGCAGTGGGCTGTGCTGGGGCCTGTGTGGCGGGTTGTGCTGGGGCCTGTGTGGCGCCGGCCTGTGTGGCGACGGGCTGTGCTTGGGCCGGTGCGACGGTGGGCTGTGAGGCAGGGGCATCCTGAAAATGTCGTCGGTGTGGGGTTCAAACAATGGCGGCAAGATGCGGTGCATGCACAGATGGAGCTCTCGGTTCAAGATCTCATCTGCGCACGCGCAGCATCCAGCTAATTGGTCTGCCAGCATCGGACTTAAGGAAAATGGCTCCCGGAGGTGGCGCGTGTGCAGATGAGATCTGGGTTTGTCATTGAGCCGATAGCTCAATCTGCACACGCGCCAACTCCAGGCGCCATTTGAAGCTCACACCACCAACAGTTTCTGGAAGTTGCCTAGTTCATAGCATCCGGGACACCTGCTGCCCGCAACATCACCCCCGTTCACCACCGTTGCCATCTTCCCCCGGTTACAGACCTACGGATTGTAAGACAGACACCATTTTTTTTGGGGGGGTGCGTCTTATAATCTGGTGCATCTTATGATCCAAAAAATACGTTAATTTGGCTAAAAAATAAATTTGGGCTTCCTACAGAAACCACGGCTTTGCCCCTTGCTCAGTTCCATCAACAGCACAGTGGTTGCGATTACAGAGTTGGTATCCGGTCATATTCCTCTGCTGCTCCTACAATGACCCCTGCGTTCTACTGTCTGCTTGCTACCATCTTGCTCTATGACTTTGGCTACAGAGCCGCCTTGGATTAACATGTAGCCCTTCTGCTATTGACCAGGCACAAGCTTCCTATTTTCTATCCAGTTCATATACTTTGAAAGAACCATAATATTGAGGCATTTGGGGGTTTATAAGTATTGAAGTATCAGAACAAATACCCTAAGTGTGGATCTCTTAATGCTTGCCTATCCCAATACCTATGGTCAGGTTCTAAACTTGCAAAATATAGCTCTGATGAGATGAAAGGAGAAAGAGAGAAAGAAAGGGAGAGAGACAGCAAGAAAGAAAGACCAACAAATAGCAAGAAAGACAGAAATAGAAGAAGAAAAAGAGAGAGACTGCAAGAAATAGAGAGAAAGAGACAGCAAGAAGGAGAGAAAAAGCATATAGCAAGAAAGAAAGAAAGAAAGAAAGAGAGCAAGAAAAAGAGACCAAGAAAGAGAAAGAGAAAAAGAAAAAGATAAAGCAAAGAGACAGCAAGAAAGAAAGAAAGAAAAAAACATTTAGTAAGAAAGAAAGAGAGCAAGAAAGAGGGAAAGAAAGAAAGAGACCAAGAAAGAAAAAGAGAGAAAGAAAGAGAGAAAGAAAAAAACATATAGCAAGAAAAAAAGATAGCCAGAAAGAGGGAAAGAAAGAAAGAGACCAAGAAAGAGAAAGAAAGAAATAGAGTAAGAAAGAGAAAGAAAGAGGCAAGAAAGAGAAAAAGAAAGAGACAGATAGCAAGAAAGAGAGAAAGAAAGTGGCAAATAGCAATAAAGAAAGAGACAGCAAGGAAGAGAGAAAGAAAGAGACAAATAGCAAGAAAGACAGCAAGAAAGAGGGAAAGAAAGATAAAAGAGACATAGTGAGAAAGAAAGAAAGAAAGAAAGAAAGAAAATAAAAAAGAAAGGGACAGCAAGACAGAAAGTAAAGCGGGCTGTACATGCTACAATAAATCTAACGATGAGTCGGCGGGGTCACGGCGTAAGTGATGCACATCCGGCATCGTTAGTGTTGTTGTAGCATGTGAAACCTACGTGCGATTGCGATTGTACGAAAACACGTTGATCGCATACATGTCGTTTAAATTCTAAAAATTGAACGTCCGGTTGTTCAATGTGCCCCAAGGCAGCACACATCGCAGTGTGTGACACCCCGGGAACGATGAACACATCTTACCTGCATCCCGCCTGCAATGCGGAAGGAAGGAGGTGGGCGGGATGTTTACGTCCCGCTCATCTCCGCCCCTCCGCTTCTATTGGCTGGCTGCCGTGTGACATCGCTGTGACGCCGAACGTCCCTCCCACTCCAGGAAGAGGATGTTCGCCGCCCACATCGAGGTCGTATGGAAGGGTAAGTACATGTGACGGGATTTAATCGTTTGTGCGACACGGGCAACAAATTGAACATGCCGCACATATGATGGGCGCGTGTGCGATCGCATAAGAGATCGCATGTGTAATTGTAACGTGTAAAGCAGGCTTAAGAAAGAAAGAGACAGATAGGAAGAAAAGAGAGGAAGAAAAAGAAAGACATATAGCAAAAAAAGACATGTGAGAAAGAAAGAGACAGATAGCAAGTAGGAGAGAAAGAAAGACAGAAAGAAAGAGACAGCAAGAAAAAGAGAGAGAAAGAAGAGACAGCAAGAAAGAGAGAAGGAATGAAAGAAGGAAAGAGAAGGAAGGAAAGAAAGAGGAAGAAAGAAAGGAGAGAACGAAGCAAAGAAAGGAAGAGAAGGAATGAAAGAGAGGAAGAAAAAAAAAAGAAAGAGAGAAGGGGTGGACATAGAATTGGTGCCACTTGTGCAGCCGCAAAGGGGCTCCAGAGGTAAGGGGGCCACATCAGGTGGTATTGTGCACTATGCTGAGCTATTGGACTGCAGAGGCCCATATGATGCTCTTACACAGGGGCTCTTTCTCACCATCTCTGGTCTTTCTGACCATTTTAAGTGCAAAAGTCTCCTCTATCCTGGATTACAAATTTGAGAATCTTTCTGAGATGATTTGCTGACAAAGGAGAACACAGATGTGACAGTTCTATAAGATAAGAAGCAAATAGGAGCCTTTTCTCTTAACTTTATAGTTTACAAAAAGCCAAGTATGTCCTAAGCAGAAAAAATGAAGAATAGAGGTGAGGGGAGGGGATGTAGGGTGTTAATGTCTGTATATGCATGTATCACCCTTCCTGTGTGTCTGTATCATTAGCTTTGTGGCTCCTCAGTGTTTAGCTCAGTGTTGGGGGTCTCTGGTCCTCGCACTGTGCAGGTGGCATCTGGCTGGGAAGGTTCCTCAGCTCCTCTGTAGGTTGGGGCTCAGAGGGAGAGCATCTTGCTTTGTTGCACCCTCCCCTACCCGTGCAAGCTCTTTTCTTCACACAATAGGCTCCATGTCTAGTTCTGCTGGGAGGGAGTCAGCTGAAATGAATATTACATAAACCTCGCACCTGTGCGGCTGATGCGTCTTATGGACAGGCTACTTCTAAGAGCCTTATTAGTGCCTTCATCTCAAGAAGAACTTCTAGGAAAGAAGGAGGCAGAAGCTGATGAGCAGGCAGGCAGGATGGGATCGGGCTCCGGATACCGGCATGTCTGATCTGGGAGAGCTCCAGCAATGGAGCTGTGGGGGATTTTTGGCTGCTCCCTCATGGTTGCGCTTATGGTGGCTGCTGCGCTGTCCAACCTGATGGTGCTGATCTGCTTCCTGGGCTGCGCTGACATCCGAGGACAGGTGCCAGGACTCTTCACCCTCAACCTCACCCTGTGTAACCTGCTGCTGATCACCATCAACATGCCCCTGACACTGGTGGGAGCTGTCAGGGGTCACCAGCTCGGAGGAGAGGGTCTCTGCAGGGCTGTGGGCTTCTTGGAAACTTTCTTGACCAGTAACTCCATGCTGAGCATGGCAGCCCTAAGCATTGACCGCTGGGTGGCTGTAGTTTTCCCTCTGAGCTATCAATCTAAGATGAGGTATAGGGATGCTGCTGTCATTCTCATCTACTCCTGGATCCACTCATTATCCTTCCCAACTGTAGCCCTCTGTCTGTCCTGGGTGGGCTTCCACCACACCTATGGTTCCTGCACCCTCCTCAACAAGAACCCTGAAGAGGGGGCTTCCTTCTTGGCTTTCATGGTCCTCTTCCACCTGCTCAGCTTCTTTGTGTCCTTCCTGGTCCTCTGTGTCACCTACCTGCAGGTGCTGAAGGTGGCTCGGTCACATTGCAGAAGGATTGATGTGATCACAATGCAAACTCTGGTCCTGCTGGTAGATCTGCACCCCAGGTATATATCTGCGTGTATAGTGGGCAATAGGGCAGATGGCAAAGATGAAGGATCTCTGCTTGATTAGTCTATGTTTACAGGAAATAATCAAAGAAGAAAAGATTCAGCAGAACACAATCCATTCTACATGAATAAAACATAGTGGCTGTGCATGACATGGTGCCAGGCATGCATTGTCTTATATAAGTGGCTGCTGGGTCAGGGAATAAGAAAATAGGATAAAGATGGCAAGATATAAATAACACTGGGAGAAATACTCGGGGTGTGCTGATGTTCTGGGTTATGTAAGAGCTGCATGTGTGCTGCTGACATCAGGGGTTAATGCAGTGGAAATACTGCCTGTCACTCAGAGGATCAGCCTCATCTGCACATTATGGATATGGGGAAACTTCATCTCTGGTTAACTTTACTGCATTATGGATGGGTGGATGGGTGAGGAAGAGGAGTAAATATTGCACAATATTGAACTGCTATCATCAGATATGAAAAATAATTAAATATTAGTACTAGAAATAGTTTAGTATAATATGTCACATCCTATCATGACATCATCTATCTATCTATACCTATCTTCTATCTATCTATCCTAGTATCCATCCATCCTAATATCTACCGTATCTATCTCTCTATCTATCTTCTATCTATCAATCAATCCACGCTAATCTCCATCTAGCCTAATATCTATCTATTTATTCTTATATCTATCTATCTATCTATCCATCCATCCATCCATCCATCCATCCATCCATCCATCTATCTATCAATCCATCCTAATATCCATCTATCCTAATATCCATCTATCCTAATATCTATCTATCTATCTATCATTCTATCTATCGATCCATCCTAATATCCATCTAGCCTAATATCTATCTATTTATTCTTATATCTATCTCTTTATATCTATCTCTCTATATCTATCTATCTATCTATCTATCTATCTATCTATCTATCTATCTATCCATCCATCCATGCATCCATCCATCTATCTATCTATCGATCCATCCTAATAGCCATCTATCCTAATATCTGTTTATTTATTCTTCTATCTATCTATCTATATCTATCTATATCTATCTATCTATCTATCTATCTCTCTATATCTATCTATATCCTAATATCTATTTATCTATCCTTCTATCCAGTTATCTATCTACAGTGAGGAAAATAAGTATTAAAATAAGTTTTCCCACCTACAAACAATGGAGAGGTTTCCAATTATTATCAACTGCGACAGAGAGAATCCAGCAAATCAGACTATATGATTTTTAAATAGTTAATTTGCATTTTTTTGCATGAAATAAGTATTTGATACAATAGAAAAACAAAACTTAATATTTGATAGAAATCTTTGTTTGCAGTTACAGAGGTCAGACGTTTCCTGTAGTTCCTGTAGCTTGCACTACAGCAGGGATTTTGGCCCACTCCTCTATAGAGATCTCCACCAGATATCTCAGGTTTTGAGGCTGTCACTGGGCAACATTGAGTTTCAGCTCCCTCCAAAGGTTTTCTATTGGGTTAAGGTCTGGAGACTGGCTAGGTCACTGCAGGACATTGAAATGCTTCTTACAGAGTCACTCCTTAGTTGCCCTGCCTGTATGTTTTGGGTCATTGTCATGCTGGAAGACCCAGCCACAACCCATCTTCAATGCTCTGAGGGAAGGAGAATATTGGGCAAAGTCCTGTTATACATGACCCCATCCATCCTTCAATACGATGCAGTTGTCCTGTTCCCTTTGCAGAAAAGCACCACCAAAAGTATGATTCCACCCACATGCTTCTTGGTTGGGACGGTGTTCTTGAGGTTATACTCATCCTTCTTCTTCCTCCAAACAAGGTGAGTGGAGTGGATACCAAAAAGTACTATTTTGGTCTCCTCTGACCACATGACCCTCTCCCATACCTCCTCTGGATCATCCAGATAGTCACTGGTGAACTTCAAACAGCAAAATAAAAGGTAAAGTCCAGCTCACTGTATTGTGACATGACTAAGGGTGTTTGACACCATAATCTAGTAGAAGCATCACAGTGGATGTGGCGTGTGCTGTATATTTTTTTGTGATTTTAATAATAACGAAGGCTAAAGTTAGTGAAGCTGGACTTGGATGATCTTCAAACAGGCCTGGACATGTGCTGGTGTAAGCAGGGGATCTTGCGTGCCCTGCATGATTTTAATCCATGACAACGTAGTGTGTTACTAGTGGTAATCTTTGAGACTGTGGTCCCGGCTCTCTTCAGGCTATTGACCAGGTCCTCCTGTGTAGTTCTGGGCTGACTCCTTACCTTTCTCAGAATCATCCTTTCCCCATGAGGTGAGATCTTGCATGGAGCCCCAGACTGAGTAAGACAGACAGTCATCTTGTGTCTCTTTAATTTTCTAATAACTACACCAACAGTTGTTGCCTTCTCACCAAGCTGCTTGCCTATTGTCCTGTAGCCCATCCCAGCCTTGTGCAGGTCTATAATTTTGTCCGTGGTGTCTTTAGACAGCTCTTTGGCCATAGCCATGGTGGAGAGGTTGGAGTCTGATTGATTATGTGTGTGCAGGTAACAAGTTCAAACAGGTGGAATTAATACAGATAATGAGTGCAGAGTTCCTGCTGGTTGGTAGGTGATCAAATACTTATTTCATGCAATAAAATTAAAATTAATTATATAAAAAAACATACAACGTGATACTCTGGATTATTTTTTATTCTGTCTGTCACAGTTGAAGTTACCTACGATAAAAATTACAGATCTTTCAATTCTTTGTAGGTGGGAAAACTTGCAAAATGGGCACAGTATCAAATACTTATTCTCCTCACTCTATCTACTATTTAATATCTCTGTTTCTTATATCTCTATATAGGTTATTATATTAGTTCAAGGTTTCAGGAGGTTGTACCCATTATGTTCATAGATTTTTGGGGACAAACTGATAAGCAGAGATGAAAAAGAACTTGTATACTAATTGTAAAGGGTTTTTCCTTTCGATACTGTGCTTGCTTCATCCGCCCCACATAGGAAAAAGTTTTCTTTTTGATTGCAAGAACTAGTCTGGCCCACAGGATGATTTTTATTGCCATTTCTTACATAAGAATTCTGCTGTTTTATATTAATTAGAAAGATTTTCTATCCTCCTGCACCTGAGAGATTCTCACCTCATCATTTTGGATCTATCCAGTTCCAGGATTCCTATATTTTTTGCACCTGGAACTGGTTCTTTTGTGTTTTAATTTTTCAATGAAGTTGATAAATACCCTGTTTCCCTGAAAATAAGACCTACCCTAAAAATAAACCCAAGCATGCTTTTACAGGATTTTTGGGGAATGCTTGAAATATAAGCCCTACTCCAAAAATAAACCCTAGTTACAATCAGGGCCGGAGTTAAGTGGGCTTTACACGCTACGATATCGTTAATGTTTTATCGTCGGGGTCACGTTGTTAGTGACGCACATCCGGCTTCATTAAAGATATCGCAGCGTGTGATACTTACCAGCGACCTTAACCGACCTCAAAAATGGTGAAAATCGTTCACCATGGAGAGGTCGTCCCAAAACCAAAAATCGGTAATGGTTGATTATCGATGTTGTTCTTCGCCCCTGCGGCAGCACACATCGCTGTGTGTGACACCGCAGGAGCGAGGAACGTCTCCTTACCTGCCGCCAGCCGCAATGCGGAAGGAAGGAGGTAGGCGGGATGGTACGTCCTGCTCATCTCCGCCCCTCTGCTTTGATTGGCCAGCCACTTAGTGACGTCGCGGTGACGTCGCTGTGATGCCGAACGTCCCTCCCCCTTGAGGGAGGGATTGTTCGGCAGTCACAGCGACACCGCCGACCAGGTAAGTGCTTGTTACGCTGTCGTAGTGATAATGTTCGCTGCGGGAGTGAACACACGATATCGCACACACGACGGGGGCAAGTGCTTACACGTTCGATATCGCTAGCAATTGCTAGCGATGTCATAGCGTGTAAAGCCCGCTTTATGGGGAGTCAAACTGCGCAATTTTTCAGGGACTTCACTCTCAGAGGGATCCAGCAGTTGTATTCCATGGTTAAGATTGTTTAAGGACCTTTGATGACTTCATAGTCATGTGACCATGATTTAATCAAAGGTCTCTTAATTACAGGAGTCTAAAAGAATGAAACAGGATAGAGGCTGGTATCCAGGACTGGCATTAGGGATAAGGGCAATTTGACAGGGCTCACATTCTCATAGGGGCTCCAGCGTTAATATCCTGATGATAGGACTACTTAAGGACCTTTGTGACATCACATTATGTGACCAAAGGTCTCTTAATTACAGGAGTCTAAAAGAATGAAACAGGATAGAGGCTGGTATGCAGGACTGGCATGATTGAGAAGGGCAATTTCACAGGGCACCCATTCTCCTAGGGGCTCCAGCAATTATATCCTGATGATAGGACTACTTAAGGACCTTTGTAACATCACATTATGTGACCAAAGGTCTCTTAATTACAAGAGTCTAAAAGAATGAAACAGGATAGAGGCTGGTATGCAGGACTGGCATTAGGGAGAAGGGCAATTTCACAGGGCCCCCATTCTCCATCGTTTATATCCTAATGATAGGACTACTTAAGGACCTTTGTGACATCACGTTACGTGACCAAAGGTCTCTTAATTGCAAGAGTCTAAAGCTGAAGAGGAGACAGGCTGGTGTGTGGATAGATAGATAGATAGATAGATAGATAGATAAATACACATACGTTATACACAGAGTTTGGAGGGTTATGTTGATGTTCCAGAATGCGATATGACCATATTTGAATAAATATTGACTTTTCTTGTTCAAGAATAAATGTAGATTGTTGTTCATGGAAAAAAATAAGACATCCCCTGAAAATAATCCCTAGCACATTTTTTGGAGCAAAACATAATATAAGACCCTGTTTTATTTTCGGGGAAACACGGTAGGATATCGAGGTCTCCTACAGTTTTGCAATGGGAGATGTTTGAAATTGTGACATTTCATTGCCGTCCCATATTGGGGATCATGAAAAGAACTTTGCAAAACTCTGTATTTTTTTTTATAAAAGCCAAGTTTAAATAATTTAGATTTGCTTTTTCTCTTCTGCTTTATAAAAGCTTCTCTTACTGAGTGTTGTTTTCTCTTAGTGTGAGACAGAGATGCCTGGAGGAACAGAAGAGGAGGAGGCAGCGAGCAACCAAAAAAATCATCACATTCATAGGGACATTTCTGCTTTGCTTCACTCCATATGTAATCACCAGGTAGGTGTGAAAGGGAAATAAACTGCTCCCAGAGCGTCTGCAGATTACTGCATTTACCATGATAAATACTGCAGTTTAGTAGTTCTTATCCTGGGGAGATTTAGGGCCTCCCCAATTCTGGACCTTTATTTCTTAGCATCCCTACCTGTGGAGAACCAGGCATGTTCTTGCATTACTGACAGCACCGTTATTTTATTTCGGACGCCCCCAGCTGCACGGATGCAGGTTGTATTACAAGAAACAAACCATGCTTTGCTCCCGTGCCAAGTTTCGGCCAATGTTCTCCGTATCGGTCATTGTCGGCAGCACTGACCCACTCCCTCTCACCTGACTTTCAATTGTATCTGCTTCCTGGATGCAGATACAATTAAAAGTAATGGTGGAGGAGGGAGCGTCAGCTGTCATTCTCATTGTGTATCTCAGCGCAGTGGGCCCAATGACATTATTTCATTTCGACCACATTGCCAAGCAGCTCAGAAATCAGATCACACACTGCAGAGACTGGAGCAGCGGAGGAATGAGGAGAGGTATTTTTTTTATTAATTGAGTACCTTGTTTGGCCATGTGCTATGTGGGGGCCATCATGCTACTTGGGGGGCCATCATATTATTTGGAGTGCAATGTAGGGGCGAAATATACTGTGTACAGGGTTGTGCATGGTCATTATACTGTGTGCAGGGTTGTGTGGGGTCCATTGTACTGTGTACATGGTTGTGTGGGGTCATTATACTGTGTACACAGTTGTGTGGGGTCCATTGTACTGTGTGCAGGGTTGTGTGGGGTCATTATACTGTGTACATATTTGTGTGGGGTCCATTATACTGTGTGCAGGGTTGTGTGGGGTCCATTGTACTGTGTGCAGGGTTGTGTGGGGTCATTATACTGTGTACATGTTTGTGTGGGGTCCATTATACTGTGTGCAGGGTTGTGTGGGGTCCATTGTACTGTGTACACGGTTGTGTGGGGTCATTATACTGTGTACACGGTTATGTGGGGTTCATTGAACTGTGTACATGGTTGCGTGGGGTCATTATACTGTGTACACGGTTGTGTGGGTTTATTATACTGTGAACACGATTGTGTGGGTTTATTATACTGTGTACACGATTGTGTGGGGTCATTATACTGTATACACGGTTGTGTAGGGTGCATTATACTGTGTACACGATTGTGTGGGGTCATTATACTGTGTACACGGTTGTGTGGGTTTATTATACTGTGTACAAGATTGTGTGGGTTTATTATACTGTGTACAAGATTGTGTGGGTTTATTATACTGTGTACACGATTGTGTGGGGTCACTATACTGTGTACACGGTTGTGTGGGGTCCATTGTACTGTGTACACGGTTGTGTGGGGTCATTATACTGTGTACATGGTTGTGTAGGGTGCATTATACTGTGTGCAGGGTTGTGTGGGGTGCATTATACTGTGTGCAGGGTTGTGTGGGGTCCATTATACTGTATACACGGTTGTGTGGGGTCATTATACTGTGTACATGGTTGTGTAGGGTGCATTATACTGTGTGCAGGGTTGTGTGGGGTCCATTATACTGTGTACACGGTTGTGTGGGGTCATTATACTGTGTACATGGTTGTGTAGGGTGCATTATACTGTGTGCAGGGTTGTGTGGGGTCCATTATACTGTGTACACGGTTGTGTGGGGTCATTATACTGTGTACATGGTTGTGTAGGGTGCATTATACTGTGTGCAGGGTTGTGTGGGGTCCATTATACTGTGTACACGATTGTGTGGGGTCATTATACTGTGTACACGGTTGTGTAGGGTGCATTATACTGTGTGCAGGGTTGTGTGGGTTCCATTATACTGTGTACACGATTGTGTGAGATCATTATACTGTGTACATGGTTGCGTGGGGTCATTATACTGTGTACACGGTTGTTTGGGTTTATTATACTGTGAACACGATTGTGTGGGTTTATTATACTGTGTACACGATTGTGTGGGGTCATTATACTGTATACACGGTTGTGTAGGGTGCATTATACTGTGTACACAGTTGTGTGGGGTCCATTGTACTGTGTGCTGGGTTGTGTGGATTCATTATACTGTGTACAAGATTGTGTGGGGTCCATTGTACTGTGTACACGGTTGTGTAGGGTGCATTATACTGTGTACACGATTGTGTGGGGTCATTATACTGTGTACACGGTTGTGTGGGTTTATTATACTGTGTACAAGATTGTGTGGGTTTATTATACTGTGTACAAGATTGTGTGGGTTTATTATACTGTGTACACGATTGTGTGGGGTCACTATACTGTGTACACGGTTGTGTGGGGTCCATTGTACTGTGTACACGGTTGTGTGGGGTCATTATACTGTGTACATGGTTGTGTAGGGTGCATTATACTGTGTGCAGGGTTGTGTGGGGTGCATTATACTGTGTGCAGGGTTGTGTGGGGTCCATTATACTGTATACACGGTTGTGTGGGGTCATTATACTGTGTACATGGTTGTGTAGGGTGCATTATACTGTGTGCAGGGTTGTGTGGGGTCCATTATACTGTGTACACGGTTGTGTGGGGTCATTATACTGTGTACATGGTTGTGTAGGGTGCATTATACTGTGTGCAGGGTTGTGTGGGGTCCATTATACTGTGTACACGGTTGTGTGGGGTCATTATACTGTGTACATGGTTGTGTAGGGTGCATTATACTGTGTGCAGGGTTGTGTGGGGTCCATTATACTGTGTACACGATTGTGTGGGGTCATTATACTGTGTACACGGTTGTGTAGGGTGCATTATACTGTGTGCAGGGTTGTGTGGGTTCCATTATACTGTGTACACGATTGTGTGAGATCATTATACTGTGTACATGGTTGTGTGGGGGTCCATTATACTGTGTGCGGGGTGCATAATACTGGGTGCAAGATTTTGTTGGCATCACACTTTATGGGGTCCATGAAAAGGTATCTTAGTGTGTGGGAACACTAAAGGGCTTTAATAGGGGCAAAATTACTTTGTAAGGACTGCAGAGTTGTGGGATTTCCTCTTTTGTGACCCTGCTGAATATATTTTCTTCTTAAGGGGGAGAAAATTCGGACTTTTGCTATGGGGCCCCATGAATTCCATGTACAGTGGCATGTAAAGGTTTGGACACCCCTAGTCAAAATTACTGTTATTGTGAACAATTAGGCAAGTTGCAGATGAAATGATCTCTAAAAGGCATCAAGTTAAAAATCACACATTTCCTTTGTAGTTTAGGGAAAAATATATATTTCATCTTTTATGATTTAAAATTAACATAAAAATAAAATGGGCAGATACAAAAGTTCTTGTTTGAAGGCTTTTCAATTCTGGGAGATTCCTGGCTCGTGTTCCAGTTCTGTGAGATTCCTGGCTCGTCTTCCAGTTCTGTGAGATTCCTGGCTTGTCTTCCAGTTCTGTGAGATTCTTGGCTCGTCTTCCAGTTGTGTGAGATTTCTGGCTCGTCTTCCAGTTGTGTGAGATTTCTGGCTCGTCTTCCAGTTCTGGGAGATTCCTGGCTCGTCTTCCAGTTCTGGCAGATTCCTGGCTCGTCTTCCAGTTCTGGGAGATTCCTGGCTCGTCTTCCAGTTCTGGGAGATTCCTGGCTCGTCTTCCAGTTCTGGGAGATTCCTGGCTCGTCTTCCAGTTCTGGGAGATTCCTGGCTCGTCTTCCAGTTCTGGGAGATTCCTAGCTCGTCTTCCAGTTCTGGGAGATTCCTGGCTCGTCTTCCAGTTCTGGGAGATTCCTGGCTCGTCTTCCAGTTCTGTGAGATTCCTGGCTCATTTTCTAGTTCTGTGAGATTCCTGGCTCGTCTTCCAGTTCTGTAAAATTCCTGGCTCATTTTCTAGTTCTGTGAGATTCCTGGCTCGTCTTCCAGTTCTGTGAGATTCCTGGCTCGTCTTCCAGTTCTGGGAGATTCCTGGCTCGTCTTCCAGTTCTGGGAGATTCCTGGCTCATTTTCTAGTTCTGTGAGATTCCTGGCTCGTCTTCCAGTTCTGTAAAATTCCTGGCACATTTTCTAGTTCTGTGAGATTCCTGGCTCGTCTTCCAGTTCTGTGAGATTCCTGGCTCGTTTTGCATGCACTGCTCTTTTGAGGTCTAGCCACAGATTTTCAATAATGTTCAAATTTGGGGACTGTGAGGGCCATTGTAAAACCTTCAGCTTGCACCTTTTGTGGTCGTCTATTGAGGATTTTGATCTGTGTTTAGGATCATCATTATCCATCTGGAGAAGCTATTCTCTTTTCTAATATTTTCAACTTCAGCTTTTTTACAGATGGTGTTATGTCTGCATCAAGAATTTGTTGAAATGTCATTGAACTCATTCTTCTCTCTACCCGTGAAATGTTCTCTGTGCCACTGGCTGCAACACAGCCCCAAAGCATGATTGATCCACCCCCATGTTTAATAGTTGGTGAGATGTCCTCTTCCTGAAATTCTGGGCCATTTTTTCTCCACACATACCTTTGATCATTGTGGCCAAAGAGTTCTCATTGGTCCTCAAGACTTGTTTCCAAAATATATCAGTCTTGGTTAGATGTTCTTTTGCAAACTTCTGACCCTGAATTTTATGGTGAGGACACAGGAGAGGTATTCTTCTGATGACTCTTTCATGATGTCCAGGTGTTTCTGAACAGTAGAACAATGTACCACAACTCCAGAGTCTGCTAAATCTTCCTGAAGGTCTTTTACAGTCATGCAAGGGTTCTGATTTGCCACTTTAACAAACCTATGAGCAGCTCTCATAGAAATTTTGATTGGTTTCCCAAACCTTATCTTAACCTCCATTGTTCCTGGTAACTGCCATTTCCTAATTACATTTTGAACTGAGGAAAGGTCAATATGAAAAATGTTGCTATCTTCTTATAGCCTACTTCTTCTTTGTGGCTCTCCACTATTTTCAGAGTGCTAGGCAGCTGCTTAGAAGAACAAACGGCTGTTGTTTTATGGCACAAACTTATAGAAGGCTGCGTTTTTATATAGCTGTGAAATTTGCATCACCTGGCCTTTCATAACGATGATAAGACATAACCTTATTAGGCCAATTAAGGTCTGAAACCTTGGTCAAAGTTATCTGAGCATACAAATCTCCAAGTGTGCCCAAACTTTTGCATTGGCCCATTTTTCTTTTTGTAATGTTTAAAATGTAAAATATAAAAAATATATATATTTTTTGCCTAAAATACAAAGGAAATGTGTCATCTACAGTTAGGTCCAGAAATATTTGGACAGAGACACAATTTTCACGAGTTGGGCTCTGCATGCCACCACATTGGATTTGAAATGAAATCTCTACAACAGAATTCAAGTGCAGATTGTAACGTTTAATTTGAAGGTTTGAACAAAAATATCTGATAGAAATTGTAGGAATTGTACACATTTCTTTACAAACACTCCACATTTTAGGAGGTCAAAAGTAATTGGACAAATAAACCAAACCCAAACAAAATATTTTTATTTTCAATATTTTGTTGCGAATCCTTTGGAGGCAATCACTGCCTTAAGTCTGGAACCCATGGACATCACCAAACGCTGGGTTTCCTCCTTCTTAATGCTTTGCCAGGCCTTTACAGCCGCAGCCTTCAGGTCTTGCTTGTTTGTGGGTCTTTCCGTCTTAAGTCTGGATTTGAGCAAGTGAAATGCATGCTCAATTGGGTTAAGATCTGGTGATTGACTTGGCCATTGCAGAATGTTCCACTTTTTTGCACTCATGAACTCCTGGGTAGCTTTGGCTGTATGCTTGGGGTCATTGTCCATCTGTACTATGAAGCGCCGTCCAATCAACTTTGCGGCATTTGGCTGAATCTGGGCTGAAAGTATATCCCGGTACATTTCAGAATTCATCCGGCTACTCTTGTCTGCTGTTATGTCATCAATAAACACAAGTGACCCAGTGCCATTGAAAGCCATGCATGACCATGCCATCATGTTGCCTCCACCATGTTTTACAGAGGATGTGGTGTGCCTTGGATCATGTGCCGTTCCCTTTCTTCTCCAAACGTTTTTCTTCCCATCATTCTGGTACAGGTTGATCTTTGTCTCATCTGTCCATAGAATACTTTTCCAGAACTGAGCTGGCTTCATGAGGTGTTTTTCAGCAAATTTAACTCTGGCCTGTCTATTTTTGGAATTGATGAATGGTTTGCATCTAGATGTGAACCCTTTGTATTTACTTTCATGGAGTCTTCTCTTTACTGTTGACTTAGAGACAGATACACCTACTTCACTGAGAGTGTTCTGGACTTCAGTTGATGTTGTGAACGGGTTCTTCTTCACCAAAGATAGTATGCGGCGATCATCCACCACTGTTGTCATCCGTGGACGCCCAGGCCTTTTTGAGTTCCCAAGCTCACCAGTCAATTCCTTTTTTCTCAGAATGTACCCGACTGTTGATTTTGCTACTCCAAGCATGTCTGCTATCTCTCTGATGGATTTTTTCTTTTTTTTCAGCCTCAGGATGTTCTGCTTCACCTCAATTGAGAGTTCCTTAGACCGCATGTTGTCTGGTCACAGCAACAACTTCCAAATGCAAAACCACACACCTGTAATCAACCCCAGACCTTTTAACTACTTCATTGATTACAGGTTAACGAGGGAGACGCCTTCAGAGTTAATTGCAGCCCTTAGAGTCCCTTGTCCAATTACTTTTGGTCCCTTGAAAAAGAGGAGGCTATGCATTACAGAGCTATGATTCCTAAACCCTTTCTCCGATTTGGATGTGAAAACTCTCATATTGCAGCTGGGAGTGTGCACTTTCAGCCCATATTATATATATAATTGTATTTCTGAACATGTTTTTGTAAACAGCTAAAATAACAAAACTTGTGTCACTGTCCAAATATTTCTGGCCCTGACTGTATAACTTTATGCCTTCTAGAGATCATTTCATCTTCAACTTGCTTAACGGTTCACAATAACAATAATTCTGACCGGGGGTGCCCAAACATTTACATGCCATTGTATGCCCCAGCTTGCAGAGTATTTTCCTGACTGGCATTCACTAAATTGAATGTCCACCCCTTGAACAGTATTTGACTTATTAATCTATATTTAATATTAATCTATATTGTATTGTGTCTTATATTTTGATATTGTGCAGAGATCTATATTTCTGACAGATCGCAATCACTGCCCAAGACCTTACTGGAAAAATATTCAGACACCACTAGAGGGAGCGTGGGATAGTTTTGCATACATTGTTTATACATTGTTTTTGCAAGAACCTCTTCATTTTATTGTTCTTAACCATGATAAATACGGCAGTGGGGGTTGTTCAGTTTAGTAAAATAAAATATTGGAAAATTAAAGGGGTCCCATATTCTGGACCCTTGTTTATTAGCCAGAGAGGAGAACAGCTACATACAGCATCTGTGACTGTGGAGGACCCAGCGTTTTCTTGCACTATACAAACCGCACATGTATTTTATTGGCAGCTGTGTAGTACTTAATTCCCCCTGTGATGGCGCTGCAGGTATATTGGATACTCACTGCCAGGGTTCTCATAAATTACATCTGATCACTGGGGCTGCAGCAGGGCTATACCATTAACTTGAAGGGAATCTGTCACAAGGTTTTTGCAAGCAGCATGATGTAGGGGCAGAGACCTTGATTCCAGCGGTGTCCCTTATAGGGTTGTTTGCTGTATTTCTTATAAAAAAAAATCACTGTTTTATCAGCAGTAGATTATCATTACAGGACTAGTAAACCTGCTGCCAGGTAGTCCAGCATATTCATGAGCTAACCCCGCCCCCATCACTGATTGGCAGCTTTCCGCCTATGCATAGTGTACACAGAAAGCTGTCAATCAGTGGTGTGGGCGGGGTTATACAGAGCTCAGCATTCAGAGAACTGGTAGATCTTCAGCAGATAAAACAGTGATTTTCTCACAACTGCAGCAAGCAGCCTCGTAAGTTACACATCACTGAATTCAGGGTCTCTGCCCCTACATTATGCTGATATCAGATAGAGTAGCAAAAACCTGGTGACAGATTCCCTGTAACAATAAAACAGTATACAATAAACTCTGAAGCTCCCCCTAGTGGTGCCTGCAGGCAGCCACCATTGTATCCTTAAGCTGTATGTCTATGTAGTGAATTTGAAGCTGCGTCAGGAAAAAGGGAGCTCTGATTAGTCACTATTGGAAGTAGAGCTTGAAAATACCATTATTATAAAAGGTGGACATTCACTTTAAAGCACCACTACAGTGTTTTTTTTTCTTCAGCACTGTAGTGCCGCTTTAACTCTACGTCCCCTTTCCCCGGTCTTTGGCTATATGCCCACGCTGCGGAAAATTCACGAATTTGCTGTGATTTTTTTTTGTGGAAATTCCGCGGATTTTTCAAAAATCCACAGTACAGTGAGTCCCCAGCCATTTCTAAGGCATTTGGGGGGTGCTGTGCCCATACTGCATTTTTTTCCGCAGTGGAAATAATGTGAATTTCCCTGCGGAAAAATCTGCAGCATGTGAA
The DNA here is from genome assembly GCF_048569485.1 of Anomaloglossus baeobatrachus. Lineage (NCBI taxonomy): Eukaryota > Metazoa > Chordata > Amphibia > Anura > Aromobatidae > Anomaloglossus > Anomaloglossus baeobatrachus. Next base: position 53,530,923 of record NC_134357.1, on the reverse strand, counting down.
TTATTCCTGCGGATTTCTCCGCAGAGTCCCATACTTACCTGCCTTGATAGCAGACACTGGAGTCACTTCCTCCGGTGCAGAGGAGCGCGGTGGAGCCAGGGGCGGGCAGCAGTAGGTGGGCGGGGCCTGCACGAGCTCCGGTCATGTGAAAGCCAGAGTTAGTGCAGGCCCGCCCACCTTCTCCGGCAATGTGCAGACAGACACGGCCGGAGAGGGAAGTGCTGCGTGATGGAGGTGAGTATGAACTCACCGATCACTCCAGCACTTATTCTGCATTGAGGATGGAGTGCCGAAGCCATGGTACTGTATCCTCAATGCAGGACACCGCAGCATATCCGCAGGACATTCCGCAATAAATCCGCAGCATGGAAACAGACAAAGTTGTGCTGCGGATTTCTGGGAGCTCCTGCGGAATGTCCTGCGGATATATCCGTAGGACACTGTCCCCGTGGGCACATGGCCTTATACTGCAACATTTTCATCTTTTTTCAACATCGCTCCGGTACCTCAGCTCCATCTTGGTAATATAAATTCTGACTGGCTAGAAGTCATAAGTTACCTCACAAACTCTCAATACAAGTCTATGAGAGCCAGGACAATGCTCTCATAGACTTGCAGTGAGTTGTGATCTCTGGCATCTCATGAAACAATCGAGCAATATGGCAGGTCACAAAGTTCTCAAGATGGACCGGAGCGGCGCTGATAACAGATGAAGATGCTGGAGGGTGAGTATAGAATTCTAGACAACCAACTACTCTGCACATCAATTGTCTCAATACTATTGTTTAGGTGAAGGCTCAGGCTACAACTTATTAAAGGGAACCTGTCACCAGATTTGTCCCTTATAAACTGCGGGTGGCCACCACCAGTGAGTCCTTATATACAGGATTCTAGAATGCTGTATATAAGAACACAGGCCGCTCGGTATAACACAAAAAATAACTTTTATTATACTCACCTAGGGGGCGGTTGGGTCCAATGGGCATCGCTGGTCTTGATCCGACACCTCCTTTCTTCTTCCATCACTGTCCTCCTTCCCTGCTTGGTGCGGCTGACGCGTCCTATGTCATACACACAGTCCACCATTGCGGTCCTGCGCAGCCGCACTTATCTCTGCGATGCTGAGGGCAGATCAAAGTATTGTAGTGCGCATGCACGGGCGGTCATTAACCTTTCCCCGCACTTGCACATTACAGTACTCTGATCTGCCCTCAGCAGTGCAGAGAGAAGTGCGTCTGCGCAGGACCACAATGGTGGACTGTATGGATGATGTAGGGTGCGTCAGCCACACCGAGCAGGGAAGGAGGATGGTGATGGAAGAAGAAAGGAGGCGTCGGGCCAAGACCAGTGACGCCCATTGGACCTGACTGCCCCGCAGGTGAGTATAATAAAACTGTCTTTTACATTTTACACAGCAGCCCGGGTTCTTATATACAGTATTCTAGAATGCTGTGTATATAAAGGCTCAATGGTGGTGGCCGCAGCTTATAGAGGAAAAACCTGGTGACCGGTTCCCTTTAAAGCACTACAAGGTGTTGCTGTGATATTGCTTCTATAGGATTACATCTAATAGCTTCGATTTGGGATTTGTGATCCCTGCAGCACTTGTCATAAAGTTGGTAAGTTCAGGTAGGACCATAACATTGCCATATATTTCCCCTTCCTTGCCAGTCATATGGAGTCCATCAGGGTAATACCCACTGCTGGTGGATATTTCTATTTTGAGTAACAGGATGGAGTGTCCTACACAGAATTCAAAGGGGTTGTCCATTACTTCAACATTAATAGCTGCCTCCTTAGGATAGGTAATCAAAGTCTGATCAGCCAAGGTCTGACACCTGGCACCCCCGCCAACCAGACGTTCTCAGTGCCGACGGCCGCAGTAGGGCGATGGAAATGCTCAGTTCTGGAGCTGCCCCTTCTTCTGATAGTGGCCGCGGCCAGGTTCTGCACATTGCCTCCTATTCAAATCAATAAGGGGTGGGTGTGCAGTACCGGACTATGGCCGCTATCAGTTGATGGGGCAGCTCCGGAACTGAGCATTTCTGGCCACCTTCTACCACCACCAGCACGAAGAACAGCTGATTGGTGGAGGTGCTGGGTGTGGGACCGATCAAACATTAGACCTTCGATAGACCTTCGATGTAAAAGTAGTGGACAACTCCTTTAACATTCGTATGAATTTTACATGAGGTTTTCTGAGTCTTCCAATAACTTTTTGTTTTTATTAAGTGTCTCTGATTACCATCTAATGTACCCGTGTGCTTTGCTCACTTTTAGGTTGGTCGAGATCTCCTCTTCCACCACCATCACCGCTCAGTGGGGGATCATCAGCCGGTGTTTGGCCTACAGCAAAGCTTTGTCAGATCCATTTGTATACTGCCTGACACGGAATCAGTACAAGAACTGCTGCCGGGACCTGGTCAACAAACTGCTGAAACGGAGTTCTGGCAACTCCGTACAAAGGGCCAATTCTTATATCGGAAACATGGTACCAACAACCTCTGGATAATGACCCCCCAAAAAACGATGAAAAACCAAAATAACCAGGGACCAATATCTATCTACAGATATGAGATCTGTTACACAGAAAGGGCGGCTTCTTACGTTTACCTGCCGTCATTTATTGCCTTAACTTATTATGAGGGTTCTGCCCTTAAAGCCTCACGGTGGCTCTTAATTAATAATAAAGAGCTGCCTGAATCCTATTTCCGGAGAACTCTACAATTCCAGCTATAAACTAAGATAAAAAGAAAACTAATCCGCAGGACAAAATTGCATCAAAATGAATAACTGGACATCTGCCATCAGAAGGGCGGCGCTCCGATCTGCCAGCAAAAGGACGGCACTCCGATCTGCCAGCAAAAGGGTGGCGCTCCGATCTGCTAGCAAAAGGGTGGCACTCCGATCTGCCAGAAAAAGGGTGGCGCTCCGATCTGCCAGCGAAAAGGTGGCACTCCAATCTGCCAGCGAAAGGGTGGCGCTCCGATCTGCCAGCAAAAGGGTGGCGCTCCAATCTGCCAGCAGAAGGTTGGCACTCCGATCTGCCAGCAGAAGGGCAGCACTCCAATCTGCCAGCAGAAGGGCAGCACTCCAATCTGCCAGAAAAATTGTGGCGCTCTGATCTGCCAGCAAAAGGGTGGTGCTCTGATCTGCCAGCAAAAGGGTGGCGCTCAGATATGCCAGCAGAAGAGCAGCACTCAGATCTGCCGCAAGAAGGGTGGCACTCAGATCTGACACCAGAAGTGCAATGCTCCGATCTGCTAGCAGGAGGACAGTGCCCCGATCTGCCACCAGAAGGGCAATGCTCCGATCTGCCAGCAGAAGGACGGCACTCCGATCTGACAGCAGAAGGGCGGCATTCAGATCTTCCAGCAGAAGGGCGGCGCTCCGATCTGCCAGCAGAAGGGTGGCACTCAGATCTGCCAGAAGAAGGGCGGAACTCAGATCTGCCAGCAGAAGGGCGGCGCTCCAATCTGCCAGCAGAAGGATGGCATTCCGATCTGCCAGTAGAAGGGCGGCACTCCAATCTGCCAGCAGAAGGATGGCATTCCGATCTGCCAGTAGAAGGGCGGCACTCCAATCTGCCAGCAGAAGGATGGCATTCCGATCTGCCAGCAGAAGGGCAGCGCTCCAATCTGCCAGCAGAAGGACGTCACTCCGATCTGCCAGTAGAAGGGCGGCACTCCGATCTGCCAGCAGAAGGGTGGTGCTCCGATCTGCCAGCATAAGGCGCTCTGATCTGCCAGCAGAAGGACAGCGCTCCAATCAGTCAGCAGAAGGCGCTCTGATCTGCCAGCAGAAGAACGGCGCTCCGATCTGAAACCAGAAGGGCGGCGCTCCGATCTGCCACCAGGAGGGCGGCGCTCCGTCAAGAGACCGATGTGCTCAGTCACTGATATAATGATGATCGTTTTGACAATCATATGTATAAATAGATGTCGCATATTTGAACCACGTGTCTTTATAAATTTTAATATTGAAACTTCAACTTATCAATGGAAAACAGAAATATTTAACTTTTTTTTTAATAGAAAATGTTAAAAATATCTGCCTCAGTGTTCAAACTTGAATAGGGCTTGTCTGAAAGTAAACCTGCCCCCTACAGGGAGCTTACTGAATTTACTGTGCAAGGTTTACTAACATGGTTACTTTATATTTAAAGAAAATGGACACTTTTTGGGATTAGTTGGGGATTTTTTTCTTTACTTAAAAAGATTTATTTTGGGCTAAAAGTAATTTTTGTGTTGCGGGCGGGGAGGGCGCTGCGCTCACCACGCTCGGGTCCGGCGCTGCTGCTGCTCAGTGGCTCGAGCGGTGGGCCGGATCTGGGGACTCGAGCGGCGCTCCTCGCCCGTGAGTGAAAGGGGATAATTTTTGGGTTTGGGAAGTCAGTCCGTGACGCCACCCACGGTTTGTGGTGAGGTTGGGACACCACCGCTGCTCTGGACGGGGATCCCGGGAGCGATGACAGGGAGCAGCCGAGATGTTTCTCTCCCCTCCGTGGGTAGGGGGTTTTTGTGGTCCCGGGGCCCGGTGATGGTGACTGTAAGGTGGATGACGGGGTTTGGAGAGGTGCAGGGTCGCGGGGGCGGCAGCGCAGTGCCAGGCGGTATGGTGGTACTCACTCAGCCAATAACGCAGACGGAGTCTCTGGTAAAACAAACGGCTGGATGGACGGGTCCCGCAGCCAGCTGCGATGGTCACTCCCGGTAGGTTGGCAGTGACCGTCTCTCCCTGCACCGGTGTTATGTTCTCGGCCCCGATGGCTTCCCACCGGTAGCCCGCTCCCCAGCGGTGTATTTGCCACCAGTGTATATTCTCTCATCCGAAAGAATTGGGCTGATTATGCAGATCACACTCTGATCATTGTGAGCATAGTGTAATCCGATTTTATAGGATGAGAAGATGGAGAACAAAATTTCTCCATCTTTTCCATGTTGTCAGTCCATAAAAATTAGACTGCACTCAGGTGTCTCCCGAGTGCGGTCCGATAGTTTCAACCGACTCATTGACTTGCGGGGCCGATCGGATCCAACTTGGACATTATGCGATTTTTTTTCCCTGGACCGACTCAGTCTGCAGAAATAAATGGAACTTGTGCACGGCCCCATAGAATAACATTGGTCTGACTGCGATCCAGTGTATCGCACTCGGACCGAAAACATAGTGATATTAGCGACCCTTAACGTAATTAGAGACGTGGCTACCAGATCTCAGCTTTTTTATCCTTAGATGATATTTTTCTCTTCCGAAATTTGAGAGCGCTTTCAATAGGGAAGGCTGGAGATCTCCTCTCATTCAAACACACGTATGTTACCCTAATTTAATTGTCCATATCCCAAGTTTAATATCTAAAGGCCCTCGTGGCATTATTGCAACAAGTTTACAGCACCAAACAAATTTATAGCAGAATTGCAGGGAGTCTCCATGTTAAATTTCCAAAATAGTTAAAGGGTTTGTCCACCTTTGGGGATAATTTTTTAGATGCGTCAAATCTAGTTCTTCGCCTTAGCTCTTCCCGATTTCCCTGGTGCGGTTGCAATCGGTGTAATACTTTTGGGGTTGATGTCAGCTGTAAATTGACAGCTGACATCAAGCCCAGGGGCTTGTAATGGATAGACGTCTATCAGACACCCACATTACAATCCCGGTAAGTATAGAGTTAAAAAAACATACAAACAGGGAAAAATAGTTAATTTAAATAAACACGCTCCCACACGCCCTCGTTCACCAATTTACTGAATAAAAAAATCTTTGAAATTCCGACATAAATCAATTGGTGAATAAAAACTTTCCCACATGCCCTTAGTCACCAAATTATCAATTAAAAAGAAATCCTGTAAGTTCTGACATAACCCAATGGTGTAATGTCCCACAACATTGTCTCTTTCTTTATTGTTCACAGCAGACAACGTCTGCATGCAATAAAGCTTGTTGATTAGCTCTGCTGCCTTTCAACAAACTTTATTAACATATGAACAGCACCTGAACTCAGCACTCGGACACAGACTTTTTCTTAGAAGTCCGTGTTTGAGTCCAAGATATGGACACCTAGTGTCAGGTATGAATCCGAAATGTTACTGTTCAGGTTCACTCATCCCTACTTGTGACTTGCAAGCCATTTTTATGTGGTTTCAGCCTTCAGCACGACATTGGTTAGTGAAGGAGTCTCAGAGTTGGGTTTCTTGGATCCACAAGGGTAAATAACTCAAAGGTTCCAACCCTCATCTATATTTCAAGTTGGACCTTTGGTGTCATCATTTTGCAAGAATTTGGGCCCCGGGGAATGTTCTCTTAGGCCCCCTTCACATGTCCATGCAAAAAATGGATGTTTTTCACAGTCCATTGTGTTGGTATGTAGGTCTGTCCATGTGTGTGTGTGTTCCGCGTGCTGTTCATGTACTATCCGTGTGACATCTGGATAGCACACGGACAGTATGAACTTGTATACTTACCTACAGTTAGGTCCAGAAATATTTGGACAGTGACACAAGTTTTGTTATTTTAGCTGTTTACAAAAACATGTTCAGAAATACAATTATATATATAATATGGGCTGAAAGTGCACACTCCCAGCTGCAATATGAGAGTTTTCACATCCAAATCGGAGAAAGGGTTTAGGAATCATAGCTCTGTAATGCATAGCCTCCTCTTTTTCAAGGGACCAAAAGTAATTGGACAAGGGACTCTAAGGGCTGCAATTAACTCTGAAGGCGTCTCCCTCGTTAACCTGTAATCAATGAAGTAGTTAAAAGGTCTGGGGTTGATTACAGGTGTGTGGTTTTGCATTTGGAAGCTATTGCTGTGACCAGACAACATGCGGTCTAAGGAACTCTCAATTGAGGAGAAGCAGAACATCCTGAGGCTGAAAAAAAAGAAAAAATCCATCAGAGAGATAGCAGACATGCTTGGAGTAGCAAAATCAACAGTCGGGTACATTCTGAGAAAAAAGGAATTGACTGGTGAGCTTGGGAACTCAAAAAGGCCTGGGCGTCCACGGATGACAACAGTGGTGGATGATCGCCGCATACTTTCTTTGGTGAAGAAGAACCCGTTCACAACATCAACTGAAGTCCAGAACACTCTCAGTGAAGTAGGTGTATCTGTCTCTAAGTCAACAGTAAAGAGAAGACTGCATGAAAGTAAATACAAAGGGTTCACATCTAGGTGCAAACCATTCATCAATTCCAAAAATAGACAGGCCAGAGTTAAATTTGCTGAAAAACACCTCATGAAGCCAGCTCAGTTCTGGAAAAGTATTCTATGGACAGATGAGACCAAGATCAACCTGTACCAGAATGATGGGAAGAAAAAAGTTTGTAGAAGAAAGGGAACGGCACATGATCCAAGGCACACCACATCCTCTGTAAAACATGGTGGAGGCAACGTGATGGCATGGGCATGCATGGCTTTCAATGGCACTGGGTCACTTGTGTTTATTGATGACATAACAGCAGACAAGAGTAGCCGGGTGAATTCTGAAGTGTACCGGGATATACTCTCAGCCCAGATTCAGCCAAATGCCGCAAAGTTGATCAGACGGCGCTTCATAGTACAGATGGACAATGACCCTAAGCATACAGCCAAAGCTACCCAGGAGTTCATGAGTGCAAAAAAGTGGAACATTCTGCAATGGCCAAGTCAATCACCAGATCTTAACCCAATTGAGCATGCATTTCACTTGCTCAAATCCAGACTTAAGACGGAAAGACCCACAAACAAGCAAGACCTGAAGGCTGCGACTGTAAAGGCCTGGCAAAGCATTAAGAAGGAGGAAACCCAGCAATTGGTGATGTCCATGGGTTCCAGACTTAAGGCAGTGATTGCCTCCAAAGGATTCGCAACAAAATATTGAAAATAAAAATTTTTTTTTTTGGTTTGGTTTATTTGTCCAATTACTTTTGACCTCCTAAAATGTGGAGTGTTTGTAAAGAAATGTGTACAATTCCTACAATTTCTATCAGATATTTTTGTTCAAACCTTCAAATTAAAAGTTACAATCTGCACTTGAATTCTGTTGTAGAGGTTTCATTTCAAATCCAATGTGGTGGCATGCAGAGCCCAACTCGCGAAAATTGTGTCACTGTCCAAATATTTCTGGACCTAACTGTATCTCCGGCGCTGCTGTCACACTTGCTTCTGGGTCAACAGTCAGTGCAGTGAATATTCATGAGGCATAATGAGAGGGCTTGGAAGCAACAGCAGTGCCGGAGCCAGGTAAGTATAATAATACATCTATTTCTCAGTCACCTGTGTTTCCCGCGGCATGTGTCACACTGATGTCACACAGATCACATGAGTATGCGTTTCGTGTGACATCTGTGCTGCTGGCAGAAAATGGACATGTCGCAGTGTGTAGCAAGCCCATGGATTTTAATGGGTCACCGTGTGTCCGTGTCGCCGGTACTTGTGAAAACAGACGTCACGCGTATCGGAGACACAGATGTGTGAAGCAGGTTGAAGGCTATGGTCATCTTTCTTTTTGAACCACCCATGTCCTGAAGTGCGACTTCCATTTGGGTGACGCCATTACTTCCTTCTACATAGATGTCATGTTTCATTCATGATACATCTTGGAACATTATCCAATTTATATCCCATCATTTTCCATGGCATAATTTGAGAAGTTGTCCGTGGTTAGAAAACTGGACCCCAGGAATCCAAGTCTCACGCTGGCAACATATTTGCTTTACCGATTTCTTAATCCTCATTTATTCATGTTATACGGAGAAGATCATAGTGAGATTTGAGCCTCGTCTATCAATGTTAGTGGCCATGTCTAATCTGATACAGTGAGCATTTATAACCTGCTGAGAACAATTAGACAATGTAATATGAGGGATTTTCTCATTTTTCGCACCCACATAAATCTGACACCGTTTCAGTTTTATCACCCTCTCACCTCACAGCTCAAGTATTCATCTCAACATGTGGTTTTCTCACTGGTAAATCTCTTAGAACTGTAGGATCCTACATAAAAAATGTTCCGCGCTGCAGGGTGATCTTACAAAAAACAAGACTTGTAAAGGCCCCGTTACACGCAACGACATATCTAACGATATGTCGTCGGGGTCACGAAATTCGTGACGCACATCCGTCGTCGTTAGCGATGTCGTTGCGTGTAACAGCTAGGAGAGAGTGTTAGCGATCTAAAATACTCACCATATCGTTGATCGTTGACACTTCGTTCATTTTCAAAATCTCGTTGGTCGTTGTGGATGCAGGTTGTTCGTCGTTCCTGAGGCAGCAGACATCGCTACGTGTGACACCCCGGGAACGAGGAACAACAGCTTACCTGCGTCCTCCGGCAACGAGGTGGGCGTGTCGATAATGCGGCTGGTCTCCGCCGCTTCTATTGGTCGGCCGCTGTGTGACGTCACTGTGACGGCGCACAAACCTCCCCCTTAACAAAGAGGTTGTTCGCCGCCCACAGCGACGTCACTAGGAAGGTAAGTATGTGTGACGGGTGTTAGCGATATTGTGCACCACGGGCAGCTATTTGCCCGTGACGCACAAATGACAGGGGCGGGTGCGCTCGGTAGCGATATCGCAAGCGATATTGTATCGTGTAAAGCCCCCTTAAGTCTCAAATCTTGCAAAAACACATCCTTGAGAGTGCAGATGCAGCTCATACCCCCCAATCATTATTGATAACACCGTACACTTAGCTCATAGTCATACCTATAGCGCCAGGCTCATAGTTGTGCTTCTTATAATGGTCTTACAGCCTACGCTGAACATATGAGTTAGGGGTACTTTGCACACTGCGACATCGCTAGCGATCTCGTTAGCGATGTGAAATTCTAGATCGCAAGTGCGATCTTTCGAGATCGCACATGCTTGCGATCTAGAATTTCACATCGCTAACGAGATCGCTAGCGATGTCGCAGTGTGCAAAGTACCCCTTAGGCTCTGTGCGCATGCTGCAGTTTTGTGTCTTCAACGAAATTCGCACTCTCTGGCAGAAAGACGTACCTTGTGCCAGAAAATAAATCCAAAAAACGCATATGTTCTTCGCGCGTTTTTTTTTTACATACTTTTTTTAATAATTAGTTATGGACGGACTCACAGATACCTGGAGTCGGCGGGTCTTAAAAAACAAAACGGTTTCAGCCCGGAATTAATCTCAGGTATGTGGCTGGAGCTGGTCCCCATATAAGTCAATGGGGACCAGAATCCGGCACTTAAAAATGGTGGTAGAAGGGATAGGAGGATAGGAGCAAGCACGTTATACTTACCAAGACTCCAGCGTGGTTGTAACGGTTTCCGTGGCCTCTCATTTTACTTCCAGGGCTGCTCATTAGCCTTATACATATTCACTGCTTTCCCTGGCCACCGGCGTCTGTGATTGGTCACAGTCAGACAGCGCCCCACCCTAAGTGGCAGCGTGTCTGACTGCTTCCAATTACAGATGCTATGTGTGGGTATATCATAATGTAAAAAATAAATAAATATATTGGCATACGGTCGCCCCCTATTATGATAACCAGCACAGATAAAGTATATGCCTACAGGCTGCAGCCCCCAGCCGTGCACTTATCTTGGGCGTGTATCAAAATAAGAGGAACCTCATATGGCTTTTTTTTTTTTTTTTAATTATTTAAATAATTTAAAAACCCGACATGTGGTCGCCCCCAAATTTTGATACCCAGCCATGATAAAGCTCCCCCCATCCTAAAAATAGCAGCCTGCAGCCACCCAGAATTGCCGCAACCATTAGATTCAGATTCATCATAATTCTAATTTCTGATGATTCCATTTACAGGAATCCAGCAATATTGCAGCCATCCGGTTGGCACTCTGCTGGTTTCTTTATAGAGCCAAAAAAGAGCAAAAATATGCAGGATTATACTAACCAGGGCTTCACCTTTTTTGCTGCTACAGCTCTCTGTTTGTTTCTCCATTTGCTTCAGATCAATCTTTGGTCCGGATCATCCAGGCTAGACCTGTGAGGTCACGTGCGGTGTGATGTATGTCTTTGATGTTATTGTTGAGCATCATGCTACAGGTGTGAGACCCATTCAATCTAAGAAGATCATGATCAAAGCCAATCCAAAGACTTTCCGAAACCAGCAGAGGACCAGGAAGCTGAAGCAGCAGCAGGGCAGGTAAGTATTATCTTTTATAATTTTTTTAATCACTTTCCAGCTCTCCATTTATTATCCTATGGGGGTTTAGGGAGAGATCTGAGGACATACTAATGGTCTTTTGGGGCAGATTTGAGTTAATATTCTTGAAAAGAATTTCGGGAGAGCTCTACTCATTAGTTAATATTTTGCATTCCAAAGTGCCAAATTAAGTAAGAACATGGCTCACAGTAGTGATCATGGTGCCAGTTTTGTTACATCTTCCACTTTTAACAGACGAGAAGTTACCTGTCATCATCGGTGGTTATACGTAGCTTCCATTTCCTGTGCTGATCTCCATCACTGTCATGGGGTATGTAATAACAGAGCAGGAGCCCCTAGGCTGGCCACCAGACTCAAAACCCTATGCTGTCCCTTATTTCGGAGGTAGGCTTGATGGTAGCTAGATCTGAGCCCCCAGCGTGACCCTGACTCCTGTCCGAGCCCTGATCTTACTGCCACTCTCCCCCACCCTTGGGGCAGGCTGGAAAACACAAAGACAAAACCCCACAGAAACAACATGGACAAGGGTGAACGAAAACTCGTACACATTGCACTCAAACACAAAGGGGAGACAATATGTGTACAGGGGAATACAGAAAACGGAAATAAGTCACCGCACAACAAGGGAACTTAAACACCACTCAAAATCGCAACATAGATCTATGTAAACAGGTTAACTTCAAAGACCAGGATTACTGGAGCTATGCTGAAGCTATCATCGGCACATATTGGATGAAAACCATGCCTTAAATAGGAAGGAGGCAGCAGCACATGGCAATTAGCAACCTGAGCTCTTAGATCCTGCTCACCAATCTGTAGGAGTCAACTCCTGCAGGGCTGAAGACCAGTGAACCTGAATCAGCCGACTCCCAGCTCTAGCTGAACAATACTGAAGCCTCAGGTTGCTTGTCAGACTCTGTAGTGTAAACAGAGTCTGACCCCACCGTGCCACCAAGTGCATGCAGAGCCAAACATCGCATGACAGTCACTAGGTGTTGGCATGGGATGAGGGTGTCCGTGCAGCAGAGGGGCTCTATTATTTGATGGCACAGTGCATGGTTTATACTCCTCCATGGTAAAAAGGAAAAGATGCCACCTGAAGTGAAGTGTTCACCACCACCTTTGTCCCATATGTACGGTATCTGTTCTTCTGTTGCGCATGCAAGATGGATAAAATCTGCCCCTTCCATTCTGTACATGGATAACCAAATTAAATCTTATCACCCAGACCATCATACATAGGCCTCTCCTTCTGCCTGGTTAACCATGGTTGTCCACTATTGTGATCTTGATGACCTATCATCAGGAAAAGTCATCAATTCCAAACTAATTGTTACGACCGGTGAGAGAAGCTATACCAACATTATAGGACAACACGCAGGATATCAATATCTTATAGCTAGGGAAAGGGGGAAGTGGTGACCCCTGACAGCAACCTGAAGGTCACCCTCACTGCCCTCACCAACCCTATACAGGCTCCGCACCTGTCGCCGAGGTGGAATACCTGGGGCCCTATCTTACCCTTGCAAATGGGCCCTAAGTAAGGATGAAGGGTATGAACGCTAAGTCAACACCACTAACACTAAAGGAAGACACATGGGAACAATACAGGGGAAACACGACTGCAATCACCAGAGCCCTGGTAGATAGCAAAAGACAAACACTTATCCGAGCAGCAGCAACCACAGAAGTCTCTGAAGCACTAGAAGACGACCTCTCCAGAGCTCAGCCAGGAACAAACAATAAACCACACCCAAACCACCCCAGGGTGAGGTTAATAAAGGAAGTCAGAGGATACCAACTGTTATGAAGGACTGACAGTTCCCAGGCTCCTAGAGTCTAGAAACAGAGAACTGTCAGATAACACTAAGTGCTGCCAATCTCTGTGATCTTCTAACACTCACTGCTACTGGATTGTCAGTCGGCAATGATACCTCCGTGGCAGCCCTTGATAGTAATAGACTACCCTGTTATGACTTGGTTGTCAAAGTCAACTCAATAATTCCAGTAGAACCACTAAAAATATATATAAATACAAATACATCTTCCCTATTAAAGGAATTGTCCACGACTAGGACAATCCCTTCTGATCCCACATGATTCCTGATAAAATAATAAAGCCTATACTCACTGCTCATACCAGTGCCGTTCCAGCGGTGCCCGGGTTCTCGATACGGGGCTCATGTGGGGTTGTGATGTCAGGGAAGCCCCACATCCAATCAGCACCAGCTTCTTTCTTCCGACCTTTAGACCAAACAAGTTAATCAACAGGAAGTGAGCCAGGGGAAAACATATGGCATCAGAAGGGGTTGCCCTAGTAGTGGACAACCCCTTTAAGGATAGGACCTGTTCCTTGATTTGAATTCACAATGTCAAATCCTGTGGCATCCTGAAGGTCCCCCCATTCGTCTCCATCTCTGGGACTTTCATAGTAAAAAGAGGTTAACTTGAGACATTATAAAAGTCTGTTCTTGCTTCAGAATAAGAAACCGGATTAGCTCCATACTGGGCGAGCCGATGCCAGCACATCTGCTGAGAGTTATTTCACAGGAGGGGGAGCGAATTCTGGGTGAAATTCGAGCAGCTGCTTTCTACACGGTGCTAAATCTACAACGTACGACCGAGGTATAACCATTGTATTTACCAGTGATTCCCAAGGACCCAGTGGTAGAGACACAATTTTATATATAGTGTCTGAAAATATCCTGTGTACCTAGCAAGTATTGTATAAAGATACCGTAACATTGTAGTATATACAACGACATACTATGAGTGCTGAGAAATGGATTTACCATTTCATTCTATTCTTAATTCACATTTTTGCATAGGAGCTGCAATGTGCAATATTGGTTATTTTTTATTTTAGCACATTTCTCGCTGTTATTTATTTTATTTTTTTTTATATCTTCGACAATCCCCTTTAAATTTCTACTATACCTTTAGAGCATGTGAAGCTTAAAGGGTGCTTTACACGCTGCGACATCGCTAACGATATATCGTCGGGGTCACGTCGTTAGTGACATCGCAGCGTGTGACACCTAGGAGCGATGATCAACGATCGCAAAAGCGTCAAAAATTGTTGATCGTTGACACGTCGCTCCAAATCATAATATTGTTGGTGGTGCATTCCGCTGGTTGTTCGTTGTTCCTGCGGCGTCACATATCGCTATGTGTGACGCCGCAGGAACGACGAACATCTCCTTACCTGCGTCCACCGGCAATGAGGAAGGAAAGAGGTGGGAGGCATATTCCGGCCGCTAATCTCCGCCACTTCTCTGCTATTGGGCGGCCGCTTAGTGATGCTGCAATGACGTCGCTATGACACTGAACGCACCTCCCCCTTGAAGGAGGGATTGTTCAGCGGTCACAGCAACGTCGCTGACAAGGTATGTGCATGTGACGCCGCTGTAGCGATAATGTTCGCTACGGCAGCGATCACCAAATGTCGCACGAACGACGGGGGCGGGTGCTATTGCGCACGACATCGCTAGCGTGTAAAGCACCCTTTAGAGCTTTTTCAGATCTCAGTATCATAAAAACAGAGCTCTGACCTCTACTTCGAGTCATTAAAGGAAATCTGTCAGCAGGTTTTTGCTACCTCATCTGAGAGCAGCATGATGTAGGCAAAGAGATCCTGAATCCAACAATGTATCACTTCGATTACTGGGTGCAGCCGTTCTGACACAATCAGAATTTACAGATTTTGCATGTAGCAGAGCTGAGTGAGCTTCCCCGCCACACCAGGCTCTCTATAGAGATTGTACATTGACAGTGAGGTGACAATCAGAGGAGGTGGTGTGCCTGACTGCCATGTGCATGACTTTGTAGTCTGAGCAATGATAAGTCCTGCTGCTTAAAAAAACATACAAAATAAACAACAGATCAGACTGTAACAAGACAGGCATTCTTGAACTGTGTTAACCCTTGCAGCATGCTGGCTTCAGCTTACATAGCAAAAACTTGCTGACAGATTACCTTTAAAGGCTTATTCCGAACTTCAGTAATAGGTTTGCTTAATAGGTACAATTTCAAAGTGCTAGTAAAAAAAAGCAACTTTTGCAATTTTCTCTGTTTTCCAAAAAGGAATGATTTTTAATTGTATTGCTTACTGATCATTACCTAGGTTACCAGTGGCTGATTGTAACACACAGAAGATGTTACAACATACAGGGGATACAGGGGTCACGATACAACGGAGGTCCGTGCCGCTAGGGAGAGGGGTGAGGGAGCACCTCCTGAACTCACCTCAAGCTGACTCCTGAGCTCCCTAGCATCCCTATACAGGCTTTTTTCAACCTGTCGTGAGCAGTATACCTTATTCCCTCAGCTGGCCCTAAACTCACCCTGGCTAGTGAGTAGGCAGATGAGATCACTAGACTCACCTCTACAATACAGAGACACAAGGCAAGGAATACAAACAGGGGAAATAGACATGCAAGGAAAACACTCCAGGTGGCTTCAGTGCAGCAAACACCACTGCTGCACAAAACATGACAGACTTCTTCCAGAGCAGGCTCCTTCCAAAGTGGACCTCATAGAAATGAGGATTCAGTTTCTTTCACAGGCATTATGTGATCAGATCACATGCTTTAAAGTGAACCTGTCACCAGATTTTTACGTATTAAACTAAAAGAATCACCTTTTGCAGCTCCTGGGCTGCATTCTATGAAGGTGCATCTTGACCCTGACTCCCCTTCCAGACCCCAAAAATAACTTTATAAAACTTGGCCATTAGGTATGCTAATTACCTTGGTTGGCCAGATGGGAGGACTTATTTTCTGCTCCTTTATCCCCCTCCTGCCGCTGATCGCCATCCTCCTTCCTTGATTGACGGGATGACGCCCTCCGTCATCCTCCTCATCGCATTTTCAAATCTCGCGCCTCTGCAGTTAGGTAGGCTCGCGCAGGCGCAGTTCGCTCTGCCATATTGCAGGCAGAGCAGAAAACAGCTGCCCTCGCTCGCGCAGGTGCGAGATTATGGGCGAGTATGAGCATGGCGCTGGTGAGGTCATGCACAGTGCCGACCTCACCAGCACCATGCTCATACCCACCCATAATCGCGCGCCTGCACATTTAGCTCACCCGCGCGAGCTAGGGCAACTATGTTTTCTGCTCTGCCCGTGATATGGCAGAGCGAACGGCGCCTGCGCGACCTAACTGCACAGGCGCGAGATTTGAAAATGCAACAAGGAAGATGACGGAAGGCGTCATCCCGTCAATCAAGGAAGGAGGACGGCGATCAGCGGCAGGAGGCGGATAAAGGAGCAGAAAATGATCCAGCCCATCTGGCCAACCAAGGTAATTAGCATACCTAATGGCCAACTTTTATAAAGTTATTTTTGGGGTCTGGAAGGGGAGTCAGGGCCAAGGTGCACCTTCATAGAATGCAGCCTAGGAGCTGCAGAAGGGGATTCTTTTAGTTTAATAGGTAAAAATCTGGTGACAGGTTCCCTTTAAATAGGGAAGGGGAGTGATCCCAAAAAGCCACACCTGAGATTGACAGCTAAAGGCCGCAGTCAGGAAGGAACGGGTGCTTAACCCTTACAGTACCACAAGGAAGGAGATGTTATTAAATAACAGCAGTGGACCTGCCAGCAGTGAGGCGCTGTGACCTTCTGACACCAAATTTACCCGGGGTCTCCCCCGAGCGAGATACATTCATGACACTGGTCTCATCTGCAAGGAGGGCATGGATTACAATATTTTTCCTAAAGAGCTTGTAAGCGCGGCTCTGAATCTGGCTGGACCAGACAGCTGGAGTGGCACTCCGATCCTGCAACAGAAAAGCTGCCTCTTCTTCCAACATCTGAGAGTGCCCAGATCCGGTTAGTGCCGCTATAATGCCGCTGATCCAAAACTGTCAAGCAGGAGAACACTGCCCCTTGGAGACTTGCTGAACTGCACATTCATTACCTCTGTAACAGACACTTGCAATCCATGCTTTTGGTTTTCCTAGTTGCATTGCCTTTATTTGTAAGATATCAGACTTTAGACATGTATTTTATATAAAGCACAAGAACTGAAGAGTTTCAATCAGGAAATGCTGTCAGGCCTCGCCACCCGCTAGCAGATTAATGTCTTGTGTAGCATTATCTAGCATGAAAACAAAACAGATTAAATATCATGTAAATTAGGAACAGTCACTGGAAAAGAAACAATTAAAGAGCCAACAGAAAGCTAATTCTATCATCTGAAGCACAGGGGTTGAGTCCAGATACAATGACC